>NC_090651.1:138591744-139191744 GCF_040937935.1 Hyperolius riggenbachi | reverse complement strand
TAAGCTTTCGGCTTATAATAAGCCTTCGTTGGACTTGCTTTCTGACAAAATGTGAAAAACACAGCTTATATATACACTGACATACAGAGGAGAAACATTCTTTAGCAAACATAAATAAATGTAATGGGATGCCTTAACTGTTACTTCAGGAGGCTTTCCCAGGCATCCTGGCTAAACTGATGAGATCACTTCCTACAGCATAACATAACGCAGACTCTGGTGATGTGAGACATCGTAAATTCCAAGTTCAAATTGTGACAATTTGAACTCAAAATTTAAGGTGGCCATACATCAGGCGACTTGCCAGCGAACCGACCATCCAATTCGGTTATTATAATTGAATTGGATAAAAATCAGTGACACCAAGTGCATGCCTGACCGACAAAGCGACCAATTTCGGGACAGAAATTGGCCGCATGGTCAATCGCTCATGCTGCAAGATGTCGGGCCGAAGATGGTTGGTCAGGTGCGCAGCGGTACGGCAGATGATTTTGGAACGAGCGATGAAACGTCGAAACACCCACAATGTATAAATGTGCCTTCCACACGGTGTCCGTCCTTCTCGGCGGGTTCCGTATACACCCTAGCGGCGCATAGAGTCTGACGTCAGACTCTTAGAATCCAGCGAGATAGATGGAAACCGTGCGGAGGCTGCTACAGGAAAGGCCATGTATAAATGCACACACTGGTGGGGCACCTTTATACATTGGGGGGCATTGGTGGTGCGGACGCGGCGGGTTCAGCCGATTCCCTGAAGATTTCATGCTGAAATCAGTCGGAAGTCAGACGGTAGTATATGGGCAGCTTCGACAAGAGACAAATTTATCTCTAATCAGATTCGATTAGAGATAAATTTGTCTCTGTCAAATCTGCCCATAATCGTCAGGTCTATAGGCACCTTTAGGGTTCCTTGAGATCTTGAAAGGGTTCCTCCAGACAAAAAAAAAACAACAAAAAAAAAAAAAGGTTGAAATAGGTTGTTCTAATCTGTTGATCAGAAAACAATATAAAAAAAACAACAATGTTATGCTGCCATCTGCTGGAAAATTTAACACATTACGCAATGTCCAATTCCTTCCTTTATGATTTTATACTGATAGCAAAAGTGAACAGGGACTATGCAATTACTTATACCATTTTCAAATTTTCTAGCAGTCCAGGAAAAAACCTGTTTCTTTTTCCCTTTCCTGAGAGTGATAACTAAGGATGTGGAGAAAAAAAAAAAAAGCTTTCTGCTCTCTGCACAACTGTTGTAATGACTGCATCTGCTCAGTCAACCACTGATAAGGAATCAGAAAAAGTTTTGTAGAGTCCATATTCCGTGTGCAGCAGGGTCTTGTGTACAACACCCTGTCCCCTCCACTCATTCCCCAAGTTCTGTGTACTATAGTGATCCTGATCCTGTTAATGACATCACACTAGCAACTTTGCAGTCAGAGGTAGAGTAGAGACACCCTTGCAGAAAACCTGAGTGCTTGGCAATGTAGGCAATACCACTAGTTACATCCAAGAAACCAAAGTTTGCCAGCACACCAATTTCACAAGTTTCAGCACACTCCTTATTGTGCCAATTCCACAGTTAATCGGGAGATTTGCAGGGTCTCTCTTTCCCTAGGCGTGTGGCATATGCCTTAAGAAAGAGAGACACTGCGAGGCACCCAAAATAATGTTCTGATTAACTGTGGAATTGGCACAATGGAGAGTGTTCAGCAACTTGCAACACTAGCAATCTTTTATCAAAGAGATAGAATACTGGTATAATGTTTGTGTTTCAATGCATAACTTCATGAACTTCACATTGTTTTTAGCCAAGGTAAACCTTTCAGGCATGTTCTTGTGGCCGCACTACCACCATGTACGAGGTTATCCGTACTAGGCATGCATGAGTAAGGTCTGCACATGCCCAATAGAACAAAAGCTGCTAGTGCACAGCTTTTTTCCTCCATGCATAAGCACTTTGTTCTACTGAGCATGCACAACCTTACTTGCATACACCCAGTATGGATAAGCTCTTAAAACGCTGGCATGGCCACAAAAAAGGGGGATCCTGGGGAGCAATAGAGGGATAGACTAGGAACTGGAAAACCTCCAAAGGCTTCCCACTACTGAGATACAGTAAGTATCAAGTTCTAAATGCCTTTCTTCCACAGGAATTCTACACAAAACCATTTCTATCACTTTCTCCTGCACCTCCTCCCTCCTGTGGTGGGTGGGGTCAGCTCTGTGCCCAGAGGAAGAGACTGGCTGGTTACCCCTCTCCGCTCCCATCTGACTACCTGCTGTGGGTAATGGTGAGGCAGAACACATACCACTATTCATTCTAAACCAAACTGCATTTCCTACAGGAACTCGCCCTGAAAATAATTTAGTAAAAACCTGAATAACTTTATACACTGCAAATTATAATATAAAATGTGCAATGTATGTGTTAAGACAAAAAAACGAGTCTGGCTTAGGAATTTAAGACAAATTTAGATCTGTAAAATCTGCCCGCTGATTAACCTAGTAACCCAAGTTGCGTTTTCTTTGCTCTTTTCCTTCCTCCCATTACTATTCTTGGTTTCCTCACTCACACGTCTTGTTTTGCAAAAATCACTAGCTAGCCTCGCAAAATATTTTTACCTAATACCCGGTTTCATTACAAAATATGTAGTAATATTCTGCAAGTGCATTCAACCTCTCATTAAAACAATTTCCCAGTAACTGACAAATCGCAATGGCGATAGCGGAATTACACCCATAGACTTTATTAGCCTAGTGCTTTGGGATTAACCAGCGAGTCCTGAAAAAGCGCAAATTGTGTCCAAAAACGCTCCAGTGGGCCTCAGGCTCTGCTGCCGAAGCATCCCAGCATGCATCTGAGGTGGAAGGGTTGAGGAAATGCATACATGCAAAAAGGGTGCTGGGAAATGTGGGCGCAGGGTGAAGCCGAAAAACAGCTCACCCAGCTGTTACAAATTTCCTGGTAGCGTTAATAACTATTCCCCCTCCAGGCCGCAATGGACTCGGGTAAGATGCAGTTCGGCTGCCAGCTATTGCTGGCGGCAGAATTGCACAGTTTTTCTTTTTCCCTCGTAATTTGGGCTCCGTCATTTTCTGGCACCTAAATTACCCTCTGAGCGCCATTATAGTCGTAACGCACATCACAGCCTATGGCAGCCCCCAAATGTCCAGCTCCCCTTTTGCCTGTGTCGTGGGGAATGCCCCTGAGTTTATCAGGTGCATAAGTTTAAAGTAACCTAAGAATATAAGAGTTTCACTTACCTGGGGCTTGTGCCAGCCCCCTGCAGCCGACCTGTGCCCAGGGCATCCTCCCATTTCCCTGCCAAGGTTCACTTTTCTTGACGTAGTGAGAAAATCTCGACTGCACCTGCACAATACGCTCCCAGCGACGGGAACATGAATGAGGGCGTGCGCCGCAGTGCTCTACAACTGTGTGAAGTGAAAGTGAGCCGCAGCGTGAGAAGCAAGGATCATGTGGTAATTTTGCAGGTACAGGTCGGCTGCAGGGGGGCTGGCAGGAGCCCCAGGTAAGTGAAACTCTTTTTTTTAGGTTACTTCATTTCCACTTTAAGCTATGCATATCAGGACATCGAAAAAATTGGGTAACTACAACCTCAGGTGAACAACACAACACACCTTGTTATTTAACAAAGGCTGAGGGTGCATACTTCGAATTTTACTACATCCATGCCGAGAGCTTACCTACACAAGCTGGTCATAGTATTTAAAATCTGTTGGTGATAAAACTGGCATATCATTGGCCAATTAAAGTTGGATGTGTGTACTACGCTTAATTGAGGCGCTGTGTGAAAAATGAAGTACACCCTTACCACTTCCAGAGGAATCAAGAGTGAAAGTAGCAGCAAAGCACTGATAGTCAATGTACTTGATTAAATGGTCATCAGCAAATGTAGCCACCTCTGTTAAAGCAGAAGTTTTGCAGTTTGCTGGTCTGTAGCATTCAGCAGTATGTTACCACAATGCTAGGGATAAAATACATCAGCAGTGATCTAATGCCTTGTACACACCATACAATTTTCTGTTAGATTTTCTGTAATTATATTATTTTCTGTAAAGTACTGGTAGAGAGTGGTCATTATCTCTGGTGCATTGTCTTCTGGTTATCTCCTGCTGAGTAGAAGAATGCTAGGCAGATAGATGGTTTGATAGATAATTTCCAACATGTTGGAAATTATATATCTGGCAGGTAAATCTAACAGAAAATTGTATGGTGTGTACCTAGCATTAGAGCAGCAACTGTTGTAGCCCATCAGTCTGATAAGGATTATAAGGTAATTTTCAAACGATTTAAAATCCTTCATTCTGCTGTAAAATAGGTTACTCACAAGCAGAAAACACTGAAGACGGTTGCTAATCTTGCCAGGAGTGGACATCCCAGCAAATTCACCCTCTCAGAAATTGCAAAACAAAACCATTAGCTGCATCTCAGACATTAGTTAGCATTTCATGACAGTACAATACAATACAAAAAAAGGCAAACATGGCTTTTTCTTGGAAGGGCTGCCAGGAAGCTTACCTTACCAAAGAAAAAAAAAAAAACACACGACAGCACAGCTAAAGGATTGCACCTGAACAAATCACAAGCTTTCTGGAATCATGTCGTTTGGACAGATAAGGCCAAAGTGGAAATGTTTGGCCATAATACACAATGCCAAAGTTGGTGAAAAAAAGTACAGCACACCAGAACACACACGTCTCATACCAAGCGTTAAGCATGGTTGTGGAGGTGAAACTATTTGGGCTTGATCTGCCACTACCACAGGACCTGGTAAACTTGCAGTCATTGAGTTGGCCATACTCCTCTGTATTTCAAATATTCTAGTCAAATGTGAGGCTGTGTGTGTAACACCTAAAATTTGGATAAAATTTGTCATACAACAGGACAATGCTCACAAGTGCAGCAGCAAATCTACAACAGAGTGGCCGAGATGGCCCAGTCAAAGTTCAAACCTCAACCCGATTGAAATGTTGTGGTGGTGGTTTTGATATGACTATACTAAGCAATAAAAATTAATCAAACGATGATGCAAAATTAACCCAACACAAGAGGGCTTCAATGAAGCAAGTTTGATGGCGTTGGGTACAGTACAACAACAAATGTACGCCGGGTTTGAAAAAAAAATGCTGTGGTGAGACCTTTGAACAAGCTATACATAAACAAATGCCTCAAAACTGAAGCAATGTTGTACAGAAGCATGAGACAAAACTCCTCCACAATTATGCAAGAGAATTATATACCGTGGTGCTACTGAATCACAGTAGTGTACTTAATTTTACAGAAATGGCTTCTCCATAGTGCCTTTATTTTTGTTAAATGTCACTGTGGAATTGGTTGTATGGTTTTAAACCTGAGGCTTTAGATAAATTCATTTTGAGACCTGCTAGCACCAGATGATTATCTGTTATGTCCCGATACATAAAACTTCAGGACTGAAAGATAGTGTACTTTGTTTCTCATAAAGGTGGTATCTAGCGACTGATCAACCATTCTATTTAATAATCATTGTTCAATGAAAATCAGTGCAGCCACAAGCATGCCTAATCGACAATTGCACTGATTTTGTGCTGAAATCGGGTCAAATGTATTGCTCAGACATGCTGGTAAATCTTGGGCTGACATGATCGATCGGGCGCACCTGCGATGATAATTGGACCAATGCAACGGAACTCCTGGCCAATGTTCCCCCAAATGTAAATGTGCCCCCATGCATTAAAATACTGTACCTGTCCACTATCACCTGCCACGGTGCCCATACATCTTCTGCATTGCTACCCCTCATGGCTATTCCCATATAGCAAATGGGGCGCGTGTGACATCACACACGTCCCACGTGCTATATGCCGGTAGCCATATGGTGTGGCAAAGCAGAAGATGTATAGTCACAGCGGCGGGTGACAGCGAACAGGTAAATGTATTTGTTTATGTAATGGTGGCATATTTGCATTAGGGTGGCAGCAACTGAGGCAGCGTCATGTGGCAGATTCCCGAAAGATTACATACTGTGAACACAAATGTATGAAACCACCATTACAGATCAATGAGACGTAAGTAACTCTGATCTGTGTGAAAATTTTGCATGCAGTTTGAAATTTAGCCAATAAAATGCATTTCATGCTGATTCTGACTGGTCCATTTCCAAGCTGCATAGAATTGACATACAGGTTGGAATTTTATGCAAAACACTGGCCATCTCTAATAGCCACACAAAGGTGTTAAGGCATGGTTGGCACATGATGCTGTACATATCATTAGTCTGACGCACTACATAAATACCTACCCTCTAAAATCTGCTTGCTGGGCCCCCTTGTCTCCTGAGGTGGCTCATCTGAAATATATAAAAACACAAAGTGGAGTTTTAGTTAGAGTACAGGGAAATTAAGACCTCAAAGACACCCATAATATTATCATCATTACTGTGTTATTGTTATTTACAGTGATATTTTTAATATCACTACAATTACTGTATATAGCGTGACGTCTTCCATAGCACTTTGCTGAGTCCATTGACATGTCTCTACTGCTAGGTACACACAATACAATCTTCTGGCAGATTTACCTGCCAGATCGATTGTTTCCAACATGTCCGATCCGAATTTCGATCGATTTTCAGTGCACTTCAATGGATAGTGATCGGAAAAAAACGGTTGAAATTCAGATCGTACATGGGGAAAATAATTGTATCGTGTGTACCTAGCATAACTGTCCCTCGAAGAAGCCCACAAGTCCAATTGTTACAGATAAGGTAGTGCTGTGCTGTACAGACCCGGACACTGAATATTTGGCACTTACTTGACCTGAGGAAGCGGCGGTTGCCTGTGACGCGTTGTCACAGTGCTTATGCTATAAAATAAAAATCTGTTCTAAACCTTTTTATTGAGATACTCCTTGTGAGTGGTTTATATATATATATATAGACAGAATTCAGTCTTTTTAATTTGGGCGCCTCCGAGCACTACATTATCTCTTATACCCTACACTAGTAAGGGTCAGGATCACACAATAAACTTGTGAGATACGAAAAACTTTTTGGGAGTGTTAATGTCATAACTGTATGTTAATCCAAGTTTCATAGATTTGCACCTAATAGATATAAGGTGATACTAGTGTTTAATAAGGCCAATGTAACAGTTGATACAGATGAACAGAGTTACCCTTTAACGTTAGACTCAGAATTTTCCATTGCTGACATGCTAAAGCCAAGATCTAGTACTGTGTGAGTCTTTTCTCTTCTTAGGAATGTCTAAAGAGATAAGCAGTGCCTGGTACTGCCACCCCCATCTCAGATGAGTCGAGTCCCGCAAGCCATGGCCTTGATGTAACTATGTGAACAGGATGTGGAAGAGATTGTTTACTGGAATCGAGAGCAGGTGCAAAGCTGTGTGAATCCTCCACCCTTTCAGGGTGTAAGAAGAAGAGACACTCAGAAATGTACATTTTCATTGGACGAGTAAAGCACATCATGACTACGTAATTTGTGGTATAAGAATCTGTGCACAGCGGAAGTGCTGGCAGAAACCTTAACTGCCTGAATCTTTTTTACTTGGCTTACCTGGTTTCTCCATGTATACATGTGAAGCTTTTGAATAAAGCCATATTGCTTTCCTTTTCATCTCCTGACGTATTTTTGGAAATCTTGGTGTATTGATAAGTAAGAGACTTTCACAGGAGCATCGACCTATCACTCACTTCCTACATCTGAAAGGCCGAGTGGCGACGGTACTTCTCCACATGCCCTCAAGAGTGGTTGCATCTGGTGGCAACCCACACTTGTGAGTATACCACTATACTGTTTTATCTTATTCCACATCACCAGACGATACTACACCAGATTGGGCTCCCGGTATCCTTGCGTTCTTTTCCCAGTTCTACTAGCAAAAACCCAATTGTTCCAGAGATGTGTGTATCCATGTATTCAAAGCTGTGTGAATACATGGAGGCAAATCTCATGAATTTTACTGATGACTGTTAAAGCGGATCCGAGATGAAGAACGAACTATAACAACTAACTTGTCTATATATCTTATCTAAAGTTTAGATAGTTTACACAGCAAATCTAGCTGCAAACAGATTTAATAGAAAATGATTATTTCTTCCTGTAATACAATGACAGCAGGCTTATGTGCACCATCAGCACTCAGACTGTGAAAAAACCTAATCCCCCCCTCCTCCCTCTGCCTCTGAAATCAATGGCTAGTAACACCTCCTCCTCCCCCCTGCCCAGACTGAGCTCCCATGAGCCCTTGCTACTGCCAAGGCTCTCTGAAAACCTGTGGGCGTGGTTTATTTAGTTTATAGGGAATTAGAGTATTAAAACAAAAAAGTATTTGGCTTGAGGAATGCCCTATAAACAATAGGAAAGGAACACAATTATGCAATGAGTAAAAGTTCACCTCGGATCCACTTTAATGTTGATCACATGCATTACCTCTGTGTGCCTGCTGCACAAGAACCAACATTAATTCCACTCAATTTTGCTTTTAATCCTTTAAAGGGCCCCTGAAGTGAGAGGGATATGAAGGCTCCCATATTTATTTCCTTTTAAAAATAATACCAGTAGCTTGGCATCCTGCTGATCCTTTGTGGATCAGTAGTGTCTGAATCACAATAGTGGAACAAGCATCCGGCAAATACAGTCAAACTAGGGGCCCTGACACATTGCAGAGCATTTTGCGGGTTGATTTCGTTTAAAAAACCCACTTCCATTGACTTACATTAAAATCGCAGCAAAATAGCTGCGATCGCAATTTTTAAAAAAGTATGATCGTGGCTAAGTCTTTTTAGCGATGAAAAACGACTAGCAAAACGCTCCGCTGTGTGTCGGGGCCCTAATTCATAAATAGGATTTGATTGCTTGTTCAGAGGCAGAAGATCAGCAGCACGGCCAGGCAATTTGCATTGTTTAAAAAGGAAATAAATATGGCAGCCTCCATTTCCCACTCAATTCAGTTGTCCTTTATTTCCCAGTTTGGCTACTAGATGGTGATAGAGCACCACAAGCAAATAGCAGTGGCATATTTTTAAAGGAAATTAGCATATTCAAGAAGCTGGAATCCGTAAATGATGCTGTGCGTGCAGATCACCTGATGAAGACAAAATGTTGAAACGCGTTGTGAAATCAGCACACGGAGCCAGCACCCTGAGAGGCCCACCCCAAACCGAGAAGTGTTCGGAACGCCATCATCCATGGCTTCAAGCAAGGAGAGAGGGAGCCCCAGGTATCTGTGCTCATATTACATGCCATCAACTGCTTCTTACCTTGTAAGTGCATTTTATTTGCATAGGCTTTTTATTAAGGATGGTACTTCCGTACAGAGTGCTCCAAGCGCTTGTTGTTTATCTTCTAGCTCACAATCCAATTCCTACTATGATCAGTCTTGTGTTCATATAGTTTAAGGCCAATTTTGTGACCATGGGAGCCAGTTTAGTTACCATTATGTTGTGGGGATGTGAGCTAAAGCCGGAGTACCTGGAGGTAACCCATGAAGTGTTGGGAGAACATACAAACTTCATGCAGCTAGTGTCCTAGCCAAGATTTGAACCTGGGACCCTGGTGCTGCAAGAAGAGTGTGCTATCCCCACTACATCACTGTGCTAACTCATCAGTTATGTATACCCAGTGCCAGGGCTGATATTTTTTACTGGGCTTCTCAAATCTTAATACCCATACATACAGGTTAAAAAGAAGTATTGCAATTCTTCTACACCAGATATTAGTGTCTGCTGAAGTTATTTATATCTCTGCTACTTTTAGGTCATCGATGAGTAAGAGACTGTCACTGCTGTCTGTCATTCAAGACAGTAAAGATAATTTCATCGCCTAGTAAAAGCCAGCACTATCATTTGAATTTGAGTGTCACCAGTGCAGAAAATTAAAGGATTGCAGAAAAAAAATTATTATAAATACTGTACACACAGACATCCCGCAAACAGAGAAACACTTAACTAACTGGGAGAAAAAAATAATATTTCAGTTTGTGTCCCAATTGTATTTAATGTCCCACACTTCAATATCAACAATCAGGGCATTGGCATTTCAGATCTATCCACTGCCAGCAATTTCTTTCTTGGGTGATATTGATTTAGAAGGATGAAATCTTGCACATTGACATAACTCATTTTCCCTTACCGTGATCCAAGCTTTGCCCATGTTTATGGCTGTGTCCATGATCTAATTCATAGCTTCCTCCATGGCTATGACCATGATCTCCACCATGGCCATGATCATGACCTCCGCCATGGCTGTGCCCGTGACCTTTATCATGGCTGTGCCCATGGCCCCCACTATGGCTGTGTCCATGGCTTACAGAGCCATTGAATGATGAATGGCTGTGTCCATGGCCTGAAAAGGAAACAAAAATGAAATGTGGACAACCTTTTAAGAGAATCTGCTGTAAAAAAAAAAACTATGAGAAATATAAAAACAATAACAATCTAAATATAAAATGTCTGCAAAAGTATTGACAGCAGAATTGAAAAAAAAAAAGTGTCACTTACCTAGGGCTTTTGCCAGCCCCTAGCAACCATCCTGACCTGTGCCGGTCCTCCACGATCTTCTGTTCTCCCACCGCCAGCTAGCTAGCCTTGCCATGCGTAGCCTTGCTGTAATATGTACGAACAGAGGCGCCAAGCAGAGTAAAACAATGTTCTAAAAATGATAAAAAGAGGGAAGTCAAGGTGGACTTACCTCCCTCTGGTAGTGGACATATACTCAAATGCAGAGTAAAAAATATACAATTTATTCACAGCTCCATAAAATCGCAACGCGTTTCGCGGTCAACAATCCCGCTTCATCAGGCAGTACAGGAGCATATAAAACTGGTTCAGGTCCATAAAGCATGTGAGCGCCTCTGCTCACACGCTTTATGGACCTGAACCAGTTTTATATGCTCCTGTACTGCCTGATGAAGCGGGATTGTTGACCACGAAACGCGTTGCGATTTTATGGAGCAGTGAATAAATTGTATATTTTTTTACTCTGCATTTGAGTATATGTCCACTACCAGAGGGAGGCAAGTCCACCTTGACGTCCCTCTTTTTATCATTTTTAGAACATTGTTTTACTCTGTTTGGCGCCTCTGTTCGTACATATTACAGCACAATTAAGTCCACCCCTGGTGGAGGAGTTCTTTCCCCATTTTCCTATCTACAGAGAGCGACTTTTATACCCGAGTGGGGTCAGGTACTAATACTGCCCACCTGCCTGTCAAGTGGTTACCTGATGGTAACCCACCTTTGTGAGTATAAGAACCTTTGACATTACATTATATATTGAGCTTACCAGACAATATTGCACTATTGGGCTCTTGGTGTCATCTGTTTTGTTTTTACATGCGTAGCCTTGTTTGCATTACCATCCGCAATAGCAAGCAAAAATACGCATGGTCAGAGCTTACAAGTCGACCGAACCAAAACTAGCTGGTGGCGGGGGAACAGTATCGTTGAGGACTGTCGCAGGACAGGGCGGCTGCAAGGGGCTGGTAGGAGCCCCAGGTAAGTGAAACTATTTTTTATCTTCAGCTCTGCTTTAAAAATTGATCAGAGCAGAAAATATAAATTTTGCTTAAATTATTTGGAGTCCAAGTTAATAAAAAAAAAAGTAAAACAGGTTGTTTGTCGGGTGAAAAAAAAAGTAATTACTTTTTCTGAAATAAATTGCATTTACGGCAGTGGTGATCAGCTGAAACAACTGCGCGTTTTCAGCGTGATGACCACTTTGGTGTCGAAACCACACTTCTGAAGTGGCAATCAGGTCTCTTCACATTACAAGGCATACATGTAATATAAGGGTGACTAGAAAAAAAGGGAGCCGTATATTGCCGCTAGTAGAATATTGGTAAAGTAATACTTGATTCCGATACAAAAATATTGGCAATTTTTACAGATATTTTACTCTGACCTAACCCAGCCCTACTCTCACACAGAATCCTCCCCTCTACGGATTCCAAACCCTTATACCTCCAGTGTGCTTCAGAATTTTTTCCAGCTGGGTGGCATGAAAAAGTAGCCGGGTGGGGCGAGATGAAAGAATGCAGGGCCAGCGCTTCTCTGCACATTTCTACTTACAGCAGAGGTGGAGTTGAGCCGATGACAGCCGGGTGCTCACCAAAAATAGCCGGGTGGAGCACCCGGCTAAAAGAGCCTGGGGAGAACACTGACCTCTCTCTACCAAAGCCTAACCCTCAACCCTCCCTCAATTGATGCCTATCCCTTAACTCCTCTCCACATGGTTCTTAACCCTCCCCTAGTGGTGCCCAACCCTCAACTCAGTTGCAGTTATATGAATTTCCCTATGGTTTTCGTATTGAGACTTCCACTACAGTAAGGTCCATAAATATTGGGACATCGACACAATTCTAACATTTTTGGCCAAGTCAATCACCTGACCTGAATCCGACTGAGCATGCATTTCACTTGCTGAAGACAAAACTGGAGGGAAAATGCCTCAAACTTTAGAAAATGCATGCTCCTCCTCTTCAATCCCCTACATAAATATCTTTATTGGCATATGAAATTCTTGGTTATTTGCAGTGCGGTACACTGCTATTTCTGCTGCTGAAAAAAAAAAAAGTAAGGGGGCCCGCTGCATTGTGGGATTTGTAGTTCTATGCAGGCACATAATGCAGATACATTAGAAGAGAGGCAGACAACACCAAGGAGGAAAGGGAGGTCCTAGCAAGGTTTCACTTGCCCTTCACATAGATGGAGACAGAAAGAGGGCACTGAAGCAAAGAAAATTATTAAGACTGACTGATAGAGGCTATAAAACAGGGGAGTCTAAGCAGATATTCAGCTAAGCATAAAGGAAAAGCAGAATATATTACTTACTATTCATAGTGGTGCCACCTTGAAAATTGGCTGCACTGTAACGATGTAATGGTTAAGGGCTCTGCCTCTGACACAGGAGACCAGGGTTTGAATCTCGGCTCTGCCTATTCAGTAAGCCAGCACCTATTCAGTAGGAGACCTTTGGCAAGTCTCCCTAACACTGCTACTGCCTATAGAGCACGCCCTAGTTGCTGCTGCTCTGGCGCTTTGAGTTCGCCAGGAGAAAAGCGCGATATAAATGTTATTTGTCTTGTCTAATAACGCTCACCACTGGTACCCATTCCCATGCCAATTTCTTAGATGTTTTAAGTTACGACACCCTCAAAACACGCCAAGTTTACATTTTGCCAGTGTCATGTTCATTTAGGCCTGCCCAGGCCTAACCCTCTGCCTAGTATTTCCCACCATAAATTTCACCATGTAGCTACGAAAACCCAACTACAGCCTCTCATGTAGATGCACTGTAGAGGAAATCATCCAGTCTAGTTTGAGTCCTACCAATCTAGATTTCTGATGTTCATAAGATTACGTTAGCAGAGAGCCTTCAGAAATACAGTTCTCAAACAGCAGGCCAATATGCTAGAGTAATACAAAACAATATTGTATAAATCATATACAATACCTCCATCATGTGAATGGCCATGATGGCTTCCCCCATGCTGGAACACAAATATTCCAATGAGATTTACTAGGAATCCCAGGATAGACACAGGAAGGAGACGATCATGATGGACCTCTGGGGTGTCAAGGGCTCGCTGAAGAGAGACAAGAGAACATTTATATCACACTGAAGATATACAGTAGATACAACTCTACACACTGTTGATGGTGAAAAAAGCAACAGAATCACAAAAAAAATAAATAAAAAATAAATAAAAAAAACAAACAAACACAGCTGATTAAATAGGAATTTGAGTGAGAGAAAATCCCTCATACATCTTTTGAACGCTCGCCTGACAAGGTTCACTTTAAGCGCTTGTTCACACTACAAGAGCTTTTTAAGCGCTTGTGATGTTAAAAAAGCTTTTGCTAATGCAATGGTATGGGGGATTTTTACAAAATCTTATAGCTCCAGTGAGAACACACGTAGGATAACATTACCACGAGCTTTTAAAATCACAAAGCATTTAGAAAAGCCCTAAAACTCTAAAGCCAAGTAACCACTGTAAGAGTGAATTACTGGCTGGCTTGAACCCAATTGGACAAAATAAAATGGTAACCGTTCCCCTCCATGTTTGACTGGAGACTCCACTGATATGTAATTGGTGCATGGGAACCATGAACAGTTGTCCATAATTGGATGAGAATGAATTGGGAGAAGACTTTCATAGATTTTGAAGCTTGAAGGAAGAAGTGGTACTCCAGATACATAACCACAACTGTGGCTTTTTTTTTTTTTTTTTTTTTTCTTTTAAATAAAGCATTGTCACTTTTTGGCAATATTACACATTGCCCTTTTTCTCCTAAATATCTTTATTTAACAAAGTGCTAACAATAAAAGGCGCAGTTAGTATTGTTACAGGCCTTGCTGATGGTTAAGTTATAAAGTTCACTAAACTGCAGAAAGTTTATACTGTTTCCTTGCTGATACTGTAGTGCGAGTTGCCTAAATAGCGTAACCAGTGTTACCTAAGTAACGTGCGCTACAACGTGCATTATCCAAACAATGCTCACATTACTGCGGTTAAGTGGGCGTAGCTAATATGGCAACTCACGCGGTCAGCGGCAGTAATGGTAAAATTGCAGTGCACTGCGCGCGCACGACAATCTTACTGGGGTTTAGTGCATCAGGCCCAAAGGTTGCAATAACTTTATAGTCTCTCAGCATACAGATTAAACCGTATTGCTATTATTGGGGGGGGGGGGGGTGATCAGTGGCCCAGTGTTAAGATGAGATCAGGTAAAAAGATAATTAACCAACAGGGTGAAATACAGTGCAGCATAATAACACATGGAACGTTTATCTATCTGGATGCCAATGAGTCTCAATTGAGGGTAATAATACTTTTTGGTGGAGGCGACCAAAACCACAAGGAACAAGGCAGATCTATAAAGGAAAGATAAAAGTGTTCCAAAGCTAGTACATGGATAGAACAGAGGCGCAAATAACAGGATAAAACTGTTAAAAAAAAACATTTAAAAGAGGAGGTAGTGGTGGACTTGCCTCCCAGTAAGTAGATACCGAATTGGTTGATTTAATAGCCAATTAAAGTTATACATACACACCACATTGCAATGCGTTTCGCAGGATCAAACCAGCTACATCAGGCAGTAACGGGAGCAATAACTAGTACTGGTCAGTCAAGCTACACTGATTTGTACTAGTTATTGCTCCCATTATAGCCTGATAAAGCGGGTTTGATCCTGCGAAACGCATTGCATTATGGAGTGTATGAATGTATGAATACATTTCATTGTGTCTACTTACTGGGGAGGTAAGTCCACCTCCACGGTTTTCAACAGTTTTATCCTGATGGCTCATCTGTTCCATCCTTGCTACATTCTCAAGTCCATACTCAGGAGACAAGGGGTAACACCCCTCAACCATCTACAGAGAGTGACTTTGTAACCTGGGTGGGGTCAGGTCCTAATGCTCCCTACCCGCCTATACAATGGTTGCTTTGAGGTAACCCACACTTGTGAGTAACAGCACACGTTTTGTCTTTCTCCATAACCTCGCTATACTACATACTACACTATATCCGGCTCTCTGTGCTCCTTTCTTTTTTCCTCCTACAAAGCTGGTACATAGTGCTCGAGTTAAACAATAGGAAGATGTTCTCCCTGCAATTGAGGGAGAAGCTCCCATATATAGTACCAATGGAGACCGAAATTGGGTCCATTATACAGTACAGTAAATAGTATTTAGGGTTCTAGAGAAAGTGAGTGAACCCAGAAAAAGAGGTTTTCCAACCATAATCAGCTGGATGGGGGACCAGCTCAGCAGTCACCTGGTACTGTGAATTTCTCTATCACCTAAAGGCCCATACACACATCTGATTTTTTTTAATCGACGGGTCGTTTGGACGTCCCATCGTTCAGTCGGCCGGACGTCAAATCAGGCGTGTGTACATTCCGTCGTTCAGCTGATAAAAAAAGAAAAAAAATCAGACGTGTGTATGGGCCTTATGGTGTCAAGTACAGATCCTACACTACCCACCCCCTACCCAAAGCAAACAACAATACAAACAGGAGATCTATAGTGGTTTGCAAAAGTATTTGGCCCCCTTGAAGTTTACCACATTTTGTCATATTACTGCCACAAACAATCAATTTTATTGGAATTCCACGTGAAAGACCAATACAAAGTGGTGTACACGTGAGAAGTGGAACGAAAATCATACATGATTCCAAACATTTTTTTTTTTTTTACAAATAAATAACTACAAAGTGGGGTGTGCGTAATTATTCAGCCCCCTTTGGTCTGAGTGCAGTCAGTTGCCTATAGACATTGCCTGATGAGTGATTATAACTAAATAAAGTGCACCTGTGTGTAATCTAATGTCAGTACAAATACAGCTGCTCTGTGATGGCCTCAGAGGTTGTCTAAGACAAGGAGAGCGCTGATCAGAAATGCAGTCAAGGGGCCCATGGTTACTCTGGACGAGCTGCAGAGATCTACAGCTCAGGTGGGGGAATCTGTCCATAGGACAACTATTACTCGTGCACTGCACAAAGTTGGCCTTTATGAAAGAGTGGCAAGAGGAAAGCCATTGTTAACAGAAAGCATAAGTCCCGTTTGCCACAACCCATGTGGGGGACATAGCAAACATGTGGAAGAAGTTGCTCTGGTCAGAGGAGACCAAAATTGAACCTTTTGGCCAAAATGCAAAACACTATGTGTGGCGGAAAACTAACACTGCACATCACTCTGAACACACCATCCCCACTGTCAAATATGGTGGTGGTGGCAGTAACATGCTCTGGGGTGCTTCTCTTCAGCAGGGACAGGGAAGCTGGTCAGAGTTGATGGGAAGATGGATGGAATCTTGGAAGAAAACCTCTTGGAGTCTGCAAAAGACTTGAGACTGGGGCGGAGGTTCACCTTCCAGCAGGACAACGACCATTAACATAAAGCCAGGGCAACAATGGAATGGTTTAAAACAAAACATATCTATGTGTTAGAATGGCCCAGTCAAAGTCCAGATCTAAATCCAATCGAGAATCTGTGGCAAGATCTGAAAAATGCTGTTCACAAACGCTGTCCATCTAATCTGACTTAGCTGGAGCTGTTTTACAACGAAGAATGGGTAAGGATTTCAGTCTCTAGATGTGCAAAGCTGGTAGAGACATACCCTAAAATTCTTGCAGCTGGAATTGCAGCAAAAGTTGGTTCTACAAAGTATTGACTCAGGGGGCTGAATAATTACACACACCCCACTTTGTTATTTTTTTAAAAAATGTTTGGAATCATGTATGATTTTTGTTCCACTTCTCACGTGTACACCACTTTGTATTGGTCTATCACATGGAATTCCACTAGAATTGATTCATGTTTGTGGCAGTAATATGACAAAATGTGGAAACAGTCAAGGGGGGCGAATACTTTTGCAAACCACTGTATGTCATAAAACAGGAGATCCATGGTCTACTTGTTTATATATTCCTAATAGACAAGAGGAGAAACTGTTAACATTTACATTCTTTATCAGTCTACCCCTAATCCCCATGTGTATGAAGGATGTGAGATAATGGAAGAAAACAGTTCAGGAGGCAATACTGAGCAGTGTTCTCCCCAGGCTTTTAGCCGGGTGCTCCACCCAGCTAATTTTGGTGAGCACCCGGCTGTCATCGGCTCACCTCCTCCTATGCTGTAAGCAGAATTGCACACAGAAGCGCTGGCCCTGCATTCTCTCTTCTTACCCCACCCGGCTACTTTTTCATGCCACCCGGTGGGAAAAAAATTCTGAGGAGACCACTGCTGCGGCAAGTATTCCAGATCTTTAGAAGATCTGCATATGTTCCAAATCAAATGTTAGCCTTTCATTAAGCCAGTTTTAGTTATTCTTAACAGAAATAGGTTTAACTTTTTTTTTTAATTATTATTATTATTATTATTAAGACTATGCCAATCTAAACTGGATTTTCGTATTCCTGTAATTGCATTGTTGGAAGTGTCTGCCAACCAGATCAGCCAATTTCAGTTTAGGGCTGCGCCCATCATTTGAGCGCCGCCCTAGACCATAATGAGAATTACGGCTATAAATCGGCGCTTAGTGACTAATTTGTGCGCCAGCGGTTGCTGGAGCTCAAATTCGAGAAAAAAAACCTAGATAATTTAGCGGCGGCAATAGCTGGTACACAAAAGAAATCCCCCCAAGATTGCAACAGATATTTTATAGTATTCATGGCCCTGACTTTGAGGGGGAGCAGTCTTTCGGCTTTACCCTGCACCCAAATGTACGCTTGCCAACACCTCATTGACAATTATTACTATTATTCATTTATATAGTGCCACATAAAACAAGTTATATTGGCAAACATGGGCAATATGGATGAAAAACACAGTGGCAGAACGGTGGGCTTCCCACTACTTAAAGGAAACCAGAGTTGAAGAAGATAAAAAAAAAGTTTTATACATATCTGGGGCTTTCTCCAGCTCCATAAGCTCGAATCGCTCCCACGCCGCCGTCCTCGGCTGTCTGCAGCTCCAGTACTGGGTACCGTCACTTCTGTCAGACGTGGCCAGTCTGCGCAAGAGAAGTGCGCCCTCTACGTATCTCTCCAGCGGCAGCTGGAGAAATACGCAAAGAGCGCACTTATCTTATGTCAGACCCAGGTATGTATAAAAATTTCTCTTTTCTTCAACTCAGGTACACTTTGATTTACACTACAAGAGCTTTTTAAACGCTAGAGATTTTAAAGCTCTTGCTAATGCAATGCTACTCTAGTGTGCACACACATATAGGATAACATTAGCAAGAGCTTTTAAGATCACAAAGCACTTAGAAAAGATCTTGTAGTGTGAACGAGCCCCAAGTGTCCAAATTAACTGACCCCCCCCCCCCTTCCCCCAGATTTGCTTCAAACTATTATCGCACACACGCGACTTACCTCCACACCTTCAGAGAAAATAAAAAACGCTGTGAAGATCAGGAAAAGACCATTCACAAATCCTGCCAGGACCTCGGCCCGGACAAACCTGGAGACAGAAGAAGCAGTCATAAATACCTACACAAATCTACGGCCAAACTCCATACAGATGTCGTATCTACTAAAGTAGATGTCGTATTATCTACTAAATGATTTCTAATTTAGTCAACTGTGTGATTAACAAAGCTGTGATTAATAAAACCAGGGTTGACATTACCCTTGTTACATGTGGTAAATTATGAATATTTACTGGATATTGATAATTTAGGCTAGGTTCCCACTTGAGCCGGACCCCCAACGGCTGCTGTGGTCCAGTAGGTGCCTGGAGTAAATGAGTTTCCACTATAGGCTATATAAGCAATGCATCAGCTCTCCGTGGAAATATCGCAGACAACACGCTGCAACAAATTCAACGGATCCATTGCAGATTGACAAGTGTGAATGGATCCGATTTATCAAATAAGATCAGTTCACAGACAGAGTTTTCCAATGCAGTAAAATGGACAGAAAAATGTCAGTTTTTTGTTATAGTGGGAACCGAGCCTTACTCCTTTTCCACAGTGCCCCACTCAATTAGATCAGTGCTCAGTAGAGTGTAGATGTCCACTGCAGTACAAAGCCTTTGAGTCTCAATATTGTGCTGCTCCTACCTGTGTCCCCCACCATCAAACACTGATCAACTCAGCACAACAGCAACGCTATTTTTTACTACAAGGAGAATATTTAATCTTTAAAATGTATATGTTCCTCATAACAAAGGCCTAGTAGCCATTTCCATTACCAGGGCTGTGGAGTAAGAGAGTCAGACGCAATTATTGGGTACCTGCAGTAGAGTTTTCAAAAACATACCAACTTAGACTTATAAATTATAATGAAAAAAATACAGTTGATTAAAGCACACCTGAACTGGGACAAAAAGATGACCTTTACTTACCTGGAGCTTCTTCAATCCCCCTGTATTCTTCGAGGCCCTCATGTTCAGGGTCCCCTCCATTGTGCTGCTGACCCCCACTGAAAAATCTCCATCCCGGCTTGGCTGTGGGCTACTGCGCGGTTCCCTCACCTTAGCTCCATCAATTGCAGTCCTAGGAGTGTTCTGCGCATGGGCTGTACTATTCTTTTGCAAGCCGCACATGCACAGAACACCCCTGGCAATGGACCACGATTGATGGAGACGTGCATGTGCTGGAGCCCCCGACCAAGCCAGGACAGCGGCACAATGGAGGGGACTCCAAACACACTGAGGAGGCTCAAAGACTACGGGACTGGAAAAAGCCCCTGGTAAGTAAAGACCACTTATTCTTCCCAGTTCACGTGTGCTTTAAAATTACCCACCTTCATAGATAACAGTCATAATAAAGTACCGCTCTAGCATAAGAATAAAGCCCAGTGTGTAGTTGTTTCGCTAGTGTAAGTCAAGCTAAGCTATTAGGCACCCTTACATTCACACATTAATCTGGATTACACTGTTACAAACAATGTGTTCATATTGTTTTATTTAAGGTATACAGTCCTAGCCAAAAGTTTTGAGACTATCAAAAATATTGGAAATTAGAAAAGTTGGTGCTTAAGTTTTTATAATAGCAATTTGCATATACTCCAGAATGTTATGAAGAGTGTTCAGATGAATTGCATAGTCCTTCTTTGCCATGAAAATGAACTGAATCCCCCCCCCCCAAAAAAAAAAAACTTTCCACTGCATTTCATTGCGGTCATTAAAGAACCTGCTGAGATCATTTCAGTAATCGTCTTGTTATCTTAGGTGAGAATGTTGACGAGCACAAGGCTGGAGATCATTTGGTCAGGCTGATTGGGTTAGAATGGCAGACTTGACATGTTAACAAGGAGGGTGATGCTTGAAATCATTGATCTTCCATTGTTAACCATGGTGACCAGCAAAGAATCGCATAGAGCCATCATTGCGTAGAATAAAAATGGCTTCACAGGCAAGGATATTGTGGCTACTAAGATTGCACCTAAATCAACAATTTATAGGATCATCAAGAACTTCAAGGAAAGAGGTTCAATTCTTGTTAAGAAGGCTTCAGGGTGTCCAAGAAAGTCCAGCAAGCGCCAGAATTGTCTCCTAAAGAGGATTCAGCTGCGGGATCGGAGTGCAACCAGTGCAGAGGTTGCTCAGGAATGGCAGCAAGCAGGTGTGAGAGCATCTGCACGCACAGTGAGGCAAAGACTTTTGGAAGATGGCCTGGTGTCAAGAAGGGCAGCAAAGAAGCCACTTCTCTCCCAAAAAAACCCATCAGGGACAGATTGATGTTCTGCAGAAAGTATGGTGAATGGACTGCTGAGGACTGGGGCAAAGTCATATTCTCCGATGAAGCCCCTTTCTCATTGTTTGGGGCATCTGGAAAAAGGCTTGTCAGGAGAAAAAAAGGTGAGCGCTACCATCAGTCCTGTGTCATGCCAACAGTAAAGCATCGTGAGACCATTCATGTGTGGGGTTGCTTCTCATCCAATGGAGTGGGCTCACTCACAATTTTGCCAAAAAACACAGCCATGAATAAAGAATGGTACCAAAATACCTTCCAACAGCAACTTATTCCAACAATCCAACAACAGTTTGGTGAAGAACAATGCATTTTCCAGCACGATGGAGCACCGTGTCATAAAGCAAAAGTGATAACTAAGTGGCTCGGGGACCAAAACATTGAAATTTTGGGTCCATGGCCTGAAAACTCCCCAGATCATAATTCCATTGAGAACTTGTGGTCATCTCTCAAGAGGCGGTGGACAAACAAAAACCAACTAATTCTGAGAAACTCAAAGAAGTGATTATAAAAGAATGTGTTGCTATTAGTCAGGATCTGGCCCAGAAGTTGATTGAGAGCATACCCAGTCGAATTGCAGAGGTCCTGAATAAGAAGGGCCAACACTGCAAATACTGACTCTGCATAAATCTCATGTAATTGTCAATAAAAGCCTTTAAAAACATATGAAGTGCTTATAATTATATTTCAGTACATCACATAAACAACTGAAACAAAGATCTAAAAGCAGATTAGCAGCAAACTTTGGAAAAACTCATATTTTTGACAGTCTCAAAACTTTTGGCCATATGTTGAAACACCCTAATTTGTGCAAACACGTGTAATTATTTTCAGCTCTGGGACCAACTCCACAGCAGTTTAAAAACTCACTTGGCTCCTCAAACAAATAATTTGCTATGTTATTAAATGTAGGCTTAATGTTTATACAACAGAATCACCCCTGTGAAGGCCGAACGCATGGTCTGCGCCATTCCCCAGTCTGCTGCTCTGTCACCCCTCCCCGCCCCTTCCACCTTTATAGCTGAAATGTGTCTGTATAGGTCAGTTAGCGATATTGCCCGAGGGCAGCACTGTCCAACTGGCGGCCCTCAAGACCTCCTGCTGGAGACCGATTATAACAATGTTCCCCCAAAAACTAAAATTACTTCACAACTATACAAAGAAACAGGACAATTATCAGTCTGTTCACAGAAATAAGCCAAGCGTAAACTAAATGCAAACGCTAATACTAACAGGAGTTAAAACACTGTAGCAGGATAAAGATCCTGTTCCATGACTGAGCTGCTCAAATATTTACATAAAAGCAGTATACCGCTGTGACACGCCACTCCCCATGCTTTAACAGCTGAATTTCGGATGATAGTTATATAGCATTGAAGCTGTGAAAAGTACCAGCAAAGCAGCTGTACAATAACCTGGCCCTGACCAAAACCTTCTCCACATGGTTAGTTCCCTCACCTCTCTAACAAATTCCCTGTGCCTAGCAAGAGAACATACTAAGTAAAAGGATACCAGACTTTGGTTTATTGGTGGGACTGAAATTAAATCATATTTCCAATCACACTTAATCGTTCAGAAACGGCCTTCATTTCGAAACAGCCTCATCAGTCTGCAGATAGACTGTACACACGCACTACTGTCGGGAGAACGCCCGCCCAGCAGGAGGGTCTCACGGACCCGTCGTTCTCTTTAGTAGTGCGTGTGTACGTACCTTAAGGGCTAGTTCACTCTGGGAGCACAAATTGTGATCGCAATCTTGATCTTGCAGCACGAAATTTTGTGTTTTTACTGCGATTTAGGATTCCAGTTCAATAAAAACTAGAATCACAATGCAATTGCCCCTGAAGTGCTGTATGTGGGTTGCAGTGAGAATGATCCCATATGGATACATTAGTCACAGCATTTTGCTGATCGCTTCGCCAGTGATTAGCAAAGCACTGAAAAGCTCCCGAGTGTGAACCAGCCCTTAGTGTGAGACTTCGCGAATGTCCAGCATGACCCCAGACTATGTGGGCAATGATCAGACTATAAAGAAAAAGAAACGTGGAGTGTTTGATTTGGCAAATACGGCATCTTGTGTGCACAGCTGGCTGCAATCAGGGCAGACATCAGTAATGAATCACTTCATGCTAAAGTCAGCTTGTGAGCAATATCTGACATCAGCAGCCCTGCCCGAATATAAACAGGCAGGCAAGTGACAGAGTGTACGTGTCCCTATATCACATAGCTACTATTACCAGTCATAGGATTATGAGACATTTACATTGCCTGGAAAGACGACTGATTGGTTAGTATTGTTCAGGCTAGACTGCTCAGGGTATGGCTGCAGTAAAATGGGAAAAGCAACACTGGAAATGGATTTGCTAACTTTCAGGTGTTGCAACCAGTGAACGCCAATGGCATATCTGTACCACTGCAAGTATAGATGCACTGGCTATTTCTCAAAAGGTGACGAGTAAATGGTTTTGTGTCATGTTAGCCAAGAGGGACACATTGGGCATGATTCACTAAGCTTTCTCACCTGTTTTCCTCTATTTTCACCTTATCTATGTTAAATTTTTAAGCTCCCACAGAGCAAATATAGAATATAAGGTAAGAAAAGTAATATTGAAATTAGGTTAATCAGGAAAAACTTACTTAGAGTGATTATTTTGCTTGTAAATGTGCTGAAAGGTTATTTTTATCAATTAGGTGATAAATACGTCATTTATGAGAAGTTTTGTGAATAGAGCCCATAGTAAACGAAAATGCTGATTTTGTCAAAAGGTTTGTGTTGCATCAGCTGAACAACATGTGCTAGTGCCAAAAGAACAACAAGAACTGCAAACTACTACAGAAAGAATGGCATATTGACAGCACCTTCTATTGAAACATCATAATGCTTTATTTTATAACGTAATAAAGTTCAGTAAATCATTTAAAATCAATATAGTCAGATTCCCTTCAGGGTGACGTCAATCAATAATTAAGGCATAAATCACTTTGGTGGGTACCCCTTCCAATGCCCATGGCCCACATGTATCATGGGTGTTAATGCGTTAATGCCCGCTTCCTCAGAAGCTGTGTGGTGTGTTGACACTCTTACTATCCCTTTATTCATTAACCAGCTGAGCGGTCTGGACGAGCTCAGCTCGTCCAACACCGCCAGCGGCTGCCGCTCAGGCCCTGCTGGGCCGATTTGAATGAAATAAAAAGCAGCACACGCAGCCGGCACTTTGCCAGCCGCGTGTGCTGCCTGATCGCCGCCGCTCTGCGGCGATTCGCCGCGAGCAGCGGCGAAAGAGGGTCCCCCCAGCCGCCTGAGCCCAGCGTAGCCGGAACAAAAAGTTCCGGCCAGCGCTAAGGGCTGGATCGGAGGCGGCTGACGTCAGGACGTCGGCTGACGTCGATGACGTCACTCCGCTCGTCGCTATGGCGACGATATAAGCAAAACAAGGAAGGCCGCTCATTGCGGCCTTCCTTGTTTATTCTGGGCGCCGGAGGCGATCGGAAGATCGCCTCCGGAGCGCCCTCTAGTGGGCTTTCATGCAGCCAACTTTCAGTTGGCTGCATGAAATAGTTTTTTTTTTATTTAAAAAAAACCCTCCCGCAGCCACCCTGGCGATTTAATCAGAACGCCAGGGTGGTTAAGCGTATCTTGTTTGTGAATAATTATCAATTTCTATTGCTCTTCTACATTAATTTTTTCAGCACATTTTGCACTTTACTCTCACTCTTGACCACCTCACTTTACTAATAAAACCCTCAGTGCTGAACCTGAGGTCAAGTTTTTAAACCCAAAGCGATTTAACCATTAGTTATTAATTGATCTGATCATGGAGGGAAACAGACTATATTGATTTTGAATTGTCTCATGAAATATTTTATGTTATGAAATAAAGCAGTGTGAACATTTTTCAACAGAAGGTGCTGTTGATACGCCATTCATTCTCTAGAAGTTTTTCAAAAAAAATTGCTAAACGGAGCAATTCCCCAAAGCAGAATAGTTTTCTATGGCTGGAAGCACACTAGGCAGTGCAGAAAAATATATGTTTTCTGCACTGTGCATTTTTTTACTATTTTTGTATGTGACTGCGTGTCACATTTGCATATTTTAGGAGTTTTCATTTTTTTATTATTTTCCATAATCAATGGAGTAAATCACAGCATATTTGTTTTTTAAAAACGTATGTAAAAACGCATTCCTCTGCATCTCCACTAAGATACATTTTGAAATTCGTGCAGCAAGTTGTGAGTTTTCAAAAACTCGCAATGTAAAACACACATATATGCATTTTTACATGTGGCTCATAGATTTTCACCAACAGCAAAAATCCTAGTGTTTTCCGCAACGCTAACATTTCTGCCTAGTGTGTTCCTAGCTTGAAAGTGAGACCCGACTCTTTCTTTACCAATTAAAGCATTATTTTACAATTCCTTCCTCCTGGGAAAGGGGATATCAGCTACTGATTGGGATGCAGTTTAATTCTTGGTTGTGGTTTTTCTTTAAGGCTATTGTCACACTGCAGCGTTGCATACCCTGGAAGAACAGGATTGCAATCCAAGAGAGGGAGAAGTCACATTGTGCGTTACACATGCGCTGCACATACAGTTAATGAAAACTATGCTTTACCACAACTGTACATGCGCACATAAACTCGCAACGAACGTGTCAATGCGGACATACCATTACAATGTAACTGCATCGCGCTAGCAGTGTATAGTCCAATGCAATGCACAAAAACGTCCCAGCATGATCACAACATAAATCTGCGTTAAAAAGTTGTGCCATAGGTAGTAAAAGCAGCTTTAGAGGCATGGTGACCTCTTCATTTATTACCGACTTGCAGAGCTAAATCATACAGATGCATTTAATGCCTGAAATGATGGTTACCACTGAAAACCAGAATTAGCTGAATTATTTTTCTAACTATATCTACATCTGTGGCAACAGAATTCATGGTCTTTTATACACAGTTGTTAAAGTAGCATAATAAATGTATTATTAAAAAACATGTTAGATTATTAAATACTGTAATAAATGGATGGTGTCATTACAATTTTATTTAAAGGTCAAAGATAATGAAGATATATGGGCTACAGTAAATTGTTAAACATACTGTACATTAGCTCTACAGAGTGGTAGATCATACGTAGGGTTTCGAGCAAGACTTGTTCAATCTCTACCTTCTTCAATGTACAGAGTCTGTGCACCTTTCTGTATACATACCACAATATGTATTTAAATACACAAACATTTCTTACCCATATGAGAAGGCTTCATTTGTTTTCCACCGTGATATCACAGAAGCAGCTAGGCCAGCTAACAATGCCGTACAATCGAAGAACATATGGAAGGAGTCTGAGATCAACCCTAGGCTGAAAGACACAAATGGAGTTATTACTGAAGTCAAATCTACCTGCAAGTGGTGACTGAATAAAATTGTAGTTGGAAAATAACTGAAATGTTGCATAGGTACTAATGTGGAGTATACCCAACACGCTTTAGATGTGGATATGCTTGTCAGGGTCATTTTATACCAAAATTTGCAAATCGCCATGCATGGTTTTTTTTCGCATTTGTGTTTCTTTCTCAAATGTCATACAAGCTGAAACGCAAAAAAAACGCAGCAGGAGCACAGTCTATCAGCATCGAAACACACTGGTGTATGATGGCTGCTGCAATTCCTATTGTGCTTAGGGAAATTTGGAAAATTGCATTAATCAGATTGGAATGCAGTTAGTGGAAAATAGCCTTAAGAACCAATCAGCCAGGAGTACTTTCTCTGAACAGACACCAAACCAAATTCGACTTGGGTTGTATCTCATTTTCATTGTTAATCAATGCATTGTTGCCTCTTTTTGTTCCATGTATTTGTAAATAATGAGGCAGTTCTGAACTCGCGTAAAGCAAATAGCAGCTACCTCACCTGCTTACAATTGGCCATCCATTATTTTTTTTAATAGATCAGGGAAACAGGATATATCTGATACTGAGCTTCTCCCTGACCTGCTACCTTACTCTATTTGACATGACTTCACATGCACTGCACCTCTGCTGCCCGCTCTGCCAGCTTAACATGAACAGCGAACTGAAAATGTTCTTCTTTGCAGCCCTAGCAACAGTCCTCTACATACTACATTAGGAATACAGTTACAATGGCCTCAAATCACTAAGCAGTTTAGACTAGTCTACTGATGGTTTTTGGTCTACTGATGGTTTGGTCAGTTGCATCAAAGGGGAATTCACTATTACCAAATGTTTTAGACCTGTTTTTAGACCTGGTCTAAACCATATGGTAATTAGGTCGGTAAAGCAGGGGAAATGATCAAAAGATGCAATTCACAAACGAGTAGCTAGGACTGACATCCTTCTACTCTGTTGAGCTCTCCTCTGCATACAATTAAACTGCCTGCATAATTAATTCAAAAGGTTCCATTCTCACATCTAAAATACCTCACATAATTACTTTACCAACAGAAATCAGCTGGTCTAATCTGTCAGAAAAAGTGGGCGTGGTTACTCTGTTTGCCTTTGTGAATTGTGTAATTACTGAATGTTATACCTGGTCTAAAAACAGGTCTAAAACATTACACCAAACCATCAGTAGACTAGAAACCATCTGTAGACTAGTCTAAACTGCTTAGTGAATTGAGGCCATATGAGGCTTTTCAGAAAACCCCTCCTCGCTGCATTGGCTTCACAAGGCCAGAGGATTGGGTACTCATTATCGATACCGATAAACATAACATGCGCTGCCTGCCCAGATTACATCAAGACTGGTTTTACATATAGTGCAGTGTGATTGTCCTGCGGCAGGAGAGCCCGGGGCAAAACAATTGCACAGCACAATTTCCCTGTGCATATTACCCTGCAGCAGAGTGTGCAAACAGGGTAATATGCATAGCTCCACCCCCGAACAGTGACATGCTCCCTGCTGGACAGGAAGTACATTACTGGTTTTTCACCCGATCAGCGAGTGCGTGCCGCACCGCCAACGCAGAAATCTAAATAGTTGTTGCGCTGCCACAGACTCCAATGCCATTGCATGCACAGTCTGCATCGTCGTGACCGCTTCCACCACATAACATAACACACCGGCCAGTCTCATAAATGGTCACTGTGACAAGGAAGCGGCAGAAGAGAAAACCGCGATGCTATACGATACAGTAAGCTTCTGCTGCATCATGTTGCACCGGGGGAAGTGTTGCCAGTCTCATAGAAACTAATGGGCACTGAGAAGGGAGAGTGGCAGGAGAGCATACCGCGATGCTATGGGATGCAGTAAGCTTCCGCTGCATCGGGTTGCACCAGGGAAAGTGTGGCCAGGCTCATAGAAACGAATGGGCACTGCAAAAGGGGGAGTGGCAGGAAAGCATACTGCGTCACAGTAAGTGTGAAAGTAGCCTTAAAAGGTATAATTATCCTGTAATGCTGGATACATATGCCCACAAGACCACATCTTACAGCTCAGAATGCTGCCATGCCCTTCCATATGAGGGTACATGTGACCTGTCACCATGAGGAGTGTGTGAACAGGACCGGACTGTTTTGAAGCATCACCTGACAGGTAAACAGAAGGGTGATCTGTTCCCCATGTGAGAACTGTGGCTGCACAGAAACCCCCCTGCAACGGAACGAACATCCCAGCACCTGCATGGCAGATGCTCCACAGTGGGATCATGTTAAGCAATCTGAAATCTGCATATTACACAAAGAGGAGCTTCTACAGAACTCTGCAAAGAAACTTGTAAAAAAGTTTAATTAACCCTTAAAGGGGTGGGAGAAGAGATTGTGAAATAAGCCCATGATGGACTAGATTACCCGCTTCTGACACACCATCTTCAGGATCCCTCCCGTTCCAGAGCTTTTAAAAGGACAACTGAAATGAGAGGGATATGGAGGCTGCCATATTTATTTCCATCTAAGCAATGCCAGTTGCCAGGCCCTCCTGCTGATCCTCTGCCTCTCTAATACTATTATCCATAGCCCCTGAACAAGCATGCCGCAGATCAGATGTTTCAGACTTTAAGGGCTGGTGCACACCAAAACCCGCTAGCAGATCCGCAAAATGCTAGCAGATTTTTAAACGCTTTTTTTTATTTTTATGAGGCGTTTTGCTAGCGTTTTGCGGATTGCTGCTGCGGTTTTCAGTATAGTAGATTTCATATATTGTTACAGTAAAGCTGTTACTGAACAGCTTCTGTAACAAAAACGCCTGCAAAACCGCTCTGAAGTGCCGTTTTTCAGAGCGGTTTGCGTTTTTCCTATACTTAACATTGAGGCAGAAACGCATCCGCAATCCAAAAAATGCCTCACCCAGGCATTTTTCGTTTCCGCAAAACGCCTCCCGCTCTGGTGTGCACCACCCCATTGAGATACATTGACCAAGCAGATCCGCAGCCGCAAGCGGATCTGAAAACGCCCAAAAAGCCGCCCGGTGTGCACCAGCCCTAAAGGAGGATTAGGACCTGAAATGGGTAACAGGAGGGGACCGAAAAGACAGAGTAGCAGGAGGATGGTAAGTAGTGAATACCGTGTCTAGCACACCATGTTTTTACGCTGAAATTTTAGCACACTTCAGCTGTGCTTTAAAGTAAGGAGCCTGCCATATTTATTTCCAATACCACTGCTGTTTTGTACACCCATATGTTTGTCCCTTAATCTGTACAGAACCACGGTATATGATGGTGCTATATCAATGAATCATAATAATGAGAACCCTGTCCAAACAAAACAAGCGTAACAAGTTTACAATAAAAGCTTTGTGCTGTGACTCCACGCACTGTTTTTTTTAAGGCTTCTACATGACTGGTTATTAAAAGTTCCTTTTACAATGGCAAGGATTAAGGCCAGACCTCCGCTATGACTATATCATAAGAAGGTCACTCACGTACTTCAACAACATTTACAGCTTGTACATTTCATTCCCTTCTTGAACCTAAGTTAATCATTACATACATAGAGCGCCTAATCCCCTGCATGAGTCTATATGAGTACACAGCCCATCACTTATCTCTCATGAGAACTCATTTTGATTATAGTGCTGTATAGTTTTAGTTTTTTTGGGGTTTTTTTTAACTCTATGTCCATTTCTAGTCAGGCAGTACAGTATGTGATCCCATCAAAAGTTTTTACTATAGTCTTTAGAAATTTCATAATGTTTGCCCATTCTTGTGCACAAAGTAGCGAATGGCTAAATCTTGTCAGGAGTATCTTAATCCAGTGACACAACAGGAAGTGAAAATCCTGCTAGTGTTGACACAGGAAGAAGAATGTGAGGCTGCTGTAGTTCGTGTACCCAAAATAGCAGTACAGACAATCATCTTGTGTCTACTTTTGTCATTGAAGCCCAACTCTGACAAAGCATGTATCTAAATTTTAGACAGGACTGGAACTATACTCTGTCCAGGAAGTGGCTTAATCAATGGCCACAAGGACAGCCATGAGAAAGGTTTTTTCTTTATGTAGAGTGGGGAAGAGGAAAGACCTGTTAGGTTTTTATTGCTGTCACTTCCTTTTCCTGATCCATTTTGGGCTCACACATTACATACCCACAGAAAATGTACAAGAGCATCACAAACCTGTCTAGAGTAATTCTACCTTAATCATTCTCCATTTAAAGCAAACGTGAAGCAAAAATAAACTTATGAGATAATAAATTGTAGGTGAAGTACAGCTAAGAGATAGAATACTAGTAGCAAAGTAAAGAGTCTCAAGTTGTTTTCCAGTACAAGAAGATTAGCACAGAAAAGAGTCTCATGCTGTTTACCAGTACAGGAAGAGTTAAACTTCAGTTAACTATGCAAAAGAGCTTCTCTGAGCTATACAACCCAGTGGGTTCAATAAAGTCCTGTTTTCTGACGCACTTAAATAACCAGTTACAGCTTGAGATAAGATTTTACTGCAGGAAAGTTGAAAGGGTCATTTTTTGCCTTGTTTTTCATAGGTTAAAAAAGACTGTGTGCTTTTAAAACTGCAATTGTGACAGTATGATACAATGTTATTAAAGAAAAAAAAAAAAAGCTATAAAACCGAAAATAAAATATGAGACTTTTCTTTGCTACTAATTCATTATCCGTACTATGCATGCAATTCGTTATATCATGTCATTTTTTTTTTCTTCAGATTTGCTTTAAGAAAGCTTTCCCTTTATTGTGTGCAAAGTTTAATAATGCACTCAGATCTGAATTCAAACTGCTTGAAAAAAAACTTGACAATACAGCGGAGAGATGTTAAAGTGCACTCACTAGAAAGCAGATAGCACCAAGCTTTGCTGATAACCAACCGCGTGACAGTGTGAGAATGCACAGGTCACATATAGGAAGGTCTGTCGCTATCTAAGCCAGCAGCTCATTATTCTGTACATTTCCTCAGCAAACAGAAGGCAATCAATAGTCAGAAGCTTGTCCATGCTTCTCTGCCTCATAATGGGTTCAGGTAGCAGCATTAAGTGTCTCAACTGTTATTGTGCTGTGTTCTGTACGGAAATGATATAACTACACAGAAAAGAAGAATCCAGGGACAATATTAGAAGTGGATTCTACTGATAAGAATGGATTTCACAAGAACACCACAGGAATTCAGCTGCTCTCACCAGTGCTGTATGGATGATGAAGAGGCAAGCGCTGTGAAGTCACCAGTGGCATAGCAATAGGGGGTGCAGAGGTTGCAACCACACTGGGGCCCAGTGCTCCTTAGCTACGCCACTGGAAGTCACCTACTCTACACTGTCACCTGGTTCCACCATTTGCAACTGAACTGGGAAATAAAGATATGCACTGACATCACTTGAGCGCAGTCCAAAAAAAAAAAAAAAAAGTTGACTGAAATCTTGTGGATGATTAGCACTGCTTTCCCCAAGATAGGCTTCAGCCAGAACCGCTCATAGACTTTCACTTTACACATGCCAAGCATAGGTGTTTGTAGCTTACATGACCCCCCAGGGTTCATGGGATAATGCCTAGAAGTACAATAACTGTCGCGATCCTATACCACAAACCCACCATACAGTATCAGACAGGTGTTAGATCAGGTAAGTGACCGATTTATCTTACTGGCTTGATCGGGCTGCTAACACTAATAACTTTGTACTGCTCAATGCTGTAAAAAGCGATGGGAAATGTCTCAAATGCCACAGCAAATGAATGGCTTTTCCAGATCAATATACTGATTGCAATATCAATGAAATGTGCCTTTTTTAACAGACGCTTTAGATTCTATATTTTTAAATCTAATCTAATATTATTAAATAGTGCATGCTTTTCTGAAGTCATTTTTGAGAATCACAACTGACAGTATGGCCTGGGACCCACTAGCAGGGATGGCCATTTGCTGGTGATCAGCAAAGCATTGCAACAGTGGAACTCTATTGGGATGATTCCACTTGCAGCATTGTGAAGTATGCAGCATTTTAGGTGCAATCATATGAACATCTACAGAATCAAATTGCGTCCAATCCAGGACTCACAATTAAAATGGCAGGACTTCTGCGATTTGCGATCTTTGAAAAAGCACCATCAGTGGGCCCCAGACCTTAAAGAGGAATTCCCATGAAAAATAACATAATGAACAAAAGTGCTTAATTTTTACAATAATTATGTATAAATGATTTAGTCAGCATTTTCTCATTTTAAAATCTTTCCTCTCCATGATTTACATTCTGACATTTATCACATGGTGACATTTTACTGCTGGCAGGGGATGTCAGTGGAAGTAGCTGCTGCTTGCTATTTTGGCAGTTGGAAACAGCTGTTAACAATGCGACAAGGCTCCCACAGTGTGATGTCAGCACCATGGTCCTGACATCCCACTGTGGGAGGGGTTTCAACAATATCAGCCATGCAGAGCCTCAAGATGATCCGTTTGAGAAAAGGAGAAGATTTCTCCTGGGATAGGGGGTATCAGCTACTGATTGGGATGAAGTTCAATCCTTGGTCACAGTTTCTCTTTATGGCATGTTCTTTTATGGCTGTCACACCACTCTGACGGATCCAGTAATGTTTTCTGCTGCCCCTGGAACCCACAATCCTTGTTGAAAATATTGTTGAACTAATTAAAGGCACAGGGAGAGGCTGACCTTCTGGTGTGTCATTTTCAATTACCTCCCATGTCCGTACTCTAGCTGCCCAATTCCCAGCTATCGCCATGTGTGCTCATGTCCCTCTTGGACATCCCTGTTTAAAGTGGACCTGAACTCTTGTACAGAGCAGAAGGAAAACTGAGAAATACACCCTGTGTGTATTTTCAGAATTTAGCCTGTCTAATTCTCCCTCATCTGTGACTAATCACAACTGTAATTTGATTGTTCAGCTGTGTCAGCTGGCTGACTAGGCAGAGCAGCTAAATTGTAAACACAGGATGTTAATATGGCTGCTTCCATGAAAGCAGGAAGTAGACACTGCAAATTTATTGCAGGATTTGTATCAGCTGTAACAAATAAATGTTTTTCTTTAAAGGTTATTATGATGTTGCTTATCTATTCGAGTAGAGCAGACGTTCAGAGTTCAGGTCCACTTTAAAGTGAACGAGTATGAGCATAATGGGCATGCTTTCTTTAACAAAGAAAAAACCTCCCAACATTTATAAATGAACATTGCCTTGGACAGATTTCATGTTCTGGCGCAGATTAGCACAAATAACTGTAATGAAGTTAAAGATGTAGATTTTATATAATGGCGATTACCTGTTGCTCCATATTCCATAAAAAAGCTCCACAAATGCAAAGGATAAATTCAAGCAGAGAAAGCAGAATAAATTCCTGGACGTAGAATCTGAGAAGATTGACCTGCACATAAACACAATATACACATTAGTAGTACTTGTGATGTGATGAGAACAGTCATATGCATATACATCCAATTCTAGACAACTAAATAAGCAGTCTAGCAAGATCAGCAAAACTTCAGAGATGAGTCAGTGTAACTGCAGGATTATTTCCTGTTAGTTTGGTCCGAAAATACAGTTTTCATCCAATGCTGAGCCCAAGAAACCGGAATGAGGCATGACTCATTCTGCTTACAGAGATTACTACCTCTGCCTATAAATGGTTCATTGAGAAATGCTTTATTTCATCACAACGTAATGTAGGGGGGGAAAAAGAAACACACAAATATGAATTATAAGAAGAACCAGCCGGTCTGAGAGATGCCTTATCTCTAATATGAGCCGATATCTAGATATAAAGGGAAAATGTTCATCTATACAAATAGAGTGCCTCTCCATAACAACTGCACACAATACACAGTACGGCCTAGTGCACACCAGAGCGTTTCGGCTGCGGTTTGCGATCCGCATGCGGGTGCGGATCCGCTTGGGTAATGTATTTCAATGGGCTGGTGCACACCAGAGCAGGAGGCGTTTTGCAGAAACGCATACTCCCGGGCTGCTGCAGATTTTGGATTGCGGAGGTGTTTCTGCCTCAATGTTAAGTATAGGAAAACCGCAAACCGCTCTAAAAAAAAGGGCACTTCAGAGCGGTTTGCCAGGCGTTTTTTGTTACAGTAGCTGTTCAGTAACAGCTTTACTGTAACAATACATAAAATCTACTACACCAAAAACGCTTCACAAAACCGCAAAATGCTAGCTGAAACGCTACAGAAAAAGAAGAAAAAGCGTTTCAAAATCTGCTAGCATTTTGCGGATCTGCTAGCGGGTTTTGGTGTGCACCAGGCCTACCACAGTCAGCAGCATATGTTCACCACAGGTGTTCTTAAATTAATTGTATACAGTTATTGTGAACACAATGGATTTAACGGTATATCACACAAAACAATCATTACGGGGAACAATCAGTGTGTGCATTGGGCTTAAAGAGGAACTGTCGCGAAAATCTTAAAATTTAAAACACATGCAAATAAGAAGTATCTTTCTTCCAGAGTAATATAAACCATACATTACTTCTCTCCTATGTTGCTGGCATTGAAAGTAAGTAGTAGAAATCTGACATTACTGACAGGTTTTGGGTTAGTCCATCTCTACATAGGGGATTCTCAGCATGGCCTTTATTCTTTATAAAGACATTCCCTGAAAAAGATGTATACAAAGATGCTGGCCAGCCTCCTTGCTCGCTGTACACTATTTTGGCAGTTGGACGGAGCAACTGCCATTCACTAAGTGCTTTTAAAAATAAAGAAAACCTTGAGAACCCCCCTATGAGAAGATGGGCTAGTCCAAAATCTGTCAGCAATGGCAGATTTCTACTCCCTACTGTACGCAACAGCAACATAGGAGAAAAAGTAATTTACGGCTCATTTTACTCCGGAAGAAACGAACTTCTTATTTGTATACGGTTTAAATTTTAAGATTTTCGCAACAGCCCTATAATTGCACTTCTATGCATAATAAAATAGTACATAGAGTAACAACTTTGAATGTCCAGAAGTTTGGTAGTATTGCAGAAGTAATGACACAGGCCAGTTAGCACTGTGGTCAAGAATTTGATGCCATGGCACTGGCTCCTAAATGTTCCTGCTAATCTCCTGGATTGCATACAGCTCCAAAGATAATCTGGCACAGCTTCACCAAAATTCACTTTGGCCACACGTCTGCCACTTTGCGAACTGACCAGACAGATCCCATTCTGGCAGTAACATATACGGTACATAGCTTTATTTAAACTGTGGTTGGAACTCTAGACTTGGAGGCCCCCCTGACAGTTTGTAATCAGAATTTTTGTGTTATCTTCAAATCATTGTTAAAGTGTCTACACTGAACCCTTATGAACCCATAATAATAAAGCAGAAGCCAACACTCATCCAGTTAAGATTTTGGCAAGCTTCTTTGACTTCTGTGATAAACCACAGACTATCGTTATGTAGGACTTCTGAGAGCTTTCATCTCAGAATTGTATGGTTTAGAGTGGAAATCTGTGACCAATAAAAAGCTCCCGTATTGATCATGTATGAATGAATACTCCCTTTGCCAGCTTACAAGTAAGCAGTGAAAATATGACTTGCGTAAATGGACAGCGGAAGGCAGATGGGGGCATGCAGCTCTAGGGTATAATGGCCTGGCTAGTGGTAAGCAGATGGGGAACACCACTCTAGGGTAGGATGGCTTGGCTAGTGCTCAGCAGATAGGGCAAACAGCTCTAGGGTATAGTGGCCTGGGTAGTGGTAAGCAGATGGGGCACACAGCTCTAAGGTATAATGGACAGGCAGGTGGTCAACAGATAGCGGCACAGAGCTCTAGGGTATAGTGGCCAGGCTAGTGGTTAGAAGATGGGGGCACACAGCTCTAGGATAAAATGGCAAGGTAAGTGGTAAGCAGATGGGGGCACACATCTCTAGGGTATAATGGCCAGAGTAGTTCTAAGCAGATGGGCCACACAGCTCTAAGGTATACTGGCCAGGCTGGTGGTCAGCGGATGGGGGCACACAGCTCTGGGGTATAAAGGCCAGGCTAGTGGTAAGCAGATGAGGGCACACAGCTCTGCGGGATAATGGCCAGGCTAGTGGTAAGCAGATGAGGGCACACAGCTCTAGGGTATAATGGCCAGGCTAGTGGTAAGCAGATGGGGGCACACAGGTGTAGAGTATAATTGCCAGGCTAGTAGTAAGTAGATGGGGGCACACAGCTCTAGGGTATAATGGCCAGGCTAGTAGTAAGTAGATGGGGGCACACAGCTCTAGGGTATAATGGCCAAGCTTGTAGTAAGCAGATGGAGGCACACAGCTCTAGGAGGACCTTGCAGATCGGTGCCACGTGTACAGGCTGCTTCTCTTACCTGATCCAGCCAGATACTTTCCGGGCGAGGTTGAATCTGGGCGGCTTATATTCATGATCCTTGATAGATAGCGGCAACATCCTGCCACCCGGTGCCCAGAACCCCTGAGTGCTGCAAACTCAGCTGCCTAAGCCCGCCCTCTAATATCTCGCAGTGTGACAGGAGGTGACGCTCTCTGTAGCCCCCGGTGCCCAGATGCTTGCCCAGATGCCCAGCTCTAGCAGCCGCTTCCTCCTTCCGGGCAGACAGCGGGGGATTTGACACACAGGCAGTAGGCGACCAATCACGTCAGTGAACGCAACATTGACTTCCTGGCGAAAATACCGGGGAGCCCAGAGCTGACGGAGCCTTACTAGGGGGCGGGGAGAGAGCTGTGCCAGGATCCATCATGGCCGCGGAGGACACGCCGTGTGACGTCACGTCAGCGCCTCTCTGGCAGATCCGCAGTGAAAAGTAAACTACTACAGTTCAGTGACAGTCCCAAATCAAAGCTCAGCGGTTTCTTTGTAAGTAAATGAAAGGGTCGCCATTCATTTGTAATTGGTGGCTTCTGCGTTTATACTTTTCTCATTTTGTTGATATTTGTACAGCAGGTTCAAGAAAAACGTTTCATCAGCTTATTACATTCTATAAAAGTTCTCATCTAACCACACTACAGAAATTATATTGATAAAAAGTGTAAACCTTTTATGTTCTAATTTAGAAGACATTTCATCCCTGATAAAAAACATTTTTTTTTGTTTCTAATAAAATGGAGGAAATAAGCAAATTGTGAGGTTTCCTTTTGGGTCCCTTAAAGTAGACTTTTTATTATTATTATTATTTAGTATTTATATAGCGCTGGCATCTTCCACAGCTCTGTACAGAGTATATTGTCTTGTCACTAACTGTCCCTCAGAGGCTCACAATCTAATCCGACTTGCGCTGAAAAACCTAACCCCAGTAGAAGGAAAATCCTGAAGCTTCCCCCATACCCCTCGAGCTCGCTGGTCCAGCGCTGGAACCCCTTTCCTTTGTGGCCAAGCTCCTGTTCTTGTTCGAGCTGTAGCATGGAGCTGCTTGTGCATAGCTTTTTTCTCCATGAATGAGTTGCTCTATTCTATGGCGGAGGCGTAGGCTGTAAAGCGCTTATGCAGTGCAGTATTCACTTATTCGTGAATGCAAGTGTGGCCACAAGAAAAAGATCCTACTGACCAGTGGAGGGCTCAAGAAGGATCGAAGAAGCTTCTGGATCATCCAGAGGCTTCCCCTCACTGAGATAGATTAATGTTTGTGTTAAAGGAACCTAAACTGAGAAGGATGTGGATTTCTCCTTTTAAAATAATACCAGTTGCCTGACTCTCCTGCTGATCCTGTGTCTCTAATACTTTTAGCCACAGACCCTCAACAAGCATGCAGATCAGTTGCTCTGAAAGAAGTCAGATTGGATTAGCTGAATGCTTGTTTCAGGTGTGTGATTTAGCCACTACTGCAGCCAAAGGGATCAGTAGGACTGACGAGCAACTGGTATTGTTTAAAGAACAAGCGACACCCATGCTAACCTAGAAATAAAAAACACATATATAAGTAGATAAATACTACTTCTACTTACATAACAGATGTAGTGTGCTATCCATGTAATGATTCCTGTGAATTTTACAAAGGAAAAGCAGAAAATCCTTTTCTAGGCAGTGACCATCTTGCCAAGCTAATGCTGACATCATATCCTCCCTGACTCTTGTTTCCCCCCCTCCCTTCTCTTGCTCATTGTGTATTCATTAGCTGCCTTCCTCCCAGAGTCTTTTTTTTTATTTACACATCCAATCACTGGGTCACCTCAGCCTTGCTTGTAAAAACAAGTGATCAGCTAGGCAGGGAAATAAATGGAAGATGAGGAATATATTATAGATAAAAATAACTCCCAGCATTTAAAAGAACTTCCAGCATTCAACAGCAGAAAAAAGTTTTGAATGCAGGATTAGCATCTTTATCACTTAATACACTCAGACCAGTTACTGTTGAAATTTGATTTTTATGGTGACAATACCACTTTAAAAAGATACATCCATATCCACTTCAGTTAAGGTACCCTTTAAAATCACAGAGTTCTCAGGTTTTATACTTACATGGGGCTTCCTCCAGTCCACGCTGCTCTGTTCCTTGTCGTCTCCCCTTGCTGTAAGTTGTTCTGTTGCATAACACGAGGTTAAAGGGAACCTGAAACGAGAGGTACTGTATATGGAGGCTGCCATATTTATTTCCTTTTAAAGGGAACCTTAACCATGCAAAATAAAAAAGTTTCACTTACCCGCGGCTTCCCCAAGCCCCCTGCAGCCGTCCTGTGCTCTTGCAGCTCCTCGAGTGTCCTCCCGTCCCCGCTGCACGTTTTTGTTTTCGGCGTGGCCAGGGGCCGACTCTCAGAAATGAACGCACAGCGGAGCCCGGAGTACACTCGAGGAGCTGCGAGGGCACAGGACGGCTGCAGGGGGCTTGAGAAGCCCCGGGTAAGTGAAACTTTTTTATTTTGCAGGGTTAAGGTTTCCTTTAAGCAATACCAGTTAACTGACTATCCTCCTGATCCTCTGCCTTTAATACTTTTAGCCATAGACCCTGAGCAAGCATGCAGCAGATCACTAAAGGTAGCCATACACTGGTCGATTTGCCATCATATTCGACCAACTGACAGATCCCTATCTGATCGAATCTGATCAGAGAGGGATCGTATGGCTACCTTTACTGCAAACAGATTGTGAACCGATTTCAGCCTGAAACCGTTCACAATCTGTTGTGGTGGTGGTGGTGCTGCCGCCGCCGCTCCCCCCGCCCGCATACATTACCTGCTCCGCCGGCGCGACTCCAGTCCCCAGGTCACCGCTGCTCCGTCTCCGCTCTGGTCTCCGGCCCCGGCATGCTTTACTTCTTCCTACCCGGCAGGAAGTTTAAACAGTAGAGCGCCCTCTACTGTTTAAACTTCCTGCCGGGCCGGAGGAACTGAAGCATGCCGGAGACCAGCGCGGACACGGAGCAGCGGTGACCGGGCGTAGACGTGCCGGCGGAGCAGGTAATGTCTGCGGCTCTATTGCGTCGGTCGTCGGGCGCTCGAACGCCGCTAGCGATGCGCTCCCTACCCGCGGGCGATCGACGCTAATTTTCCGCACGGAGCGATTGACGGGATCGGACGAAAAGGATCGAAATTCGGCGTGTAGCGCGAACGATTGGCAGCAGATTCGATCCCAGTGATCGAATCTGCTGTCGAAACGGCGGCGAATCGGGCCAGTGTATGGCCACCTTAACTGTCCTAACTAATCTGGTGTTACTGACATTATTATTACATAAAAGAACATGCACACCAGACAAAAGATGCTTTTAAATGCAATGCTTATTATTGAAATAGAAAACTTGTACATAAACCCCGATAAACGGGCAGGATACAAACATATACATATTAGCACAATTTTAACTGAACAATGAGCAATGACACAATGTTACAATATCCTGACAAACACAGAGATGGAGGAAAGTCAGAATTTACCCAACAGCAGCGCTGTTTCGAGGCAATTTGAGCCTCTTGATCACGGGCAATAAAAGTCCAAACAGGCAAACAGCAGATAGGCAACAGATGCGATCATGCAGGGCGGCGTCCTCTTCATGCTGTGTCCAAACTCAGTTTAAATACATGCCATCTAACAGCTCATTGGCCCAAAGCACCGGGGCCGGCCCAGGTGACGCATGCGTACACGCGGCAAATTGCCGCTATACGCATTGACGTCACATCCGCTTCCGCCATGTTCCGTAATGCAAAAGTCATTGCGTACAAACGTACGCATGTGATGCGGAAAAATCAATGCGTCCATGCGGATTTTATGCCATATGGAATTTAGACTCTGCATATATGAACGGAGCAAAGCGGAGCGTTACCCTGGCTACAGAAAACCGCTTCCTGGTGCATTTTAACGGTGCTTTTCCGGGCAAAATCTACAAGAAAACACAGACAAACATATTTAGAACAAGACACTATATATAAATTTTTAAATAGCAACAATGCCATTAAAATATTAAAACTATCCTACTTGACAGTAACCAACAGTCTACAAAACTGACAGGTCTACCTCCTCATTAAGACCAAATGGAGCTTTAGTCCTTAATTTATAGATCCAGAAAAGTTCTCTACTTTTCAATTTCTGCTCCATATCACCACCTCTCCATGGTTTTTTAACTACCTCCACTACTCTAAAGCGTAACTGTGATATACAGTGACCAGCAGTGTAGAAATGGCGCGCCAACGGAGAATCTGCTCTCAGGGTTACCAGCCTTGAAAGGGATGTATCCATGTGGCCACTGTGTGCAGTGTGGTTATGTTGCGAGAGGACCGTATTTCTCGCATCCTAGAACTGGCTCTCGCATATATCTTGATGAGTTTGCTAACTGTTCCTCTATAGGGGTTGTTTATATTATCATATGTCCATGTGGGATGCTCTATGTTGGGCAAACCGGCAGGGACATTCGCACACGTATCTGTGAACACCGCAGCAATATTCGCTGCGGTGACGCAGATTCTCCGTTGGCGCGCCATTTCTACACTGCTGGTCACTGTATATCACAGTTACGCTTTAGAGTAGTGGAGGTAGTTAAAAAACCATGGAGAGGTGGTGATATGGAGCAGAAATTGAAAAGTAGAGAACTTTTCTGGATCTATAAATTAAGGACTAAAGCTCCATTTGGTCTTAATGAGGAGGTAGACCTGTCAGTTTTGTAGACTGTTGGTTACTGTCAAGTAGGATAGTTTTAATATTTTAATGGCATTGTTGCTATTTAAAAATTTATATATAGTGTCGTGTTCTAAATATGTTTGTCTGTGTTTTCTTGTAGATTTTGCCCGGAAAAGCACCGTTAAAATGCACCAGGAAGCGGTTTTCTGTAGCCAGGGTAACGCTCCGCTTTGCTCCGTTCATATATGCAGAGTCTAAATTCCATATGGCATAAAGTCCGCATGGACGCATTGATTTTTCCGCATCACATGCGTACGTTTGTACGCAATGACTTTTGCATTACGGAACATGGCGGAAGCGGATGTGACGTCAATGCGTATAGCGGCAATTTGCCGCGTGTACGCATGCGTCACCTGGGCCGGCCCCGGTGCTTTGGGCCAATGAGCTGTTAGATGGCATGTATTTAAACTGAGTTTGGACACAGCATGAAGAGGACGCCGCCCTGCATGATCGCATCTGTTGCCTATCTGCTGTTTGCCTGTTTGGACTTTTATTGCCCGTGATCAAGAGGCTCAAATTGCCTCGAAACAGCGCTGCTGTTGGGTAAATTCTGACTTTCCTCCATCTCTGTGTTTGTCAGGATATTGTAACATTGTGTCATTGCTCATTGTTCAGTTAATATTGTGCAAATATGTATATGTTTGTATCCTGCCCGTTTATCGGGGTTTATGTACAAGTTTTCTATTTCAATAATAAGCATTGCATTTAAAAGCATCTTTTGTCTGGTGTGCATGTTCTTTTATGTAATATTCATGTATTTTTATAACATTGCACCCTGCGTGATTATGCATTGGTCTATATAGTTTGATGGTCTATTTATATGGGTGTGCAGACCCTAATGTACATATGTTACTGACATTATTGTCAGATCTGACTGGATTAGCTGCATGCTTTTTTCTGGAGTTCTTCAGACACTACGGCAGCCAAATAGATCAGCAGGGCTGCCAGGCAACTGGTATTGTTTAAAAGTGAATAAATATGGCAGCTTCTATATATTTAGCAAAAGCAAAACAGTGTCATTAAGGTTTTTAAATCCAATCTAGAAAGAGTTTTCTCTCTGAATGGCCTCCATTTTTAAAGAAGGATTGTGTTTTAGCTTAGAATGCATATTTGTTTCTAGGCGTGATGTCAAGATAATTAGCCCAATAAATTCCAGCCAAAAAGTTTGAGGATGTTAGCTAGATGATGCCAGGTAAACATGAAAACGCTTACATTTTAATGCTAGCAGTTCTGAAGCTATTACAAGGCTGTGGCAGCTAATATCAGGAAAAATAATAATAAATGGAGGCTCCACCCAAAAAATAAATTTTTTTTTACCGGTATATAGTTTTAAAAAGAGGTAGTTTTTGGCTTACCTCTCTTGAAGATATATGCCAGTCACTTGTCGGACAGTATAAGATGATTGCACAAATTAGTGATAACTCATAATGCGGGTCTTCGCCGCTTCCTCAGGTCAATGGATACAAAGTGCCAAAGACTAGGGCATGAAGAAATGTGCGCCTCTGAAGTCAGGAAGACTTCCATGTGAATGAACAACATTCTCAGCTTGCCCTGCTGTACAGACCCAGCTGGCCACTGCCTAGTATACATTTTCCAGCAAAGTCAGTTTTAGATAAAATGGGGCCATGGACAAACAACAATTTAAGCCTCCACTTCAGATAATATGATTAGATGGTTTATATGATGAGAAAGATTCAAGTACTTTGCCATTGTGTAACACAAATAAATTACTTTTCATGACAGGTCTGCAGTATTGAAGATTAGATAGATAGATACAGGTGCTCCTTACCTATGCTACAGCGATTAAAGGACAACTGTCACAAAAGGGATATGGAGGCTGCCATATTTATTTCCTTTTAAGCAATACAAGTTGCCTGTCTATCCTTCTGATCCTCTGCCTCTAATACTTTTAGCCATCTACACAAGCATGCAGCATATAATGTGTTTCTGAAATTATTGTCAGATCTGACAAGATTAGCTACATGCTTGTTTCTGGTGCTACTAAGACACTATTGCAGCCAAATAGACCAGTGAGGCTGCCAGTCAACTGGTATTGTTTAAAAGGAAATAAATATGGCAGCCTCCATATCCCTCTCGTTACAGCTGTGTTATTAACCTGAAGAGGCGGGTGAAACCCATGAAATGCATTGTTTGTTTTGGGTGTCCAACAAATTACTCTTAAACCTCCATATCGAGCTAAGACTGTTCGTTATTAACTCCAAAATTGGTTGTTTGATACTCATCCTGGGGTGCCTCCTTCTACCCTGTATAGTTTAGTCCACCTTTTAGGACCCATTCACACTACAAAGTAGCAAAACGGTAGCACTCAGTGCTTCAGTTTTTGCATGGGTGATTTTACCACGATTAGCATGGTAAAATCACTGTACACTCCCGCGATTCCTGACGATCGCGGTCTTGTCTAAGCACTGAATCGCGGCAATATGCTGCAGGTAACATGTTTTGCTATTGCCGTTAATCGCAAAAAGCCCTCGATTGGCAGCAATCGCAGCAGTGAGATCATTGTCATAAGGCTATAATTGCGCTAGCGCTTCGGTCATTAGCGGGAATCGCTCGCTAATCGCCGTAGTGTAAATGGGCCCTTAGGCCTCATTCACATTAGGCAACGCAGATGGCCATGCTAGCAATTTGGAGTGATTGTATATAGTTAGAAAAAAACAAAATTTTGTAAAAGTAATACCTTTTAATGGCTAACTGAGTTAAATTATGCAAGCTTTCTGGGATCTAGCACCCTTCTTCAGGCAAATTTCCAGATGTTAGCTGAAGTAAAACACTGATGCAGGTAAATAGTAAACACGTAGATGGCAGTTGTGCTGGTTACTGTTTAGCAGTTAGATGTCAGGTGATTAGCAGGCTGGAGCCAGTGAGTTAGTGCAAGCATCCATGAAATCCAGCAGGTTTCTGAAGATCATGAAGTCAAGTCAATCATGTTACATAAGGTGTCATGAATCCCATTACACAATTTAAACCTTCTGTTAATGTCTGGAACATTTTTATAAATTTGTACTAAGAAATTTTTCTTGATTGTTCATTTTTGAAGTTACCCTTAAAAGAAACATCCAAGCTCCTTAAAAAAATGTGATCTACTTACCCGGGGCTTTCTCCAGCCCCTGGCAGAGCTCCAGTGTCCCGGGATCCCCTCTGTTTCAGATGCCGGCCTCGCCAGGTCAGCATCTACTGCGCCTGCATGAGCCCTGCTAGTGATCACATTCACGTGGTTTGGAGTGTTCTGCACAGGCACAGAAGTACTGCGCCTGCGCAGAACACTCCAGATGACATCAGCGCGACCGCGAGTGGCTCTTGCGCATGCACAGTAGATGCCGACCTGGCAAGGTCGATATCTGAAACGGTGGGGATCCCGGAACATCAGAGCTGCGACAAGGGACATAGTGGCTGCCAGGGCCTGGAGGAAGCCCCGGGTAAGTAGATCTCATTTTTTTTTTAGGAGCTCGGATGCTTCCTAATAAGTACTTTCAGATCTTGCATGCTGTGTTCTGGTTCACAGAAGGGTTGGGCCACTGGTGTGTCCATTTTACCCTCTTTGATCTTAAAGCAGTGATGGTTCATTCTTGTGCGAAGTTTTTGTCCTGTTTCTCCTATATGGATTCCTCTTGAGGGGCATTTCATGCAGAGTATCATGCATACTAATGTATATGAGGGATTTTTCTAGCGATTTGGTGTAAAGTAGCCTATGGAATTTCATTGTTCATGTGCTTTTCAAAACACTGGAAAGTACTGGCTAACAGATTAACCCCCTTGGCGGTATGAAAAATACCGCCAGGGGGCAGCGCAGCAGTTTTTTTTTTATATTTTTTTTTTTAAATCATGTAGCGAGCCCAGGGCTCAGCGGCATCCCCCCAGCCCCGCCGATCGCCTCCGGCGATAGGCGATCAGGAAATCCCGTTCAAAGAACGGGATTTCCTGGAGGGCTTCCCCCGTCGCTATGGCGACGGGGCGGGATGACGTCACCGACGTCAGCGACGTCGGGACGTCATTGGGAGACCCGATCCACCCCTTGTCGCTGCCTGGCACTGATTGGCCAGGCAGCGCAGGGGTCTGGGGGGGGCGCGCGCCGCACCGGATAGCGGCGATCGGGCGTGCGGCGGCGGTGATCGGGGTGCTGGCGCAGCTAGCAAAGTGCTAGCTGCGTCCAGCAAAAAAAAAATTATGAAAATCGGCCCAGCAGGGCCTGAGCGGCACCCTCCGGCGGTTTACCCCGTGTCACACACGGGGTTACCGCTAAGGAGGTTAAAAGTGCTCTACGTGTAACATAGGAATATAAAGAGGAACTCCATTGAAAATAATGTAATAAAAAAAAGTGCTTCATTTTTGAAATAATTATGTATAAATGATTTAGTCAGTGTTTTCCCATTGTAAAGTCTTTCATCTCCCTTATTTACATTCTGACATTTACCACATGGTGACATTTTTATTGCTGGAAAGTGATGTCAGTGGAAGAAGATGCTGCTGCTTTCTTTTTTGGCAGTTGGACCCAGCTGTAAACAGCTGTTATTTCCCACAATCCAATGAGGTTCACAGACAAGAAACTGTCAGGACCATGGTCCTGACATCACGCTGTGGGAGGGGTTTCACCACAATATCAGCCATACAGAGTCCCCTGATGATCCGTTTGAGAAAAGGGAAAGATGTCTCATGGGAAAGTGGGTATCGGCTACTGATTTGGATGAAGTTCAATTCTTGGTCACGGTTTCTCTTTAAGCTCTCTGGCCCATATGCGATTTTTTTCAAGTGGTGTTTTCAAATCACCAGCAAATAAAAAAAATACTTAAAATAGTTTTGCTAGTACTTTTTCACCTACTTTTTGGTACATTTTCGACTACAAAGCACTGCAAAGTAATTCTTAATAAGTGATGAAAATGTATCTCCTAGGAGAAAATTCAGGAGAAAATGTTAATTGCATATACCGTATACGTGCGCTAAATGATCACAAGGTGGCACTGTGTACTTTGAAGTGACTGCTTAGTGCAGGGGTAGGGAACCTATGGCTCAGGAGCCAGATGTGGCTCTTTTGATGGCTACATCTGGCTCACAGACAAATCAGTAGGGGTTGATTCACTAAGCTACACTGCTCAAGCAGCGCAGCTTAGTGTGGCAGCGCAAGTAAAATTTTCAAAGTTGTGCAGGCTACTGCTGTAGCATGCACTACTTACTCATGCTCCCACCAAAACTAACACCCGCTCCAATTGTCCCACCCTGGATCCTGTCAGGTCAAGTGACTTTGTAGGATGAGATCCCTGCACTTTGATTGACCCAATAGGCTGCCTGTCACTTGACGAGCAGCCTATTGGGCCAAAGTGCGTGGATCTCGTCCTACAGAGTGAATCAACCCCCCCAGGTCAGCTAGCTAATTGTACAAGCTGTTAGTCTGTATTTCTCCTGTCTGGCTCTCAGGGAAATTGCTGATGTTGCTGAAACCCAAGAGAAGCTAAAGACGTGTCTGACACTTCCATTGCCCGGAGGATTAACTGTATACACATCACCATGGCAACAGGGACGTGAGCCCTCTGCTGTGCATGCGCACTGTGCCACTTTGAAACATATTGTATGGCTCTCATGGAATTACGTTTTAAAATATGTGGCGTTAATGGCTCTCTCAGCCAAAAAGGTTCCTGGCCCCTGGCTTAGTGTGATGTGCTATTCTGTTACTGTACTCCACTTCATACTTTAGGGCCCGTTTCCACTAGTGCAGAATAAGCATTGTTTCACCACATCCGAGCCAGATGGGGAAACGCTGCCTATTTCGTCAATAGGCTTGCCATCCGAATCGCATACCGGTGTGATTCCGAGGACATGCTGCAGTTTATCACAGCATGCATCCGAATCCCTAGAGCCGTATATGGCAAGGCTATAGCAATTCAGTTGTGGCTTTGCAGCAGCACAGGTTCTACGTCCGAGTGGAAATAGGCCTGTAGTAGATTTTGGTTCAGTTCTCTAGCTTACTGTGTTAGGGCCCGTTTCCACTTGAGCCGCACGCATCTGCGAGACGCGCAGCCTCACTTCCGGGTCTGCGGATACGCTGACGAATCCCATCAGCCGTGCCATGCACGGCTATGGGATTCACACAAATTCGGATGGAAATGCACGGGCAGAATCACTGACGCAAGCGATTCGGCTGGCTGTCCCATTATTCTCTATGGCAGAGTTTCCCCGTGCGATTTGCCTGCGGGGAAACTCTGCGGATGCGGAGCGAAAACTGCTCAAGTGGAAACAGTCCCTTACTGTTATCCCATGTTCCTTTTTCCCAATCCCCCACGTTCCCCAATCCCGCCCCCAGCACTTATATTTTTTCTGGTGTGCTGCGTGGGACGTGGTTTATCTGAGAAAAGAATCGGCGGCAGGGATCTGGAGTCTCTGTACCTCCTCGCTCTAGAGGGATGAGGTGACCTGGCATCAGTGGGATCTTAACTTACCCGTGCTAGCTATGGTGTTACTTACAAAATTGAAATTAGCTCTACTTAAAAGTATAAGCGTTTGCACAAATCTTTAAATGTGCATTTGCTATTAAATCACATAGCTGATAGACTCCAATAGTATCACTCACACACATTTTTTGCAAGGGCATCTGCAATGCTGTAGTGTACAGTAGAAGCATTAGATGTTCAGCTGTAATCAGTAATCTTCATGCTGGCAAACTGCATGCTTTGTCCATAAGGAGTGCATGAGGAATTGGCCCTCTAGTGGTCATTTGCGATAATGTTCCTCCTACCTGCACAGGCAATTCATATACTGTAATCAAGAATAGCTTTTCCAACACTTTTCTGCATTCACACTTGTCTCTGCAAATAACGCGTGCACATTAATTATCTGACACTATGTGCATTTGTGTGTGGTACATACAGGGGGTGATCAATCGTGTCCACTAATGGATGAAAACCCGCCAACCAATCTGATCAGATTGAGGGGATCATTCAGAAAACGGATCCCTAAACAGAGTACCCAAAAACCCTAGCAAAATCCTGTGTCTTGTTTGTGTATGGTGAGAGGAGAGCACCACAAACTTCAAGAAGACAGCTTTGCAGAACAGTGCCTAGTTGTGCAAAAATAACTAGCAAGGGGTAGTTTACCACAGAGGACCTAATATGTAAGGTCCAGCCTAATCCGAAGTTCTATTATAAGGTCGTGGATGAGTACAAAGACCACAAGAGGCACAACGATCGATGGGCTGCAAAAGTTTAGGAGGCTACAAACCTATTATTTCAAAGCACAACTCTTTCAAGCTTCTTTGCAAGCAGAATGCATTTTTATAGACCAATCAGGTTAACACCGCTTACGTAAATAGCAAATTGCAATCACTGTACAAATGGCTTGCTTAAAAAACTCTGGAAATCGTTATGAAAAAAGTAGCAAAAATCACTACACTTTCTCTCTCTGCCACTTAGTACTCTCTTTCTTTCTTTCTTTTTCTATTAATTTCAGTCCGCTCTCATTCTGCCATCTTGTACGCTTAGCTTTTCTTTCTGCATCCTTGTACTTTTTCTTTCTTTCTCCACCATCTTATACTGTCTTTTTACATTTCTTTGAGCTCTTTCTTCCTCTGTCTACTTGCTTTGTTTTTCTCCCTCTACCTCCTCCTGCCCTCTCTTTCTCTCTGTCACCTTAAACCCACCTCTCGTTCTATCCCTGCCAGTATGCGTCTTTCTGCCATCTGCTCTCCCTTGCTTTACCTGCACCTACCATACTTAAAGAGAACCGTAACCAAGAATTGAACTTCATCCCAATCAGTAGCTGATACCCTCTTTCCCATGAGAAATCTATTTTCTCAAACGGATCATCAGGGGGCTCTGTATGGCTGATTTTGTTGTGAAACCCCTCCCACAGTGTGATGTCAGCTCCTCACAGCACTGAGGTCCTGACATCACACCGTGGGAGCCTTGTTGCATTGTGGGAAATAACAGCTGCTTCCAACAGCCAAAAATGCAAGAAGCATCTCCTTTCAGTGACATAACTTGCCAGCAGTAAAAATGTCACCATGTGATAAATGGCAGAATGTAAATCAGGGAGAGGAAAGATTTTACAATGGGCAAACACTGACTAAATAGTTTATTCATTATTATTGTAAAAATTAAGCACTTTTTTTATTACATTATTTTCACTGGAGTTCCTCTTTAAAGTGTACCCAAGTCGAAGCTTGGGTACAAAATCACATACTTGCCTAAGAAGAGGAAAAACTCAGGATCCAAATGAAGCTTCTCACAGCGCCATCCGGTCCCTGTTTCTGAACCCAAATTTTGTCTAAAGCTGGACTTATCTGTTTGCTGTCTTTATCTGTCTCCCTCTCCACCCTTGTAAAAACTATTCTTCATTTATGTCTAGTGAATCAGCCCTTCCCCAAACCCCAAAATACTTACATGTGAAGTTAAGCAAAAAAACCTTCTTCGCAGAGAATCTCCAAATACTGCAGCAAAACCATCTAACTTGTGCTAAAACATCTCAGCAGTGGATTGATCTGCTTTGCCACAACCTGTAGTTACAAAGCAAACCCTTAAAAATATTCAAGTCACACCACAAAAGGGCACTCTATGATTTCTAATGAATACCATTTCATTATCCTGCTGATGAGATTCATAGATAGCTTCATATATTCATTAACTTTAATGTATATTTTAAGGATATGTAAACATTATGCATATTATTGATTACATTTAAATAGAAAAATTGTGATAACCTGTTGAACCTGCAAAACAAAAAAGAGAGACACTCCATGTATGAAAAATCAGATTGGTCACTGAAAATTAGTTTCAGTGAGCAATCTGATTTATTCATACATAGGGAGTCTCTCTTTTTTGTTTTGCTAATGAAATTGTCTATGGATCGTAGAACCCATTTGGTGTCCCCTTTTATGATGAAATAGTTGGGAACCAGACCAAGCTACACTTCTTATCCTTTTGAAATCCTGTTTGAACCTGATGATACAATTTAATTTTAATTTTTTTTTTTTTTTGTGGCTAATTACATTACATTGTTTTTCTTGTTTTTCCATGCAGTGTTCTGATGAGGTTCCGAAGAAGATATGAGGTAAAAGTGAAGATGGATTAAATTGGTTTATGTCTAATAGCCAAATAGTTTTTAAGAATAATATTGTACAGTGTACCTGAACTAAGGATGTTTTTTTTATCTTAAAAAGAGAGTTTCGTAAATTGGCCTCAAACACCATTTCATCTGGATTCAATCATTAATTCTTTATTGCACAATCAATTATCAAGTTACAAGTAGGCTCCTTTTAGGAACCAATACACAGATGGCTATTTAAAAACTGTTTCTGCGAATAATTCAGTATGTAGTTAAAACCAAGGAGCCTTCCCACATATCCCCCAGATGTTCAATCTAGGCTTGTGTGCATGGAGTCTGTCAAAAGGACTCTTATGCTCCATGCACACAACCCTTGTCTGCCTAACTGTCACTCAACAGCACACCACCATACACACAGCAGCTGCTTTCCCCCTTATGGGGATAAGTCCTTTTGTTGATTAGCAAATAAGCTGCAGCAAAAGCATAAGCCGGCTAAGCACTAGCACAGTTCCACAAAACTTCACAGGCAGATAGAAAGCAACAAGAAGCAAAAATAGGAAGCGTCACCAGTTATGCATCATTCCTCCAATATTATCAGTATACTTGCGCCAGCCTGTTGAGCGTGTCAGTCCCTCACTTGCTCCATGTGTCCTCTCGCATCCAGGTATCTATTGCTGCCCTTTTAAGGATGCTGGGCTCACCACACATGCTCCCCTCGGCAGTGCCCGTTTCAGCTATGGTCACCTCCGGTATTGGCATGCAGCGCAAACGCGCTCATGGTGTCCTTCACATGTACCTAGCACCTTGGCTCTAGGATGGGCACAGTTCGCTTTGGCTGGCGTAGTGCAAATTAGACCAGGCTAGCTGACAGTGTCGGCGTTGGGCAGCGGGCCGCTTGGCAAGCGTGATGCGGTGATAGGCTCCTCCCACTGACGCGTTTCGAGTCACATGCAGATTTTTGTGTATTTTACTCTGAAGTATAATTTGCTACTTACCTTTTACCTTGTCTCTGTGTGGTCGCATTCCACAAATATTTCCGTTTTCTGGATTGCTGCCAGTCTATTGGTAGAAAGTGGGACTATCTGAAAATGGCACACCACAGAAACACAATTAGCTCATGTACCTAGACTCTCATGTCACTTAGCCATGCATTATCATTACATTTTGTACACAGATGACATTACTCAATAGTAATATTCATGTTGGAACTTTTTTTTTTAAATGAAGGTGTATTTTTTTTAAATTTTTTTTTTTTTTTTTGCTTTTTCACTTTACCCTATCAATAATTACAATTTCTTATTTGCAAAAATAACAGTGAAATATCCTTATGGCATACATATAAAAGCTAAGTCCTTAAAGTGAATGGGAACCGCATTTAAAAAAAAATGAAGCAAATACTTACCTAAGGAGAGGGAAGGCTCTGGGTCATATAGAGCCTTCCGTCTCCTCTCTCGGTGCCCTCTATCCTGTGCTGGCTCCCCCCCGTTTCAATCCCCCACCGAAAGGGTATTTGGAAGTCTTCGGGAGCCGTGTCCTCCCGAAGACGTGCGGCTCCATACTGCACAGGCATAAGCGTGCAAGAGAGTGTGCTTGTGCAGGCGCAATACAGGGCCGCCCTTCTTCAGGAGCACTCGGGCTCCCTGAAGAGTTCTGAAGCCTCCTTCGGCCGGATAAAGCAGTATTTGACTAGTTTAGTCAAATACTGCTACCGGGCGAGCCAGCACTGGAACGACGGGACCAGGAGAGGAGCCGGAAGGCTCTATAGGACCCAGAGCCTTCCCTCTCCTTGGGTAAGTATCTGTCTAATTTTTTTTAAATGCGGTTCCCATTCACTTTAACGTAACAATTTATGTATTCTTTTTTTAATTTAATTCTGTTACTTTGGCTTACAAAAAAGAAAAAAAACTATTGGGGGGGGGGAGGGTCAGAAAGGGGTTAACTACTTATTGCTATCAAGGTAGTATATCTACGCCCCGCAGGACTTCATCAAGTAGGGGCGTAGATAGTCGTCTTTTGCCGCTAATGCGCGGCACGCATTCATACTAAGCAATTCCAGGACAGATTGATGAATGAGAACATATGTGAAGTTTAATAAAGAACCTCTGCTGCAATGAAAAGAAGAGATTAGTCAGTGAAATCCTAAAGGGAAAAAAAATTACTTTTGTTTGTTTTAGAAAGCTGTTATCCAGCTTTCTATATGGGAATGCACCATCTAGTGGACAAATATAGTAGTGCACCACCCACTATATTTGTCCAGTTAAAAAAAACACCACCACCACATATACAGTGGGTTGCAAAAGTACTCAGCCCCCTTGAAGTTTTCCACATTTTGTCACATTACTGCCACAAACATGAATCAATTTTATTGGAATTCCACGTGAAAGACCAATACAAAGTGGTGTACAAGTGAGAAGTGGAACAAAAATCATACATGATCAAACATTTTTTACAAATCAATAACTGCAAAGTGGTGTGTGCATAATTATTTAGCCCCCTTTGGTCTGAGTGCAGTCAGTTGCCCATAGACATTGCCTGATAAGTGCTAATGACTAAATAGAGTGCACCTGTGTATACTCTAATGTCAGTACAAATACAGCTGCTCTGTGACGGCCTCAGAGGTTGTCTAAGAGAATATTGGGAGCAACAACACTCTGAAGTCCAAAAAACACACCAGACAGGTCAGGGATAAAGCTATTGAGAAATATAAAGCAGGCTTAGGCTACAAAAATATTTCCAAAGCCTTGAACATCCCACGGAGCACTGTTCAAGCGATCATTCCGAAATGGAAGCAGTATGGCACAACTGTAAACCTACCAAGACAAGGCCGTCCACCTAAACTCACAGGCCGAACAAGGAGAGCGCTGATCAAAAATGCAGTCAAGAGGCCCATGGTGACTCTGGACGAGTTGCAGAGATCTACAGCTCAGGTGGGGGAATCTGTCTATAGGACAACTATTAGTCGTGCACTGCACAAATTTGGCCTTTATGGAAGAGTAGCAAGAAGAAAGCCATTGTTAACAGAAAAGCATAAGAAGTCCCGTTTGCAGTTTGCCACAAGCCACGTGGGGGACACAGCAAACATGCTCTGGTCAGACGAGACCAAAATGAAACTTTTTGGCCAAAATGCTATGTGTGGTGGAAAACTAACACTGCACATCACTCTGAACACAACATCCCCACTGTCGAAAATGGTGGTGGCAGTATCATGCTCTGGGGGTGCTTCTCTTCAGCAGGGACAGGGAAGCTGTTCGGAGTTGATGGGAAGATGGATGGAGCCAAATACAAGGAAATCTTGGAAGAAAACCTCTTGGAGTCTGCAAAAGACTTGAGACTGGGGCAGAAGTTCACCTTCCAGCAGGGCAACAACCCTAAACATAAAGCCAGGGCAACAATGGAATGGTTTAAAACAAAACATATCCATGTGTTAGAATGGCCCAGTCAAAGTCCAGATCTAAATCCAATCGAGAATCTGTGGCACGATCTGAAAACTGCTGTTCACAAACGCTGTCCATCTAATCTGACTGAGCTGGAGCTGTTTTGCAAAGAAGAATGGGCAAGGATTTCAGTCTCTAGATGTGCAAAGCTGGTAGAGACATACCCTAAAAGACTGGCAGTTGTAATTGCAGCAATAGGTGGTTCTACAAAGTATTGACTCGGGGCTGAATAATTATTCACAACCCACTTTGCAGTTATTTATTTGTAAAAAATGTTTGGAATCATGTATGATTTTCGATCCACTTCTCACATGTACACCACTTTGTATTGGTCTTTCACATGAAATTCCAATAAAATTGATTCATGTTTGTGGCAGTAATGTGGAAAATTTCAAGGGGGCCGAATACTTTTGCAAGCCACTGTAGATAAAACGTGGGATAGGAGTCCATACTTTATGGGACAGAGTTCAGGAGTGTTTCAGGAACGGTATCACACAAATGTGAGATCTCAGCCCCCCCCCCATATTTTCTTGTGCAGCCACAGAGAATAATGGGAGGCTACTTGCTTTGACCTTTTTCATCTAGTTTTGGGGGTTTTATGTTTATTATTATTATTATTGACTTTTAAAGCGCCAACATATTCTGTGATGCCGTACAAAGTAATAAACAAACATGGGGTGCATAATAATACAGACAATGAGTATACACTAATATACAAAATAAAGAGTTGGTTAAAATACAGAATTGGTAATTAGAGTAACAAAATTAATATAAATAAACATCTAACTAATACCAAGACACAAAAGGGTGAGAGAGCCCTGCCCTTGCGAGCTTACGATCTAAAGGGTTTATTAAAGTTTAAGTTTATTAAAATGGTTCTATAGCAGCGGTGTCAAACTCAAAGTGGGCCGAAATTGTACACTGCAACCTAGTTGCGAGCCAAGCTCAATGTCTACTGACCACCTTCCTCCCTTTTAAAGTTCCCTGGTGACTAATAGCCAACTCCCTCCCCTATATAGTTCACTGGTATCTAGTGGTCCTCCTTCACCTATACATTTGCCTGGTGTTTAGAGGCCCCCACCATTCCCTATACAGTTCGCTGGTGTCCAGAGGCCCCCAGTTCTCCCCTATACAGTTCCCTGGTGTCTAATGCTTTCCCCCTACCATCCCCATATGGTTTCCCTGGTGTTCTAGGCAGGGGCGTAGCAATAGGGGGTGCAGCGGTAGCGACTGCATCGGGGGCCCTTGGGTCAGAGGGGCCCCGAATGGCCCTCCCTCAACTACAGTATTAGCTTTATATTGGTCCTGTGCTCATAATAATCACTTCTATATATACTTTGAATAGTGGTAATCATTAACAAACTATTCCCCATCCCCTTCTTGCACCTCTGACATTGTAGTTGCCATTGGCAGCTTTTAGTGCGCCGTTTCAATTGCTATGTATAGAGTGCATGGGGGGGCCCATTGTAAAACTTGCATCGGGGCCCACAGCTCCTTAGCTACGCCACTGGTTCTAGGGCTTCACCTCCAATATAGCTTACCCGGTGGTTTAGAGTGGGTCAGACATAATGCAAAGTGGGGAAACCACTTGAGGACCAAATGTAATGGCTTTGAGGGCCAGATTTGGGCAGCGGGTTGGAGTTTGACATATATTTATTTATTCATTGTATTTATAAAGCGCCAACATATTACACAGTATGTTCTATAGAAAGACTAAGTAAATGTCAGTGTCCATGTATTGCCCTGACTTGCCATAAACATAATACTTATTATTCTAAGCCTTCAGGGGGAAAACACTGGGATCAGAATCATGAAGTGGGGCTTTTGTAGATCTAATCTAAAATATACTATTTTCAACAAACCAGGGCTTTAGAAAAAAAAATGAATGGAATTTGGGCTTATAATGGAATGTAGTCTGATTCTATGGACATGCTATATACACACACAGTGGGTTGCAAAAGTATTCGGCCCCCTTGAAGTTTTCCACATTTTGTCATATTACTGCCACAAACATGAATCAATTTTATTGGAATTCCACATGAAAGACCAACACAAAGTGGTATACACATGAGAAGTGGAACGAAAATCATACATGATTCCAAACATTTTTTACAAATAAATAACGGCAAAGTGGTGTGTGCATAATTATTCGGCCCCCTTTGATCTGAGTACAGTCAGTTGCCTATAGACATTTCCTGATGAGTGCTAATGACTAAATAAAGTGCACCTGTGTGTAATCTAATTTCAGTACAAATACAGCTGCTCTGTGAGGGCCTCAGAGGTTGTCTAAGAGAATATTGGGAGCAACAACACCGTGAAGTCCAAAGAACACACAAGACAGGTCAGGGATCAAGTTATTGAGAAATTTAAAGCAGGCTTAGGTTACAAAATGATTTCCAAAGCCTTGAACATCCCACGGAGCACTGTTCAAGCGATCATTCAGAAATGGAAGGAGTATGGCTCAACTGTAAACCTACCAAGACAAGGCCATCCACCTAAACTCACAGGCCGAACAAGGAGAGCGCTGATCAGAAATGCAGTCAAGAGGCCAATGGTGACTCTGTACGAGCTGCAGAGATCTACAGCTCAGGTGGGAGACTCTGTCCATAGGACAACTATTAATCATGCACTGTACAAAGTTGGCCTTTATGGAAGAGTGGCAAGAAGAAAGGCATTGTTAACAGAAAGCATAAGAAGTCCCGTTTGCAGTTTGCCACAAGCCATGTGGGGGACACAGCAACCATGTGGAAGAAGGAGCTCTGGTCAGGTGAGACCAAAATGGAACTTTTTGGCCAAAATGCAAAACGCTATGTGTGGCGGAAAACTAACACTGCACATCATTCTGAACACACCATCCCCACTGTCAAATATGGTGGTGGCAGCATCATGCTAGGGGGGTGCATCTCTTCAGCAGGGACAGGGAAGCTGGTCAGAGTTGATGGGAAAATGGATGGAGCCAAATACAGGGCAAACTTGGAAGAAAACCTCTTGGAGACTGCAAAAGACTTGAGACTGGGGCGGAGGTTCACCTTCCAGCAGGACAATGACCCTAAACATAAAGCCAGGGCAACAATGGAATGGTTTAAAACAAAACATATCTATGTGTCAGAATGGCCCAGTCAAAGTCCAGATCTAAATCCAATCGAGAATCTGTGGCAAGATCTGAAAACAGCTGTTCACAAACCCTGTCCATCTAATCTGACTAAACTGGAGCTGTTTTGCAAAGAAGAATGGGCAAGGATTTCAGTCTCTAGATGTGCAAAGCTGGTAGAGACATACCCTAAAAGACTGGCAGCTGTAATTGCAGCAAAAGATGGTTCTACAAAGTATTGACTCAGGGGGCCGAATAATTACGCACACCCCACTTTGCAGTTATTTATCTGTAAAAAATGTTTGGAATGATGTATAATTTTCGATCCACTTCTCAAATGTACACCACTTTGTATTGGTCTTTCACCAATATATATATATATATATATTCCAGTAAATTTGTTTCTTCTTTTAGATGCTAACTTGTGTATGTTTCAAGCAGATTTCATGTAAAGCTGCTGAGGATGAAACTGCTGCGGGTGTCCTGTGTGTTCCTCATTGTGCTCCTCCTGCTCTTCAGTGCCCTTGCTGCTCTCCTGCCAGCTGCCTATGAAGATCCTGTGCTGGGGGTACGACGGGAAGCTCCCCTCTCCAGCCTGCCTTCAGGGGACTCCTTCACTCTCATCATGCAAAGCTTTAACAGGACTGATCTGTTGCTAAAAATGTTGAATCATTACCAGGCCTTGCCCCAGCTGCATAGTATAATTGTAGTATGGAATAATGTTGGACAGGACACCCCCCAGGAATTGTGGGATAGTCTTGGACCCCATCCTGTTCCTGTTTATTTCAAGAAGCAAAGTGTTAATCTCATGAGGAACAGACTGCAGAACTTTGTAGAGATAAAAACTCAAGGTGAGTGTCATGGATGTCCCTTTCTGTTACATGATTTTTGTTTTTGTTTTTTTACTTTATCTGAAAATCCAGCCCACGAAAACCAGCGTCAGGTAGCTTGTGGCAACATAAACAGTGTTGCTGACCTGCCCCACCACCATATAGCTAGTTCTATATCCCCGCCCTCCTTTCCCCTTTATAACAAGGGCTGACATCTACGCACCCCAACCCCCACATTATCACACATACTGCCCCACTCCCCATATATCAAGCTCAATAACCTGCCCTCATTCCCTTCATTATAACAAATGCTGCTACCCCCCCCCCCCCCCACACACACACACACACACACTTCCTATATGACAAGCACATTATTCTCCTCCCCTATTCTACTGTCCCAGCCCCCTTTCACCATCATTTCCTCCTTCCTTTATTATACTATGCTGTGCCCCCCCCCCCCCCTTCCCCACACTGTGACTGGTGCTTTCTTCTTTTCTTCCACTATGATAACAGGTGCTGTCCTCTTGTTATGTCCCCTCTGGCATATAGCGAGTATTGCCGTGCTGTCAGCATCCCACATTCCATCTAACAAATGCTGCTTATTCTACTCTTCAGCTTCTAAACCAGCCACTGCTTCATTGTGGGTTTGTTGCTGAGTCCTGCAACTGGTCAGGTGATTCACATGAACGGTCGCAGGGCTCCGCTACAAAATGTGTTTGTAGCAGAGTGGGGCGGGTTCAGGAGCTCAAGAGGAGGGGAAGAACTTCTGAGAAGAACAGATAATTATGCTCAATTGAAAACTATTTTTGTGCAGCTCGGCAATGATATCAGCAGCAGGGCAGCAATTGTTCTATGGAGATGAGGCCAGAAAATGTCAGCCTCTTCACTTCACATAAGCCGCCTCTAGACATATGCCTAATGTGCCTAGTGGGAGAGCTAGCCATGATCTGTCGTGTACTAAAACTGATCAGTGAAGCTGTCACCTTCCCTTTGACTGTATAGTGACTCTCTAGGGCCATATATAAGATAATATGCATATTGTATTGATGCTACTAATACTACTTAGCAGTAATGAAGTATACACTGAATTAAATGTGACACATAAATTGTCTATCTCCCACAGCTGTGTTAATGATGGATGATGACACACTCCTCAGCGCATTTGACATCTCCTTTGCCTTCTCCGTCTGGCAGGTAATTGAAATGGATGATGTCTGAACTGTGATTTTTACGGCCGCAATCATAAATCCCACTGATCATATTAAGCTGGCAATTAACCATAATGGCCTTTGTGAAGGATACAGATTTCTTTGCATCAGATAAGTCCAGATCTGTATCTTGTTACAGGTGTACTAGTGATGATGTTCAATCATATCTGCTTTGCAAATGCGGTAATTAATTTTTTTGATGGAAAAACATTATAATAATGAACTGAGTATCGAGGAAGTACTGAGGGATAAACAGAATCTGATGTGTTGCTTTGTTACATGGTACCTAGCTTTAAAGCAAATCTGTGAGATCCACAGGTCAAACATTTAGATCAGGGGTCCCCAAATGTTTTGGGTCGAGGGCCGGGTCAACATACTTCAGACTGCTGGGGGGCCGGAGTATACATAGAATGATGTAGAACTCTTTGTGGGCCAGACAGTGAAGCATACCCAGGTGACAGTCTGCAGTAGGGCTGCACGATTTTAGGAAAAAATTGAGCTTTATTTAAATTAAGCTTTAGCACTAAACACACATAAACACACAATGTGACAAACACACACTCACAATGGGGCACAGAGGATGGGCATGTACATACACAATGGGGCACAGACAGACACACACACAGACACTCACACTCCACACAGACACTCACACTCCACACAGACACTCACACTCCACACACACACTCACACTCCACACTCACACTCCACACACACACACACACACACATTACACAGAGAACATGCCTGGCAGAGTAAACAGTATACTACCTCATCCCTGGTCTGGAGTCTCTGAAGTCTGCCACGCACAGGGTTAACTAGCTGCCGGCTGCATCCTGCTGTGTCCCGAGTCTGACCTCCAGGCTGGCTCTGACAGTTCTTCTCTCCCCCTCACTTGGCACTGCAGCTCTGCAGCAGAGGCTTGCTCAGTCGCTCCTCAAGTCTCTCAGTCCCGCTTGGTGGCATGCGGAGGGTCAGCGGGCACCGGGCAGGCAATTCAAAACTGGCTCTGAGGTGTCTCCACTACACGTGCAGGGGCGGAGCTACTCACGCTCTCTCCAACCCCCTGCCTATTCATTCAATCTCGCGCCCCCTGCCTGGTCCTCCTGATTGGGCAGTGGGCGGATGGACAGGGGGACCAGCAGTGCCGCTGATGATTTTGAGCGGCAAGCACCGCCCACAATACGGCGGCCGCCGTATTGTGTAAACGGCAGCCGCGCAAAGCGAATACATTTGCATTAAATGCGGAAAAACAGCCGCAATGAAAAAAATCGCCACTCTGACAATACCGAAATCGTCGTGATGCACATCGCGATTTCGATTTAAAAACAATATATCGTGCAGCCCTAGTCTGCAGTACAATTGGACAGCAGTGTCACCTAATGTGGAATTTGATTGGAAACCAGTGAATTACTGCTTTCTGGCTTCCATGTGGATGGGTGGTGCCAGCACTGCTATTTATGTGGACCACCAATATTTAAAGATGTAGCTGACCTCATCTATAAGTAATACATTTTGTGTGTGGGGGGCCAGTAAAAAAGACTCAGGGGGCCACATTCGACCCACGGGCCTTAGTTTGAGGACCACTGATTTAGATACTTCAGCAGAGGAAAGTCTCTGGATCCTCCAGGGCTTCCCACATCTTCATGGCCACCAATCCAACACTGATACCCTCAGAAGTTCATGGCCATGCTCTTGTACACAAACGAGCTCGGCCACACTGTGTAGACGCAGGGCAGCCTGCGCAGTAGCAGGATGCTCCTGCCCGGGTTAGATGTTTGAGCCCGTTCGGCACTGTGCTGCTGTGCAGGAGTGACCCGCGTACGCCGTGTGGCTGAGATCCATCCCCAAGCCCTCGTCAATGAGCTTCAGGGAGTCCCAGCGCTGAACTTTCATTCGACTAATTGTTTTACTAATGCCTAACGTTATCTCATCTTACTGGACTGAGGGCTAATTCATGGCAGTCTTAGTTTCTGCGAAATTTTGATAACTTTTCCTGCATAGCTGATTTTTTCAAACGCTTAATGGTTCTCTCTGACTCTACGGGGAGGTTAGAAGTCAAGTAAGTCAGTCAGCACTTCATTTACAGCTATTCACTAGAATTGACAGTGAAAATGGCTTATGTGGAAAGAAAGATGTGTAGAATTGTCAGTCAAATTGCACTTGTTTTTCCGTGGATAAAAATGCTGGGCTGTCCTTTTTCAATAATAAATATGTGAAGGTGGCCATACATCTGCCGATTTTTGTGGCTGATCACAGGGGCGTAGCTAGAAATGACTGGGCCCCATAGCAAACATTTTTTATGGCCCTCCCCACGACCTTCCAACCCCACGGACCTCGGACCTCCCACCCAAACATTCCTCCAGGACCCTCCAGAATCAGAATCGCTTTTATTTCGCCAAGCACGACTGAATCGTGCCCGGAATTGGGTTTGGCACATAGATACAGGGCATTACATACAAACATAAGAGACATAGAACATGTTAGACATCACTTCATTTCAAAACATATACATAGCACATTTACCCCTTCCATGTGGGTTGCAGGCAGAAGATTGGCCTGGAGGGGGCAGCCTAAGGGGGGAGAGAATGAGCAGCGTTTGTAGAGTTCAGCAACTTTACGGCTGAGGGGAAGAAGCTATTTTTGTGTCTCGTGGTCTTAGTGGAGATGGACCGGTACCTCAGATACCTCCGCCCCCAGGGGAGCTGACTGAAAAACTGGTGTGTGGGTGAGAGGGATCATTTGCATTCTTCAATGCTCTGGAGCGTAACCTGGCATTATAGTGGTGGTCAAGGGCAGGGAGTGTGTTCCCTATGATCCTTTCCACTGACCTGATCAGCCTCTGTAGTTTGCGTCTGTCGCTTTCGGTGGAGCCAGCATACCAGACAAGGATGGAGGAGCAGAGGACGGATTCGATAGTTGCGGTATAGAAGTTCGTCAAGAGATTCTGTGACATGCCGAACTTCTTCAGTTGGCGAAGGAAGTAGAACCTCTGCTGAGCTTTCCTCTGGGTGAAGACAGTGTTTTCCTTCCACTTCAGGGTGTTGGAGATGGTGGTGCCCAGGAGGCGGACACAGGACACTTTTTCCACCACCGTTCCTCCAATGTGCAGTGGGGGTGGAGTGGGGGCATGCTTCCTAAAGTCGATGATTATCTCAACGGTTTTTGCATTGTTGAGAACCAGCTTGTTCTCCCTGCACCAGTGGCAGATCCTGTCCACCTGATGGCGGTATGCCTGCTCGTCATTGTTGGAGATCAGGCCGACTATGGTGGTATCATCTGCAAATTTGATTACTTTGACAGAGTTTGCTGAGGATCTGCAATTGTTCGTGTAAAGGGAGAACAGGAATGGTGACAAGACGCAGCCTTGAGGGGCCCCTGTGTTGGTGGTCCTTGGTTGCGAGGAGGTGGAGCCCAGCTTTACCACCTGAGATCTGTTTGTAAGAAAGTCTTTAATCCACAGTTGTGGACCCCGAGCTCAGCCATATTCTCTTCTAGTATCTGGGGGCTAATGGTGTTAAATGCCGAGCTAATGTCAAGGAGGAGGACCCTGGCATATGAATTGGGTTTGTCAAGGTGATTGTTGACAAGCTCCAGGCAGATGTTAATAGCGTCGTCGGTCGACCTATTTGCCCTGTAAGCAAATTGATATGGGTCTAGCTGGGTTTCCGTTTTTTGTTTGAGGGGCAGGACAGCCTTTTCAAAAGTTTTCATTATGACCGATGTGAGGGCGACAGGCCTGAAGTTGTTGAGGTCGGACACGCCTTGCTTTTTGGGCACAGGGATGATGGTGGACCTCTTGAAGCACGCCCGTACTTTGCCACACTGTAGGGACTTGTTGAAGACAGAGGACAGGATAGGTGCAAGCTGCTGTGCGCATGTCTTCAGGCAGGCTGGCGACACCCCATCAGGGCCTGAGGCTTTCCTTGCCTCTAGCCTGGACAGGTGGCACGCCACGTCTGACTCCTTTATGGCCGGGGGAGCCGAGATTTGGAGTGGTGGTGCTGAGGGATGGGGTGAAGTGAGGGGAGCATGTAGCTTCAGGAGCCCCGCCGGGGCCTCCTTCTCCTCGAACCTGCAGTAGAAGCCGCTGAGGTTTTCCGCCAGCTCAGTGCTGGGAGTTGCGTTTTGGGGAGGGAGCTTGTAGTTGTTAGCAGCTTTGAGCCCACGCCAAACAGCTTGCGAGTCATTTGAGGAGAGGTCCTCCTTCAGCTTATCTGCGTATCCCTTTTTTGCTATCCTCAGTTCCCTGTCGAGCAAGTTTCTTGCCCTCCTGTACTCCTCCTGGTTCCCAGACTTGTGTGCGGCTTCCTTGCTTCTGCGCAGTTGTCGAAGTTTCTTGGAGAACCATGGTTTGTCATTTGGGTAGAGTTTGTGAGTTTTTGTTGGTATACAGGAGTCCTCGCAGTACCTGATGTACGAGCTCACGTTGTCTGCCCACTCATCCAGGTTTGGTGCTTCCAGGGCCTGCCAGTCTGTGCAGTCAAAGTAGGCTTGAAGTTGTAGCTTGGCCTCGCTAGACCACACTTTGGTTGTTTTAAGGACTGGTTTTGCAGCTTCCAGGCGCCTCCTGTAGGTGGGAAATATATGTGGATGAGGCAGTGGTCGGATTCGCCTAGTGCTGCCCATGAGGTGGCTTTGTAGGCGTCCCTCAAGACCGTGTAGCAGTGGTCGAGAGTGTTCGCGTTCCTAGTGGGGCAGGTGATGTGCTGATAAAACCGTGGAAGCTCTTGGCGGAGGTTGGTCCTGTTAAAGTCCCCTAGAATGATGAACAGTGAGTCTGGCAGGGACGACTCCCATTGAGTGACAGTGTCGCTGAGGTCGCGCAGGGCGGTTTTGACATCGGCATCGGGTGGGATGTAAACGCCGACAAGCGCATAGGAAGAGAACGGCCGGCAGTTAACCAGAAGGAGTTCAAGGTCTGGTGAGCATTTTTTGGCAAGGACAGAGGTGTTGGAGCACCAAGCAGGGCTGATGTAGAAACAGACACCGCCACCCTTCTTTTTCCCGGAGAGGGTGCTGTCGCGATCTGCTCGGATGAGGTTGTAGCCTGGAAGGTGAAGGGCATTGTCCGGGATGTTGTCGTGGAGCCACGTTTCTGTGAAACAGAAGACTGGAGTGTTGTTGCCGAGTCCCCTCTTTACCTCCAGGAGCCGCAGCTCCTCTAGCTTGTTGGGGAGGGAGCGGACGTTTGCCAGGAGAATTGCTGGTATAGCTGACCTCAAGCCTTTCCTCTGCAACCTCACGCTGGCACCTGCCTGGCATCCCCTCCGGCGCTTGCGTGTGTGTGTCTTTGTCAGAGAGGCCATTGTGTCATTCCCACACCCCTTTAAGTACAGTATAAGTATCCAGGTCTATAGGTGTCCCCAGTTTAGGTAGTAGTCAGGGGCGTAACTAGAAATCACTGGCCCCCCTTGTGGCAACAGCAATTTAAACTAAATACTGTACAAACGTTTTAACTCATACATGAACATTATGGAAAATCCAAGTTGAAAATAAACTGTGAAGATAAACAATTTCATCCATCCTACTCCTGAAAAATAAATAAATTTTTTTACAACCTCCCAGTTTTATTTTCTGTTTTTAAAAAGCTAAAAAAGTAGGTATAACCACTTGAGGACCGCGGGCTTTACCCCCCTTAAAGGGAAGGTTCAGGGAGGGGATTCAAAAAATAAAAATAAATTTCCACTTACCTGGGGCTTCCTCCAGCCCGTGGCAGGCAGGAGGTGCCCTCGCCGCCGCTCCGCAGGCTCCCGGTGGTCTCCGGTGCCCGACCCGACCTGGCCAGGCCGGCTGCCAGGTCGGGCTCTTCTGCGCTCCATTTCCTGGGACTTCTGCGTCCCACGACGGCGCGCTGACGTCATCGGACGTCAGTGCGCCGTCGTGGGACGCAGAAGTCCCAGGAAATGGAGCGCAAAAGAGCCCGACCTGGCAGCCGGCCTGGCCAGGTCGGGTCGGGCACCGGAGACCACCGGGAGCCTGCGGAGCGGCGGGGAGGGCACCTCCTGCCTGCCACGGGCTGGAGGAAGCCCCAGGTAAGTGGAAATTTATTTTTATTTTTTGAATCCCCTCCCTGAACCTTCCCCTTAAGGACCAGACCCTTTTTTTCCATTCAGACCACTGCAGCTTTCACGGTTTATTGCTTGCTCATACAACCTACCACCTAAATGAATTTTGGCTCCTTTTCTTGTCACTAATAAAGCTTTCTTTTGGTGCTATTTGATTGCTGCCGCGATTTTTACTTTTTATTATATTCATCAAAAAAAACATGAATTTTGGCAAAAAATGATTTTTTTTAACTTTCTGTGCTGACATTTTTCAAATAAAGTAAAATTTCTGTATACATGCAGCACGAAAAATGTGGACAAACATGTTTTTGATAAAAAAAAAAACCATTCAGCCTATATTTATTGGTTTGGGTAAAAGTTATAGCGTTTACAAACTATGGTGCGAAAAGTGAATTTTCACATTTTCAAGCATCTCTGACTTTTCTGACCCCCTGTCATGTTTCATGAGGGGCTAGAATTCCAGGATAGTATAAATACCCCCCAAATAACCCCATTTTGGAAAGAAGACATCCCAAATTATTCACTCTGAGGCATAGTGAGTTCATAGAAGATATTATTTTTTGTCACAAGGTAGCGGAAAATGACAGTTTGTGACAAGAAAAAAAAAAAAAAGTTTCAATTTTTGCTAACTTGTGACCAGGGCCGGTTTAAGCAACAATGGGGCCCCAGGGCAAAATAAACCTGGGCCCCCCCCCCCCCCCCAACATATACCCCGGAACAAAAATCGGCATTAGGGGACCTTTTTTGCAGCTGGTATAGTCAGGGTGTGAAGTCCCAATCGGTTGGAGCTCCACATTCTGGCTATCCCAGCCTGCATGGGGGACAAGGGGTTAAAAAGTTTCAGGAGGGGGGACCCCACAATTTTTTTTTAAATTCCCACACTCTAAACATAAAAAAAAAAATTGGGAAAATAGGAAAACATGCCAGGGATCTTCATACAGCCATATTGCGGTTGTATAGCGATCCCTGGCCAAAGCGCTGCGGCTGCGTATAGACCCCCTGGAAACCCCGTCAGGGAATTTATTGCGCTTTCGTTTGATGCATGTAAAATTACACTACCGTTAGGTTTGCTACTAAAAGTGACATTTATCGCATTTAAAAGTATACTTTTTTTCCTTCGAAACTTTAAAATCGATTTTCTCAAAAACTATAAGGTCTTTTTGAAAAATTGTTTTTTCCTCTTATTCCTAATGATCTCCTTAACATACCCTGCAAATTTAGGGTTTCTAGCATTTAAGGTGGATTTGCTATTAACCATTAAAGTCGGCAGGTTTTTAAATGTGTTTTTTTTTCCTTTGAAACTTTAAAATCGTTTTTCTCAAAAACTATAAGGCCGATTTTGAAAAAAATGTTTTCCTCTTGTAGCCACTGGGGGCCCCTACAAGCTCTGGGGCCCTGGGGCAGCTGCCTCCTTTGCCTTAATGGTAGCGCCGGCCCTGCTTGTGACAAAAAAAAATGAAATCTGCCACAGACTCACCATGCCCCTCTCTGAATACCTTGAAGTGTCTACTTTCCAACATGGGGTCATTTGTGGGGTGTGTTTACTGTTCTCGCATTTTGGGGGGGTGCTAATTTGTAAGCACCCCTGTAAAGCCTAAAGATGCTCATTGGACTTTGGGCCCCTTAGCGCAGTTAGGCTGCAAAAAAGTGCCACACATGTGGTATTGCCCTACTCAGGAGAAGTAGTATAATGTGTTTTGGGGTGTATTTTTACACATACCCATGCTGGGTGGGAGAAATATCTCTGTAAATGACAATTGTTTGATTTTTTTTTTACACACAATTGTCCATTGACAGAGATATTTCTCCCACTCAGCATGGGTATGAGTAAAAATACACCCCAAAACACATTATACTACTTCTCCTGAGTACGGCGGTACCACATGTGTGGAACTTTTTTGCACCCTAACTGCGCTAAGGGGCCCAAAGTCCAATGAGTACCTTTAGGATTTCACAGGTCATTTTTGTTTCAAGACTACTCCTCACGGTTTAGGGCCCCTAAAATGCCAGGGCAGTATAGGAACCCCACTAATGACCCCATTTTAGAAAGAAGACACCCCAAGGTATTCCGTTAGGAGTATGGTGAGTTCATAGAAGATTTTATTTTTTGTCACAAGTTAGCGGAAATTGATTTTAAATGTTTTTTTTTCACAAAGTGTCATTTTCCGCTAACTTGTGACAAAAAATAAAATCTTCTATGAACTACATGTGGTACCGCCTTACTCAGGAGAAGTAGTATAATGTGTTTTGGGGTGTATTTTTACTCATACCCATGCTGAGTGGGAGAAATATCTCTGTCAATGGACAATTGTGTGTAAAAAAAAAATCAAACAATTGTCATTTACCAAGATATTTCTCCCACCCAGCATGGGTATGTGTAAAAATACACCCCAAAACACATTATACTACTTCTCCTGAGTACGGCGATACCACATGTGACACTTTTTTGCAGTCTAGGTGCGCTAAGGGGCCCAACGTCCTATTCACAGGTCATTTTGAGGCATTTGTTTTCTAGACTACTCCTCACGGTTTAGGGCCCCTAAAATGCCAGGGCAGTATAGGAACCCCACAAGTGACCCCCTTTTAGAAAGAAGACACCCCAAGGTATTCCGTTAGGTGTATGGTGAGTTCATAGAAGATTTTATTTTTTGTCACAAGTTAGTGAAAAATGACACTTTGGGGGAAAAAAAACAATAAAAATCAATTTCCGCTAACTTTTGACAAGAGATAAAATCTATGAACTCGTCATACACCTAACAGAATACCTTGGGGTGTCTTTTTTTTTAAATGGGGTCACTTGTGGGGTTCCTATACCGCCCTGGCATTTTACGGGCCCAAAACCGTGAGTAGTCTGGAAACCAAATGTCTCAAAATGACTGTTCAGGGGTATAAGCATCTGCAAGTTTTGATGACAGGTGGTCTATGAGGGGGCGAATTTTGTGGAACCGGTCATAAGCAGGGTGGCCTTTTAGATGACAGGTTGTATTGGGCCTGATCTGATGGATAGGAGTGCTAGAGGGGTGACAGGAGGTGATTGATGGGTGTCTCAGGGGGTGGTTAGAGGGGAAAATAGATGCAATCAATGCACTGGGAAGGTGATCGGAAGGGGGTCTGAGGGGGATCTGAGGGTTTGGCCGAGTGATCAGGAGCCCACACGGGGCAAATTAGGGCCTGATCTGATGGGTAGGTGTGCTAGGGGGTGACAGGAGGTGATTGATGGGTGTCTCAAGGTGTGATTAGAGGGGGGAATAGATGCAAGCAATGCACTGGCGAGGTGATCAGGGCTGGGGTCTGAGGGCGTTCTGAGGGTGTGGGCGGGTGATTGAGTGCCCTAGGGGCAGATAGGGGTCTAATCTGATGGGTAGCAGTGACAGGGGGTGATTGATGGGTAATTAGTGGGTGTTTAGGGTAGAGAACAGATGTAAACAATGCATTTGGGAGGTGATCTGACGTCGGATCTGCGGGAGATCTATTGGTGTGGGTGGGTGATCAGATTGCCCGCAAGTGGCAGTGACAGGGGGTGATTGATGGGTGGCAGTGACAGGGGGTGATTGATGGGTGATTGACAGGTGATTGACAGGTGATCAGTGGGTTATTACAGGGAAGAACAGATGTAAATAATGCAGTGGCGAATTGATAAAGGGGGGGTCTGAGGGCAATCTGAGCGTGTAGGCGGGTGATTGGGTGCCCGCAAGGGGCAGATTAGGGTCTGATCTGATGGGTAACAGTGACAGGTGGTGATAGGGGGTGATTGATGGGTGATTGATGGGTGATTGATGGGTAATTAGTGGGTGTTTAGGGTAGAGAACAGATGTAAACACTGCACTTGGGAGGTGATCTGACGTCGGATCTGCGGGCGATCTATTGGTGTGGGTGATCAGATTGCCCGCAAGGGGCAGGTTAGGGGCTGATTGATGGGTGGCAGTGACAGGGGGTGATTGATGGGTGATTGACAGGTGATCAGGGGGATAAATGCATACAGTACACAGGGGGGGGGGGGGGTCTGGGGAGAATCTGAGGGGTGGGGGGGGTGATCAGGAGGGAGCAGGGGGCAGTTTAGGGAATAAAAAAAAAAATAGCGTTTACAGATAGTGACAGGGAGTGATTGATGGGTGACTAGGGTGGCTGCAGCCTGCCCTGGTGGTCCCTCGGACACTGGGACCACCAGGGCAGGAGGCAGCCTTTGCATACATTACAAAGTGTATTATACACTTTGTATGGGGCGATCCGGGTGCTAGTAAGCCGCCGGCGCTTCCGAACGGCCGGCGGGTTACAGCGCGAGGGGTGCGGAGCCAGTCCCTGGTGGAGGATCACGTCACAAATGACGCGATCGCTCGGCCCATGCCCGTACAAGGACCGCCGCCATTTGTACATGCGGCGGTCCTTGCGGGGTCCACTTCCCAGCTGCCATTTGTACATGCGGCGGTCGGGAAGTGGTTAATGCTATTGTCTCATATGATGATGATTCAGCTTTTCCCATAGTCTCGCAGTTAGCAATCATGTGACCCCCAACAAGACAAATTCAGCAATCATGAGGCCCCTATCAAGACAAATTCAGCAAAAATGAGGCTCCCAACAAGACAAATTCAGCAATCATGAGGCCCCCAACAAGACAAATTCAGCAATCGTGAGGCCCCCAACAAGACAAATTCAGCAGTCATGAGGCACATAAATAGACAGCATTTCACATAAATAGGCAGAATGCCCCCTTAATATGGTAGACACCTCTCACCTGGCTTCTGAATTCTCCTGTGCTGGCTGCTGTGCCTGGCAATACTGTTTTTGGCTGGATTGGGGATGATGTGTGGGCTGAAAGGCCTGGCAGTGATGCTGTGGCCTGGCTGGCAGTGATGCTGTGGCCGGGTTGGCTGGCGGTGATGCTGTGGCCGATGCTGTGGCTGGGTTGGCGGTGATGCTGGGCTGTGCTTGGCTGGTTGAAGTAAATGCTGGCCTGACTGGTGGTGATGCTGTGGCCTTTTTGACAGTGATTCTGGGCTGGTTGGCTGGATGTGATGCTGGGCTGGCTGGCCTGGATAGTTTAGGTAGTGACAGGTGCCCCCTAGTTAAGGTAGTGCCAGGAGTCCCCAAGTTTAGGTAGTGACAGGAGCCCCCCAGTTCAGGTAGTGACAGGAGCCCCCCAGTTCAGGCAGTGACAGGAGCCCCCCAGTTCAGGCAGTGACAGGAGCCCCCCAGTGTAAGTAGTGACAGGTGACCCCCAGTGTAAGTAGTGACAGGGATCCCCCAGTTCAGGTAGTGACAGGGACCCCCAGTGTATGTAGTGGCAGGAGCCCCCAGTTTAGGTAGTGAGTGACAGGGACCCCCAGTTAGGTAGTGATGGACCCCCAGGTTAGGTAGTAAGTGACAGGGACCCCCAGGTTAGGTTGTGAGCGACAGGGACCCCCAGTTAGGTAGTGAGTGACAGGGACCCCCAGGTTAGGTTGTGAGCAACAGGGACCCCCCGGTTAGGTTGTGACAGGGATCCCCAGTTAGGTAGTGACTGACAGGGACCTCCAGGTTAGGTTGTGAGTGACATGGACCCCCAGGTTAGGTTGTGAGTGACAGGCGCCCCCAGTTAAGTAGTGAGTGACAGGCACCCCCCAGGTTAGGTTGTGAGTGACAGGGACCCCCAGGTTAGGTTGTGAGTGACAGGGACCCCCAGTTAGGTAGTGACTGACAGGGACCTCCAGGTTAGGTTGTGATTGACAGGGACCCCCAGGTTACGTTGTGAGTGACAGGCGCCCCCCAGTTAAGTAGTGAGTGACAGGCGCCCCCCAGGTTAGGTTGTGAGTGACAGGGACTCCCAGGTTAGGTAGTGAGTGACAGATGACACCCCCCAGGTTAGGCTCCCCCTCCCCCGGGCCTGCTCAGGGCCGTTTTTGAGGGCTGGAGGGGTCGCAGCAAGAGGGGAGAGCTTGGTGGCACATCGGGGGGAAGGGCCCCCCCTCCCTCACCTCGGGCTCTCCCCTCTGCAATCCCCTCCAGCTTTGAATAAACATTGTATGCAGGCGGCGGCAGATACATACCTTCCGTGCGCTCCACGGATGCTCCTCTCTCTAGCTTCTGACGCGACTTCCGGTATAAACAGGAAGTCGCGTCAGACACTAGAGGGAGAACCATCCGCGCTGGAGCGCACGGAAGGTATGTATCTGCTGCTGCCCCGCCGCCTGCATACAATGTTTATTCAATGCTGGAGGGGAGAGCCCGAGGTGAGGGAGGGGGGGTCCGTTGCCCCTCCCCACCGATGTGCCACCAAGCTCTCCCCTCATGCTGCGACCCCTCGAGCACCTATCAGGGCATCCTGCTGCGGGCCCCCGTGACGTAGGTGCCCCATAGCAACGCTATGGTTGCTATAGCGATTGGTACGCCCCTCGACCATCCTATTTACCAATTCTTATCGAACCAGATGAAAATTGGTGCCGCAACAAGCATCGATGTTTCAGCCGACTTTGGACCACAATCGGTTGAATGAATCAAACGGACATGCTGAGAAATCTCGGGACTATGTAGATGATCAGGTGCACAACAGAAATGGCATCCAATATTAGGACGAGCGATGAACACTACAGTCACCGCTGGCCACTGTCCTCCCAAATGTTATTGTGGCCCCGCGCCACATGCTATATAAAGTCATTCATGGCATTCTTTGTACAATGGAAATCAAATATTCTTTAGAACATTTTTTTTCAATTCTGTTGCAGAAGTTCCCATAAATGTGTTGCAGTCGCAGGTTGCTTGGCTTTCACTGTTTTCTCCAGTTCATTCCAAAACAGCTCAGTGGGGTTTAAGTCTTAAGACTGTGCTGACTACTCCATGTTTACAAGCTTACCATCTTGTTCTATTTCCCTAAGGTACTTCTGGCATAACTTGGACCTAGCCATAAAAGTCAAGGATAGAGAATTGAGGGATTATGAGTCATAACGACCACAAGGGTTTTTATAAATATATCAAAAAGATTTTTTATTATTCAAAAAGCACACACAAACACTAACATACATATATATAAAAAGAAAGAACCTGCCAGGTGGCCACCTAGCCTCCCCAGGCGCCGTCAAGCACACCACTCACTTACTCATGCAGCTAGCTAAACCTATTGTCATAAATAGATCTAAAAAGGTCCAGCACATAGCACATAACTTGGACCTATATTTTAGGTCATTTAGCTGCTGTAGAATGAACCCCTGATCAACTAGGCACATACCAGAATGTACTGCATTGTACTGCAAAATGCTTTGGTAGCCATTTTGGTTTGGTTGCCTCTCATTCTATACAAGTCACTGACCCTGGATCAAGCAAAACAGCCCCAGACCTTCACCTTTGCCCCGTCATGTTGGGACAGTTGATGACACACACTTGAGGGATCATCGTTCTTCCTACTCTACAAATCCAAATTCCTCACATAGGTCCTTCTGACAGGCAGGGGGAGTAGAAGAATAATGCACTCGCTGGTCAGTTGATGACGCATGCCAGACCTTTAAAGGGAACCTAAACTGAGAAGGATATGGATTTTTTCTTTTAAAATAATACCAGTTGCCTGACTCTCCTGCTGATCCTGTGTCTCTAATACTTTCAGCAACAGCCCCTCAACAAGCATGCAGATCAGGTGCTCTGACTAAAGTCAGACTGGATTAGCTGCATGCTTGTTTCAGGTGTGTGATTCAGCCACTGCTGCAGCCAAAGAGATCAGCAGGACTGACAAGCAACTGGTATTGTTTAAAAGGAAACATGCATATCCCTCTCTGTTAAGGTTCCCTTTAAGCTATGTCAAGGAGCTCTTGTGTACACACACTAGGATCTTGGAGGAGGCGGTCATGAAAGGCCACGTAGGCTGATTGTAATCCACTGTGTGTACATAGCTTAAGGTCTATATAACAATAAATTCATTCATGCTGTGACAGCAACAGTTTTTAAAGAAACTGAAGAAATATTTGTAGTATAACTATAACTTCTTTAAAAACAATCTTACCCATCATGAGCTTGAATCTATCTAATATTTCAACATAATGCTTTAGACAGCCATTTTCTTTTACAAACGACTATTGAGCAACAGCATCTTGTGTGTGATCAGACGTGCTCACGGGTAAATTGTTGAGATTGACACATAGAACAAAAGTGGAGATGAAACCCGGGTGCTGTCAAAGCATTCACATTAATTGGAACAGCAAATCACAGCAGCGTATCATACACACGCTGGTGCTGAGACTTAAGCTTTTGGATCCCACCCCTTGAGCGACTCACCTTCTGCACCATTTTGTGTATGACAGCAGTGGCTGGATAGTGTACTGGTTAGGGTTCTGCCTCTGACACAGGAGACCGGGGCTCAAATCTCTGCTCTTCCTGTTCAGTAAGCCAGCACATATTGAGGAGACCTTGGGCAAGAGTCCCTTACACTGCCTATAGAGCGCGCTCTAGTGGCTGCAGCTCTGGTGCTTTGAGAAGGAGAATATATTGCACATAAATGTTCTGTGTCAAAAGCCCAACATAAATGTTCTGTGTCTTGTCTATGACACACTTCTGTGATTTGCTGTTTCAATTAAAGTGAATCTTTCAGTTCATCGGCTGTTAAGCCAATCAGTTGATGGAAAGTGGCTGTCCTAATCCCTGGTTTCCTTCTGCCCTCTCACAGCATGACCTTACTGCGCAAATGTGCCAGTGACCATGCATGATGTTTGCACGCAGTGAGAGGGTGCAGTAAACCGGTAAAGACTCGGAGCGTATAGAGCAGCAGAATCCTCTTTCATTACAGCAGCTGAAGACTGAGAAGGAGATAGGAGGACTTGGAGTGCGCTGGCTGGATAGGTAAGGGCCTCAGCTGTGCTCTGCACTTGGCACATTCGGACCCTAAAACACATTCACCTTTTCTCCCCACTTTTGTGGGAGAAAAAGTGCATCTTATGGTCAGAAAAATACGGTATAACTACCAAACGTGGCTACTTCGATGAGGCAAAAGTTTAGAATATATTTTCGTTTATGCATCAGTTATTTTATTTGATCTATGATTTCGTTTCAGATTAGAATGAGACGACAAATTGTTTAAAACTTTCAACTAGTCATATACTGTATGTGCAAATTTATGGTCCGCCTTTTATTTTATTTTATTTTTTTTATAAAACTTCATATTCACTTTAAATAAACACTGTTTTAAGGGAGGGTTCACGGAGTTAGTTAAAAAAATAAAAATACTAATCCACTTACCTGGGGCTTCCTCCAGCCCATGGCAGGCAGGACGTGCCCTCGACGCCGCTCCGGAGGCTCCCGGTCTTTTCCGGTGGCTCACCCGACCTGGCCAGGCCGGCTTCCAGGTCGGGCTCTTGTGTGCTCCAGCGTGCGTCTCACGCGGTCGCGCTGACGTCATCGGACGTCCTCCAGACTGTACTGGGCAGGCGCAGTAGTTCTGCGCCTGCGCAGTACAGTCCGTAGGATGTCCGATGACGTCACCGCGACCGCGTGAGACGCACGTTGGAGCGCAAGGAGAAGCCCGACCAGGAAGCCAGCCTGGCCAGGTCGGGTGAACCACCGGAGAAGACCGGGAGCCTCCGGAGCGGCGTCGAGGGCACATCCTGCCTTCCACGGGCTGGAGGAAGCCCCAAGTAAGTGGATTAGTATTTTTATTTTTTTAACCAACTCCGTGGATCTTCCCTTTAAGGCGGACTTAAACTGTATTGGAAAAAATTAAGATAATATGCTTATTAAAGACCCCTAGCTAAAAGAAGCCATGGAAGAAACCACTGAATACACAAACCTAATATGCTTACTTTTTCATGATGAGAAAGCCATATTAGTTTGAGGGTAGAGCCATAAATGGCATGTTCCTTATATGCACCCTGTGCATGTGCTCCCTGACTCTATGTGCATAGCTTATGTGTTATATCCCTGTCCCACACTGCTCCTGTGAGACACAGCCTCTGGGTGAAAGCGCAGTGGATGCTCTTTACTACTAGTAAAATAAAAAATGATCCTATTTCTTGGTAGAAGAACACTGCTGGTGTATACTATATGAAATCTATGAATAGAAATTTACAGTTTAGGTCAGCTGTACGTTGTTTATTGATATTAGACAGACTCAGGAACTTCGTAAAATGAATGTGACTCACATTGTTTTACATGGACTCTGTAATACTAGATTACATTGTTAACTTTGGTAGAATATTGGGAAAATCCCACACTGAGAAAAGCATTGTTTGTTTTTATAAGGTATTGTTTCACCTGATTGCGTTTTTGGACGTTTAAGTTGCCTATTAACGGAACAATAGTGAACAATCATATGCCTGATCAAATTATTCAGATTGTATTGCTAGTGGTAGATTATTTTTTATTATAGATACTATATGCTCGCAACTGGTTTAGATACGATTGCAAGTTGGAGTTGTTATTGCTGTGGATCTATTAAAGAATACATGTAGAAAGAGCGCTTGGAAATTTGTGAGCAGGGTGAAGCCAAAAACGGTTCACCCTGCTGTGACAAATTTCTCGGCGGCGTGAGTTACTGTTCCCCCTCCAGGGCACCGTACAGTGGGAGTAAGATGCTATCCCTGGCAGCCATTGTGCTGCTTTTATCATAGTTTGGGCTCCGTCTTTTTCCGGCACGCAAATTACTCACTGAGCATTGCTATAGCCGTAATTCACATTACAGCCTAGGGCAGTGCCCAAATATACTTTGCCACACGGGGCCACTTTTACCTGACTCGCTATTAAATACAATTTGATCTTTCAATCTGAATTATCTCGAAAATATGTTAAAAATCGCACTATTCTTATGGTATTCTCTTTTTTTCTTCTAGCAATTTCCCAGTCAGATTGTTGGTTTTGTACCGAGAAAGCACACGGTTTCACCCTCTGGAATCTACAGCTATGGTAGCTTTGAACTGCAAGCACTCGGCTCCGGACGTGGCGATATGTACTCAATGATACTTATTGGGGCTGCCTTTTTTCATAGAGACTACCTGACAATCTTCCAGGAACAGCCTGCTGCAGTCCTCGACCTGATTGATCGCACACAAAACTGTGATGATATTGCAGTTAACTTCATGGTGGCAAACTATACTGGAAGAGCTGCCGGTGTGCTGGTAAAACCTATAGATATGAGGAACTTGGAGAAAGAGACCAGCAGTGGTTACACAGGGATGTGGCATCGGGCAGAGCACCTTCTGCAGAGATCTTACTGTCTCAACATGTTGGTTGGAATCTATGGGAAGATGCCTCTGACGTATTCCAATATAATGATCTCACACTTTGGTTTCCCAAATTATGCCAATCATAAATCAAAAATATAGACACAGTAGACTGTGTTGTGTCCAAGATCAAGACTGTCTTTTTTAAAAAAGGACTCAAAAAGGATTTAGGCTGCTTCATGATAAATACCTTACATAAACATCTCCCTATAGGAAAAATGCAACTCAAAATGGATATAAATGTGTCTCTTATCTGTAGGAGGTAAGTTTTAAGAAAAATAAAAATGTTTACACTTGAAGTGAACCTGTAGTGTTCCAAAGTAATAAAGTTAGATACTTGCCTAGTTAGAGGGAAGCCTCTGGATAGTCCCGAGGCTTTCCATCTCCTCCTTGACCCCCACTGCTGCTGCACATGGACCCTCTGAACATATCTGACAAGAGTTTGTTGGATATGTTCTCATGGCCTTTCTCCCCGCCGTGTACGAGCGTGGCTGTACTGCGCCTGCTCTGTACTCTTGCCCAGGTGTTGCTTTACTAGCGCCAGCTCAGTAAGGCCATGCTTGTACACTGCAGGGAGTGATGCCTCAAACTAAAAGAGAGTCCCGGCCAACAGTGGTGGGGTCGAGGAGGACTCGGGAAGTCTCTGGAGGATCCAGAGGCTTACCTCTACCTATGTAAGTATTTAACTTTTTTACTTTGTGACACTGCAGGTTTGCTTTAAACAATTTTCACAATTTATACTTAGATAAGTAAAATACTTTTATTTAGGGGCGTCACTACAGGGTAGCAGACCCTGCAACTGCAGAGGGACCCAGAGGTTTAGGGGCCCCAAATACTAACCTTCCCTCCTTCCAATATTCCAGGTGGTTTTGTGGCTACACTTGTTATGGGTGGGAAGATCATGATGGTCACACTCGTTTTATGACCCTTGCAAGGTCAGCACCGAGGCTGTGAGGGTCACCAAGGGGAGGCAAGGGAAGAGTTGTGAACATTAGGTGGGTCCTGTCAAAGTTTTGCTGGGGGCTCCGTGATTTGTAGTTACGCCCCTGCTTTTACTTTTTTAATTCAGAATGTTATTAATGTGACTGCTGCAGGCCCTGTTATTCCACATCTATCCTGACCCTACAAGGAGAATGCTACATCGCCAGCTAGTGATGTAATGACACGTTATCCTCTGTAGGCCCTGAGCTCCTGTGTAACACTGGTTCTTTACTTGGAGGTTCATGAACTAGGCAGCCTTCAGTGGCCTTAAAGGGACTCAGAGACAAATAACATAATAGATTTATACATACCTAGGGGTTCCTCCAGCCCCACCCGCATGGAACGCTCCCACTCCGCCGCCTCTATCCCCGGTACCGGGTCCCGTAACTTCCGCCGGACTCCCTCCGCTTGCGTTGACTGGCCAAAGTGACGGGACCTGGTACCGGCGATTGAGAAGGCTGAGGATGGCAGCGTGGGAGCGATCCATGCGGATGGGGCTGGAGGAAGCCCCAGGTATGTATAAATCTATTATGTTGTTCGTCTCTGAGTCTCTCTAATGCTGGGCATACACGGCTAGATAGTGCGCTGGTATCGAGCCAGCCGCTAGATAGTGCGCCGGTATCGAGCCAGCGGCTCGACCACTCGTCCGCACGGATCGATTCCCGCTCGTCCCCGTGGGCGCTTTCTAATCAGCACTAATCAACGCTTCGTTTTTTCTATTGTTCTGCCCGCCGGTATCGAGCGTGGAATCGATCCGGCGGGCAATCGGACCTGTCAGAGAATTATCAATCGAGCCATCAGCGGCTCGATTGATATGAAGAATGAGCCGTGTATGCCCAGCATAAGATCAGCAGAGGATAATCAAGAATTTTCCATCTAAAGTTTGTACTGTGTATATATCTACAGTGGTGCTTGATATTTTATAAAACCTTTTTTCATTTTTTAACCAAACCTAATTAAAGATGTTCAAAATATTATGCTTGTCCATCTAATTATTGTGGGAAATGATCAAAAGTCACATACTTCAGTGTGGCAGAAGTATGTGGCGTTCAAAAAGTAAAAAGCATTTTCAATTAAGGAAACATTTTATTTTAAACACGAAAGCTTCAATTCACTAAGCAATACCGCATTCGGTAATGCAGAAAACAGCTGATTTTACCAAACATGTAGTCAAATGTCAACCATTTTAGCCCGTGGGTATTTTTCACCTTATGTACAAGAGGAATTTTCACATTTCAGCGCTCCTCCCTTTCATTCCTCAATAACTTTATCGGTACTTTCTTTGAGTGGTGCATTATGCTAAAAATCATTATTTCTCAGTTTTCAGCCATTATAGTTTTAAAATAATTCATGCTACCATAATTAAAATCCATACATGTTACTTGGCCATTTGTCTCGGTTATTACAATGTTAAAATTATATCCCTAGTATATTGTATGGTGACAATATTTTATTTGCAAATAAAGATGCATTTTTTCAATTTTACATCCATTACTATTTTTTAGCCCATCATTTAATAATAATATGCCCTCTTGACCTACATATTAAAAACATTTAATTCCCCACTGAACACTTCCTAGTAGCATACAATAAGTGTGCTATAGAAAGCAATGTGTTGCTACATTGTAACTAGGAAAGTGACACAGGCATCAATGGATGCCTGCGATCACGGTCGCCTGCGGGGAGATTAATGAATGGGAACTTTGTTCCTATTCATAAATCTAACGATCGGCTAAGTGGCGGAAATTGGCTGTGGGAGGAAGTGCGGAGGCTCTATTCCAGAATGAACACTGTTTTTGAACTAAAACAGTAAACACTGTTAGTAAACTAAAACAATGTTCATTCTTGGCAGACATGTACGGATTGGCCAATCCCCCCTGCTCCAGGCAACATCGCGATCACGAGCATCTGCCCGCATGATCGCGCAGACAGCACCCCACACTGCAGGGATGCGACTAGCGCGTCCCTGCGGCTGCGGACGTGAGGCTCAGGTCGCAGCGGCAGAAATGGTTAACTAAGACTGTTACTGCATGGAAAACTAAAATTCTAGACCAGTGAATTAAATTACAGACTGTGGTAAATATGTCAATAAATGTCAATTTACAAACAATAGAGCATACAGTAAAACAAGTGAGATGTTCAGTATTTTACCTCCAGCCTGGAGCTGTCAGTAACAAACAGCCATTTTGTAAGACTGAATGGCAAAGGAGCCAGCCAATTGGACGAGCCACCCTGTCTAAATACTCACCGTATTGGTATCGATATACTGATGGTCGTACCAGGGCTGTGGAGTCGGTCCAAAAATCCACCGATTTCGACTCCTCAGTTTAGGATTCCACCGACTCCGACTCATCGACTCCGACTCCTCTAATTTGCATATTACAATTTTGTTGATTAAAAGTATGTAACATGAATTTCGTCTCTTAACTGCCAACGCTTAGGAATTTTACAAGACAACTGAAGTGAGAAGGATATGTAGACTACTATATGTATTCCCTTTAGACTAAAACTAGTCCTTGGTAAGAGTACTTGTAAAAGGTACAGACCGGAACAAAGAACATCTATCAGGCCCTAGGCAATGTAACTGTGGGTACATGTAAGAATTATGTGCAGGTACTCTGCAGGGGAATGAGGAGATTCTTCCTCTATTACACATTCTTCATGCACAATCTGAACAAGGTTTATGGGTGATAGACAACACCTCTGTGTTCAATGTGCACAGCATTCTCAGTGGATTCCCTGCAGCTCTGTGGGGAGTGCATATGTAGAGTATAGTACTACTGTGTAACAAAGTAAACCTGAGACAGATGAAATTAAAGTTTTATACATACCTGGGGCTTCCTCCAGCCCCCTTCAGTCTAATCAGTCCCTCGCTGTCCTCCTCTGCCACCTGGATCTTCTGCTATGAGTCCAGGTACTTGAGCCAGTCGGGCATAGTGCGCATGCACACACTACGCCGCCGGGAGCGTACTACACCTGCGCAGCACTATTGCGCAGGTGCAGAATGTTCCTGGTTGTGGGAGCGGCATGCGGCCGGACAGCGCTGACTGGCTGAATTACCAGGACTCATAGCAGAAGATCCGGGTGGTGGAGGACAGCGAGGGACTGATTAGCCTGAAGGGGGCTGGAAGAAGCCCCAGGTATGTATAAAACTTTACTTTTCATCCGTCTCAGGTACCCTTTAATTTGTAGTCACCAAACCAAATTTTAACAACATATCAAATTATTTGATTTCATCAGCAAAGGGAGTGCATACATTTGCATAAATCAGCATCAGTGCAGAATTATTTCCATCTCATTGACCATCTCTATTAGTGACACAGCTACACATCAGGCTTTATTCTTACAGCATAGATGTTATTTAGTATATATAAGAGATTCCTGTGTACACATCATATATACAGTCCAGTAGCGTCCCTACCATAGGGCGGCAGGGGGCGCCCCGCACCGGGTGTCGGGCGCCCCAGGGGGTGTCATCAGGCCTCCCACAGAGGCCTGTGTAATGTGCAGGACAGGAGGGGGAAGCAGCACGGAAAGGAGGGGTGGCGGGGAAAGCGGCGGGGAGGGGAGCCGGACCCCCCACCTCCCTCACCTGGGTCCCCTCCTTCTGGCGCTTCCCCCTCCTAATTGGCAGCAGCGGGCAGCAGCGGGCAAGAGGACTTACCTCCTTCCTGCGTTCCAGGCGATGGCAAATAGCGTCATCGTCACGTGACGCTGGTCTCCGCCTTCTCCACCGCTCACTGTGCTTCCTGATTGGCGGAAGCACAGTGAGCAACAGAGAAGTCGGAGACCAGCGTCGCGTGAGGATGACGCTATGCGCCGCCGCTATCGCCAGGAGCAGGTGAGTGAGTCTTCTTCGCCACTCCTGCCCGCTGCTGCTAATTAGGAGGGGGAAGCGCCAGAAGGAGGGGACCCAGGTGAGGGAGGTGGGGGGTCCGGCCCCCCTCCCCGCCACCCCTCCTTCCAGGCTTTCCTCACACTGGGGGCAACTAAACTAGCTATACTGGGGGCAATTATACTAGCTATTCTGGGGGCAATTATACTAGCTATTCTGGGGGCAGCTATACTAGCTATTCTGGGGGCAACTGTACTGGCTATACTGGGGGCAACTAAACTAGCTATACTGGGGGCAACTAAACTAGCTATACTGGGGGGCAGCTATACTGGGGGCAGCTATACTAGCTATACTGGGGGCAACTAAACTAGCTATACTGGGGGCAGCTAAACTAGCTATACTGGGGGCAGCTATACTGGGGGGCAGCTATACTGGGGGCAGCTATACTAGCTATACTGGGGGCAACTAAACTAGCTATACTGGGGGCAGCTATACTAGCTATACTGGGGGCAGCTATACTGGGGGCAGCTATACTAGCTATACTGGGGGCAGCTATACTAGCTATACTGGGGGCAGCTATACTAGCTATACTGGGGGCAGCTATACTGGGGGGCAGCTATACTAGCTATACTGGGGGCAGCTATACTGGGGACAGCTATACTAGCTATACTGGGGGGAAGCTATACTAGCTATACTGGGGGCAGCTATACTGGGGGCAGATATACTAGCTATACTGGGGGCAGCTATACTAGCTATACTGGGGGCAGCTATACAGGGGGCAAATATACTAGCTATACAGGGGGCAAATATACTAGCTATACAGGGGGCAACTATACTAGCTATACTGGGGGCAACTATTGACGATTGAAGTGTTTTGTGGACAGGTCTGCCACACGATTGCATGTATTTTCTGGTCATATCTGCTACATGATTGCATGTATTTTCTGGGCAAATCTGCCGACATGATTGCATGTATTTTCTGGGCAAATCTGCCGACATGATTGCATGTATTTTCTGGGCAAATCTGCCGACATGATTGCATGTATTTTCTGGGCAAATCTGCCGACATGATTGCATGTATTTTCTGGGCAAATCTGCCGACATGATTGCATGTATTTTCTGGGCAAATCTGCCGACATGATTGCATGTATTTTCTGGGCAAATCTGCCGACATGATTGAACGTATTCTCTGGGCAAATCTGCAGACATGATTGCATGTATTTTCTGGGCAAATCTGCCGACATGATTGCATGTATTTTCTGGGCAAATCTGCCGACATGATTGCATGTATTTTCTGGGCAAATCTGCCGACATGATTGCATGTATTTTCTGGGCAAATCTGCAGACATGATTGCATGTATTTTCTGGGCAAATCTGCCGACATGATTGCATGTATTTTCTGGGCAAATCTGCCGACATGATTGAACGTATTCTCTGGGCTAATCTGCAGACATGATTGCATGTATTTTCTGGGCAAATCTGCCGACATGATTGAACGTATTCTCTGGGCAAATCTGCACACATTACGTGTATTTTCTTCAGAAAACCTGCACAATTATGTGAATTTTCTGGGGAAAGGGTCACCAAAACTTGGGTCCACTGTCTTTGCATTGCACTTTTAAAGGGAACCCGAGGTGAGAATAATATTGAGGCTGCCATATTTATCTCCTTTTAAGCAATACCAGTTGCCTGGCTGCCATGCTGGTCCTCTGCCTCTAATTCTTTCAACCACAGACCCTGAACAAGCATGCTTGTTTCTGGTGTGATTCAGTTCACTACTGCAGCCAAATAGATCAGCAGGGCAACTAGTATTGTTTAAAAGGAAATAAATATGGCAGCCTCCATATCACTCTCACCCGGGTTCACGTCAAATTACAGTTAGCTCCGCCCTCATCCGGTCATGGCCACGCCCATTTTTTGCCGCGGCGCTGTTATAGCGCCACCCATTTTTTGCCCCTTTACTTTTTTTTGGGGGGGGGGGGTGTCTTATAATACCCAGCACCGGGTGTCAAATGCCCTAGGTACGCCACTGATACAGTCACAATCAGATATGTATATCTGACCTTAAAAATACGGGGACTGCTTTATTGAAGCAGCACAAGTAACTAATTTTGATTGGTTTATTTAATTTTTGTGGACTAAGCACAGCTATTACTGTATATATACATTATTTTTAATGACTATTATCTGAGAAATAGAACATTTTATCATATTTTCTATTTTAATTACAGTTACAAATTCATTAGGAGTCGGAGTCGGTGCATTTTTTCCCGACTCCGACTCCAGGCACCCAAAATTGCCCGACTCCACGACTCCGACTCCACAGCCCTGGGTCGTACCATCAGAAATTGCAGGCAGCTAGAGAGTAGTCACTATCTTATAATTAAGGTTTTCCCTGTAACCTTTTAGATGTGAACAGGATAGGGGTGCAAATAATGACTTCTCCAAGATGCCAAGGAGCAAAGATAAGTGTTGAGAAAGAAGGAAAGCCCAAGAACTCCCACACCAGCAAGTACAGAATCAGAAGGGCTTGGAGGTGGCATACAGATCTAAATGGATGCCGGAGATCCCTCTTACTTGAGTGATGTTGTCAAAGGACAGAAGCAGCGACTTGAAAAGGACTAGCTGGAAGAGTGTATCAGTTGTCTGACATCCAGGTAACTTAAATTACCGTTCTTAGTGAATGCGTAAAAAAAAATAATTCTTAAATAGCAACTGCGGTATTTAACCGAGGGAGAGTTGGGAAGTATGGATTAATGCCTGGCTTTTCAAGGACATAACAGAATAATTTGCATATTCATCCACTGATGTTATGATGCATTATGTGGGTACCTTCTCGTGCATGTGAATCCAAATACTTGCTGATATTCCATTTTAAAAAGGGAAAATTGTACTAGAACCAAGCAAAACAAAGTTAAAACCTCTGCTCGGTTTTTATTGCTGTCTGGGTTAGTAGCTGAAAGAATTTCACTCACTTCCTGTTTTCCTAGCTGTCTAAGTTAGGGAACATCATCTAAACAAAGTTACATATAGCCATATAATATTGCAATGAATCTAAGCCTTTCTGACACTCTCTTTCCAAAACAGGCAAATGCTTAGGTTTAGTTGGGTCTAAACTATTTCCTAGGTAATAATCTGGGAATAAGCACATCTTCATTAGGCATAGAAATTAACTAGCATTCTGCTGCTAGGTTTTCCAGTTAAGGTTAGAATCACACTAATCTGATTGTTTGTTATACAGCTTATCACATCCCTTTTGCATAAAGAGCGTTAAAAATGATGCTCCTACTTAGCGCTAATTATAGTATGTTCTTTACATGCATGTTATGCAGCAGCCATGTTTTTCATCAATGTAGTTTTTGTAATGTCACAATCTCTCTCTGTCTCCAAAGTCTCATGTTCATCTTGTGGCCCAGTGCATGACCACATTACACGCATTGGGTGCATTCCTAGTGTTGTAAAATTTGGGGTCTGGCCAGCTGGAGGCACTGTTGTTTCATTATCATTTACTATCTATTACGCACAGAATTATATTTTTTCAAACTCTTCCAAGTCTGTGGTAAAGAGCATTCTTATCCTTTTCCCCAACTGTGTTTATTTCCAAAAGCCTAGAACACTATCACACCGTTAATACAGTCGTTAGACCGCACTTTTATCACACTCTGCATTACTTTACTGTGCATAAAACAAGGTATCCGGAAACCTTTATCTATTTCATGCCAAGTCCCAGGGCTCAGGAGGTAGCCATGGTTTCAGTTAATGTTATTGGTTTTATTTAACAAAATGGAATTTAATATATTTTTCATTTTTTAAATAATTTTTAAGGATTTAATGAAGAGTTTATATATTACAACCAGAAACCGAAGTCTGCCCACTTCGGGTTCGGGCCGGCCACTACGACCAATACGCAAAGCAAATCGCTTTTCACTTTTTCAGACTTTGGCCGACCAGAATGGGCAGTGACAAGAGCTGGCCAGCCAAGTCCTGAACAAAGGCTACACGTTTCATCGGTGGCATCTGTAGTCCCTTCCGGCTCCTCTCTGCTCCTTGGATCCTCCTCTTACGGCTGCTGCAGGGAGGAAATATGAGCCATGATTAAGGATTAGTACAGTCCGAAACGTCAACTTTGTGCTAATTATTGCTGTGATTGGATAAGTCCATATATGTAACGATTGTGGAATTCTCTCCGTGATCAGCGCACAGGGCGTGAGCTGACACTGCGGAAATCCTCCACAAGCGTATAATTTTAAGGGAACCCAGCAAAAGGTGCAATGCACCTGTAGAGGGAAATTCCTGTCGGCAGGTGGAGCTGTGGAGTGCAGAGGAACAGCTCCTCTGCCCTGCCACAGACGCCAGACAGGAATTGCACGAAGGGAAGAAACGCAGGGCAAGATAGCCCTGAAAGAGAGAGATCAAAGCGACAGAGGGTATGTGTGTCCACCAATCTAGTCGCCACCCTGCGACGATGAACACACAACCAGGAAGATAAGGTGAGAAGGCAATCGCCAGAGATGGCGGTTGCTAACAGCGACACAAGACCGAATAAGCACAGATGAGGAATGTATGTATGTCCACCAATCTAGCCGCCAACCTGCGACGGCGGACACACAACAGAGGAAACCAAGTGAGAACACAATCGCAAGAGAAGCGATTGTGAAAGAGAATGAGCACAGGGATAGAATGTATGTATGTGCCCCAATCTAGTCGCCAACCCGCGACGGTGCACACACAAAAGCAGATATGAAGTAGGAACGCAATCGCGAGAGAGGCGACTGCCAGAGGTGACACAAGGCTACAGCAAGGCAGAGCACGAGAGTAGCAAAGGCACAGCAAATCATACAATGAGAAGATAAGGAAAATAACAAACGCTAACTAAATGCAAACACCGCACTCATTCGCAACAGCGAACGCGTTTACAGCGCGGTCTCCGCGTGTTAAGCACAACAGAGACAAGCATGCCTAACTAACCACCGACAGACAAACATGGAACAGAGGACGCGAGCGCTTGCTTAACGGTTACCTCACCGAGCCTCCAGCAAGCGTTCGCATCAGACAAGACAGATACACGAAAACCGGAATAAGTGAGAGATACGATCCACTGCTCTTTCCGCCAGAGCAAGTGCGATCCAAGTATAGCAACAGAGTGAGCTGAATCCACTGCTCTTTCCGCCAGAGCAAGTGCGATCGAAGTACAACAGACAGATGAACAGAAGGGGCCACCAGCAACAACCGCTGCTCTGGTTAGTACCCCACAGACAGACAGAACAGGCAATACAAATAATACAATCCTGACTGCTCTAGCAAGGATGCCTAGTGCAGTCCCAGGAATACTCTAAGCTAATCTTCAAACAACAAGCAAGGCTGACACTCCAGGAGTGTTTCACAGGACAAACCCTTATGACCAGCGACGTACTGTGGAATCACATGGTATATATAGAGCAAGCCTACAAAGGATGTGGCTAGGCAATTTGCATGACAAACGTATGCAAATTCCTCAGCAGCAGCAAGCTGCAAAACTGACAAAAGGTCTCTCTTCCAGAGACCTGCAGAATGCAGACCTGAACAGTGGTCAAAAAGCTGCCTGCCTGCGCAGGCAGCTGAGCGGATCATTACAATATATAAACGTTTTTGACATTGTGCGAATATGCGCTACTTTGCATTCACGGAAGAAATATAAAGCGACGTGTTCTTTCCTCCCTGCCGTGTGCATGTGGTGTTTCCAGAGACATCACACGCTCACACACACACACTCAGTAGGGAGGGAGAGAGCACAGGGATGGCATGCTTTGTATAAGGAGAAAGGGGGAGGGAAGGCAAGGGGAGGAGCCAAGTGCTGAAGCTGTTTGATCCTCTGCTGATGTGCTGCACGAAAGCCTTACTTCTGGACTTAGCCGGCCAGCACTTGTCAGGTCACATTCTGGCTGGCCAAAGTTTGAAAGAAGTAAGTGCTTCATGCATTGGTTACATTTTGCATATTGGCTGGCCAGCTTCGGGATCTGGCCATAACATATACACCATGAACTTGCTGTAATGATACCTATGCATTGTCTTTGTGTTTTGAGCTAAAGGTAAATAAGCTGACAACTTCATTTGGGTTGAGAGAAGGAACGTGTGTCCTTTTTTCAGGGTGGAGTCTACTGTCCTGGTCCCATAGCTGTAGCCATTTAGTACTTATTGTGCAGCCCCCAAACTATTTGACCCATAATTTTTGAAAAAATCCAGCTAACCTTTACACTGTTCTTGCCTTGTGTAGTAACATGCAACTGTAATGTACCTGTCTTTAGCAACACGCCGATCTCATTTTTTATTGGGATAAACATTTTGGTTGAATACACACAACGGGGGAGAATGCTGGAACAAGGGTATGCAAGAGAGGTCAGGAAAGGCTCTATAGAATCCAGAGACTTCCTTGTCCATAGGTGATGTGAACGAGGCTTTATGTTAGATGTGTTGTTGTTTTTTCTCCTTTTTTTATTCTGTGCCTAAACTGGGGAAAGCGCTCAGCATGGACAGCGGAGAGATGTCCTTCTCAGGGAGGTGCATCAGAGCACAACTGCAGTCACACTTAGATGTGACATGAGGCGATTACTGCTGCTGGGTCACCACACCACGTGACACATGCTCACACTTATGGGGTTACAAGTGCTGCCATTCAGCTACATTAAATTGTGTTTGCTTGATGGCTGACCGAAGGTTGGACTACCCAGCAAGCTCGCTGTTCTGCCGTCTATGTAAAAATAGTCTAAAGGAGGTTTGAAAGAAAGCTCCATAAAAAAATCCAATCATTTACAGAGAAATGGCTGTTTTTAATATTTCTCTATTGCCAGTTGGCTGTTTCACGAGAAAACAGTAGAAGTGCTCCTCGCTGCAGCTCCCCCCAATGACCTGAATAAGGGTCTGGCATTGACATGTTTATTTCTCATAGCAGCAGCCATAATAGTGACTGATCATTCGAAGATATTTCCGTTGGATCTGCTACCAGGTTTTAAATTGTGCATCAAAACATACAGTACTTGCCTATTTGTACATACAGTTCAGTGAAAGCATTTTTGAAAAATGCATACCACAAGCTCATCAAGCCTTGAAGCACATCATGGGTGTGTGTGAAGTCCCACCCTGAATACTAAATTAGGCAAAAAATAGTCTTGGGAACTGAAAAAAAAGTATGTTTTATCTTTAGGTAACAGTAGGGGTTGCTAAGGGCCAAGTCTGTTGTGATGTATAAATGTAGTAGCTGCTATGTGGTAACTTACAAGCATTTTTTAAAAATGATAGCTCTTCTGGGAAGCACAGCAGATGTCTCATATTCCTAACCCATTTCACTGTATCACTGCTTAATTACCGTATGTCCATGTTCATGGATACAGGCAGGGATTTAGGGAAATGATGTTCTGGAACTATACTCCTACATACCTTTGATTAAATGGTTATTCCCATATCTATGGCTGCTTTCTTGATGCAATAGAAGTAAACTTATTTTAGAAAAGAACACATTTTGCCTTCTAGGTCAGACTAGATTTCATTGCAGTCTGCAATAAAGTGGCCCTGTAGTGGGTGACTGCATCCCAATCTGTAAAGGAACTTACACACTTTCAATAATTGTTGACCACTATGTTTACACATTCTGAAAACTGACATGAAGCTTGTTGCATTCTATGGAGAAGGAGCACGAGGTGCAGCAACGACAGTAGAAAAACAGCGTAGGTCAGTTGTTAGTGATAATGATGAATCACCAACCGCATCACCAGTGGTAGCTATGATCTTTCCATATATTACAGCGACCAAAAATATGATTTGCCCATGCAGCTTAAAGCCTCAAACTTGCGCTAGATGGAACTCGGCCAAGATGGCCGATAACAATCTGTGCCAAACATCTAGCATGTATACAGCGCCCACCAATGGTCCCCCCCCCCCCCCCCACAGACACACACACATACGCTTCAGCTAGCAATCAACCTAGTGGATCGACTCAATAGAGCGCTGGACAACAGCATTCTTCTCCCTACTTATCTTGGCTACTACGGGATGTACCTCATGCCGCTCTGTCAGCCCTCCTCCCCTTCGATTGCAATAGAACCCAATGGTAGCCTACAGGCTAGCATCATGTCTGTACAGACTTAGCCCTTCAATGTCTCCAAAGGGTTTGAGTCCCTATCCCTTCCAGACTTAAAGTACCCATCTCTCCTTCTCTATGTTAGACTGGAGACCTCCTGCAAAGGCTGAATGAAGGACAGCTGTTCTCTTCCAGCACACCTTGCTTTTTCTCTAAAGCTAGATACATACTCTAGAATGACACTGACCATTCAGGATGGTCTCAGCTGAAAATCTAGCATGCACATAGGATCTTCATTGACCACAATAACCGACTGATACCCAAGCCTATTGTTTCCCTCCTCCACGTGCCCACTGGAAGCTGCTTCACCACTGCCCTCTTCCCCACCGCCCTAGCATTGGAATGCTTTGCTAGCCTGTATATAAATAATCCTTCTGTGCATCACTCAGCCCTGAGCTGTCACTCAAGAGATCAAGCCCTGTTCCTTGCAGGCGACAGTAATCATGCACGTGTATGCACCTTTGCAGAGGGATAGCCCAGGCCTAATCATCCACCCCTTCCTGTGACAGACTAGACCAATGCAAATGTGAAGGTGGATTTCGATGTTTTTGTAAGTGTCAAACATTTAAAACTTGTGTAGGCATAACTTTTTGTATTTTTACTTAAATTTGCTTCAGCCATTAAGAATGAAAAATGCACCTACCTGATGTGTTAGAGAACGTTGTTGTCTGGAGTTCTCTTTTATGGGCTAGTGTACATAGTGTTTCAAAGTGGATATCCAGCCCTTATATGGAAATCTTCTCCCCGAAGCCGTCCCCAAAGACTGGAAATCACTTGTGCCCCCTAAGAAAAACACCATTATGTTTATTCTATCTTGATAGAGTACACAGAATGGCATTTTTCTTCAGTGGGGTAGAGAAGAGACAAGGCTGTGTGCTCTAAGTTGGATGATTCAGGGTCTTCGAAGACTGCTTCGGGGAAAAGACAGCGCAGGTGATTATAACTTTCTCGTACGATTTTCATTTAGAGGCTGGATATCCGCTTTAAAGTGTACCTGAGATGACAGGGTATAAAAGTTTTATACATACCTGGTGCTTTCTTCAGCCCCCTCCACGCTGATTGCTCTCACCACTGTCCTCCGCCTCCTGGATTGTCCGGTAGATGCCCTGTTAGATTCGCCAGTCGGGATCAGCCGGGGTGGGGTCACCCGGATAGGCCGCGACTCTAACGGAACATCTACCCAACAATCCAGGAGGTGGATGATGGCGGTGAGGGAGCGATCAGCATGGAAGGGGCTGGAGGAAGCCCCAGGTATTTATAGAACTTTTATATCCTGTCATCTCAGATTTACTTTAAGTTTGGATTCCTGTCTAACTTCTACCTGAGCTCAAACTGTAGAAATAAGCTAGTGTACACCTGGAAAAAGTCGGCAGATGACTTCAAACTACAGCTGACATTCAGTTAAATGTCACAGCTGCCCCACTAAGCAGACTATTACTCGCAAATAATTGAGCTGCATGACATTCTTGACAGCTCTCAAGTTGTAGCCAGTAAAATAGACCCATTAATGTTTTTGTCATTTCTGGTTTGAGGTGTAGCTGTAGGCACTGTCTTACTTCACACACTACTCTGGCTGTCTCTTCCCTGACATGCTATGAATAACCCCACAAAGTTGGGTGCCTCTCTCATAAACAACCACTCAGAATCTGGCATGATGTACCGATTCAGCATCCCTGTAGTTGGTCATTGCCTCCCTACCTGGCAGCAGTGCTAGCATACATGGTTGCAAATGGCTCGATCAGACAGATGTCGATTGGGGTAGCAGTAATTAATTCTACTGCCAGGTGTATAGCCATCCATAAGGTGCCCAATAATGGCACAATTTTTAGTGAATGATCACATTTTTGATCCGATTATTCAGATCATAATGTATGATAGCAGAGAAGCTGGGGGGCCCAGTGAATCCTGAATGATTACCTTATTCCTTGTTTCCTTATAGAATTGGTTGAGCGAAAGGGATGATTTTTTTGAGATACAAATATGATCACAACTGGTTTCTATATCAGCAATAGTTGGTATTCTTTAAAGGGATACTGTAGGGGGGTCGGGGGAAAATGAGCTGAACTTACCCGGGGCTTCTAATGGTCCCCCGCAGACATCCTGTGCCCGCGCAGCCACTCACCGATGCTCCGGCCCCGCCTCTGGTTCACTTCTGGAATTTCTGACTTTAAAGTCAGAAAACCACTCCGCCTGCGTTGCCGTGTACTCGATCCCGCTGATGGCACCAGGAGCGTACTGCGCAGGCCCAGTATGGTCTGTGTCTGCGCAGTACACTCCTGGTGACATCAGCGGGAGCGAGGACACAGCAACGCAGGCGCAGTGGTTTTCTGACTTTAAAGTCAGAAATTCCAGAAGTGAACTGGAGGCGGGGCCGGAGCATTGGTGAGTGGCTGCGCCAACACAGGATGTCTGCGGGGGACCATTAGAAGCCCCGGGTAAGTTCAGCTCATTTTCCCCCGACCCCCCTACAGTATCCCTTTAATGCTGTGGATCGATTAAATACAATTTTTTTATTCCCGCACCAGTTTCAAACCAGTTTCAGTCAGCAAGCCAGTTTCAGTGAGCAAACCCATTCTAGCCAGCAAGTCATCCATGACAAGTGAGATACCCAAAATTTTAGAAAAGAAAACTGAACTAATTCTAAACAAGCTAACCATTGATAAATATATGCTGATATGGTGTAATATTTCTTGTGTTGTCATTCATCAGAAGTTATATTTACCTAATTTGAAGACCTACTAAGGATCAGGCGATACTGTATTATCTCCTGATAAGTAAAACATTAAAGAGACTCTGTAACAAATTTTTCAGCCTTAGTTCTTCTATCCTATAAGTTCCTATGCCTGTTCTAATGTGCTCTGGCTCACTGCAGCCTTTCCTAATTGCACTGTCTCTGTAATAAATCTTATCTCCTTTCCTCTGCCGGGCTAAGGCTTGAATGTGTGGAATGTGCAGGGCTGCTTGTGATTGGATAGAAGCGATACACACCCTCTGCAGGCCCCCTGCACACTCTGTATGACTCACACACTCTGTTTATGTGAGCCTATCACAAGCTGGTTAGTTTGTTTGTAAACACTGCTTAAAACTGTTAATTACAAGCCAGGATTGCAGCAGAGAGTGGCAGAAACAGCACAGAGGGGCACAGGAGAAAATAAGGAATAGAATGGTAAGCTTTTTATTGTAAGAATATTAGAGTACAGATTCTCTTTAAGACTAGGGATGTTCACAGATATGTAAATTGTTCCGAGTTGATGCAAATGTATGCACATTTTATGCAAATGTATGCAACTTGAAAATGGACCAATCAATTTAAACCTGGGTTTAAATTTATTGGTCCATTTTTAAACTCATACATTTGCATAAAAATGTGCATAATTTCAGAACAATTTGCATCACATCATCCAATCATCTCTAATTAAAATGGTGAATTTTCTTTTATAGTCTAAGTCAGGGGTAGGCAACCCGTGGCTCCAGAGCCGCATGCGGCTCTTTTTAACCTTTGCCGCGACTCCTAGGCCGCGGCTCAGGTAGTGTGTGTCAGTGGCTGCGGCGCGCGTGACGTGTGCTGCCGCTGGCCGGCAGCCTATCAGAGAGGCCGCCGGACCGGTGCAGTGCGGGGCTTAGGGCGGCCATTTTCCCGTAGCCCTGCAGTGTAATGCAGGCAGGACGTAACATCGGGAAGGAAGAGGATCGTGGGAGTTGCGCGCCACAAGGAGGTCGGGACAGGAGGAGATCGTGACAGGAGGTCTTCTGACTAGGTGAATAAATGGGTTTTTCTTTTCATATCTGCTGAAGGATTGTGCATATTGGGGTCAGATCTGCTGAAGGATTGTGCATATTGGGGTCATATCTGCTAACAATTTGTGCATATTGGGGTCATATCTGCTAACGATTTGTGCATATTGGGGTCATATCTGATCCTGTATATAGCATTAAGGTAAGAAACAATATATGCAGTGTTAGATTTGTTTTATAATGGTTTTGCGGCTCCCAGTTTTTTTATCTTTTCGGAAACGGGTCCAAGTGGCTCTTTATGTCTTAAAGGTTGCAGACCCCTGGTCTAAGTTGTCTGGCACCGACGAGGATCAGCTGATGCCAGATAAGTGTGCTTTATGGTTGCTTGAGACTCAATGATAATATAGTACTACAGGTATTCCTCGGTTAACGAACGAGATAGGGACTGTCGGTTAGTTCTTAACCTAAATCCGTCGGGACGCTGTGCCAGCCACCTTTGCCCCCATTCTATAAGCAGAGTAGGCGCAGTGGAAGGCAGATAGGGGACATCTCACCTGTTCCATGGTGGTGTAAGGTCCCAGCGTGCTGCACAGAAGCTGCGCGGCCCTTCCTCTCTCTTAGTTCACTGTCCCCCTGGCGGCTTCTCATGCGTCGCATAATGATGCATCAGGAGGCGCCGCCACTGGGGGGCTTTTCCTTATTGCGTCATTATGCGACGCATGTGAAACCGCCGGGGGGATAGTGAACGAAGGGAGAGGACGGGGCGCGCAGCTTCTGGGCAGCACGCTGGGACCTTACACCAATGTGGAACAGGTGAGATGTATCCTATCTCCCTTCCGCTGCGCCTACTGTGCTTTAAAAACGGCAGCAGAAGAGGTAGTCCCCAGTTGCGTGACGTCATCGCGGCGGGTCGCCGGCCGTTCGTATCGGCGGGTCGTTCGTAAGTCGGGCGTTCATAAACCGGGGACTACTTGTATACACTCTGAATACATACCATTAACTCTGTATTAAATGTTAAAATACAGTAATTGAAAGCTATAGTGCCAGACATACATCTTCCTCTGGTTTTCATTCATAGACTTGCTTTGCTGTCTTGAGCACATAGCTTTCTGCTGGGTTTTGCACCGCTACAGCTACGCTGGATTATCCATTTTAAATACAGCTGTGTCTGAGTGCCTGCCCCTTCTCCCATTTGTTGCGAAAAATTGTAAAGTTAAAAATATGCATGTATAAGAAGTAAATTTCTTCCAGATTAAAATGCACTTTATATAACTTTTTTCTATATTGCTATCACTTATAGTAAATAGTGAAAATCTGACAGATCTGTCAGGTTGTGAGTTAAGGTGGCCATACATCAGCCGACTTGGCGGACGATCGACCATCCAATTCGATTATTATAATCAAATTGGATGAAAGTTTGTGCGGCCAAGTGCATTCCTGACCCACAAAGTGACTAATTTCAGGACGGAAATTGGTCGCATTGTCAATCGTGCATGCTGCAAGATGTCGGCCAAAGTTGGCTGATTGGGTGTGCGGTGGGAACAGCGTGAAATTTCCAGAAGATCAACAAAACCATCCACCACTTGCCGCTGTCTAATGTAATGTCTCCCCTGTGTAAAGTATAAATTACCTGTCCGCGACCTCCGCTTGTCCCCCGCTGCTCCGGGCACATTCTCCTCTTCCGTATACATGCGCGCCCCACGTGGTTTCCTGACTTCACACATGCAAGCCCTTACTTGGAAACCACGTGGGGCGCGCGTGTATGCGGAAGAGGAGAATGTGCCCAGAGCAGCGGGGGGGACAAGCGGAGGTCGCGGACAGGTAATTTATACACTTTGGCAAGGGGCACAGGACATTACATTAGGGGGCACAGCGGCAAGGTGGCACACAGGGCAGATTCCTGATCGATTTCAGCATGAAATTGATTGGGAATCGGCCTGTAGTTTATGGGCAGCTGATAGATCTCTCTCTTATCAGATTTGATAAGAAAGAGATTTGTCTCTTGGTCGAATCTGCCCATACATCACTAGATCTATGGGAACCTTTAGTCCATTTCTTCATAGGGAATTCTCAGTATTTCATTTATTCTTTACAAAAGCACTTCCTGGAAAGGATCTATACAAAAATGTCAGCCAGCTCCCCACTCGCTTGCACACTATTGTGGCAGTTGGACAGAGCAACTGTTGCTCAGGAAGAGGTTTTTGAAAATAAAGAAAACCATGAGAATCCCCCATGAAGAGATAGACTAGTCCAACACCTGCCAGATCTGTCAGATTTTTACAATGTATTGTAAGTGACATTGACATTAAAAAAAATACATTTATAGTGCATTTTAATCTGGAACAAATGTACATTTTAAACAGGGGCGTAGCAATAGGGGTTGCAGAGGTTGCGACCGCATCGGGGCCCACCCTCAACTACAGTATTAGCTCTCTATTGGTCCTGTGCTCATAATAATCACTTCTATAGATACTTTGAATAGTGGTAATCATTAACAAACTGCTCCCCATCCCCTTCTTGCTCCTCTGACACTGTAGTTGCCATTGGCAGGTTTTGGTGCGCTGTATCCATTATGTATAGAGTGCTTGGGGGGGGGGGCCATTGTAAAACTTGCATCGGGGCCCACAGCTCCTTAGCTACGCCACTGATTTTAAACATATACATACACATGCAATTTAAATTTTACAATTTTTGGCGATCGTAGTCCTTCAGTGTTATGATATAGCCACTGTGATGCATGATAAGACAGTTCCTGATTCCATATCTACAGCTCATGCCTGATCATGAGTTCAGTCCAGTCTTTTTTGAGTGGGTGGGGGGAGGGGGGGGGCAGCTATGTAACAATGTAAAAACAGATTTCCGCTGAAGGATTGTTCCTGTTCAGAAGAGTCAAACATGAGCAAAGCAAAAGGAGAGTGAAGTGGAAGTATTGGAATCAGTCAGGTCAGAAGGGCACCGCGCTGCCGAGGACATTTAGGCGCCCCCATAGGCCGTAATGTGAATTACGGCTTTAGTGGCACTCCGTGAGTAATTTGAGTGCTAACAAAAGACGGAGCACAAATTACAATAATAACAGAGCAAACAGCAATTATTATTATTATTATAATTGATTTATAAAGCACCAACATATTCCGTGGCGCTGTACAAAGTAAGAAACAAACATGGGGTACATAGTACAGACAATGGTGTACACCAATATACAAGATACATAATTAGTGACAAAATACAAAAATGATACAAAATACAGAATTGGTAATGACAGTGATAAAAGTAACATGATAAATAAAATGTAGAATGATTTCCAAGACACAAAAGGGGGAGAGAGCCCGGCCTTGCGAGCTTACAATCTACAGGGAATGGGGGGACACAAGAGGGGTAGTATACAACAAATATATAGAGGCAGTGTGTTTTAGGATATCTAGTAGGAGTGCAATTTGGTCTTCGGACAAAGAGAAGTGGCCTAAGGTAGAGCATATGCTTGTCGGAAAAAGATTAGTTTTTGAGAGCGTTTAAAGGTAACAAAGGTTGGTGAGTGACGGGTGTGTTGTGGGAGGGCATTCCAGAGGAGTTGTGAAGCGCGTGTAAAATCTTGTAAACGTGAGTGTGAGGAGGTAATTCTAGAGAAGGACAACAGAAGATTGTGTGCATATCTGAGATTGCGATTGGGTTTGTATCTGGAAATTAGTGAGGATATGTACCGGAAAGAGAGATTGTGGAGAGCTTTGTAGGTTAGGGTTAGGAGTTTGAACTGGATCCTCTGGTTAATTGGCAGCCAGTGAAGAGCTTGACAGAGAGGGGCAGCAGAGGAAGATCAAGAAGAAGGATGAATGAGACGAGCAGCTAAGTTCCGTACCGACTGGAGCGGAGCCAATCTGTTAGAAGGTAGTCCACAAAGTAGTATGTTGCAGTAGTCCAGACAAGATATTATAAGAGCACGTATTAACATTTTAGGTGTGTCTTGAGTGAGAAAAGGTCAGATGCGAGATATGTTTTTGAGTTGGAGATGGCAGGAGCTGGTTGTGGAGTGAACATGAGGAATAAAAGAGAGAGGAGAGTCGAATATTACCCCCAAGCACCGTGCTTTGGGAACTGAAGTTATGGGAGTGTTATTAACATTTATTGTAACTTCAGGCAGAGAGGTGGACAGAGAAGGTGGAAAAATGATTAGTTCTGTTTTACTCATATTAAGTTTTAAGAAGCGAGAGGACATGGAGGATATAGAAGACAAGCAGTCTGGAACACGTTTGAGGAGGGAGTTAAGGTCTGGGGCCAAGAGGTACAGTTGTGTATTGTCTGCATACAGGTGGTATTGAAACCCCAATGAGTTGATTAAGTCACCAAGACCGTGCATGTAGATAGAAAAGAGGAGGGGACCAAGAACAGAGCCTTGAGGAACCCCAACAGACAAAGCATGAGGAGAAGAGATCTGATCTGAGTAGGAAACTGAAGAACCTTCCAGAGAGGTAGGACGGTAACCATGTGAGAGCGAGGCCCTTTATTCCTATATTTGAAAGTATTTGTAGGAGTAAGGTGTGGTGGACAGTATCAAATGCTGATGACAGGTCAAGAAGGATGAGTATGGAAAATTGACCTTTGGATTTAGCTGTAAGAAGATCATTGGCCACTTTAATAAGGGAAGTTTCTGTGGAGTAGTTAGAGCGAAAGCCAGACTGGAACTGATCAAGTAGGGAGTTAGCGGATAAATAATGGCTTAATTCTGCATCTATATGGCGTTCAAGTAATTTAGATGCAAATGGGAGAAGTGACACTGGGCAGTAGTTGGCGAGTGTGGTAGGATCTAGAGATGTTTTTTTAAGTAGTGGTGTCACAACAGCCTTTTTGAGTGGGGACGGAAAGATGCCAGTGGAGAGGGACAGGTTAAATAGCGATGTTAGTGCAGGCATGAGAGATGAGGATAGCTATGAAATGGGAGGGAATAGGATCCAAAGAACAGGTGGTTAGATGAGCTTTTGATATAAGATATTATAGAGGAGAGTGAATGTTCAGAGAGTGGAGAGAAGCCAATTAGCAGTCGATGAGAGGTGTGGAGGTGGGGTTTGAGGGCTGCATGGAGAATTAACTTCGGATTTTGTCAATTTTATCAGTGAAGTATGTTGCAAATTCTTCAGCTGATAAGCAAGAAGAAGGAGGAGGGGGATGGAGAACGGAGTTGAAGGTGCTGAACAAGCGTTTTGGATTGTGGAAATGGGCGGATATTAGGGAAGAAAAATAGGACTGTTTTGCCACAGAGAGTGCGTTTCTGAAGCTGGAAGCTAAAGCAATAGCTGCAAGCTGACCTGTGTCTTACCTCCACTATACAGCATGGAGGAGAAATAGTAAATAACCACTAGAAAATTTGCCACAGCAGGGTGAGCTGTTTTTCAGCTTCACCCTGCGCCTACATTTCCTGGCGCCCTTTTACATGTATGTAAATTGAAACCCCTATTTGTGAAATCAGGGCCGTTCCTAGGCATAGGTCATCTTGGCACATACCTTAAGCATCATCTAGTGGTCAGAGTGTGCATTACACCATTTATTTGTGCAGCTGGTGCTACCTGTGCAGGAGCCCTGCAGGATTGATTCTGGAAGCTGTAGGGAGGAGAAGACGGCAATGTATGCCATTATGCAAGCACGTGTAGAGGGGGGTGCTCTAAGTGCCCAGGCACCCCCCTTTTAAACTTTTAAAAAAAGGCGACTATGGCCGCACAAAAGAAGCTCTGCCCCTGACCTTGATAGGCCCCACCCACCCGCTGGAAGCCCTGCTCCCGCCTGGGACACTTTGAAATGAAGTGTGGCTATTTCATCAGCTGCACCCACAATGACCTCTACCTCCCCCAAGACCCACAGTGACCTCCCCCAAGCACCCACAGTGACCTCCCTTTCCTTCAGCACCCATACTGACCTCTACCTTCCACAGAACCTAGAGTTACTCCCCCCCCCCCCAGTACCCACAGTGACCTACCCTTCCCCCAGCACCTACACTGACCTTTACCTCCCCCTGCAACCACACTGAACTCTACCTCCCCTAGCAGCAACTATGCCATTCATAGCAGCACCCACAGTGACCTCCCACTCCCTGCACCCACAGCAATCCCACCATTATCCAGCACCTATATTACACTCAGCCAGTAACCCTCACTACAGCAAGCACCCAGTACTTGCACCAAGCACCCACATGATATCCAGTATGACTAAATACACACACACACACACCGCACAATACTTGCACCTAACCACGACATGGGACCCACTACTCACACCTGCACACAGCCTCCACATAGCACCCACTATCTGCACCCACATAACCAGTGCTAACACCCGAACTACCTGCACTCAGAACCCACATGACACTCAATGCCCACCCATAGCTAGCGCCCAGTGCAGGCATGGCACCAAGTATTTGCACCTATGTGATACCCAGTACCTGCACCCAGCACCCACATATTTCATCTGCAGTAGTTCCAGCTGCACCAAGCCTCTACTTGGTGCCCAGCAGCCAAACCAAGCACTCACATGACATCCAGTATATGCACCCAGAACTAACAAGGGACTGCAATCAACACCCACATGATGCGTGATACCCACCCATACAGCCAGAACATGACACCCTGTGCCAGCACCCAGAACCCACATGGCACCCAGCAACTGCATTTAGCACCCACATGACAACAAATACCCCACTAACCAACACCTATCACCCATATGGCACCATGTACTCACTCCCAATACCCACTTGGCACTCAGTATTAGCACCTAGGACCCACATGACACCCTATACCCCCCATAATCAACCATCACATGCCACAGTACTCACATGGCACCAAGTTACCAAGCCATTATATGCACCTAGTACCTGTCAATGGCCAGCACCCAAAGAGCACCCAGTTTCCACCCTTGGTCTAAACTCATATGGGACTCAGTACTCTCCCATAGGACACATCCAGACCACACATGGCACTCCCTACTCACTCATGCCCTGCCCACTGCACCTACATGCACCCAGTACCCACTCTTGGATGGTACCCAGCCCTCGAATAGCTCCCTGTACCAATTAACACTCACATAGCTCCCACTATTGTTTATCAACATCTGCTACTCATTCAGCACCCAATACTGCATAGCACCCAATGCAAATAAAAACCCAATACAAACTGGGCCTTGGTACCCACTGCGGCTTCACACAGACTGTCCCTTGGCACATCAGCACCCAATGCAACTTAGCACAAACTAGACCTTTGCATCTTACCACCCACTACATCTGCGTACCTATTGCACCAGTGCATATTGGAAACCACTTCTTCTTTGCCTGGAAAGAAGCTTAGGTGCTGATCAAAAGGGACAGAGGTCCCAGTAGTAAAAGGGGAGTCTGTGCCTACACCAGGCTCCAATGTGCCCACTCTAATAGTGGGCACCTATCACTGCTGATTTGAGGGTGGTTGTGCCAAAAGACTTGGTTGGAAGGAGACACAGTCTGCCTGATATTAAAAATAAAGGTGGGGGGGGGGGGGGGCTATGACTGCTTAATTCTGCATTGTGGAGAGGAAGTATCACATACACAATTTAGCACAATTGATTGATTAGGGCTCCTTTTTCAAATTTGCACACCACCCCCTGGAGGATCCTCTGCACGGCCCTTCCAGTATGTGTGGATAAGCGTAGACAGATGTGACTATATGCATGGCTGTATGTATTTATCTGTATCTGTGTGTATGTATGCTAGCATAAATGTACGTGCAGGGGTGCCTCTAGCCATTTTGTCACTCCAGGCGAGAAAACCTGTTGCGCCCCCCTCCCCTCCCTGGGGCTTCCTCCAGCCCCTTAAGAATGGATGGGTCCCCCGCTGTCCGCTGTTCAGCGGTAATCAGCCCCGATAACTGCCTCAGTCTAAGTCAGCGGGGGCCTTCTGCACATGCGCGGACCTTCTGAGCATGTGCAAAAGACCCCAGCTGACGTTACTGAGCTGAATACCGCAGCTGATTGCCACTAAACAGAGGACGGGGACGGACGCATCCATGCTTATGGGGCTGGAGGAAGCCCCGGCTAAGTAAAAAAACGTTGTAATTTGTGATCTCTGGTACACTTTAAAACGGACCTGAACTCAGAACATCCTAGATACTTGTGGTTATCTTCTTTTGTTATGATTTATTTTACTTAGCTGATATTTTACGAATCGTCTGAAACTGGGCGCCGGATAGTAGCAATGCTATGCTGCGCCGAAGGACATCTCCCTCCGACAACTCAGAGGGGGAATAGTATTTAATGCCGCCTCAGAGTTTAGCGGCAGCCGAACTGAGCGGCGCCGAATTGATATGCACCCGATATTTTATGCCTGTTTTTTTTTATATTTTGGAAACATCAATTAACTTTTTCTCCTGAGTTTTCTCCTAGGACATAATTTTTCATCTTCTATTCCAAAATAACTTTACATCATTTTGCAGTTGAAAAACTACCAAAAAGTAGATAAAAAGGACTATCAACATTATTTTGAGTATTTTCTTTCTTGCTGGTGGTTTTAAAGGCATTTTATTGACAAGTTTGAAAATATCACCTAGAAGAAAACTGAAGAGAAAAACTTAATTGCATATGGGCCCGTGAGTTAAATGTTACCACTTAAAGGTGTGTCATTATTTTAGCTAAGTTAATTATAGTTGTATAAGTTGAATATTTATATAAGATTTGCTGGGGAGAAGGGATGTGGCCATTTGCAGTCCCATGTAATTGTGCCCACTAATGGCACAATCTTTTCCCCCCAATCTTACCAAATCTATGTAGAAGAAGGGTAAACTGAGTGAAAATACTTTCAATGGATACTTAGTTCCTCGTGTAACATTAAAATTGTAGAATTGGACAAAAAAAGATTCTTAGTGGGCACCTTTAAAAAACGTATTGTATCTTAACCACTTGCCGACCGCCCACTCATAACGTGCGTCGGCAAAGTGGTAGCTGCAGGACCAGCGACTCACATCTGCGTCGCCGGCTGCAGGCTAATTAATCAGGAAACAGCCGCTTCCTGTCAATTCACGGCGGGGGGCTCCGTGAATAGCCTGCGGGCTGCCGATCGCGGCTCGCAGGCTAAATGTAAACACAAGCGGAAATAATCCGCTTTGTTTACATTTTTACAACGCTGCTAACAGTAGCAGCGTTGTACTAGATCAGCGATCCCCGGCCAATCAGCGGCCAGGGATCGCTGTCACATGACAGGCAGGAGCCTGTTAGAGGCTGCACAGGTCCGTTCCTGTGCAGCCTCCGATCTCCGGGGCATGGAGGGAGAAGAGGGAGAGGGGGAATCCTGCCGTGGAGGGGGCTTTGAGGTGCCCCCCGCCACCCACACGCATGCAGGAGCGATCAGACCCCCCAGCACATCATCCCCCTAGTGGGGAAAAATGGGGGCGATCTGGTCGCTCTGCCTGTTATTTGATCTGTGCTGGGGGCTGTAGAGCCCACCCAGCACAGATCTTAGAAATCAGTGCTGGTCCTTAAGGGGGGTAAAGGCTGAGTCCTGAAGTGGTTAAGAGCACCTTAAATCTGATCTAAAATCTCCTCTCCCAATTTAGTCATTCCAATCAGTTAAGATTGCATTTCCACACAAACAATAGATTTTATGGAAATTCAGTAGGCAGTAACGTGGACAGGGCCGGATTTCTGGGAAGGCCACAAAGTCCTGGGCCTTAGGTGGTTGCAGTCCAAGGAGACGGCTGGACATGGAAAAAGGGTTGCTGCATATGTAGCAGGAGGCTGCAAATTTGAAAAGAGAGGTTGCAAATAGAAAAAAAACACACAGCAGAGAGCTGTACATGCAAGAGAGGGGCTGCTTTACATGGACGTTACATGTGGATGAGGGGCTGCACAAGGAAGGGGAGCAACAAGAAAGTTGGCCCTAAGTTACACTAAAGGATAAATCCAGCCTTGAATGTGGAAATACATTTTAGTGGGAGTAAGGGTCCTGCGTCCATTGTGTTCCATCACAACAGACAATATAATCACATTGCAATGCAAGGTAATTATATTACTACTAGGACCTTAGGCCCTTTAAAATAACGAGCACTTAGCCGCTGCGGCGATCACCCCCGCCAATACCGCAATACCCGCACGGTTAGTGCACAGGCGTGCATGCGCCCACATGCCACTACACGCACGCAACGCCAGGCGTGCACATGCCCACCCCTCTGCACCTGTTCTCCTGTGCTTTCCCAAGACCGCTCACATGCCGCACATGTGCACTGGCCAAAACGCACGGACAAAGAAGGACGCAGGAACACAGGCGTTTTATTATGTAGGATGGTATGTTCACATTGGGAGTGGTGGGGTGGGTTCTTTCAGAGTAACGCACAGTATTATGTGCAATTACCCAGCATATGCTGTGCCCAGCAAGGGTCCTAACTGCATGGAGTTTTTATGTTCTCTCCGTAACTGTGTGAGTTTCCTTCAAGCACTCATGTTTCATCTCACATTACAAAAACATGCTGATAAGTTAATTAGTCTCCCCCCGAATTGGCCATAAACTATAATGGACATATGACTATAGTAGGGATTAGGTCGTTAGCACCTCTGAGGGCCAGTTGTTGACAAGACTATATCCTCTGTAAAGTGCTGCAGAAGATGTCACTGGTATATAAATCTTGCAAACATCCTGCAAACATGGTCAGATGAAAGTGGGAGCAAGACCAGCACTTTCATTCGGGCAAACTGCGCAATTATCCAGGGCTCCAGACTCGGCTAATGGGTTCCCCAGGTCTCTCCCAAGTTAACCGGTTAATCCTATCTGGATGAGTATGCTCGTCCTGATAGGTGGCACTCAAGTCTATATGGACGGGTATCCGCGTCCAGTGTTTAAGTGGCGGTGCACACGCATGCTTGGGGCCACAGCCCTGCGCACCCCAGCAGTTTTCCGTGTCGTTGGTTGGGGAAGGGAAGCAAGCCTTCCCGAACCAATCACAGTGCGTGTAATGAATGGAGATGACCCCGATCAGGGGCCATGTCCATTCATAATAAAGTAAAAAAAATATATAATAAAGTAAAAAAAAATCAAACACTTCCTGGTAATCCAAGTTAAATTACACACAACACATATTTTTAATTAGAAAAATAATATTATTAATCCCTTCCAAAGACCGCAACCCAGTTACCAAGCAGATGTTAAAAAAACAGTAAAAAAATCCATAATTGGTTGCCTTTTTAGGGCTTTTTTTTTTTAAAAGTGTATGTCATGAGCGTATATTAATGTTATTTTAGTATATAAGGGCTTACAATTGACGGGACACAGAAAAAAAACCCTTAAGAGAACCAGAGATGAAGCACCCTCATTTATTTTACCATATACATCAGTGGGAACATTAGAGAAAACGCCCACCTTGCTTCCTGTTTCATTCTGCACTGCACAGCTTGCTTCTAATCAGCCCTGATAAAAAATCCCCAACTGAGCATTCAGTCTGGCTTTGCTGAGGAATATTTATAGCTCAGGCTGTGTTCTCTTATGTTTTTTCAAGTCCAAGCCTGCCCCCTGCTGGCTCTGCTCAGGAATCATTATAGCTGAGTCATTATAGCAAAGCCAGACTGAATGCTTAGTCGGGGATTTTATCAGGTCTGGATGGGTTTTAGTTATAGTAGCATTGCTTATTTTAAAACTATAGGGGATGGAATTGGAGAAATAGGGTATTTTTTTCTTTTTTATTTGCCTATAAAATGCATAGAAAATAAAGTACTTTCTGAAAACAAGTATCGCCCACAAAAAAGTTAAATTTCTGGCAAAAAAAACAGATATAGATCATTTACGTGTGATGAGTAGTGACAAAGTTATTGGCGAATGAATAGGAGGAGAGCTGACAGGGGAAAATTGCTTCCGTCCTTGAGGTGAAAACACCTGTAGGCTGAACCAGCTAATCGTGGTGGAATCAGGAACTTTGGGTGCCTGGGGCTAATGGACTATTTGGGTGCCCCATGGACTCTAATGCAAAATATTGGCTTTCGGGCACCAAAGAAGAAATTTGGGCGCGGCCCGTACAAGTGAAATTTTTCATTTTGATAATTTGTAAATTATCATTTTAACTTTTTATATCATTTACAGATTTGTTTTGAGTAAAATTTTGTAAATTATAGCTTTTTGTATTAATGTTATTTGCAGCAGAGAAAGAGGGTTTTAGGGTTAGGCGTCAAGAAGGGGGTTTAGGGTTAGGTATCAGGAGGGGGGTTTAGGTTAGGCATCACCGGGGGGGGGGGGGGTTGGATTAGGCATCACCAGGGGGGACTTAGGGTTGGGCAACGGTAGAGGGAGGGTTCTGTGTGAGAGTAGGGTTAGGTTTAGCTGTAGTAAAATATTAAAATAATGGTCATATTTACCAATTTTTCTGAAGCTTATTACGATTGTACATATATTTTCGTTTTCATTGTTATAGACGATATTTTGCAATTTTATTAAATGAAGACATAATAAAAAAAATATTGTTATAAACAAAATTATAACATTTCGGCTATACCATGCACCCTTTTTTCCTGGCGCCCTTATTTGATGTATGCAATAGTGATCCCCTGTGTCCCATTTTGCTGCGGAGTACTCAAAGCAGAGCCAACTCGCCTGTCTGGCTGGTGCAAAATAAGTTATTAGTATGAACTGTATTCACAGAATAAAGTTAATTTTCTATTGTCTGCAAGCAGTCTCTAAAAATACAGTTGCTATTTACAGATAGTTATGAACTGATTATTATACAAATGACAGTGTTACATGCTAGTAAGCCTTCCAGTAAGATCCTGTTGTTAGATCTTATTATCAGCCTTCTCTCTGTCAGTGGATAAATGGGATGCCGACATAAAACAGAAAACAATGTTCTTCACATATCAGGAGGTTCTGCATGGTGCTGACAGAGACAAGTGTATCCCAGCCCTTCATCTTCACTCTCCACTTTCCACTACAGGCAGGTCATGCAATGCGGGTCCTTTAACCTTTAGCTAAATTAGATTTTAACACATAGGTTGTATTATTATTATTGTTTAGAATGTATACTGTATAGCCCTGACATCTTCCGCAGCGCTGTACAGAGTATATTTTGTCTTGTCACTTAACTGTGCCTCAGAGCAGCTTACAATCTAATCCCTACAATATTCCTATGTCCCTCATTGTCTAGGGCCAATTTTAGAGGGGAGCCAATAAGCCTATCCATATATTTTGGGGATGTCGGAAGAAACTGGAGCGTTTTTGACTATGTACTATGGGGAAAACACAAGCAATTCTGCTAAGTGTGTTTCCTGACTGAATGTTTTTCTGTGTAGAAAATATGCACAAAAATAGACACGTGTGTCCCCCTGCCTTTGCCATCCATCTGAAAGAGGCCTATGGGAGGTTAGTAAACACAGTGGGAGGTGGAAAAGCTGAGGAAATCCACCTGCTGGCCAAGCAGCAGTAAGGCCTGGAACCCACTGGAGCAATTTTGTGAGCGTTTAGTGAGCGATTCAAACCGCTAGCGATTTCCCTAAACGCTCAGCTAATATTAATGGATAGGCCAAATTCCACTGGAGCGATTGCGATTACCAAAACACAAAAAGCAGGACATGCAGCATTTTTAGCGTTAGCGTTTCAGCAAGTCTTCACTGTGAGCAGCAACACCTGATTACTGCTGCTTGGCCAGCAAGTTGATTTACTCAGCTTTACCCAGCTCCCAGTCCAATAATGAGTAAACAATGTGGGCTGTTGGTGGTTTGACAAACATTACAGACACTCCCCTACTTACAAAGTTATCTTCTTGTATAAAATATAAAATACTTTTTTTTCCGCTACTTTTTTGTTGTTGTTAAATGTTACAGTACTGTATTAACTGTTATTTAAAAAGCACACTGACAACAACCAAAAAAACATAGTTTTTACTATATGTCAGCACGGTGGGCAGCACGGTGGCGTAGTGGTTAGCTCTCTCGCCTTGCAGCGCTGGGTCCCTGGTTCGAATCTCGGCCAGGGCACTATCTGCAAAGAGTTTGTATGTTCTCTCCGTGTCTGCGTGGGTTTCCTCCGGGCACTCCGGTTTCCTCCCACATTCCAAAAACATACAGATAAGTTAATTGGCTCCCCCTAAAAATTGGCCCTAGACTACAGTACTTACACTACATAATATAGATATATGGCAATGGTAGGGATTAGATTGTGAGCTCCTTTGAGGGACAGTTAGTGACAAGATATATATATACACTGTACAGCGCTGCGTAATATGTCAGCGCTATATAAATAATAATAATAATATGTCCAAATCCAGAGTTAGCCAAAAGTAAATAATTTATCCACATTTCACCATATTTGACAAAGAACTCAATTTAGTAGGGTGCTGCATGTACTTACCTTCAGGATGCTGCTCCTTAGCACCCCATCTGTATGGAGCTCTGCTGTCATCTACAGCCAATCCTGCAGGTGCCACAGTTTGAAGTGCCCAGCATGCCTTGTGGCAGCCAGGAATACACAGCTTGAAACTGCAGCAGCAGGTCTGGCTGGAGAAGATGGCAGAGCGCATACAGATGGGAGGGCTAGGGAGCAGACCCCTAAAGATAAGCATAGTTAGTTAGGTTTAGGTTTATGCTACCATGGGGTATCATTTATGTAATATTGAATTTACGGTATAAATATTTTATGCAATGCGAAAACTGCAGGAAACTGACAGGCCCTGAGCTAGTGACCGTCACTGAACTTTACTGGTTATCTTGAATGACTGCTTTAGGATTTTGAGCATTGGGATGTTTAGCTGCTGAAAAAGCAGGACTAGGTATCACTTTTTAGTTACCACTTAACCACTTGCCGACCGCCCATAGCGAGATGGCGGCGGCAAAGTGGCATGCCCAGGACCACGTAATGCCAATTGACGTCCTGGGACTCTCTCTGGCCGGGGATCGCACGCTGTGATGCGCGCGCATCCGCCGGCAATAGGCTCCGCCCACCCACGACGTCAACCCGCATGGCCGTTCGGAAGCGCTGGCGGGTTGTTAACCCTCAGATCTCCGCATGGAAAGCGTATAATACGCTTTGTAATATATACAAAGTGTATTATACAGACTGCCTCCTGCTTTGGTGGTCCCAGTGATTGAGGGACCACCAGGTCAGGCTGCAGCCACCCTAGTCTGCACCCAAACACACTGATCGTGCCCCCCCCTGCCCCCTGATCGCCCACAGCGCCCCTCAGACCCCCCCTGCCCACCCTCCAGACCCCTGTTTGCATCCAATCACCCCCCTAATCACCCATCAATCACTTCCTGTCACTATCTGTCAACGCTATTTTGTAGATTAGGTCCTAAACTGCCCCCTGGGGGCTCCTGATCACCCCCCGCACCCTCAGATTCTCCCCAGACCCCCCCCCCCCCCCCCGTGTACTGCATACATCTATTCTCCCCTGTAATCACCTACTGATCACCTGTCAGTCACCCATCAATCACCTCCTATCACCACCTGTCACTGCCACCCATCAGATCAGACCCTAACCTGCCCGTTGTAGGCACCTGATCACCCGCCCACACCCTCAGATTGCCCGCAGACCCACCCTTTAGATCACCTCCAAAAGTGCATTGTTTACATCTGCTCTCCCCTCTAATCACCCAGTGATCACCCATCAAACACCCCGTCACCACCTGTCACTGCTACCCATCAGATCAGACCCTAATCTGCCCCTTGCGGGCACCCAATCACCTGCCACACCCTCAAACAGCCCCCCAGACCCCTCTGATCAACTCGCCAGTGCATTGCTTGCATATATTCTTACTTGTAATCACCTACTGATCACCTATCAATCACCCCGTCACCCCCTGTCACCACCTGTCACTGCTACCCATCAGATCAGACCCTAATCTGCCCCTTGCGGGCACCCAATCACCCGCCCAAACCCTCAGATAGCCCCCCAGGCCCCCTCTGATCAACTCGCCAGTGCATTGCTTGCATATATTCTCTTCTGTAATCACCTACTGATCACCTATCAATCACCCCGTCACCCCCTGTCACCACCTGTCACTGCTACCCATCAGATCAGACACTAATCTGCCCCTTGCAGGCAACCAATCACCCGCCCACACCCTCAGATAGCCCCCCAGGCCCCCTCTGATCAACTCGCCAGTGCATTGCTTGCATATATTCTCTTCTGTAATCACCTACTGATCACCTATCAATCACCCTGTCACCACCTGTCACTGCTACCCATCAGATCAGACCCTAATCTGCCCCTTGCGGGCACCCAATCACCCGCCCAAACCCTCAGATAGCCCCCCAGGCCCCCTCTGATCAACTCGCCAGTGCATTGCTTGCATATATTCTCTTCTGTAATCACCTACTGATCACCTATCAATCACCCTGTCACCACCTGTCACTGCTACCCATCAGATCAGACACTAATCTGCCCCTTGCAGGCAACCAATCACCCGCCCACACCCTCAGATAGCCCCCCAGGCCCCCTCTGATCAACTCGCCAGTGCATTGCTTGCATATATTCTCTTCTGTAATCACCTACTGATCACCTATCAATCACCCCGTCACCCCCTGTCACCACCTGTCACTGCTACCCATCAGATCAGACCCTAATCTGCCCCTTGCGGGCACCCAATCACCCGCCCAAACCCTCAGATAGCCCCCCAGGCCCCCTCTGATCAACTCGCCAGTGCATTGCTTGCATATATTCTCTTCTGTAATCACCTACTGATCACCGATCAATCACCCCGTCACCCCCTGTCACCACCTGTCACTGCTACCCATCAGATCAGACACTAATCTGCCCCTTGCAGGCAACCAATCACCCGCCCACACCCTCAGATCGCCCTCAGACCCCCTTCCGATCACCTTCCCAGTGCATTGCTTGCATCTATTCCCCCCTCTATTCACACCCTGAGACACCCATCAATCACCTCCTGTCACCCCCTAGCATACCTACCCATCAGATCAGGCCCTAATTTGCCCCGTGTGGGCTCCTGATCACTCGGCCAAACCCTCAGATCCCCCTCAGACCCTCTTCCGATCACCTCCCCAGTGCATTGATTGCATCTATTCTACCCTCTAATCACCCCCTGAGACACCCATCAATCACCTCCTATCACCACCTGTCTCCCCCTAGCACTCTTATCCATCAGATCAGGCCCTAATCTGCCCCCTGCGGACTTCTGATATTTCTCCCACCCAGCATGGGTTTGTGTAAAAATACACCCCAAAACACATTATACTATTTCTCCTGAGTATGGCGATACCACATGTGTGACACTTTTTTGCAGCCTAGGTGCGCTAAGGGGCCCAAAGTCCTATGAGCACCTTTAGGCTTTACAGGGGTGGTTACAATTTAGCACCCCCCAAAATGCCAGAACAGTAAACACACCCCACAAATGACCCCATTTTGGAAAGTAGACATCCCAAAGTATTCAGAGAGGGGCATGGTGAGTCCGTGGCAGATTTCTTTTTTGTTTGTCACAAGTTAGCGGAAATGGAAACTTTTTTTATTTTTATTTTTTTTGTCACAAACTTGTGACAAAAAATAAAATCTGCTATGAACTCACCATGCCTCTTAGTGAATACTTTGGGATGTCGTCTTTCCCAAATGGGGTCATTTGGGGGGTATTTATACTATCCTGGAATTTTAGCACCTCATGAAACCTGACAGGTGCTCAGAAAAGTCAGAGATGCTTCCAAATGGGAAAATTCACTTTTTGCACCATAGTTTGTAAACGCTATAACTTTTAACAAAACCAATAAATATACACTTATTGTTTTTTGTTTTTTATCAAAGACATGTAGCACAATACATTTGGACAAAAATGTATATAGAAATTTTACTTTATTTGAAAAATGTCAGCACAGAAAGTTAAAAAAAATCATTTTTTTTTTACAAAATTCATGTCTTTTTTGACGAATATAATAAAAACTAAAAATCACAGCAGCAATCAAATAGCACCAAAAGAAAGCTGTATTAGTGACAAGAAAAGGATGTAAAATTAATTTAGATGGTAGGTTGTATGACCGAGCAATAAACCGTTAAAGCTGCAGTGGTCTGAATGGAAAAAAAGTGTCTTGTCCTTAAAGGGGAACTGAAGAGATATATATGTATATGGAGGCTGCCATGTTTATTTCCTTTTATGCAATACCAGTTGCCTGGCAGCCCTGCTGATCCTCTGCCTCTAATACTATTAGCCATAGCCCCTGAACAAGCATGCAGCAGATCAGGTGTTTCAGACTTTAAAGTCAGATCTGACAAGACTAGCTGCATGCTTGTTTCCGGTGTTATTCAGATACTACTGCAGATAAATAGACCAGCAGGGCTGCCAGGCAACTGGTATTGATTAAAAGGAAATAAATATGGCAGCCTCCATATACCTCTTACTTCAGTTCCCCTTTAAGGGGTTTTATGACTGCAGTCCTTAAGTGGTTAAGCATTCTGTGCTAGCTGAGTGAAAAGTAAAAGAAATAAAATAGATGTTTTTCTTGCTGGTGAAAGTGAAGTAAATCCTATGTGTTATGAACTAACATCTTCTTCTTTTTTTCACTTCACTTTCCTCTTATTTGTTAAGAACAATGATGTACTTCCTCTATCGTGATTTTTGCTTAGCAAACAATGGAAATTTTTGGCTACAGCAGCTACTGATGATTATTTACTTTCAGCGTTTCTCTATGACCTTAAGAACTGTAGTAATGAAGAGGACAAAGGAAAGTATTTCTATTTTAGGTAATTGTGTTTTACCAGCAGAATGCATTGGGTCTTCCTATGCTATGTGAGAGCTTATGTTTTTAAAAGTCTGCCTGGGCAGCCACAGCATGGCCTTTATCTACTTATGTGGCATCCTATACACTAGCCAAAGTTTGTAAGTAAGCATGGACGCACCTGTGGACACCAGCTGAGTGTGGGCCGTGGCTAAGTGCAGTGGTTGTGGTGTGTGTGTGCGCAGCTGCTGGAGCGTCCTTGGATACTTTAGTAAGTAAGGATGCTCCTGTGGGCAGTGGCTTATTGTGGATGCAGGCTAAGTGTGGGCAGCAGCTTAGTGTGGGTGGTGATTTAGTGTGGGTGGCAGCTTAGTGCAGCGGTTCTGGCAGCTTTTGAGAATCAGGGTTTCCTGGTATGCACTAAACATCAGTAAAGTTGACGTGCGCAGAGAGCACCTGGCAATTTTACCATTAATTTTGCTGACAAGGTAGATAGAAACGTGAATTATTGATTTGTTTGTTTGTTTTTTGCACAGGAAACACTTAAGCACTAATCATGGTATATGTACTGAGGTTCACATATACATTTATTTTACGCTGTACATTTTGCTCAATTAAATGGTACAATATCTGTATTTATTGACACTAGCAGTTTAACAAAACCCAGGTTAAGCACTGAAATGGTTCAAACTGAACCACTAGGTTATTAATTTCTTATATATGGTGCTGCCTTAACCACCTTAGGACGGCATCACGCCGATGGGCATGAATGCGGTGGCTCCCCCAGGACCGCCTAACGCCAATTGGCGTAAAGTCTTGGGGAGTGTTTTGCAGGAGATTGCCGATGCGCACGCATCACCACTTGGATGACAGAGCTCTGCTCTGTCATCAGTCTCTCAGCAGCGATCATTTCTTGGAGACTGTTAGACGGCAAAACCACCGTCTATTTACAGCGCTGTACTGGGGACAGCCGTGTCACTCGGCTGTACCCTGTGGAGGCAAGACAGCGATCCGCTGTCATAGGCTGAAGCCTATGTCAGCAATCGCGCTGATTATCTGGCGGTGGGAGGGAGGGCGGGGTTGTTAAAAAATCATAAAAAAATAGTAACATTTATTTAAAAAATAAAGCAATAAATATTTGTAAAAAAATAAATAAATAAACATTCTGGCAGGGATCATAGCCCACCAACAGAGAGCTCTGATGGTGGGCAGAAAAGGGGGGGGGGAGGAATCACTTGTCTGCTGAGTTGTGCGGCCCTGCAGCGAGGCCTTAAAGCTGCAGTGGCCCATTTTGTAAAAAATAGCCTGGTCTTTAGGGGGGTTTAAGTCCCTGATCCTTAAGTGGTTAAAGGATACATAAACTATGCTTTTTAAATGAGACACAGAGGTATATTTCCATGAACGGTACATACCTCTGTGCACTCCTAGCTGCTCAGTCTTCTCCTCCTGGTCCCCGTAATGCCCTGCAGAAAAGTTTCTGGCGTTCAGAAAGGAGCTGAACGGGACACCTTTCCCTATTTAGATAGGCAGATGTGCCCCCCACACATTGCCAGATGTGCCCCCCTTTAGATAGCCAGATATGCCCCACTTTTTCTGCTGCTGTTAATGCCTCTGCACTCCTCTGCAGAGGGAGGGAGAGAAGAAGGGGCACTTCAGGCAGCCAGAAAACCGCCTCACATGCACATGGGCGCCCTCACAGTCCTGCATCTGGGGACATATGTACCCCCTTGCCCACTCATAGCTACCCCTCTGGACACCTGCGGGACGTCAGAAGATGTTGATTTTTATTTTATTACTTTATTTTAATTTATTTATCAAAATATATTTTTAAAGAACAGACAATACAACTATGCCTGGCGTATAAATCTGTGCACAAAACCTGCCCTACCTACATCTCGGAGCTTGTTCACAGGTATACACCAGGTCGCCCCTTCCATTCCTCCAACGACATTCGCCTCACCACCCCACGCATTTCACACTCCCATGCCCGCCTGCAGGATTTCTCAAGAGCTGCCCCCACCCTCTGGAATGCCCTTCCACCACCCATCAGACTTGCTCCCTCTTTCAACACATTCAAGCAAGCCCTCAAAACCCACCTCTTTATGATGGCCTACCCACCTCCTACCACACAGTAACTCTCTAAAGAATATTTAACAGCCCCACCTAGTGTTTCCACCCCTCCCTTTAGATTGTAAGCCTCTGGCAGGGTCCTCCACTCCCTAGTGTAATCTACAGGATCATGTGCTCCTGTCCTATGACAGCCTGTACTTGTATTACTGGGCCTACCTAACCAGCCCATATTGCATGATCATGTATTTTGTACAATTTGCATGTATAACTTTGTTCTATGTGTATAACCCCATGTATGTCATCCTTGTATCATTGTATATATTTATTGTCCAGCGCTGCGTAATATGTTGGCGCTTTATAAATACAATAAATAATAATAATAATAATACAACCCCATTTATTTATGTATCAAATTATATATTGAAAGGACAATACAACCCAACAAAAGACCATTACAGTGTGTCAGACAGGCAGGGAAAAAAAATATCTTGTGCATACAGACAATAATGGCGATCCAGTGCCATAGCAGAGGAAAGGAACGACACTCCGTCTTGATAGCAAAATAGGTTGCCCAACAGATATAATAAACACATGTGGACTCTGCAGGCCTCACTCACTCACTATAAGTGAATAGCAATGGAGAACTTGGAGGGCCCTGGGGCCCATAGGTAACTAACACCCATGGTCCTACGCATATACCCGCTATTGAAAGGTCTGCATAATATCTCGTGAAACTGCTTCAACCTGGGAAATTATGATCTAAGTGTGTTTCTGAGGGGCACACCAAAAGAGGAGGACAGACACCAATGTTTTTTTTTAAAGATGCTGATGGAGTCTGCAGGAGTGCATTTTATGTGCATATGTTCATTTTACAGGGTTCTTTTCAGGTTAGTTATCCTTTACATATGTTTTTAAATGGTTTTATGTAAATATTTGAGATGATGAACTAATAAACATGTACATACAGGCAGTTCCTACTTACAAATGATGCAAGATACAATGTTTCAGAGATACAAACAATGTTGTCTTCATGTACAAAATACACAGTATTGTTTTATTTTATTACATATTTTTGTTACTGTATTACAGTATTGTATAAACTGTTATAAACAGTTTAAAACATTTTAAAAGTATATTGAAGTTTTTGGAAAGCACACTGAAAACAGACAAAATACTATATGTCCAAATCCAGAGTTGTCCAAAAATAAATCATTTATCATAAATCATAATTTCATCATGTTTAACACAGACCGGACTAAACTTACAAAGAAATTCAACTTACAAAAATCTCCTGGTACCAGGGCCGGATTTACCATAAGGCACTGTAGGCACGTGCCTAAAGGCGCCTGATGATAGAAAGGCGGCTTACTCTGCTCCTCTAAGGGGCACCTGTAGCTACCCATGATGGGAAAGGGAAGTAAGGAAGAAGTGAGAGCTGGGCCAGCCAGCACACTTGCGGTGCATTTTGGCGGGGGTTTGTAAGCTCATAGAGGGCGAAGTCTAGGGTGCCAAGACTTTTGTGCCTATAGGCTTCTGTGGCGTAAATCTGGTCCTGCCTGGAACGCAACATTTGTAAGTAGGGGATCACCTGTAAAACGATTTTCTGAATTGTGCTGCTTTTGGGTCATTATTTTCTCTTTGTTTATACCTTTCTTATAATTGTAATATTTTTACTAGCATGGTCAGGTCAGTTTTTAGGCTAAATATCTTTCAGAAGTGGGAAAAAGTGGTGTGGTGGTGCGCTAAGCATTTGCTACGGCAAGAAGTGGAAACATACAGTACAAATATTACAAGCAGGAATGAGCAAAAACATGGCTGGCAAATTTCTGATGGCTGGCAAACTTTTCAGCAAACCAGTTTTGCAAAATTGCATTGAAGTCAATGGTGCTCTTTTCTCCCATACATGTGATCATCACCAAATTTGTAAGATATATTAGGAAGAATAGTGGTAAAAAGTCAAAATAAGATTTAAAAAAAATCTTGAGAAAACTATTTTAAATTTACTATAGGAATATGTTTTTTTATGTCTGTTTAAATGACAGTTGCTGTGATATCATCCTCTATAACAGTGTTTCTCAACATTTTATTGATATGTACCCCTTTTAAAACCTTGTACTCACCAAGTACCCCCTAGCATAGTAAACATTATCACAAGTACCCCTTGACAAATATATACTTAATCGTAGTACATGATAATTGGTTCTAAACAATTTCCAAGCATTTACTATTGGTTTTAATTAGCTAAAATACTAATTTTTGCTGTTTAAATAGGATTTATCATTTTATAAAACTCTTAAGTTTGTTATTTTTGGTTAAGTATATCAAGGCCGAGTACCCCCTAGAACCCTCAGAAGTACCCCCTGGGGTACACGTACCACACGTTGAGAACCTATGCTCTATAATAATCCCTAAGTGTCTCTGCGTCCCATGTCCCTGTGTGTGTCCATGTGCAGGGACGCAGAGACACTGAGGGGGGAGTGACGCGTGGCTTGCAAGGCATGATGGGCCATGGGGTGGGCGGACGGACTGGTGGGTGTGCGCGGCAGGTGCACGGGCGGGGGATGTGTGCGCGAGCGCGGTGGGTGCGTGCGCAGTGACAGACCTAGCCCGTTTTTTAGTAGAATAATGGGAATTAATTGACGATTCATTTGCAGGGGACAGCAATACAGTCTTTAATGATTATTATTACTATTATAACTTTAGGTACTATAATACTACAATAAACCTATCTTATTCCTTTTTGGCCAACTGCATTCAGACTCCTTTGAACAGTGCCTAGTAGTTCCAGAAACATGAAAGTTAGCCATTGCCATTACTTTTTGAACTGTGTTACTAAACACAGAGCAGCCTCTGTTTTGGTTTATTTTGTAACTAAGAGACATGAGATAGACTGTCTGAAGTGATCAAAGCTTAGTTATCTCAATATGTTCTTTTTAGTTACCCATATGGAGAATTGGACCTGATTAGGAATTTTGATATGCAGGACCATAAAATTAACTACACATATAAAAGAGTCATACAGATTAAGTCATACAACTCTATTTACTGGACTTTCTCTTAAAGTAAGAAAAAATCTTCCTGTAGTAAATAAAGGAACACTGAAGTTTTTGTTGGCTACATAACATGCATGCACTTTAAGTACGTAATTTCATTGATTATTACTGCATTTATACCTATTACATTGATAACTGAAGTTTTTGTTGGCTACATCACATGCATGCATTTTAAGTACAGTAAGTCCTTACATTATTATTATTTACTAGTTGACCCAACCCCAAAACGGGCTCTAGGTCTGCTTTTGCCCGTGCACACGCCGCCCCGGCTCCCTGGCCCCGTCCTGTCTCAATGGCAGTCTGGGTCCGTGCTGCGCACATGCACAGTAGCATAAAGCATGGACCCAGCTACACAGAGACAGCACACGCAGGGACACAGGGGTTTTATTATAGAGGATACCAATTACATTGATTTTAAGCCATAAAAATGTAGATCCTCACCTCTGAATGCACTATATAAAAACACTGTGTGACTTGACGAGATGAGTGGCAATGATGTCCAATCTGTCACACAAGTAAAGTATTCCCGACCATGAGGCAATGTGGGCAGAATATTAATGCAGGAAGACTTATGTGGGGGTTTCTTTCTGTGAACCATCACACCAGCCTATTCTTCAGTCCTGACAGGAAAAATGCTGTCCTCATCCTGTACATGAAAAATGTACCTCCAACCAGTGATTGTGTGGGGTATCGGAAAGCCTACACAGGATATACCCTGTTTCCCCAAAAACAAGCCCTACCCTGAAAATAAGCCCTAGCAGAAGTTAATGAGGAAGAAGAGGCGGCAAGCAAGCAGGGACACAGCAGTGCTGTGCCGATCGTGCATTGGCCTTGTCACCCCAGCATGCAGAGAGGTTATCAGCTGTGTGCAGGGATGACAGGGCAGATGCCTGATCAGTACAGTAGCATACCTTAAAATCCAGGAACAGCATAGTACAAACAGGGCTGGTTTAAGGGGCCCTGTGGCCCTGGGGCAAACTGTAGCGTTGGGGTCCCCCAGCGCAAAGCTTTCACCCCCGCTATTACCCCTCTGCTCCCCGGGGCCCTGCAAGCAGCCATAATTACCTATTAGTCCCGGCGGGTGAGCGGACGGGGAGTTGCTGCAATCTAAGACACGCTGTCTCCCTCCCACTCTATCACCTGGTGCGTCATTTATAAACCACCTGGTCATAGAGTGGGAGGGAGACAGCGTGTCACAGAGTGCAGCCGCTGCCCGTCTGCTCACCCGCCGAGACTAATAAGTAATTATAGCTGCTATTATAGTTGCAGGGCCCCGGGGAGCGGGGGGAGCAGGCAGAATGTAGCAGGCTCGCCACTGCGGGGGCCTCAGCAGAGGTCGTGGCCCCGGGGCAAATGCCTCCTTTGCCTCTATGGTAGCGCCGGCCCTGAGTACAAAGGAACAGGAAAGGTTCTGCCGAGAGACTCTTCCTGATAGAAATATAAGACATCCCCTGAAAATAAGCCCTAGCACATATTTTGGAGCAAAATTTTATATATGACACTTTTATTTTCAGGGAAACGCAGTAGTGGTACACCATGCATCTCATGCACTGTCACATGAAACAAAGGCTTGCTGTGCTCTTTCTTCCATCCTTAGTGCATTTTTGAAACTTCCTCTGTAATTGGTCATTTTATAATTTATGGAACGCCTTGGGAGGTATGTTAGAGCTTTTTAAGATGTCCTCTGTGATTTGCAGTGCAATCTTTCCTTGTGCCAGATCCTGAATACACAACAGCTTCCCTGGTAAGTGATACAAGATCTTCTACCAACATGTTTCCTGTGGCTGTGGATAAAGAAGAGAAAGAGGCCCTGTTGTTGCAAAAAGAGGTATCTTTTAAAGGACAACCGAGGTGACGTGACATGTTGAGATAGACATGTGTATGTACAGTACCAAGCATACAAATAACTAGGCTGTGTTCCTTTTTTACTTTCTCTGCCTGAAAGAGTTAAACATCAGGTATGCAAGTGGCAGTTTCTGTCCGGGTCAGGACCGGGTCGGAGTGGGTCAGACTATAGCATAACCCTCACTGACAAGTAATTAATACCATAAAATACCTTCCTGTCAGTAAATGGCTTCCGAGAGCAAGAAAGAGATAAAAAAGGGTCAGCAATTCATAGATTTGAGCTCTAGAATACTTCAATTAAAGTGTCATTGAGCAGGGACAATGGAACAGTAAAAACGTAAAAACTAGATTTAAATATAAATTAAAACTGCAGGATATCTTAAAAAGTCATTTTTAGGAGAAGGTCCATAGATACAATTGTTTTTCTCATCAGTTTATTTTCACCTCGGATGTCCTTTAATCTACGGTGAGAATACACATCAGGGTGTACAGTGTTGGTGGTGGTGGTGGGGGGGGGGGAGGCTGACAGCTGTTTCGCTTAAAACAAAAGCTTCCTCAGAGGCCAATAGAGAAACACTGACAGACAAAGGGCTTGAGGTTTACGGTGACAGTACATAGTTCCCCTCAATCGTGCCCCTTTAGCAGAGAATCTCAATCTGATAATGCTCCCTTTGTAGAGAACTAGGTAAGCCCCCCCTCAGTATAGAGTCCACTTAGTACTATTACCCCCTCAGTACATAGTGCCCCTCAGTAGTACCCCTTTAAAGAGAACCCGAGGCTCCCCCCTGTGTCCCTTTCCTCTTTGCCTCTATAAGCCGATTAGAGGAAGCTTACGGAGGCGGGGAGGGAAGGGACACAGGCAGGGAGCCGCGCTATACAGGAGGCAGGGGAGCTGTGGTGACTGACAGCCTTCAGGTACACAGCCAGCTAGTGACAATCTGCGTGTCGCTAGCCTGGCATTTTTTTAATGGGGTATAGCAGAGCCCGGGGGGAGTCTGGAAACAGTGTGTAAGGACACAGAGGCTGCTCATTGTATACAGCACTTGCCTCTGTGTCCTAATAGGATTTTTCAAACCCACCTCTGGTTCTCTTTAAAGGGAACATGAACTAATTAAAATTATTTAAAATTAACACACGATGTTGCTGCAAATTAATATTACATACTTACCTCACCGTCAGTTCCAATCAGAAGCTCACCATTTTCTTTTTACAGTGATCCCTTCCAGTTCTGACAATATTTTTGTCAGAACTGAAATATACCAGTTTCTGTCAGTTATATATCAGCTGCTGTCAGTTACAACTGAATGTGCAAGGTAATGTCCATGTTTCCCTATTGCTCAAGTAGGCGATATTACAGTTTTACAATGTGCTGACCAGGAAGCTGTTATGGGGTAATGGCCATTTTTTAAAATGGAGGACAAAGAATTCCATTGATCACAGTGGACAAACAGGATGCAGGATAGGAGAAAGAGATTGAGGAGTAGACTACACAGGAGGTAAGTATGATGTGTTTATGTTTATTTTGACTTTTCATTTTCAGTTCAGGTTCTCTTCAATAGAGATTCGGATAATGCCCCCTTTGTAGAGAACTAGGTAAAGCCCCCAGATGGCCCTTTTATATAGTGGCTACTTACTTACTGTAAGAAGAAGAGGCAGATGGTCTTGGTGGTCTCTGTGGTCATTCTGGCAGCAGTGATTGACTACTTCACCTCACTAAATGCAATACCTAATAATGACGCCACTATATATAAACGTGTGTATGTGTATAAACAATAAAACAAAACATGTTTCAGGGTCTCCCCCTTCTTCAGGTGGGCTGTCATACAAACACAGGAATAATAAAGGTTGTAAAATGAAGGTTACTCCAGTGAAGCAATACAGGTGGTCCCTTACTTACAAACAGACTCTGTTCCAGGCAGTTGTTTGTAAGTTGAATTTTTTTGTAAGTCAAGTCATGTGTCATGCATAGTGAAACATGGAAAATGTTTAACTATCAGACAACTCTGGATTTGGACATATAACATACAATAAACAATGTTTTTGTTGTTGTTTTCAATGTGCTTTTATTTTCAACTACGGTACTTACAACAGTTTATACGATACTGTAATGTAACAACAAAAATATGTAATGACAAAAACAGTGCAGTACATTTTGAACATGAAGACAACTTTGTTTGCAAGTGTGAAACATTGAAACTCGTGTGGTTTGTAAGTAGAGGGCTGTCTGTATTGTAATGATGACCTCAATTAGTGCAAGTAGCAGAAGTAGCACTTGTTTACTATGAGTTCAATAACAGTTTTTCAAGCCGTATTGCATATACGTGTGAAGTTCCTTTTTGGCCTTTAGATAAGGTTATCTCATATTGTAACATCTCTGTTTAACACACTAGTAAGTGGCCGCAGAGGAATCTGACATCAAACAATTTTGTTACAAGTTAACCCTTTCTGGACCAGACGGTTCTGGCCCCTTAAACACCAGAGCCGTCCTTTCCCTATTGTGCACTGTGATTACTGTGATTGGTTCACAGTAATCACGGGGTCAGGAGCCAATGAAATTGACTCCTAACCGAGATGTGGAAGCTCTGCTGTCACTGTGCAGCAATGGAACAGCGGCGCGAACGGCAAAGACGGCATGAGTGCGCGGCAGTGATTAGTTGGAATCTATGTCCTGTCAGAGCCGTCCAACCACCAGCAGGATGTAGATTCCTCCAACTATGTTGGTCCAGAAAAGGTTAATTAAGCAAATCAGGAAATAGAAATTCACTCTTGATCATGGATCAGAAACTAGATGCAAATGAACAGAGGAGCCAGAAGGATAAAATAATATGATAAAATGTTTAAAACATGGAGGTGGCTACGGTGGAATATTAGCCACTCCAAAGGACACTCGGAAACAATTATGTTTCAAGGTATAATACAGGGAAAAAAAAGTATTTATATACTCCAAAAACTTCACAGCGCATTTTGTGGGCGTGACCCCACTTCTTCAGGCAATTCAAAAAGGAGCATACAACATGGAAGTCCTCAGAGGCGCTTATTGCAGACCTGGACTTCCAATGTTGTATGCTCCTTTTTGAATTGCCTGAAGAAGTGGGGTCACACTCACGAAACGCGCTGTGAAGTTTTTGGAGTATATAAATACATTGTTTTCCTGTATTATACCTTGAAACATAATTGTTTCGGAGTGTCCTTTGGAGTGGCTAATATTCCACCTCAGCCACCTCCATGTTTTAAAAATGTTATCATATTATTTTATCCTTCTGGTGCCTCTGTTCATTTGCATCTATCTTCTATCCACCCTTGGTGGAAGGGCGGCAAACGTCATACGTTTCTTCCTATCTACAGAGAGCGACTTCTTATCCGAGTGAGGACAGGTGTAATCTCCCCACCTGCTGTTACAGTGGTTGCCTGAGAGGTAACCCTGGTTTGTGAGTATCCTATACTTACCTTTCATCACTTCTCTATTGTGTCCATACATACTACACTATATTGGGTTCTCTGTGTCTCTGTGTTCTCTCTCCTCTAATTGATCAGAAACTATTCAACTTTTCTTCTTTTACAAAGTTTTCATCTAAGACTAGAACAACTTCATTTGAAATATTTGTTGGCTTATAGTAGTGTTGTACATCCCCCATTCAAAGACTGTCATTTTGAAAAAAAAAAAAAAAAAACATTGGCTATAGCATCTTTTAATAGGACTATTGGACAAGACTAATTGGAAAAAATTCACTAGCTACCGGTACTTTAAATAGTTTGCAGATTTCTTAACAATTTAACAAGGTATTCTGTAAACCTTATTAATAGCTGTTTAATATGAACCAGCTCTTGGTTTTGGTTTATTGGCCCTTTTAAACCTGCTTCTGACAACTGGTTGGATAAGTGATATGCAGGCTTGCAATGTGAGAACAACATAGATCATCCCATTCCCCACTACCTAGTTCATGGCAGGCTTATCACCAGCTGCATTTCACAGATCTTCCTATTATAGGCTTTTGTGGGATTAAAATGTTTTATTTCTTTGTTGAAACAGAAGACAATTATCTGTATGAAATTCAAACGCCATTTTTATTTCTGTCCAAATATGCCTCTTTAATTATGTGCACAAATGAATATAAGAAAACATGTTTGGCCCTAGTCACTGGGGTAAATACAATTTTTGCTTTATGAGCCTGTGTTCACACAACAGCTAAAATTAAAATAGGAGTGAGACTTACAATTGACCCCCTTAAATACTCTTTCTCGTAATTGGATTCACATGTGTATGTTACCAAGCCAATTTGAGTTCCAATAATTAGTTCTAAAGGTTTTGGTATCAATAAAATGACAACAGTGCCCAAATGTATGCACCTGCCTAATTTTGTTTAAACAATTATTGCACACTTTCTGTAAATCCAATAAACTTCATTTCACTTTTCAAAAATCACTGTGTGTATCTCCTACAGTGGTGTGAAAAACTATTTGCCCCCTTCCTGATTTCTTATTCTTTTGCATGTTTGTCACACTTAAATGTTTCTGCTCATCAAAAACCGTTAACTATTAGTCAAAGATAACATAATTGAACACAAAATGCAGTTTTAAATGATGGTTTTTATTATTTAGTGAGGAAAAAAAACTCAAAACCTACATGACCCTGTGTGAAAAAGTAATTGCCCCCCTTGTTAAAAAATAACTGAACTGTGGTTTATCACACCTGAGTTCAATTTCTGTAGTCACCCCCAGGCCTGATTACTGCCACACCTGTTTCAATCAAGAAATCACTTAAATAGGAGCTTTCTGACACAGAGAAGTAGACCAAAAGCACCTCAAAAGTTAGACATCATGCCAAGATCCAAAGAAATTCAGGAACAAATGAGAACAAAAGTACTGTAAATGAGATCTATCAGTCTGGTAAAGGTTATAAAGCCATTTCTAAAGCTTTGGGACTCCAGCGAACCACATTATCCACAAATGGCAAAAACATGGAACAGTGATGAACCTTCCCAGGAGTGGCTGGCCGACCAAAATTACCCCAAGAGCGCAGAGAAAACTCATCCGAGAGGCCACAAAAGACCCCAGGACAACATCTAAAGAACTGCAGGCCTCACTTGCCTCAATTAAGGTCAGTGTTCACAACTCCACCATAAGAAAGAGACTGGGCAAAAACGGCCTGCATGGCAGATAGCCAAGGCGCAAACCACTTTTAAGCAAAAAGAACATTAAGGCTCGTCTCAATCTTGCTAAAAAAACATCTAAATGATTGCCAAGACTTGTGGGAAAATACCTTGTGGACCGCCGAGACAAAAGTTGAACTTTTTGGAAGGTGCGTGTCCTGTTAAATCTGTCGTAGAAGTAACACAGCATTTCAGCAAAAGAACATCATACCAACAGTAAAATATGGTGGTGGTAGTGTGATGGTCTGGGGTTGTTTTGCTGCTTCAGGACCTGGAAGGCTTGCTGTGATAGATGGAACCATGAATTCTACTGTCTACCAAAAAATCCTGAAGGAGAATGTCCGGCAGTCCGGTTTGTCAACTCAAGCTGAAGGGTTCTTGGGTGCTGCAGCAGGACAATGACCCAAAAGACACCAGCAAATCCACCTCTGAATGGCTGAAGAAAAACAAAATGAAGACTTTGGAGTGGCCTAGTCAAAGCCCTGACCTGAATCCTATTGAGATGTTGTCGCATGACCTTAAAAAGGCAGTTCATGCTAGAAAACCCTCAAATAAAGCTGAATTACAACAATTCTGCAAAGATGAGTGGGCCAAAATTCCTCCAGAGCACTGTAAAAAATCGCAAACACTTGATTGCAGTTATTGCTGCTAAGAGTGGCCCAACCAATTATTAGGTTCAGGGGCAATTTCTTTTTCACACAGGGCTATGTAGGTTTTGAGTTTTTTTTCTCACTAAATAATAAAAACCATCATTTAAAACGGCATTTTGTGTTCAATTATGTTATCTTTAACTAATGGTTAACGGTTTTTGATGAGCAGAAACATTTAAGTGTGACAAACATGCAAAAGAATAAGAAATCAGGAAGGGGGCAAATAGTTTTTCACACCACTGTATATGGATATCGGAATTGGTGTCTCAAAGAAAGTCAGTGAATACTGGTTTATTAGAGCAGGATGTTGTGTTAGGCGAACGCGAGGTGTCCTTTTTGCTATGGCGTTCTAAAACGGATAGGTCTGTGAAGGGTGTTTGGGTTAATTTGTCTAGCCTTCAAGGTGCAGCTTTCTGTCCGGTATACAATGTGTGCCAATTCAAGCAATGCTGAGTCCGATCCGCTTCTTTTTTATGCCATGAGGATGGGTTGGCATTGTCTGTTTTTCAGTTTCAAGCAGTTTTGAAACAATGTTTAGCTAAATTGGGTTTGCAGGGTCTCAAGATAACGTCACACTCTTTCTGCATTGGGGCTGCAACGGAAGCGGCCCGCCTTGGCCTGTCGCAGGATTTAATGAAACGTATTGGTAGATGTGACTCTGGGTGTTTTAAGTTGTACGTTCGCCCGGGCTTGTTTGTCTACTAACTTCCCTTTATATGTATTTCTAGGCCAGAAGAGGATTATTTGGTTAATGGGACACTCCTTTATGTATTGGGCCAAGCAGAGGACAGCCATCCACCTTTACACTTTAAATCTGGGAATGGATGTGGATCTATTCCATGTGATCTGGCTAGGACAGAGTGGTATGTCTTGGTTTAATTTGCTGGAGAACATTTCAAAAAGCCTTTATTTTTGGCCGGTTCCTGACATTTTAATCTTACATTTGGGAGGGAATGATATTGGGAAACGCAAAACCAGGTTTCTAATGCACCGCATGAAGGAGGACATTATCCAGCTGCATCACATTATGCCCAATACTGTGATTGTGTTCTCAGAAATCATTCCTCGATTGGTATGGCTTAGAAATGGAGACTTTCGTTTCATGGAAACGATCAGAAAGAGGGTGAACTTCGAGATTTCTAAATTCATGCATGTGGTTCAATGGTAAGGCTATAGTACCCGAGCACCCACCATCCACTATCCACCCAGCCACTGAACCTTCCCACCTATGGTATGTTTGCAACTTTTTGTACTGTTATGCATGTCTGCATGATATTTTATTTGTAAATTTGACGATATGCAAGAATAAAGAACGTAAGAAGCAGTGCCGGTTTCTCTACCTTTGCCTACTTCCTGAACCAATGTTTGTCTGTGTACCAGAGCACGCTTACATTAAGTCTACCAAGGTAAGGAGTGGAACTTTTGCCGCCAGCAGCACCGGTCCAATCCAGTGGAACCTGTAGTGCCAGCTTCTGTTTGCTCTACGTGTGTGTGAGGGTTAATATTAGGCACCATCGGGGAGGTTAAGGTTAGGCACCAACCGGGGAGGGCACGTTGTGAGAGTAGGGAGAGGTTAGGTCAGAGAGTAAATATTACTGATATTTTACTATATGAATGTGAAGTAGCACAATATCTATAAATGAATCAATATTTTGTCACTTTTCCTGGTGCCCATTTTACTAGACGTAAAAATAGAGGTTACAGTGAGGAATAGTAGAATCTCAATAATATAAACAACTAGTAAAAAGGCCCGCCTGTTAAAAAACGGGCGCAAGGTCACAGCTGCTACCCCCCACAATGCGCGCACATACGCGTCCCGCTTGCTCGTTCCCCACCACTGTCTGAAGTATATGCACACAGAGAGCTGCTTGCTTGGCAGTTGGAAAAAGCTGTTATTTCCCACAATGCAATGAGAACCTCAGTGAACCACACACAGCAAACTGTCAGATCCGGCCCTGTGTCCTAACTGCCCTGGCTGCGCACATGCTCAGTACAAAAAAGCCAGGGACACACAACCATTCAGTTGATGACGCAGGGACACTTGCATTTTATTGTATAGGATATTTTACGGCATGTTATGATACCCATTTTAATAAATGGTAAATTCAGTATTGGCTATATCTGGCTCCCTTTTTAACAGGAGCCATTATTATATGCATACGACTTTGTTTCATCCATTCAGTACTCCCAAATATTATGGGCTATGTGTGTTGGTATTGTTCAGAGAGCAGAACCTCATTTTTGTGGAAGAACACCAATCCACACAGAGGAAAAAAATTAACCACTTCACCCCCAAGGTGTTTTTAACCTAATAGACCAGAGCAATTTTCACCTGCCAGTGCTCCTCCCTTTATTTCCCCAATAACTTTATTACTACTTATCACAACCAAATGATCTATACATTGTTGTTTTTCCACCAATTAGGCTTTCTTTGGGCACTATATTTTGCTAAGAATTATTTTATTCTAAATACATTCATGCATTTTAATGGGAATAATACAAGAAAAAAAAAAGGAAAAAATCATCATTTCTCAAGTTTCAGCCATTATAGTTTTAAAATAAAACATGTTACCATAATTAAAACCCACGCATTTTATTTGCCCATTTGTCTTGGTTATTAAACCATTTAAATGATGTCCCTATCACAGTGCATGGGTAAAATATATTATCTGGAAATATAGGTGTAATTTTTTTTTGTGTCCGGTCCATAATTACAAGCCCTTATGTAGTAAACTAACAGGAATATATCCTCATAAAATACATATACATATAAATACATAGGCACATGCCTAGAATTGCTAAGAAAAAACACTTCAAAAAGCGATGAGCGTTTGTGATTACGCTAGCACTTTTTTGTGTGCACTGGCCCTAAGTGAACTGCACCGATTTTATCGGGATTGGTGGATTTTTAAAGTGATCCTGAACCATGTGAAATGATTTAAAGTGGAGCTGTCAGCCATACTACTTCAGAAAAAAAAACATATGTATCAGTAAATACCTGCTCTACTTACATAACATATGTATTGCATTGTCAACATTTTGATTTTAGTGATTTTTCGATAGTCAGAAAAGAGAAAATCCTTTTTCCGATTTTCCATTTTGTCTTGGTCTATCTTGAAGCCAATCCTGACATAATTTCCTCCCTTACTCTGTCCGTGTATCATTGCCCGCCCATGTGGTAGAAAGTGCATTGAGAAATATTGGCCAATCAGAGAGGAACAGAGGTGGGAGTGGAAAACAGGAGGGAAAGAGGCTTCAGCCAATCAGGCTGCATTAGTCAAGTCTGAGGGGAAAATAAATAACAAAAAAAGAATGCCCTGCAACTTCCTTTGTGTGGCAGATGTACCAAATAAGAGCCATGGAAACTGGATGTAACGATTGGTGTCAGCACGCAGAGAGAATCTGATTATTGGTGATCTGCAGTATCACCAAGAATACAGATATATACCTGATTATTGATGATCTGCAGAATCACCGATAATACAGATATATTGCTAACCTCTGGACACCTATAAGTATGTGAGTGTTTGGTGTAACAGTGGTACTTTGAGTAATGCACCTGCTGAGCAGGTGAACATTGGCAGTAAAGGAATACTGCTTTTGAGGGCACAGGAACCTTCCAGCAGCCTGAGACTCTCCAAGAGGTGAAGTCAGGCTGGAGATAGGAAGGACCAGAGAGTGAGTGACACCTGAAGGTGGATGTCACTATCTGATCTGGAGACTATCTCATATGCTGGGTACACACTATGAGATTTTCTGGTCAATTTACTGTCAGATCGATTATTTCCAACATGTCCGATTTGCTTTTCGATCGCTTTCCGACCATTTTACGATCGATTTCCATGCACTTTAATAGGAAATCGATCGGAAAATGCTCGGAAAATGATCGAAAAGTAAATCGAACATGTTGGAAATAATCGATTTGACAGTAAATCGACCAGAAAATCTCATAGTGTGTACCCAGCATTAAGCGGAGAAATAGCTCTCGAGGTCGGGCTCGCCTGGTCGGCAACACAGTGACAGATAAAGTACAAAGACAGAAGGCTGATTCGGTATCCAAGGCAAGCAGAGTCTGGCAACGGAATATCAGATATGTGAGGTACCGAATCAGAGATCAGAGGGATAGTCAGGAAAGCAGTAAGTCATAACATATATCAAACAATGCCTATTCTGGGTGCGAGGTCCTTGGTCTCTACACCCTGGAACTAGTCTGATGAATAGCAAATAAATAACACAAGTTCCCTAGTCTGGTGTAAGGTCCGTGGTCTCTACACCCTGGAACTAGTCTGAAGTATAACAGATTGAAAATGCAAGTTCCCTAGTCTGGGTGTAAGGTCCATGGTCTCTACACCCTGGAACTAGTCTGAAGTATAACAGATTGATAACACAAGTTCCCTAGTCTGGGTGTGAGGTCCGTGGTCTCTACACCCTGGAACTAGTCTGAAGTATAACAGATTGATAACACAAGTTCCCTAGTCTGGGTGTGAGGTCCGTGGTCTCTACACCCTGGAACTAGTCTAAGCATAAACAGAATAATAGTACAAGTAATCTGGCTCAGTGTGAATTCCCAGGTCACCTGGTTCAAACACACTGTTGGATCTGACTAAGGTCTGAGTGTTTCCACGTAGTGTTCGCAACGGCAGACAACGTAAGACTAAGACTGGCCAGCAGTAACTATATATGGAGTAGTGCTCTCCGGCACCACCCCTAATTGATCAACCAATAGTATCCTGCTCTGGAGTCAGCTGATCGGCGTGATCAGCTGACCTCTCCTTGCCCAGTACAAGAGTTCTGCCTCTCAGCGCGCGCTTTACTGTAGTTACATGTGGCGGCTTTTCCGCGTTCTGCTCTGTTACCAGACGCACGCTTCCGCGTGCAAACCGCCGCATTGGACGCAGAATCAGCCGCCTCCTTAGCAGCACACGCGGCGGCTTTTCCGCGTTCTCTCACACTGGAGATTGATGTTTTACAGAGAAGAAAAATAAGAGTGATTTTTAACTTTTGGATGGTCTGGTTAGCATCCTTATAATTTGTTTACCAAATAAAAATAAAGAATTGATTTTTGATTTTATGCCCAACAGTTACTCTTTAAAATAAACACAAGGTATTTGCAAATAAATATTACATACCTACCTCTCTGTCAGTTCCTCTCAGAAGCTCTCCATTTTCTTCATGTAACGATTCCTTCAATTTCTGACAAGATTTTGTCAGAACTGAAATATACCATTTGCTGTCAGATTTATATCAGTTGCATGAGCAAGGTAATGCCCATGTTTCCCTATGGCTCAAGTGGGCGATATTACAGTTAACAGTGCGCTGACCAGGAAGCTGTTATGGGGTCATTGCCATTTTCAAAATGGAGGAAGGAGAATTCCATTGATCACAGTGGACAAACAGGATACAGCAGAGCAGAAATAGATGAGTAGACTACACGGGAGGTAAATATGACATTTATATGTGTATTTTGACTTTTAATTTTCAGTTGAGGTTTTCAAGGATTTTGCCATAGAATCTTTACTATGAAATCCACCAACTCATCCCAAACACTTATACTTGAACCAAAATATATGTTCAAGAAGTCAATATTTATGTTTCATTCTGAATGAAGTACATGTGGTTTTTATCGTGCACGCGAACATGAGGGCAGGTGTAATGTTCTGTACTTATCTGTGTTCAGTACATTTTGTCTTTCAGACCACAGACTCCCAGCACAACGGAAATATTATTTTTATCTGATATGTGGTTCAAATGTGGTTCAAATATAATCAAGCTGACTTCAGACTCAGGAAGGTTCACGGTAAAACTTTTATGTAATCAAGATGAACAGAGGGGTATCATGCAAAGCAAAATAACAGCATTTTCAAACCTCTCAACGTAAAACATAGTGTTTACAAACATGAGGGTTACCAAGCAAACTAAAATTACAGCATTTTCACACCTTGCAACATAAGAAATGGTGTTTACAAATATGAGGGTTGCCAAGCAATGCAAACCATCCGCATTTACACACCTTGCGACGTAAGAAACATGGGCTTATGTCTACTGTTAATATCGGAACATAATGTACTGTTCACATGCTAGTGCAAAGCCACAATACCACACTTAAGTGTCATTTTTTTCTGAAAAGTGGAAATGAAAATGTAGACTCAACATAGAAAGTGTTACTTAATTGATTTAAATTAAGCAATATTTATCTGTTACATATACCGTATTATCTTGAATCCGGTCACTGCCACTAAGCAAGTCCATCATTACTGAGATCCTAACAAGTGGGAGTAGTAGTATATAGTAGTAATATATAATACCTCCACGCACATATCTTTCATGCTTCGAATGTAATAATTTACTTGCAAAACTGTACTCATTTGAGGATACAAGGAATCAGGGATGAATGTAAATGTGTGGCTTTCTTGATGGATGATGACAGGTTGGCAGGATGAATGTAAATGTGTAGCTTTCTTGATGGATGATAACAGGTTGGCAGATGACACAAGTCATTTCAGTGGTGGTGGAGAAGGATGGGAGAAGTGATAACACAATAGGATAGTAGGTAGTAGGGGTGAGAGATGAATGAAGAGGGTAGGAGGCAGTGAGGATCAGTGGTGGTAAGTGATGGAAGAGTAGGTTAGGAGTAGGTAGGTATAGAGATCGGCCGAACATCAAATTTAAGATTCGCAAACGGCGAACGCGAATCTCCGCAGAGATTAGTTAACAGATAAATCTTTAAAGACTTCAATGAGCTGGCAAATTCTAAAACCTACAGGTACTGTTTTTGGCCACTACAGGTACTGTCCATGGCATGCCGGAGGGGGATCCATGACAAAATTCCCACCACAAATTACATAGTTGGCGCATAGTCGTGTTTCAATCTCTAAAGGGCAGAAATTACATTACATTCCTAAAGTGGTGGAATAAAGTGCTTTAAAATGTCCGGCGTGTGTACATGTCCATCAGGTAGTGTAAGGGTTACGCCCGCTTCACACTGACAGACACTTAATATACTGCAGTCCACAAACAACCGCAAAGATTAGTGATTATGTCAGGTGAGCATATCTCTGTTTTTACTAGTTGACACCTCCAGGACATAAATGTTAGTCCTCTCTGCGGCAATCTTTGTGTAGTGGTGTGTAGTGGCCACCGTGTGCACAATAATGGGAGTGCAGGCGATCAAGGTTTTCCTGCCTCTATGGTCAAGCTAAGATAGTTCAATGACAGTTAAGTGACAAAAAAAAAACCAAAAACACTGATTTTGCACTGAGACCTTATATAGGGGGCAGCAGTGGATACTAGATTCCAGACGTGGTGGTGAAGGATTATTGGGTTATGGTCGGTGCACTACTGGGACCAGCAGACCTGTCTCCAACAGCACTGAGGCCTTATACAGGGGGCAGTAGTGGATACTAAATGTCATTAGTGGTGTGAAGGATTATTGGGTTATGATCAATGCACTACTAGGACCAGCAGACCTCTCTCCAACAGCTAACTTGTGCATTGGACACTAAGCAGCAATACAATAGCAAGAAAAACAATGTACCAGCCCTAAGTAGGGCTTAGCTGTTCGGGACAATGTGGCAGCAGCAAGAATCTGCACTGAGGACACAGAACACAGGCCTACTAATGCTCTCCCTGTCAGCAGCACACCCTCCCTGATCTGCCTAGCACAGAAGCCAAACACAGACTGCAAAATGGCTGCTGTGCTGGCTTTCTGATAGGTGGTCCAGGTGGGAGGGATAGCTGGTTAGCTGCCATGTGTCTGCTGACTCTGGGGTGAGGGGTCAAAGTTTGGCTCCATTATAATGTATAGGGGGAGAATTGAACACGCCTTGTGTTTGCCTGAGGGGGTGAACTCAAACACCTGTTGTTCGCTGCGAACTATTCGGCAGAAATAGTTTGGCCCATCTTTAGGTAGGTAGTAGGGGTGAGAGATGATGGAAAAAGAGAGGGTAGGAGGCAGTGAGGATCAGTGGTGATACGTGATGGAAGAGTAGGATGGGATAGTAGGTAGTAGGGGTGAGAAATTATATAAAAGGAGAGGGTGGGAGGAAGTGATGATCAGTGGTGGTGATGGCAGAGTAGGATAGGGTAGTAGGGGTGAGAGATGATGGAAAAGGAAAGGGTAGGAGGCAGAGAGGTTCAGTGGTGGTAAGTGATGGAAGAGTAGGATGGGATAGTAGGTAGTAAGGGTGAGAAATAATGTAAAAGGAGAGGGTAGGTGGTAGAGAGGTTCAGTGGTGGTAAGTGATGGAAGAGTAGGATGGGATAGTAGGTAGTAAGGGTGAGAGATGATGGAAAAAGAAAGGGTAGGAGGCAGTGAAGATCAGTGGTGAAGGAGCAGGATAGAAGAAGAAACAGGGGGAGTTACTAACAGGGAAATGCAGTGGTGTAACAGCAGAGCAAAATGCCATAAACCCCAGTGATAATGTAATACTGCTCCCCTTGCACCCCTTAGAACTGCATGTATTAGTTTTGCGTGGAACAGACCTTCAAAACCATCTTTCCAAGGACAACCACTCTGTGACAAAGTGTGAGCATAGTAAAATAAATGGTTTGATTACCACTATTAAAAGCACATATAGAGGTTATCACTACCACTACAGTACCAATAAAAGCTACTGCCGTGACTAAAGGAGGGCCCCACATGGGCTTCTGGGGTCCACGGGCCCTGGTGAGCTCATTACCTTTGCATCCCCTTTTGCTACACCACTGGTAAAACTTCATGAGAAGCAGATGGGAGAGGATGTAGTGACGGTCAGTGATGCAGAAGCAAAGTGAGGCAGCAGGAATTAATGGCAGTGTAGTGTGATGGGACATGCAGGGCCAGATTTCTATGAAGGCCACAAAGGCTTGGGCCTCTGGAGGCTGCAGCTCAAGGTGGGGGCTGGACATTGAAGAGGGGTTGCTGCATATGGAGGAGAAGGCTGCAAAAGGGAAACCACACACGGAAGAGGGGTGCTGCTGCCCAAAAGAGCTGTACATGAAGTAAAGGAGCTACTGTTCTTGGACCCCACTAGAGGGCATCACAGAGGGCACCACAGAAGGTAGACCATGACAGGCAAGCAGAAGAATCCTGACAGCGAGGATCAGTGAGTGAATGCAGAGCGTAACGATCTGCATATGCCAGAGGAGGGGGACACAGCTGAAAAATACATTTACCACTCTGCTCTGGCGTGGGGGAAGGAGGACTCGGGGACATGCTGCACTGTTAAACATTTAAGCCGGCGTATGATGGTGTAGGCTTTCGGGGGAACACAGACTGCACTGCTGACACTTATTACCTGTGTGTAAGTCGAGACCCTCACTTTTGGGACAGTTTTTGTGTCCCAAAAACTCAGCTTATACACACGAGTATATATGGTATACCTATTTATTTTGTCCTTATAAGGAAACAACACCAGAGCCTTTTTTATTTTCCTATATGTTTTAATGGTTTATTAACATTTCACTCAGTGGCGTAGCAAAGGAGCTGTGGGCCCCGATGCTAGTTTTACAATGGGGCCCCCCAAGCACTCTATACATAACAATTGATATGGTGCACCAAAACCTGCCAATGGCAACTACAGTGTCAGAGGTGCAAGAAGGGGATGGGGAACAGTGATTACTACTATTCAAAGTATCTATAGAAGTGATTATTATGAGCACATGACCAATAGAGAGCTAATACTGTAGTTGAGGGAGGGCCCTTCGGGTCCCCGATGCGATCGCAACCTCTGCAACCCCTATTGTTACGCCACTGATCTCAATGTTAATAGTGATGTGTATTTTAAGTAATAGAAGGTAATCCAGAGTGTACTGTATCGTATTGTACATGAAAAATAGTTATATAAGATGAATAGGAACTGACACTTCTGTGTTTACTACACCAGTGCAGTGCTCTGGTTGATGACAGAGACGGTGATTGGAGGAGGAAGGGGCTCAGGATCCCGCCTGCATAGGCATCGGATCCAATATGGAAGAGATGAGTGTAAATAAAGGGAAGGAGGGGGGTCCCAGGCCAGACTCTTACAAGTGATTGGTGGCCGATTGAGTCTGCCTTCTAATGAGACTCTCCGTCCTGCCCGCACACATATTGGCACCAATGGGTCAGCGGCGGCCATGGGATTCCACCCCTTTCTGCACTAACGTACGCGACAGGCGATGTGACCACTACCACCCCATGATCCCCCCAGTCATAATGCTGTGAATAACACATTATTATATTATGGTCTACTGCAGAGAAATAACCAATTGGTTTCCATGGAGCCCTCCATCTACACCGCTGTTTGAGTCAATGGAAGACAGGTAACGGGGCGGAGTTAACATTCTCGATCCAGGCAACGCCTCCTCTCTGGATTTAGCATAAAAAGGACGTTATGCAGCATAACTAGTTGGCTCACTGCTAGAGACAAAAGGCTATACCTTTTTTTTTCTAATGTGATTGCAATGTTTATTTATTGTTTGTGAGCACTGAGCACTTTGTCCCCTAACGAAGCCCCCAATTTGGGGGGGGGGGGTGAAACATGGGTTGGTGTGGGGAGTCTAAGTGTTAGATGTTAACTATAGTGAGTGAGAGAGGGAACAGACCCCTGCAGCCACATTAGGTTTGTTTGACAGAGGTGACCCACCACCTTTCTCCTCATCTTAGTCAATCACAGGTATCAGCAGTAAGCAGTTCAAGACTGGTTTTGAATGAGTTATTAAAAGTTACATTTTAAATGAATATTTATCTCCTCTGATAAGGTGAAAACTGCTTTACACACTGAGTTATGAGCAGCTCTAAGGAGCAGTGGCTGAAAGCCACTAACGTATACCATCAGGAAACCACTAACGTATGCCGACAGGAAACAGAAGCTTTATAACAGCTGGGTCCTCTATGAACCTTCAGACTTGGAGACATTGTTCAGGCATGACAGACAACATCCGTAATCAGCTTCTCACTGGCTGGGTGTCTTCAAAGTGCTCTTTCTAGAAAATTAAAAACATTACATCAGGTATTGGGTAGTGTTTTAGAAAACAACTGAACTGCAATTAAAGGGGAACACCAAGATGTGCTGAATAAATGGGTGCTCAGGTTGTTTGCTATGGGAATAAAGATGCATTACTTTGGGATACTGCTAGGGCATAAAGAGAAAAAAGTATTATATGTAAAGAGCAGGGTTGCCAATCCAATTTCTTATTTTTCCTGGACAAAATGGTCAAAAAATCTGGACACCCCATGGTTTGGACGGACAGGGGGCGGGCCTGGACTACAATGGACATATAATATGGTAGGGATTAGATAGTGAGCCCCCTCTGAAGGACAGTTATTGGCAAGACTATATACCTTGTACAGTGATGTAGAAGATGTCAGCACTATATGAATACCAAATAAAAATGAAAATAGCAAGGAGGTGTAAAGTACGGTAGAGAAAAAGTATAACAGAGGTGCTAAATCTACAGCGATACTCAATTTAAGTAAATCTTTTACCGCAAGAACAGAAATGTTTGAAGTTTGTTCCCTCAAACACTTTAAATAAGTTTCAAAACCTTACTGGTTTACACTTTCTCATGATGAAATGATGCATCAAAAATACTTTGCAGATAAAATAAAAGTAATAGTGAGGAACTTGAGTAAGCATACTAACCACTGAAAAACCACAGAACTAGGTCAACATTTTACACTTTTCACACTAACAGTGAATGTATTCAGACTTTCAAAATATGCATGATGGATGAAACTGAAAGATTGCCAGATAAAGAAACAAAAAAATGTATCATGGAAAGAGAGACAGGCATAAAAGAAATTCATAGATAATAAGTATATTGTCATTAAATCCTGAAGTGGGTTACAAAAAAGAGATGTTTACATCTGCAGTGGAAAGCTCAGAGTTTTCCCATAACTTCTTACACCCCATCATTCCAGCGCTGGGTCCCTCAAAACTTATTTGACGCACAAAGTTCTATATGTTTCTTCAGTGTGCAAGCATGGCCATGGACCATATAACACATGCACGACTACAGTTAGCAAAAGCCCAGTAGTACGAAGGCCCCCCTAGACAAGGGAAAAAAGTCCCTTCATTCTGCTGGGCCTGCGTGAACTGTACTTGGAAATATCCACAGCCACCAATGACTGCTAACAGAGATTGAGAGGCCACTTGTGACTGCTGACCAGGGTGGGGTAGCCCTGTGCTTTAAGACTGAGGGGCTATGATAAGATCTGCCAGACTGCACTTTCACTCACATGGCCATTGCTCCAATGCGGCTTCTTCTCTAATGGCCCATACTCACGAGGGACTTTTGTCGCCTCAACACGCGGCGCGCGCGTGTTGCGGCGACAGGTCGCCCGTGAGTATGGGCCGTCGCACGCGCGCGCACCCCGAACTGTCGCCCGCCGCTCATGTCGCCATGCGATTGAAAGTTTTAATCGCATGGCGACAGTCGCCGCCGCACCTCCCCCGCAACTGTCGCTAGTCCGCGTGAGTACGCGGACTAGCGACAGCAACCTCCATTGTATCAAATGGAGCTTCCGGCGGGGGGAGGAGGAACGTCGGCGACAGCTTCCGCCTCGCCGCTGGTCCCTCTTCCGCGTGTGTACGCGGAGGGACCTGGCGAGAAGCTGTCGCCGGCCTGTCGCCCACACGCTCACGTGTGCTGGCGACAGGCAACATTTGCAGCCCGTGAGTACGGGCCTTTAGATCCAATTTCCAACAACTTGACATTCCCAGCTCCACCTCCCCCAAATTATTGTCCAACCAGTAAGATAGAGATAAGGCTAAAGGGGTTGTGGCCTCATTAATTGCTGCTTAGCAAAAAGGAAGCATTACAGGAGTGATGGCTGGATTAAATCAGAAGGTATTTCAGCTTTAATTGAGCATCTGTAGCTTCCTATGATGCATCACTCCTGAAAATACAAAACATCACTGCGTAATATGTTGGCGCTTTATAAATACAATAAATAAATAATAAATAAATAAATGCCCCTGGAAGTAAGGTTGCACATCCAGAACTGTTGGTGTATAGTGAGCCTGTAGCTAATAGATTTTACAGAGGTATACCAATCCAACACGCATACATCCCGTTTCTGACTTTTGGGTCCTCATCAGTGCATGGCAAGGACTGATATGGCTCTATGGGATAGGGCTTGGACCAGCACTAAAAACACCAGTGTGTTTTTTTGTTATAGTGGTGACTGCAAATGGGTCTCCACCTGCTATGTTTTTCCTTGACGATATTATGGCGGGCATGACATCACATGAACTGCATTTCCTGGCACATGTTTGTAAAGTACATTCGAGGTGAGGCACTTTTTGGGATATTATCTGGAACTGTTTGAACTTATGATTTATGTCACCTGGAGCTTTATCATTGAAACCTTCTATGGGAATTAAGAGCCACCATGAATAGAATAATACATCTCTACTGCATTTTTCATATACATTCCTCCCTTCCCATGGACCAGTCCTCCCCTTAGATCAAAGATACAGCAGTTCCCCAGAACAGCCAAACAAAATAATTTTTCAGATCAAAAACATTCTTTAGGTTAAAGGACAACTATCAATTAACGTAGTTTTTTTAAAACTGGGGTGGGAATAGCTTGTCTAGTTGTTCCTAAGTACTGCTGTATTTCCCCCTGCTGGCTCTGCTTGTCAGTGCGTTGTTATGTGCATAAGTAAACATTCTCTGTTGTGTGTGTAAAACCTGTTACCAAGGCAGGATTTTCATACTAAAGTTTGTTTTTTTTATGTCAAAGAAAAATACTCTGTAGTCTTCCGAGATATGCAGAGACCAGCACTGGCTGTATTGTCACATTTCTCATGAAGCACAGACTCCCCTTTGCTAATGAATCCTTTCAATGCAGCTACAACCTACTCACAGTGAATTACAGCTTTTGCCTCTGATATTTAACATGAAAAGTAGGAAAATATTTACAAAGCTACTTAGACATTATTTGTATTTTGTAATTTTAGAACACTTGTTTATTGACAGTTGTCCTTTAACGGCCTTTCACTTATAATGTCTCCACTATGTGCATGGCTCCTGAAGCAAAAGCAATGTGATGAGCAATCAATTTACTATGCAATATTCCAAATGCTGCACAAATTGTTAATATTGTATAAATAAAAAAGCACAATGAAATGTCAGATGAGTCAATTACAAAAAACATCACAATACAATACAATACAATAACATTTCTATAGCGCTTTTCGCCCATAGGACTCAAAGCGCTTAGGCTCTCTCAGATTCAGTAGTTGGTAGTAGGATGAAGTATTCACACAACAAAAGTTATATTTCTGCAAATGCTAAACTGAACAGGTGGGTTTTCAGTCTGGATTTAAACACGTCCAGGGATGGAGCTGTCCTGATCTGCTGAGGTAAGGAGTTCCAAAACGTAGGAGCAGCATGACAGAAGGCTCTGGGACCAAAGGTTTTCAAGTGGACTCTGGGTATGACTAGATTAATAGAACCTGTAGATCTGAGATTGCAGGGAATACTACGCAGCTGTAACATTTCTTTCATGTATCCAGGGCCCAGATTATTTAGTGATTTAAATGTCTGTAGGCCGATCTTGAATAGGACCCTCCATTTTATAGGTAGCAAGTGAAGGGAGTGCAGGACTGGCGTTATGTGGCAGTAACAGGGTTGGTTAGTTAACAGTCTGGCAGCAGTATTCTGTATCAGCTCTATGCGGTACAAGTCCTTTTTTGGAAGGCCAGTGTAGAGAGCATTGCAGTAGTCCAGTCGGGATGTAATGAAGGCATGAACTAAGGTTGCTAGATCTTCTGGGGGAATGAGGTCAGGGCAGCCATCAGGGAGGTACAAGAGGGACAGTAGTATGGGGCCCAGGAAGGGTCTGGGACCCAAACAGTGGCAGTGCCACTCGAGTCTCTGCTGGCAATTAATCTACCGTGGCATAACAGGAGTTGTGTGGTCATCTCCCTCTTACCTGCTGTGTGATTGGTGAACATGCATCAATGCGGGGGGGGGGGGGGGAGGGGAGGCGGCAGGGAGTTATGGGCGACAGGCAAGTTGCTTTGACTCTACCCCACATACCGTGGCTCTGCCCCCACACAATCTACCTATCAGATTATTTGGTGTGAGGGGGCCCTGTAGGTTTGGCAAGTATGGGGCCCAGAAAATTCTGATGGATGAGGTGCTTGATTTTTGTGATGTTCTTCAGGTGGAAATAGGATGATTTTACCACAGCAAAGATGTGAGTTCTGAAGTTTAAATCCCCATCAATTATAACTCCCAGGCTACGCACATGATCAGAGCTGTGTAGAGCCGTGCCTCCTATTCCCAGTGGTGAAGACTGCAAGTTAAGTTGTTTTGTTATCATGCTCTGCCCTCCAATCAGAAGGACTTCAGTTTTGTCTGAATTTAGTTTCAGCCAGTTGTCATTCATCCATTGCTGTAGTTCACGTAAGCAGGCGTTTATAGTTGGAGTTGGGTCTGTCACACCAGGCTTGAAGGAAAGATATAGTTGGGTGTCATCAGCATAGCAGTGGTATTTCAGGCCATGTTTTTGGATTAGTTTTCCCAGCGGTAACATGTAAATCCTGAAAAGCAGGGGAGAAAGGATTGAGCTCTGGGGCACCCCATACTTAAGTGGTACAGAAATGGACAGGAAGGGCCCCATTGACACTTTTTTTGGTTCTGCCACTCAAGAAGGATTGGAACCACTGAAGAACTATGCCATCAATGCGCAGTATTCCTGTAGCCTGCTTATCAAGATGTCATGGTCAACTGTATCAAAGGCTGCAGAAAGGTCTAGCAGTATCAGGATGGAGCACTCTCCTCTGTCTCTTGCCATGAGCAGGTGGTTGCATATTTGGATGAGGGCAGTTTCAGTGCTGTGATGTTTCCTGAAGCCAGGCTGGAATGGGTCAGTACCAGTGGCGGACATACGGCCGTGCAGGCCGTGCCGCCGCACGAGGGCCCCTGAAGTTCCATTGCTTCAGGGGCCTATTAAGTATTTTTTTTTTATATATATTTTATTTTTATATATATTTTTTTTTTTTTTTTTTCCCCTGGGGGGCCCCGACTCCTATCCTCCCTCCCTCCCTCCCACACCTCGGGGGGCCCCCCTCCCGGTATGCGTGGCGGGAGAGCGGCAAATAGAGGATGTCTCGGGGCTCCAGGCAGGCGCTAGAGGCTCAGCCGCTTGGTCTCCAATATGTCTCCAACTCTGTATACTGCTCGCTACTAAACCAGGAAGTAGCGAGCAGTATACAGAGTTGGAGACATATTGGAGACCAAGCGGCTGAGCCTCTAGCGCCTGCCTGGAGCCCCGGAGACTTCCTGTATTTGCCGCTCTCCCGCCGCGCATATCGGGAGGGGGGCCCCCCGAGGTGAGGAAGGGAGGGAGGGAGGATAGGAGTCGGGCCCCCCACCCGAATAGCTACCCACTCACCCACCCGGCTACCTGCCTACCCACCAGGCTACCTGCCTACCCACCCGGCTACCTACCCACCCACCAGGCTTCCTACCTACCTACCCACCCGACTACCTAACCACCCACCAGGCTTCCTACCTACCTACCCACCCACCCGGCTACCTAACCACCTACCCACCCGGCTACCTACCCACCCACCAGGCTTCCTACCTACCCACCCGGCTACCTACCCACCCACCAGGCTTCCTACCTACCTACCCACCCGACTACCTAACCACCCACCAGGCTTCATACCTACCTACCCACCCGGCTACCTACCCACCCACCAGGCTTCCTACCTACCCACCCGGCTACCTACCCACCCACCAGGCTTCCTACCTAACCACCCACCCGGCTACCTACCCACCCACCAGGCTACCTACCCACCCGGCTACCTACCTACCTACCCACCCGGCTACCTAACCACCTACCCACCCGGCTACCTACCCACCCACCAGGCTACCTACCCACCCGGCTACCTACCTACCTACCCACCCGGCTACCTAACCACCTACCCACCCAGCTACCTACCCACCCACCTGGCTTCCTACCTACCCACCCGGCTACCTAACCACCTACCCACCCGGCTACCTACCCACCCACCAGGCTTCCTACCTACCCACCCGGCTACCTACCCACCCACCCGGCTTCCTAACTACCCACCCGACTACCTAACCACCCACCCGGCTACCTACCTACCCACCCGGCTACCTACCTAACCACCCACCCGGCTACCTACCGAGCTAGTTACCAACCCACCCACCAGGCTACCTACCCACCCACCCGGCTACCCACCCACCAGGCTGCCTACCTACCTACCCACCCACCCACCAGGCTACCTACCTACCTACCCACCCAACCACCAGGCTACCTACCTACCTACCAGGCTAGTTACCAACCCACCCACCAGGCTACCTACCCACCAGGCTACCTACCCACCCACCCACCAGGCTACCTACCCACCCACCCACTCACCCACCAGGCTACCTATCCACCCAACCGCCCATGGGAGCTGCGCGCCGGATGGAGCCTGGGACAGTAGGTCTGCTGCTGCAGGTGAGTAAATGTTTTTGTTTTTTTATTTATATTAGCAGGTGTATGTTCTGGGCAGGTCTGCCACATGATTGCATGTTTTTTCCGCGCAAATCTGCCGACATGATTGCATGTATTTTCTGGGCATATCTGCCGACATGATTGCACGTATTTTCTGGGCATATCTGCCGACTTGATTGCACGTATTTTCTGGGCATATCTGCCGACTTGATTGCACGTATTTTCTGGGCATATCTGCCGACATGATTGCACGTATTTTCTGGGCATATCTGCCGACATGATTGCACGTATTTTCTGGGCATATCTGCCGACTTGATTGCACGTATTTTCTGGGCATATCTGGCAACTTGATTGCACGTATTTTCTGGGCATATCTGCCGACATGATTGCACGTATTTTCTGGGCATATCTGCCGACATGATTGCACGTATTTTCTGGGCATATCTGCCGACATGATTGCACGTATTTTCTGGGCATATCTGCCGACATGATTGCACGTATTTTCTGGGCATATCTGCGACATGATTGCACGTATTTTCTGGGCATATCTGCCGACATGATTGCACGTATTTTCTGGGCATATCTGCCGACATGATGTGTATTTTCTTGAGAAAACCTGCACAATTATGTGAATTTTCTGGGGAAAGGGTCACCAAAACTTGGGCCCACTGTCTTTGCGTTGCACTTTTCAAGGGAACCTGAGGTGAGAATAATCTTGAGGCTGCCATATTTCTCTCCTTTTAAGCAATACCAGTTGCCTGGCTGCCGTGCTGGTCCTCTGCCTCTTATTCTTTCAACCATAGACCCTGAACAAGCATGCAGCAGGTCAGGGGTTTCTGACAATATTGTCAGAACTGAGAAGATTAGCTGCATGCTTGTTGCTGGTGTAATTCAGTTTATTACTGCAGCCAAATAGATCAGCAGGGCCGCCAGGCAACTAGTATTGTTTAAAAGGAAATAAACCCTCACCCCGGGTTCGCTTTAAGTTACAGTTAGCTGTGCCCTCATACGGTCATTGCCACACCCATTTTTTTGCCGCGGCGCTGTGCGCCGCAGGTTCTGTCCAAAGCTATTTTTTGCGCCGCAGGTCGTAGGGGGCCCACAATTGCAATTTTGCACAGGGGCCCACTGCTGGCTGTGTCCGCCACTGGTCAGTACTGTTGTTTGTAGGATTTTGGCTTCTAGCTGGAAGTATACAGCTTTTTCAATTAGCTTACCCAGAAAAGGAAGGTTAGAAACAGGTCTGTAGCTGGTCATTGCATCTGGGTCTAGGGAGAGTTTTTTGAGGAGAGGCCTGATGATTGCTTTCTTGAGTAAAGCAGGAAATATCCCTGATTGTAAGGAACAGTTTACAATTTTGAGGAATATTGGTACAAACAGGTCGGGGCAGTTCAACATGAATTGTGTTGAGCCAGGATCCAGGTCACAGGTATCAGAATCAGAATCAAGTTTATTGGCCAAGTACAGGGGTTGCACCTGGAATTGTTTTTGGCACAGGCAGGCTCGAGTCGTACACAAGACAAGTAATACAGATATACAGATACACATTTACCGTGAACAGATATACAAATATACAGTATTAGTACAGGAGGGCAGTAACGTAATTAAAAACTCTAGAATAGCTACTGCCCGGGTGTCAGCGCTGGAGCTAGGGAGTGCGCTTGGGGGGGACCGTTGAGGAGGTCAATGGCTTGTGGAAAGAAGGTGTTTCTGTGTCTAGTGGTCCTGGTGGGTAAGGACCTGTAACGGCGGCCTAAGGGGAGGAGACTGAAATAGCGGTTGCCAGGGTGGGTGGGGTCACTTGCTATCCTAGCGGCCCTTGAGCGTAGTCTGGACGAGTAGAGAATGTTGAGTGGTGGGAGGGGGGTACCGATGATCCTTTCGGCAGACTTTATGACTCTTTGTAGCCTGTACCTGTCGCTCGCAGAGGCCCCTGCATACCACACGATGATGGAAGAGCCAATTATTGACTCAATGGCAGCAGTGTAGAAGCAGGTCATAATGTCTTGCGACATTCCAAACTTTTTCAGCTGTCGTAGGAAAAACTGCCGTTGTTGCGCTTTCTTCTGTATCATTGTGACGTTTGCCTCCCACCTTAGGTTGCTGGATATGGTGGTGCCTAGGAAACGTGCGTGCGGGACCGTGGCCACCTCAGTGCCTTCGATGAGGACCGGGGGGAGTTCGGGACGGCCTTTTCTGAAATCAATGATCAGTTCTGCGCTTTTAGCTGTGTTCAGTACGAGCTTGTTTGCCTTGCACCAGTTGCAGATATCCGCAATCTGTTGGCGATAGACTCGTTTATCGCTCCCTTCTATAAGACCAAGGATGGTGGTATCATCTGCAAACTTGATGACCTGGACCGAGTTGTTTGTTGAGGTGCAGAAGTTTGTGTACAGCTAGAACAGCATTGGGGACAGGACACAGCCCTGGGGGGCGGGGCACCCGTGTTGGTGACTCGCATCTGCGAGGAGAAGGTGCCCAGCTTGACTGTCTGACTCCTGTTTGAGAGAAAGTCCTTCAGCCAGCTGCAGAGGCTGGGATGCACATTGAGGAGAGCTAGCCTGTCAGAGAGGATGTCGGGGCTGATAGTATTGAAGGCGGAGCTGAAGTCCAAGAGGAGGATCCTGACATAGGTGTTTGGTCTATCTAGGTGGCTCAGAACGTGCTCCAGGCTGATATTGATGGCATCCTCCACGGACCTGTTGGCCCTGTAGGCGAACTGATAGGATCCATCAACTCCTTGGTGGTGTGTTTCAGGTGGGAAAGGACCAGCCTCTCGAAGACCTTCATGATGTTTGAAGTTAGTGCGACCGGTCTGAAAATATTTAGGTCAGTGACGCCTGATTTCTTTGGGATGGGGATGATTGTGGAGATTTTTAGGCAAGAGGGAACCCTGTGTTCCTTTATGGATTGTGAGAACAGAGAAGTGAGGACTGGGGCCAGTTGGTCTGCACAGGTTTTTAGGCAGAGGTTTGACACACCGTCTGGGCCCGAAGCTTTCTGAGGATTGATTAGCTTAAGGTATCTCAGAACCTCGGCCTCTGAAACCATCAGTGCGGCTGGGGGGCCTGGGCTAGTATGGACCTGGGAGGTCATGACCGGTGGCACCTGGTCGTGGGGTACCTCTTCTTTGGAGTCTTCAAATCTACAGTAAAACCTATTCAGATCTTCCGCTAGCTTAGCGCTGGGAGTCATGTGATGAGGGGGGGGTCTTGAAGTTTGTGGCCACCTTGAGACCTTTCCAGACTTCGCGCGAGTTGTTTGAGCAGAGACTCAGCCGCAGTTTGTCCGAGAACCTTCTTTTTTCCGCTCTCAGTTCTTTGTTTAGGGTGTTCTTGGCCTTCCTGCCTTCAAGGTTGCCACTCTTGTTGGCTCCCTCCTTGGCTCTCCGTAGCAGGCGAAGCTTGTTGTTGAACCAGGGTTTATGTTGGGGTACACCCTGTAGGACTTTGACGGGATGCACATGTCCTCGCAGAAATTGATATAGGATCTGCCCATTCATCTAGGTCGCCGTTCGGAGGGGCAAGGGCTGACCAGTCAGTGCAGTCGAAGCAGGCCTGTAGTTTTAGCTTTGCTTCCGTCGTCCATTTCTTGGTTGACTTTAGGGTTGGTTTGGAGTTCTCAAGTCGCCTTTTGTAGGTAGGAATCAGTTGGATGAGGCAATGGTCCGAGCTGCCGAGGGCTGCTCGAGAGATAGCCTTGTAAGCGCCCCTGAGGATGGTATAGCAATGATCCAGAGTGTTCTGGTTCCTGGTTGAGCCTGTGATGTGCTGGACATAGCGTGGCATCTCTGAGTGGAGGTTGGCTTGGTTAAAGTCCCCCATGATGATGAAGAGGGAGTCTGGCAGGGTCGTTTCCCATTTCGCGATGATGTCACTTAGGGTACATGTGGCACTCTTGACGTCTGCGTCGGGGGGGATGTAGACCCCGGCGAGTATGAAAGAGGCAAATTCCCTTGGTGAGTAGTATGGTCTGCAGTTGATTAGGAGGACTTTGAGGTCTGGAGAGCAGCTTTTGGTCAGGATGGTCAAGTCTCGACACCACTTGGAGCTGATGTAGAAGCAGACCCCTCCACCCCTCTTTTTACCAGATGAGGTGGGGTCTCTGTCCGCACGAAGTAGATTGAAGCCTGGCAGGTGCAGAGAATCATCTGGGATACTGTCATTTAGCCATGTCTCTGTAAAGCAAAGAACAGGGGTGCTCTTTTCGATCGAGGGCTTGTGGCTCAGTAACTGAATTTCATCTAGCTTATTGGGAAGGGAGCAGACGTTGGCTAGAAGGATGGATGGAATGGGTGACCGCAGCCCTTTCTACTTCAGTTTCACCAGTGCTCCTGCCCGCTTCCCTCTGTGGCACTTTCTCCTGTGACCTAGCGCATAGTTCCTCATAAGGAGGTCTACGTGCTCCCAGATCACCTCCTCTAGGTTAGTATCCTCAGGGAATGCATTGTTCGGTGCGTGCTCCCAGTGTACGAGTTCAGCTCTGCTGAGGATTGTGCGGTGGGTGGTGGGGGGGGGGGGGTTTGGGCCTGCATCGTGGGGGGGGGGGGGGCCTGCAGGGGGTGCAGGTGGGGGGGGGTGCAGCAGAGTGGTAGTTTGCAGTGCGGCAGTAGTAGTAATTTGGCGATAGGTGCAAAACATACATCACAGAATATGTCAATAGGTACAGGTCCTAAACAGCACGAAAAAACTCGCAGCAATGTTACAAAACCTACAATAAGTGGTAGTACCATACAGTGCAGGTATCATACAGTGGCATCTTACAAACAAGCAGAGTACAGCTGTTTTAAAAAGTTTCCGCAGAAGTAAAAGTTCACTGATAGTTGCTAATAGTCTAGTAGTTACTAATAGTTTGCAAGCAGAGACAAGGATGTAATAGTCTAGTAGTTGCTAATAGTTTGCAAGCAGAGCCAAGGATGGATGGCCTGTGCCGCAGTCTGGGCGCAGGGCAGCAGACCCACAGAATGTATCAGGGGTGCGGAGAAAGAGTACAGATCCAATATACAGGTAGCAAGGGTGTCAGCAAGGGTGCAAGGGTGGCAGATGCACGTGCTTACCGGTGGGAGCAGCTTGAGCCCTTCCAGGTATGTAGCAGGGGCTGGGTCGGAGCCGCAGACAGGCACAAGCGGGGCTGCAGTGTAGAGCCGAGGAGAGGCTGGATCGGAGCAGGGGGCAGGGTTTGAGGAGGCTGAAAATTGGATTGCCGCACTGAGCTGCAGGTACATGGAGCAGCCGTTTACCGGAGTCGGGGGGCGGCGGCAGCGGAGCCCGGAGATGGAGGCCGGGGCCTCTTGTGTGGTCAGGGCCACGTGGGTGGCCAAGCGGCAGGCGGCAGCAGCAGACGGGACTCGTCCGTCGGGGATGGAGCTGGCGGCAGAGTCCTCACCCTCTGGTGGCAGTGAGAGTGTGCCGAGAGCCCCCCCCCAATGGTGATGGGGGTCAGGGGCCCGGGGGCGGCCGGTAGTCTAGTTTTAGTCTAGTTTTAGTGTGTTTAGTGTATGTGTTTTAGTTAGTTAGTGTTTCAGTTTTAGTTAGTTAGTGTCTAAAGCGTAATAGGGTGCTAAATGCCCAGCAAGCCACGGCAGGATCTCGCCGGGCAAGCAGAAATCCCAGTACCTACTGCCACGCTGCCCAGCCTGCCTTACTGAGGATCCCCTCACCGCTGCTGCTGCACGGAAGTCCGTCTGCCACTACCACGGACCCCACTGAGGATCCCCGCCACTGCTGCTGCTGCACGGAAGTCCGTCTGCCACTACCACGGACGCTACTGAGGATCGCCGCCAGCAAACCCGCTGCTGTCGCCGCCATTGCCACTGCTCCTGCAGTCCCAGCGAAATGGATTGGCCGAGGTGAAGGAGGATGCTTGATGTGACTTCTTCATCAATTTCTTTGAAGTTTGACCAAGGTGTTAAGTTTTCTCTGCTAATGGTCTTCTGTGCTATATTAGGTTGAGATACTGTAAGTTGGATGGTGGACCTTATAGTGGAAACTTTGTCTGAGAAGAAATGGGCAAATTGGTCACAGAGATCCTTTGAAGAAGTTTTTGACATGCCGGGTTGCAGAGTTTTTCCACTGTGTGGAACAGCTGGGCTGGTTTGTTAACTGCATTTGCAATCTCGTGTGATAGAAAGGATGACTTTTTCTCAGTGATTACTTTTTGGTAGTTCTTCAAGTGGAGGATAAAGGCATGTTTGTCTTCTGGGGACTGAGATTTGCGCCACAGTCTCAAGTTTTTCGGCCTTGTCTCTTCAGCTCTTTTATAGAGTTATCAAACCACTGTGCATGATGGCGTGGAGTAAGATATTTGGTGCACAGAGGAGCAATGGTCTCAAAGGTGGAAGACACACATTTGTTGTAGTTAAACACCAGAGTATCAGGGTCTAAGCTGGAGTCAGTCAATTCATCAAAGCTGAGGTTATCTCGGATATGTTGTGGTGTTAGCCACAGCCGGCCTTTGACCTGAGCGACCAGAGCGGTCGCTCAGGGCGCCGGCTTCCAGGGGGGCGCACCTGCCTGTTCTGGTGCATATGAACTTGGCTGTGGGCTCTGACAGGTCCATCTTCCGTGGTAGCTCCGCCCAAGGTCGTACTGACCCACTGGGTCAGTGTTTGTCAATACTGAGCTGCTGATTAGCAGTAGAAGGGACCAGTGCACGCCTACCCCTTATCCTGCTTCCTCCCCCCTTGATGTTTCTTCAGCTGCGTGTCAGCCTTCAGCAGCTGCTGTGGCGCGAAATTTGTACTTTGAGGAGTGAGGAGCAGTGGAGCGAGACGAGCACTGGGAGCTGGACATGGAGGAGAGGAAGATCAGAGACACAGCCAGACCCAGCCGGAAGCTGTACACAGAGGGGGAGATCGGAGACAGATAACATCTAGATAGCCTGCAAGCCGTGCATGGAGGTGGGAGCAGAGACACAGCCAGACTGAGGGACACTCAGCCAGAGAGGGAGGAGGTGATATTATATTCTGGCTTCTTATTTTTGCCATTTGATCTCTATTCTTGGGTCCATCTCTGTCTCTATCCTGTGTCCACCCTCTCTCCCTGTGCATCTCTCTGTGTGACTACCCTCCTGGCATCCTACTGTGCCCGCCTTCCTACCTTCCATGTATCCCCCCTGTGCCCACCTTCCATGTATCCCCCCTGTGCCCACCTTCCATGTATCCCCCCTGTGCCCACCTTTAATGCATCCCCCTGTGCCCACCTTTAATGCATCCCCCTGTGCCCACCTTTAATGCATCCCCCTGTGCCCACCTTTAATGCATCCCCCTGTGCCCACCTTCCATGTATCCCCCCTGTGCCCACCTTCTATATGCGTCCCCCCTGTGCCCACCTTCCCCATGCGTCCCCGTGTGCCCACCTTCCCCATGCGTCCCCTTGTGCCCACCATACAATGCGTCCCCCTGTGCCCACCTTCCATGCGTTCCCCCCCCCCCCCCCGCCCACCTTCTTTGCCTCAGTCTATGTGCATCCCTCTAATGTCCTACCATATTATTATTATTCATTTATATAACACTGACATGATCTTCTGCAGCACTTTAAAGAGTACATGGTTATGTCACTGACTGTCCTTAGAGGACCTCACAGTCTAATCCTACCATAGTCATCTAATGTCCTCCCATATTATTATGATGTATTTATATAGCACTGACATCTTCTGCAGCACTTTACAGAGTACATAGTCATGTCACGGAGGAGTGTCTTCAGAGGAGCTCACAGTCTAATCCTACCATTTTTTTATTATACATTTTTTATTTAGTGCTGACATCTTCAGCAGCACTGTACAGAGTACATAGTCTTGTCACTAACTCCCTCAGAGGAGCTCACAATCTAATCCCCACCATAGTCCTACTATGTCTATGTATGTATCAGTGTAGTGTATGTATTCCTGTCTAGGGCCAATTTAGGGGAAAGCTAATTAACTTATCTGTATGTTTTTGGGATGCGGGAGGAAACCAGAGTGCCCAGAGGAAACCCACGCAGACAGCGGCGGGCGGGATACAAACCCCATGCAGATGTTGGCCTGGCTGGGATTTGAATCAGGGACCCAGTGCTGCAAGGCGAGAGTGCTAACCACTACGCGGCCGTGCTGTTCTACCATAGTCATAGTGCAACGTGCTACCATTTATTATTTATTTACACAGCGCTGGCATCTTCTGCAGCACTTTACAGAGTACATAGTCATGTCACTGTCCTCAGAGGAGCTCACTATCTAATCCTACCATAGTCATAGTCTAATGCCATACCATATTATTATTATGTATTTATATAGCACTGACATCTCCTGCAGCACATTACAGAGTACATAGTCATGTCACTGTCTGTCCTCAGAGAAACTCACAAGCTAATCCTACAATAGTCATAGTCTTGGATCTGCCTATATACACTAAAAGAGGATCTGCAAGCCTGGCCTATACATACACTAAAGGGGGGAATCTGCCTATATATACTAAAGGGGGGATCTGCCTACATGTGTGTGCACGTGAAGAGGATGAATGGGGGGCACCAAAATCAGGTTTCGCTCAGGGCGCTGTGAAACCTAAGGCCGGCCCTGGTGTTAGCCCTTTTAAGCCGCGATATTTTATTTGGTTCTTGAACTGGTTTTTGACAGCTGGTATTGAGAGGGAGAAGTGGATACTGTGATGGTCTAACCAGGCAACAGGATTAATTTCCACACTGGCTATTGACAGACCAGTATGGAATATAAGGTCCAGAGTGTGACCTTTCTTGTAAGTGGCAGAGCTGATTGCTTGGGAGAAGCCCAGTTCATTTATGACACGAGGTAGCTCTATTCCCAATTTCGAAAGGGGATCATGCACCCATGTATTGAAATCTCCAAGAACAATACATCTGGGGTGTTCCAGTGTTAGGTTGCATAGATCTACAAGTTACTTAAGGAAGGCCGGGTCCTTTCCTGGTGGGCAGTAGATCAGCAATATGTTTATGTTTTTCTCAGCTGAAAGTTGCGCCCCCAAGCATTCAAACGAGTTGGTAGGTCCTACAGTAAGTGGTATGATTTTCAAAGCTGATCTAAAGCAAAGTGCAACCCCTCCACCCCTGCGTTCTTTCCTGTTGCAGTGTATCACAGAATAGTTTATTGGCACGGCGGCCTCCAGGGTGGGGCTAACTGGTTCAGAAAGCCAGGTCTCTGTCAGGCAGGCCAGATCAGAAGACTTTATTAGATCATGTATGATTGCTGTTTTGTTGTTTATGGATCTGACATTACAGAGAACAGCATTGATGGGGTTACCCTTGGTGCTGAGGTCTGTGATTGAGGACTCCAGGAGAGAACAGTCTCCAGATGTGTGGCAGTCATCTCTACTGGATTTTGCTGGAACTTTTAAGATTGTTGCCTGGGTGTACTCTGTAGACTTTGTCACAGAGTTATTTTGGTTCTGCAGTGAGGAACATCTTTTTCCACGTCCTCGGGGCCCTCTTTTCGTCTTTCTGAGGATTCCAACAGACCTGCCTGTATGTTCCATAGCTGTTCCATAGCTGTATGTTCCATAGCTGTTCCATAGCTGTCTTAAGATGACCAAATATGCAGCAGAACTGAGTTGCCATCTATCCAGGGCTGGATTCTGGAAAGGGCAAAAAGGCCTGGGCCTGGGGTGGCGGTGGAGGATAAAGTCTTGTTTGTCTTCTGGGGACTGAGATTTGCGCCACAGTCTTTCAAGTTTTTCGGCCTTGTCTCTTCAGCTCTTTTATAGAGTTATCAAACCACTGTGCATGATGGCGTGGAGTAAGATATTTGGTGCACAGAGGAGAAATGGTCTCAAAGGGGGAAGACACACATTTGTTGTAGTTAAACACCAGAGTATCAGGGTCTAAGCTGGAGTCAGTCAATTCATCAAAGCTGAGGTTATCTCGGATATGTTGTGGTGTTAGCCCTTTTAAGCTGCGATATTTTATTTGGTTCTTGAACTGGTTTTTGACAGCTGGTATTGAGAGGGAGAAGTGGATACTGTGATGGTCTAATCAGGCAACAGGATTAATTTCCACACTGGCTATTGACAGACCAGTATGGAATATAAGGTCCAGAGTGTGACCTTTCTTGTAAGTGGCAGAGCTGATTGCTTGGGAGAAGCCCAGTTCATTTATGGCACGAGGTAGCTCTATTCCCAATTTCGAAAGGGGATCATGCACCCATGTATTGAAATCTCCAAGAACAATACATCTGGGGTGTTCCAGTGTTAGGTTGCATAGGAGATCTACAAGTTACTTAAGAAAGGCCGGGTCCTTTCCTGGTGGGCAGTAGATCAGCAATATGTTTATGTTTTTCTCAGCTGAAAGTTGCGCCCCCAAGCATTCAAACGAGTTGGTAGGTCCTACAGTAAGTGGTCTGATTTTCAAAGCTGATCTAAAGCAAAGTGCAACCCCTCCACCCCTGCGTTCTTTCCTGTTGCAGTGTATCACAGAATAGTTTATTGGCACGGCGGCCTCCAGGGTGGGGCTAACTGGTTCAGAAAGCCAGGTCTCTGTCAGGCAGGCCAGATCAGAAGACTTTATTAGATCATGTATGATTGCTGTTTTGTTGTTTATGGATCTGACATTACAGAGAACAGCATTGATGGGGTTACCCTTGGTGCTGAGGTCTGTGATTGAGGACTCCAGGAGAGAACAGTCTCCAGATGTGTGGCAGTCATCTCTACTGGATTTTGCTGGAACTTTTAAGATTGTTGCCTGGGTGTACTCTGTAGATTTTGTCACAGAGTTATTTTGGTTCTGCAGTGAGGAACATCTTTTTCCACGTCCTCGGGGCCCTCTTTTCGTCTTTCTGAGGATTCCAACAGACCTGCCTGTATGTTCCATAGCTGTTCCATAGCTGTATGTTCCATAGCTGTTCCATAGCTGTCTTAAGATGACCAAATATGCAGCAGAACTGAGTTGCCATCTATCCAGGGCTGGATTCTGGAAAGGGCAAAAAGGCCTGGGCCTGGGGTGGCGGTGGAGGATAAAGGCATGTTTGTCTTCTGGGGACTGAGATTTGCGCCACAGTCTTTCAAGTTTTTCGGCTTTGTCTCTTCAGCTCTTTTATAGAGTTATCAAACCACTGTGCATGATGGCGTGGAGTAAGATATTTGGTGCACAGAGGAGAAATGGTCTCAAAGGGGGAAGACACACATTTGTTGTAGTTAAACACCAGAGTATCAGGGTCTAAGCTGGAGTCAGTCAATTCATCAAAGCTGAGGTTATCTCGGATATGTTGTGGTGTTAGCCCTTTTAAGCTGCGATATTTTATTTGGTTCTTGAACTGGTTTTTGACAGCTGGTATTGAGAGGGAGAAGTGGATACTGTGATGGTCTAATCAGGCAACAGGATTAATTTCCACACTGGCTATTGACAGACCAGTATGGAATATAAGGTCCAGAGTGTGACCTTTCTTGTAAGTGGCAGAGCTGATTGCTTGGGAGAAGCCCAGTTCATTTATGGCACGAGGTAGCTCTATTCCCAATTTCGAAAGGGGATCATGCACCCATGTATTGAAATCTCCAAGAACAATACATCTGGGGTGTTCCAGTGTTAGGTTGCATAGGAGATCTACAAGTTACTTAAGAAAGGCCGGGTCCTTTCCTGGTGGGCAGTAGATCAGCAATATGTTTATGTTTTTCTCAGCTGAAAGTTGCGCCCCCAAGCATTCAAACGAGTTGGTAGGTCCTACAGTAAGTGGTCTGATTTTCAAAGCTGATCTAAAGCAAAGTGCAACCCCTCCACCCCTGCGTTCTTTCCTGTTGCAGTGTATCACAGAATAGTTTATTGGCACGGCGGCCTCCAGGGTGGGGCTAACTGGTTCAGAAAGCCAGGTCTCTGTCAGGCAGGCCAGATCAGAAGACATTATTAGATCATGTATGATTGCTGTTTTGTTGTTTATGGATCTGACATTACAGAGAACAGCATTGATGGGGTTACCCTTGGTGCTGAGGTCTGTGATTGAGGACTCCAGGAGAGAACAGTCTCCAGATGTGTGGCAGTCATCTCTACTGGATTTTGCTGGAACTTTTAAGATTGTTGCCTGGGTGTACTCTGTAGATTTTGTCACAGAGTTATTTTGGTTCTGCAGTGAGGAACATCTTTTTCCACGTCCTCGGGGCCCTCTTTTCGTCTTTCTGAGGATTCCAACAGACCTGCCTGTATGTTCCATAGCTGTTCCATAGCTGTGTGTTCCATAGCTGTTCCATAGCTGTCTTAAGATGACCAAATATGCAGCAGAACTGAGTTGCCATCTATCCAGGGCTGGATTCTGGAAAGGGCAAAAAGGCCTGGGCCTGGGGTGGCTGCAGCCCAAGGGGGCACCTGAATGTAAATAGGAGGTTGCTACATATGAAAGGGGAGGCTGAAAATGGGGAGTAACACGTGAATAAGGGAAGCTAATGTCCAAATGGAGCCATCCGTGAAAGAGAGCTGCTGCAGTACATGGATGTTACACATGGAAGAAGGGGCTGCACATGGAATGGGCACTGCTGCCTAAGGAAGGGGAGTCATAACACACCTGCCCTAGGGGCAGAAAAAGTATAAATCTGGCCTTGCAGCTATCAAGAAACAGAAATTTTGAACTGTGAAATCTGTGGATATATGGTCTGTTTTAACGTGAATGAAGTACTGTGAATCCACTATGGTAAACAAGCATATTTTAGCGGACTGTAAAATGTGCTAGGTACAGATACTTCAGTTCACACATATGAGACAGTTTCCTGTGTGAGCAATCAGCGTCCAGCTTGCTGAGGTTGGTTGTAGCAATAGCCTGAGGTGATAATGTCTCATAGCTAACATTTCTAAAGTCCCATAATTTATGCAAGATTACTTAAAAAAAATCTGCAGTGTTGGATTACTCAGCTAGCTCACTGTTGATATACTGTAAGCTGCTATTTGGCAAGCATCCAGTTTATACACGTTGTTCATGTTAAAAGCCCGAAATGGAATTTTCCATTTAATAAAAAAATGTTAGTTGTAAGTCAAGGCACAATCTTATTTCATGTATTTATAACAAAGGGATTAAAACATCTGTTATGTTTTACTTTCCCAAATGGGACATTTCCTATACTTTATATCCCAGAAACACAACAGGACTTTATTGCAAATCTGAAATGGAAGGGTATCTCACCTTTGTTGGAAGCCATTGGAAGTGGTGCCTATTTCGGAGATACCATGACAGAATGGCTACAGAATGACATCACTTTGTCAGAAGGGTCAAGAAAATCTCCCCAATGAGGACAAAAACAACAAACAAAATCATGACAAAGTTACTAACCATTTCCCACAGTTTTAAAAACTATTAGGTAAGGTGAGTCATTAGAGGCACTGGGTGACCCTACTCTCTTAGTTGGGTGGCCGTGTCCTTCTTACTCTGTAATTTCCAGATAATTCACTTTCTCTTTGTAAACCTCTGCTACAAATGTTATTGTTGAACATTGAACTATCTCACACTGTATTGAAGCTATCTAATTTCTTAAATAAATCTGTGGTAGCTTGCAATAAATGTGAAATGGTAACTGTAATTATTTCCTAGAAAGAGTTAAAGGATCACTATTGCAAAAGAAGAGGAAAATTTTAACCACCTTACAACCGCCTAATGCCGATCGACAACCGCAAGGTGGCTCTGCCAGGACGGCGTAAAACCGATTGGCATCAAGTCCTAGGGGAGTGGTGTCCAGGGGATTGCGCATAAGCGGAGCTCCAACATCAGCCTCCTAGCCTCGCGGCTAGCAGGCTGCTAGAAAAAAAAAGTTTCTAATGATTGTACAGCGCTGCGATCTACAGCAGCGCTGCATGGGGGACAGCTCTGTTGTCACTGAGCTGTCCCCAGCAGAGGCTAACAAATGAACGCCTCTCATAGGCTGATTGGCTTGGCTTTCCGGGTGGAGGGAGGGTAGGAATAAAAAAAAAAGTCATTTTTATTTAAAAAGAAAAAGAATGTTTAAATTAATAATAAAAAAAAGTTGCAGCAGCAATCAGATGCCACCAACAGAAAGCTCTGTTGGTGGCAACAAAACGGAAGAGATTAATTTGTGTGCAAGGTTATATGGCTCTGCAGTGAGCTTTTAAAGCTGCAGAGCACTAGATTGTAAAAGATACCCTGGTCACTAGGGGGGTTTAAACCCTTGGTCCTTAAGTGGTTAAATAAACATGTATACACTTACATATAAGAATAAGAAGGACATTTCTCCTAGAGTAAATTGCACGATAAATTACTTTTTCATATATCACTGTTACTCACAGTAGGTAGTAAAATCTGACAATCATTGGACTAGTCCATATCCTTGGTTACACAAAACAAACAATTGACAGCAACCTCTAATAGCTAAAGTGGTGCAAACAATATCAGTGGGAGGGAGAAGGTGCCCCGAATATAACCATGGATGTAATAAATATAAAATGGCTTACTTCTAAGAAGAAGGGGCAATGCCAGTATAAGAAATACATTCAGACACAAAAACGATAACGCGTTTTGTGGAGCACAGTCCGCTTCCTCAGATCAAATAAAGCAGTGTCTGGGTAGCCAAGGTGCAGAACTTGGAGCACCTAAAAAGTTTCAGAGTCACATCAGTCCTTTAATAAGCCTAACCACTTCATCCTTACAGCAAGCCTAGGTCATATAAGATTAAATCAAGAGGCACTAAAAGATTAGTGAATTAGTGATTGTCCAGATGATATCTTGTACTGTCCTAGCCAAAAAGTTTGAGATTGGCACAAATAAAGCTTGTTGCTTCACTGTTTTTAGATCTTTTTGTCAGTGTTTTCTGTGTATAGAAGTAAAATTACAATCATTTCATAAGTTCAAAAGTCTTTTATTTTTTTCAAATTTGTTTTTATTAATTTTTAAAGCCATAGAAAATTGTAACATGTAAATACGTTATCCAGTATGACCTGGTGTAGAGACAATTGCGAAAACCTTATATCAAATGAACAGCAGCATAATATTCAGACAGTTTTTATCACAGGTACTAATAACAATAAACAGAATTAACAGGACAGGTAGGGAAAAAGCAAGACATAAACAGACATTAAAGGAGAGAGGGAAGGGAAAGGGGTAAGATAACATGTTCTGGGGTTCAGCCCATGCCAGCCAGTATGTAAGTGCTATGACTATGTAGGAATGGTGAAAGAAAGGGTGATAAGGGGTACAAGGGAAGAGTCGTAAGACCACTTTTAGGGATGGGAGGAAGTCCAGGCTTCCCAGGGGGCCCATATCTTATCAAAAAGTGGAGTGGTTTCTCTGATAGTGGAGGTAATTTTCTCCATGAGAAATGTTGATTGTATTTTATTAATTAGTTCGGGTCTTGATGGAGGGAGTGACTTCCAACTCTTAAGGTCCGTACACACGCCGGACCGGAGGCGGATCGCTCAGAAACAGCCGTATCAGTCCGCCGACAGTGCGTACACACGCCGGACTGTCGTTGGAACGCCCACCCAGCGGAGTGTGTACGGACCAGTCTGGAGTGTGTACGGACCTTTAGCCAGAAGACTTTTAGCAGCATTGCATATTTGACCCAAGAGTTTATTTTGTGCTTTATTGAGTTGAGGAAGGGGCTTGTGGAAAAGGGCAGTCCAAGGGTCTGGTTGGAGTACCAAACCCAAGACCTCAGACGCTAGAAGGAAACATAAGTTGCAGAAGCTGACCACATAGGGACAAGACCATCAACAATGGGTTTGGTCTGCATTTGTTTGACAGCCCCTGTAGCATAGGCTGGATGGTATAAGTCCCCATCTGGCAAGCTGAACCGGAGTGCGGAACCAGTCATATAGTATTCTGTAGCTCCGTTCTTTAGTTAGAGTGTGTTTGGAAGAGCTAGCCATAGTAAATATTAACTCCCAATGTTTGTCAGACTCAGGGGCGTTTATTTTCTCCTGCTATTTCACCATTGCCGTAGATGGAGCCGAATGTTTAGAATACCAAAGGTTGTAGTATATGAAGGATATAAGACCCTGGGGTAAGGGAAAAGAGCAAAATGTGGTCTCAACGGGGGAGGCGCAACAATTTCAAGCCAGCGGATCAACGAGAATGAATGAAATGACGGATCCTTAAAAATCTAAATGCCTCTGGGTCTGGCAAGTCAAACTTTTCCTTGAGTTGAGGCCAAGAGATCAAGGCCCCATCAGACACCACGTCATGTTCCAAAGTCTTTTATTGACAATTACATCAAGTTTATGCAAGGAGAATATTTGCAGTGTTAGCGCTTCTTTCTCAAGACCTTTGCAATTCACCCTGACATGCTTTGCCAAACATTGACTGATAATTATTTTCTAATCAATGCTTGGAGTTTGTCAGAATTTGTGGGGTTTTGTTTGTCCATCTGCCTCTTGAGGATTAACCATAAGATCTCAATTGGATTAATGTCTTGGGAGTTTCCTGGCCATGGACCCAAAATTTCAATGTTTCGTTCCCCGAGCCACTTAGTTGTCACTTTGGCCTTCTGATGGTGCTCCATCATGCTGGAAAAGACATTGTTCTTCACCAAACAGTTCCTGGATGGTTGCAAGTAGTTGCTTTTGAAGGACATTTTTGTACCATTCTTTATTCAAGGCTGTATTCTTAGGCAAATTTGTGAGTAAGCCCACTCCGTTGGTTGAGAATCAGCACCACACATGAATGGTCTCAGGATGCTTTACTGTTTGCATGAGACAGGACTGATAGCAGTGCTCACCTTTTCTTCTTCCGACAATCATTTTGCGAGATGCCCCAAGTTTGCAGAAAAGGGCTTTTTCCCAGAAAATGACTTTACCCCAGTCCTCAGCAGTCCAATCCCTGTACTTTTTGCAGAATATCAGCGTGTCCCTGATGTTTTTCTTGGAGAGAAGTGGTTTCTTCTTCACAACAATGGAACCTTTCTCCTTGAAGTTCTTGATAATCCAATAAATGGTTGATTTGGGCGAAATCTTAGTGGCAGCAATTTCGTTGCCTGCAAAGCCCTTTTTATGCAATGCAATGAGGCCTGCATGGGTTTCCTTGCAGTTAACCATAGGTTAACAGAGAAAAAACAAGGTTTTCAAGCTTCACACTCCTTTTAAAGCATCCAGTCGCCATTCTAACTCAATCAGCATGACATAATGATTTCCAGCCATGTGTCGACACACTCTCACCTGTGTTAACTATAGGAAAATTGAAATTATCTCAGCTTTTGTTGCAGGGTTGAAATTCAGTTGTAAGCTTTTTTTGGAGGATAACCAGGGGTCGAGTGGTGCGTGGATGCGGGTGAACGGCGTCCACTTACTATTTCCCTGGGGTGGACGCCGTTCACCCTGCCATGTTCGGAGGGGAGCAGCGCAGTGGAAAGAGAGCTGTGAGCAGCGGTGGAGAAGGGGGGCCATTTCCCCCCCTCCCCTCACCTTAGGTGCTCTCTTTCCCTCGCTCTCCCCTCCTGAAGTAAAGTGCAGGCAGCCGGCAGCGGGCGGGACTTACCTCTCCTCGTTCCGGTGTCGGATCTGCGTGCAGCTGCTCTGGTCTGTATCAGACCAGACTTGCGGCACGCAGATCCGGAGATCCGACGACGAGGAGAGGTAGGTCCCGCCCGCTGCCGGCTGCACATTACTTCAGGAGGGGAGAACGAGGAAAGGAGAGCACCCTAAGGTGCTGCTCACAGCTCTCCTTCCACAGCGCTGCTCCCCTCCTGCTGGGGGACACCTATTCTGGGCACATATACCCCTGGCTACATATGGGCACATATACCCCTGGCTACATATGGGCACATATACCCCTGCCTACATATACTAGGCACATATACCCCTGCCTACATATACTGGGCACATATACCCCTGCCTACATATACTGGGCACATATACCCCTGGCTACATATGGGCACATATACCCCTGCCTACATATACTAGGCACATATACCCCTGCCTACATATACTAGGCACATATACCCCTGCCTACATATACTGGGCACATATACCCCTGGCTACATATGGGCACATATACCCCTGGCTACATATGGGCACATATACCCCTGCCTACATATACTAGGCACATATACCCCTGCCTACATATACTGGGCACATATACCCCTGGCTACATATGGGCACATATACCGCTGGCTACATATGGGCACATATACCCCTGGCTACATATGGGCACATATACCCCTGGCTACATATGGGCACATATACCCCTGGCTACATATGGGCACATATACCCCTGGCTACATATGGGCACATATACCCCTGCCTACATATACTGGGCATATATACCCCTGGCTACATATACTGGGCATATATACCCCTGGCTACATATACTGGGCACATATACCCCCTGGCTGCATATACTGGGCATATATACCCCTGGCTACATATACTGGGCATATATACCCCTGGCTACATATACTGGGCATATATACACCTGGCTACATATACTGGGCATATATACCCCTGATATATACCCCTGGCTACATATACTGGGCATATATACCCCCTGACTACATATACTGGGCATATATACCCCTGGCTACATATACTGGGCACATATACCCCCCTGACTACATATAGTGGGCACGTATACCCCTGGCTACATATACTGGGCACGTATACCCCTGGCTACATATACTGGGCACGTATACCCCTGGATACATATACTGGGCACGTATACCCCTGGCTACATATACTAGGGATATATACCCCTGGCTACATATACTAGGCACATATACCTCTGGCTACATATACTGGGGACTACTATACTCATGGCTACTTATACTGGGGACACCTATAGACCTGGCTACCTATGCTGGGGGTACCTATTTTGGGGGAACTGCTGTCAGATTATCTGCTGTTATGTATTTTGGTGAACAGCTGCCAGATTATGTGTATGTTAGAGGAACAGCTGCTGCCAGATTACGTGTATTTTGGGGAACAGCTGCCAGATTATGTGTATGTTAGGGGAACGACTGCTGCCAGATTACGCGTATTTTGGGGAACTGCTGCCAGATTGTGTATGTTTGGGCGACCACTGCTGCCAGATTATATGTATTTTGGGTGTTACGTGTATTTTGGGTGATCCGCTGCCAGGTTTCGCGTATTTTGGGGAACTGCTTCCAAATTATGTGTATGTTGGGGGAACTGCTGCTGCCACACTGTCTATTTTGGGGGAACCACTTCCATATTATCTGTATTTTGGAGGAACTTCTACCAGATTATGTGTCTTTTTGGTGAAATGCTGTCAGATTACATCTATTTTGGGTGGATACACTACGGCAGAGCTCAAACTTCCCTGGCAGATCTTTTACATCACTGCTAAGGTCATGTAAATTTGGCGCCACCCATGACCACGCCCACATTCTGCTTGACCACGCCCACTAGTCCAGGCTAACCAGCATTTATTACAATGAAAAAAACAACTTTCTATGAGTGTAAATGACTGTCATCACAAGATCATTAATTCTCTAACCTTTTACCTATTCTTATTCTCACTAAAGTCCAATATGGCCAGGTGAGAGGGTTGCACAAACTTGCCATTTAATAGCAGACTATTTGTTTCATAAATGCTGGCAGGGTTATGTTCTCCAATGATCTCCAGCCATGAAACATCAAACACAGTAGTACTATGGCTATAATAAACCGAACTGTGTGACATCAGAGCTGGATCAGTGCTGTCCAACTCTAGCCATCGAGGTCTGAGGTAATTGACGGGATAGAATAAGGAAAGGTGAGGTTCATCAAGTAGAACAGATTTCTCCATTTCTCAGTCCATCCTGAACACTGGCATGGGTATGGCCTTCGAGGACTGAAGTTGGAAAGCCCTGAACTAGATCATCAGTAAGGCCACCTAGGCAGAAATCTAGGACCTGGTGAGTTTCCGGGGTCCTGGCTGCCGCCTCATCTGACCTCGCTTTTGCATTCCTGTCATTAACAAAAAGGTCAGATGGCAAACAAATGGAGCCTAAGCTACTACATACAGTACCCATGGTCCCAATGCACCTTCATCCAGTTCTGGAAAGCATCCCCCTGATAAAGGAGATATATATATATATATATACAGTATATACAGTTTATTTTTTCTTGAACAAGCATCCCACATTTCTTCTTATGTAACATTTTACGGGGATTTAGCTTGCACTTAAATAAGAAGAAATTGCTCTACTATATTTTGGTTATGCACAGTATTCCCAAAATACATGAATTATTTTTGCAAAGAAAGCTGTACTAATTTTAATGTCTAAATTATATAGATCACTATTAAATACATGATACTTTTGAAAAGTAATTTATTTGGTTCTATAACTCTCGCGTTATTTCCAAAGGATGAAGGCTAAAAGAGGTACTATGAAAAAACACCACTTTTATTGAAAAGAAACTTTGTTCTTCCCAAGTAATGTTTGAAATAATTACCCTGAAAAGCTGTAACAGGTCTATGGGGCAGCGCTCTCATGCCAGCAGGGTGAGGAGTGGTGGCATGCATACAGAGAGACCCGCTATTGTATCTTTATTTATATGCAGATCAGGTTCAACACCCTCTTGTTAATCCTTTTTCCACAATGTTCTGTCCCAGAAACTTCAGGAGTGGCTGGGATCTGGTGGGAAGTATAGGCTTATTAAAGGAACAGACCAGAATACAAATCACGGCATTTCAGAATTCTCACACTGGTGAGCAGGCAGATATGATTTCCACATGTCCAACTCATAGTCAAACACAGGAGTTTTGATTTCAGCTGAATGATGGAGCCATGGGGGGATTGTTATGATTATGCAGCACATCTGTGCAGACTTACAACACAAATGTATTAGGATTCCAAATCGTATATTTTGTTCCAGGTCCTTCAGTAACATATTTATTTTGCTTACTTATATCAACATATTATGCAGAGCTTTTAAAGAGAGCAGATGGAGGAGTTAAAGCTCAAACTAGATGCTATGTATTCTATTCATGTCATTTATTTGTGTTTTGCAAATGCATTTGATTCTGTTCCACATAACAGTATGGTTCGGAAGATAAAGCTGTAAAAACTTGGAAAGAATGCAGTATTTACATGAGTAAAAATGAGTTAAAGGATAGAAGATAAAGAGATGTTGTAAATATTATAAGCAGTGGCGTACCACATGGGTACATACTGAGGCCAACGCTTTTCAATCTTTTTATTTATTTATTTTTTTCAAAGTTAATATCCACCAAAAAATGGACTTTCCCTTCTACCCGCCTCCCCACCTGACACTAAGAATGATCCATAAACTTACACTCCCTGCCTACATGCTTACATAATCCCCAGAAGGTCCAGCGATGATGTCTCATGAGGATGGATGCCTTAAAAAGAAGATTACAGCCATGTACATGGCCATTACAGACGGCTAGCCACTTACTGCTGTTGTGAGGACAGGACACGGGCATGGTTGTGATAGAGATGCAGCCCTGTGGGTTATAGCATGGAGGTTTCTGGGCTGCAATGTGGGCGGGAGAGAGCATACCACTTCCTCTTTTTTTTTTAAACTATTGGAGGAAGGTGTAGCCCAGAGAAAGAGGGAAACCAGAGCTGAAGTGAAAAAAGCAATGTCAGGTTCACATGACCCTGACTATAGTAGAATATGAGTTAAGCATTTCTTAGTGTTATGCGGGGTTGCAGGAGAATAGTAATGGCTATAATAACTTTGTAAATGAAATAGAAAGTAATGCTATTTCTTTCTGTGAAAAGCGTAAAAATCCTACAGAATTATTTAGCAGGCAGGGCCGGATTTGTACTCTTTACCACCCAAGGCCAATGTCACCATCTACCCCCATTCAGTATAGCTAGCGAAATGACCCCCCCCTCCCCTTCCCTCTTGTATAAGTAGCCTGGTGACTCCCTTAATCCCTCCCTTTCATATTCCCCCTCTTTCAGTACAGCTCGCCTCCAAACCGCTGCAGCCATCAGTGTCACTCACTTCTCTGCTCGTCTCCAGTACCGAAGCTTCCTCTTTCCCTCCATCTGCAATGCTGCCCAAGTCCGTAGCTGCCCGCCACAATGCCAACGTGCACAGGTGTCTCGCAGCAGAGAGATCAGGCACGCCTGATCCCCCTGCATTGCAGCAATTTCAAGCATGCAATTGCTGCACCAATTTAGCCTGCTGCTTTGGTGCCCTTGCTCCTGTGGTGCCCTAGGCCATGGCCTAGTTCTACAGATTGGATGTCGTTTGAGGATATCGCTAATTCAAGCGAGAAGAAGGCGAAGTATTACAGTATATCTTCTGAAGAGAGAGCAGCAATACTTGAGCTGGCAGATTCTGTCAGATACACTTTTTCTGAGACACAGACGGATCCAGTTCCGGGCCGAGGCAGAGGCGAGAGAGGCTCCAGCCTCAGGGCGCAGTGTAGGAGGGGGCGCACAACTCACTCAGCTATCATTCCCCTATTGTGTTTGAAGCAGAGAGAAATAAGAAAAGGGGATACATGGCAGTGACTGCAAGCCAGATGACTAGAGATTAAGGTGCTGGGGGCCCTGGGGCACCTCTTAGTCCAATAGCAATCAGTGTGTGATAGCTGGGGTGGGAGGGTTGGAGGGGCGCACTTTGGTGCCTCAGCCTTGGGTGCTGGAGGACCTTGTCCCAGTTCTGGACGGATCCAGTTGAACAGATAAAAACGCAACGTAAAGCAGCTATAAAAAAGAGGTAACATTATCTCTGCATGCTTCGACACTAACCGAATATATAAAAGTGGACAGAATCCCTAGGATTTAGAATTGTCCTGTCACCTCTATTGAGCAAAGATAGCCCAGAGTTTTTGGCTAAATGGCATGGCATCCTGAATAAGTGTTCTCAGGACTTGATGCTACTGACTATCCAATACTTGCAGCCGCAAATTATTGAAATTCAAAGTGAAGTGGAAAGACTGACTGGGGATTTGTTGAGTAAGGATACTTTGGAAGCCTATAATACGTTTAATCAACAGTTGGATATGACCATCAAAGAATTGAAAGACAGCATTTTGAAAGGGAAGATCGACAAGTTCAAGAGGGACACCCAAGATTATGAGAAGGATAGAGTGTATACCTGGAGGCTTGTAAAAAGATTGGTGCGGCAATACCAGCAAAATCCTCCCCCGCCTGGAGGCGCTTCTGATTCGGAGGTGTCAGGTGGTGAACAGGAGTACGCGATTCCTTTTTCCTACACTCATCCAATGGACCCCAGTGATGGAGGCGGAAACCCGAGAGGAAGTGGAGGAGCCAGTAGCGGAAGAGGAGGAGGACGCGGCAGAGGAGGTTTGGAAGCTGCAAGTTCCACAACAACCATCGAACCATCTTTGGACACTCAGCCAGCCGAGATAACAATGTGCAGACTTAATTAGGAGGGTCCCCGGAATCCACCCCTGCACCGCAGAGGATTGAGAGGTATGGATGATAGTTTAGCGGTGAGCGTGGAAGGGGAATATGGAGTGACTAAAAGCAGCGTGGTTACACAAGACGCGCATGTTAATCCTGTAATGAACAGGGACAATACTGTTATTAACATCTCGAGCAAGTTACTAACATCTTATAAGATGGCGATATTAAACAAGGGGCTCGGTTTTGTCCCAACTTGTGGAATTAACATGTTTAATGTTAAGGTGGATCTTTATAGGTATACAAGGAACATAAAATGGAGAGTATGGCATGGTCTTAATAGACCTAGAAGGAATGTGACTGCACTGGGTACTCAAGAATACAGTGTTGGAAGTGACATTCTGAGAAAATTGAAATCTAAAAGTAAACTGGATCCTCCAGTGTCTAGTGGTGCCCTGGACTTGTTTGAAAATGTGGTGCTAAAAGAAACTACTAAACAATTATGTAAAGATAGGAAGAGGAGATATAATTTAACATGGAAGGAACAGTCAGCCTTAAATGATTTGAAGAAGGACACTTCTGTTGTAATTAAGAAAGCGGACAAGGGGGGGCATTGTGGTTCAAGTTTGCACGGATTATATAGCTAAGATTGAACGCCAATTGAGCAATGAGACCATATATAAGAGATTACCTAATGATCCTACTGGGCGATTTAAGCTGGATCTAGATGAGTTACTGGATGATGCAGCAAGTACTGGCATAATCAGCGGGGACCTATTGGCTGCTCTGAAAAAGGAGTCACCAAGGGTACCAGTTTTTTTATACACTGCCAAAAGTGCAAAAGGACTTAAAGTGGATCCGAGATGAACTTTTATTCATTGCATAATTGTGTTCCTTTCATATAGTTTATAGGGCATTCCTCAAGCCAAAAACATTTTTGTTTTTGTTTTAATACTCTAATTCCCTATAAACTAAACAAGCCACCCCCACAGGTTTTCAGAGAGCCAAGGCACTTGACAGTAGCAAGGGCTCATGGGAGCTCAGTCTGGGCAGGAGGAGGGCGAGGTATTACTAGCCAGAGATTTCAGAGGCAGAGGGGAGGAGGGAGGATTAGGTTTTTTTGCTCAAGATGCAGATAAGCTTGCCTCTGTGTAATGTTTACAAACAACATGGCTGCTGTCATTGTAGCATAGGAAGAAATAATCATATTCTATTAAAGCTGTTTGCAGCTAGATTTGCTGTGTAAACTATCTAAACTTTAGTTAAAGTGAACATCCAGACTAAAAATCGACTCAGCAGCACTGAAAAGGCTTTGTGTTTCTTTAACAGTTTCACAGCATCAGAACTTTGTTTCTCTTATACAAGCCTCATTTTTAGCTGCACAGAAGAAAACTGCCCGGGCAGTTTTCCCCTTCTGCTGTGCAAAGCTCGATGGGATTTCTGATGTTGTTGTTCTCGTTCTGCTGTTTTGGTGCAATTTTTTTTTTTTTACATTTTGAATTTGACATTTGAAGCCTAGTGCGCGTAGCTGGGAGGGGTTATCAGGACACTGGACAGTTGGAACTGTGTCTCATGCTCCCTGTCACCTCCTTTCAACCAAAAAGATGGCTGCCCCCATGACAAAGATGGCAGCCCCCATGAATCACAAACATTTGCCTGTTCTTTTAAAACAGGGTGGGTAAAAGATTATTTTACCTATCTATTCTAATTAACATAACTAATGTAACTTAATGACAGTATGTTTGTTTAGGCTGAAGTTCCCCTTTAAGATATACAGACAAGTTACTTGTTATAGTTAGTTTTTCATCTCGGGTCCGCTTTAAGGCACCCCCCGGGAAGACCAATTGTGTCTGCAGTGGATTCTTTGTTAGAACCACTATGTGTATACACTATGTGTATGATGCTTTGCTGCAGCCTATAGTAAGGAATGATGATAGGCGTCTAAAGGACACCATGCAGTTCCTACAAATGTTAGATCGTATTGATGTTAGTGACGCAGACTTTCTTGCTACAATGGATGTGGTTAATTTATATAACGGTAGAGGCCACCGCTCAGCTGCACCGTGCAGAGTGGTGCTGGACCCAAGGCAGCCAGACCCAGATATTGAAGCAAATATGAAGAAAGGTGTGGTCCGCAACAAAATTCTCTCCACAAAACCGTAATTTATTTAGGACATATCCTCAAGCAAGTATAAAAGTACATAAGCTGACATGTTTCGGGCAAGTCGGCCCTTAATCATAGCTCACAACACATAGCTTCATCCTCTGAATTTAAAAGGCAGGGGAATATGAGACACGCCCAAATGTGGCATGTGCCGGCCCTCTCTTAGGAGGAGTCTACATAATAGATAGACACTGCCACATTCAAGGCGTGATCAACACCCCTATAAAAATACAATAACATGGTATCATATGACAAAGATTCACTCCATTTAAATGTATAAAATCAAAGAAAAAGTAAAAGAACAAACATGATCGTATAGAGAGGAGTACAATATAGAATACAACACTGTTCACTTTCTTTTAACCTGTTGAATTCCTCACTCAATAACAAACTACCTAATGATCCATTGCCTATAGTGCAGGCTTCTTAGATCCTTTGTGGGGTCTAACCTGTGACCAAAGCCAGATCCCATCTTGCATTAAGGCCTTTCGGGGCTCTGGTACCTAGGCGAAAAATCCAAAGTGCTTCCCTTTTCCGAATAATAGCTAGTCTGTCCCCTCCTCTCTTGGGCAGGAAAACCCGCTCTATGCCCTGGAAGGAAAAGCCGGACATGTCACCACTATGTACATTTCTAAAATATTTAGCGACATTGGAAATATTATTAGTGGACCAAGATGCCCCCAAATAATGTTCTGAGATCCTAGCCTTAAGGGGCCTAGTGGTGCAACCCACATACTGTAGTGAACATAGATTACAAGAAACCATATAGATAACATTGCTCGTATTACAATTGATGAAATGTTTCAACCTACAACTAAATCCATTTGTAAAAGATTGTACTGATTGCGTTCTGTGGTGCACCTGACAATAATGACATGTGGAAGCACCACATCTGTATGACCCTTTAGTTGAAAGCCAAGTTAGGGGTGCATTATCAGAGCCAAAAAGACTAGGAGATAAGGTGCTACCTAAAGTCAGTGCTCGCCTAGTGGCGAATCTAACTCCATTCCGCAGAAAGGGCTGCAAATTGTCATCACCTTCTAAAACAGGTAAGTATTTGGTAATAATATCTTTTACATCCCGAAACTCGGCACTATAGGTGGTGACAAAAACAGGCCTCTCTACGGGATCGGCCCCTGAGGTAGGTCCCTGCACCAAACGATCTCTTGTGATCGAGAGAGCACGTCTCTTACCCTTTTCAATAGTCCATCTAGGGTATCCTCTCTCATAAAGACGTTTCTCAACTGTAGAGAATTCGTCCGATAAAACGCGATCATCCGAGCAATTCCGTCGCGCCCGAATAAATTCGCCCACCGGGATTGCTCGGATGGTATGTGCGGGGTGACAACTATTGGCTCGTAATGTTGAGTTTCCAGCGCACTGTTTCCTATATGTCCTCGTATGAATGGTATTAGAATCTGGACAGCCTATCAAAGTTAAATCCAGATAATCTATAGAAGACCTGTGCCAAGTGTGTGTAAACTGCAAGTTACATTGGTTTTCATTAAGAGTCATCATAAAGGGTTCTACTGAAGATGAGTCACCCCTCCAGACAATCAAAATGTCGTCAATAAATCTCCCGTACCACGCAATACCATAATTTGGCGTTGACAGCCCTCCAGTATCATCTAGAACGATATTCTGAGTATTCTGTGGACCTTCGCTTGTTTATCTTTGCAGCCGTAGACTATCTCCTGACCCGCAATTACTTCATGTCCGATGGCGTCTTCTACCTCCAGAGATGTGGGGCATCGATGGGTGCCAAATTCTCGCCATCCCTGGCCAATCTTTACATGGGGTGGTGGGAAGAGTTTCACGTCTTTGGGGGTGGGGGACGCCTGCGGGACAGTATTGCGTGGTACGGGAGATTTATTGACGACATTTTGATTGTCTGGAGGGGTGACTCATCTTCAGTAGAACACTTTATGATGACTCTTAATGAAAACCAATGTAACTTGCAGTTTACACACACTTGGCACAGGTCTTCTATAGATTATCTGGATTTAACTTTGATAGGCTGTCCAGATTCTAATACCATTCATACGAGGACATATAGGAAACAGTGCGCTGGAAACTCAACATTACGAGCCAATAGTTGTCACCCCGCGCATACCATCCGAGCAATCCCGGTGGGCGAATTTATTCGGGCGCGACGGAATTGCTCGGATGATCGCGTTTTATCGGACGAATTCTCTACAGTTGAGAAACGTCTTTATGAGAGAGGATACCCTAGATGGACTATTGAAAAGGGTAAGAGACGTGCTCTCTCGATCACAAGAGATCGTTTGGTGCAGGGACCTACCTCAGGGGCCGATCCCGTAGAGAGGCCTGTTTTTGTCACCACCTATAGTGCCGAGTTTCGGGATGTAAAAGATATTATTACCAAATACTTACCTGTTTTAGAAGGTGATGACGATTTGCAGCCCTTTCTGCGGAATGGAGTTAGATTCGCCACTAGGCGAGCACCGACTTTAGGTAGCACCTTATCTCCTAGTCTTTTTGGCTCTGATAATGCACCCCTAACTTGGCTTTCAACTAAAGGGTCATACAGATGTGGTGCTTCCACATGTCATTATTGTCAGGTGCACCACAGAACGCAATCAGTACAATCTTTTACAAATGGATTTAGTTGTAGGTTGAAACATTTCATCAATTGTAATACGAGCAATGTTATCTATATGGTTTCTTGTAATCTATGTTCACTACAGTATGTGGGTTGCACCACTAGGCCCCTTAAGGCTAGGATCTCAGAACATTATTTGGGGGCATCTTGGTCCACTAATAATATTTCCAATGTCGCTAAACATTTTAGAAATGTACATAGTGGTGACATGTCCGGCTTTTCCTTCCAGGGCATAGAGCGGGTTTTCCTGCCCAAGAGAGGAGGGGACAGACTAGCTATTATTCGGAAAAGGGAAGCACTTTGGATTTTTCGCCTAGGTACCAGAGCCCCGAAAGGCCTTAATGCAAGATGGGATCTGGCTTTGGTCACAGGTTAGACCCCACAAAGGATCTAAGAAGCCTGCACTATAGGCAATGGATCATTAGGTAGTTTGTTATTGAGTGAGGAATTCAACAGGTTAAAAGAAAGTGAACAGTGTTGTATTCTATATTGTACTCCTCTCTATACGATCATGTTTGTTCTTTTACTTTTTCTTTGATTTTATACATTTAAATGGAGTGAATCTTTGTCATATGATACCATGTTATTGTATTTTTATAGGGGTGTTGATCACGCCTTGAATGTGGCAGTGTCTATCTATTATGTAGACTCCTCCTAAGAGAGGGCCGGCACATGCCACATTTGGGCGTGTCTCATATTCCCCTGCCTTTTAAATTCAGAGGATGAAGCTATGTGTTGTGAGCTATGATTAAGGGCCGACTTGCCCGAAACATGTCAGCTTATGTACTTTTATACTTGCTTGAGGATATGTCCTAAATAAATTACGGTTTTGTGGGGAGAATTTTGTTGCGGACCACACCTTTCTTCATATTTAATTTATATAACAACGTTGAACATGATGAGGCACTCTGCTCTGTTGTGGAGAGGTTGAGGGCATAAAGTGGTACCACGAATGAGAAGTTGGGTTTCATCACGTCTCTTCTTGAGTTTTGTTTGTCCCATTCTTATTTTAGATTTGGAGACGATTTTACCTGCAGAATCCTTATGCTCCTTCGGTAGCGAATCTAGTAATGTCAGATTTTGAGAGAACCCATTTTTTGGGACCCAATGCCCCGGGGGGCATCCGAGGATACTGTAAGTTTATCGATGACTTGTTTTTTTGTTGGAAAGGTACTCAGGGGGAGCTTAACGATTTTTTAGTTGCATTAAATTGCAAACATGAAACCTAGAAATTTAAGATGGAGTTTCATGCATGGAAACTACACTTCCTTGATGTGGAGGTGAGGAAAACAGGGGACACGTTCGTGACCGATCTGTTTCGTAAAGAAACAGATAAGAATGGGTATTTATTAGCAGAAAGTTGCTATCCACAACCACTGAAAAATGGGCTTCCTAAAAGCCAGTTTGTCAGGGCTAGAAGGATTACCTCGTCAGACGAATTGTATTTTAAACAAGCTGAGTTCCTCACTCAGGACTTTGTAAAGAGAGGTTATAGCAGGAAGAGGTGTGATGAAATCAAAACAGAGGTGGGAGGTATGGACAGGAAAACATTACGAGAGTATAGATCAGAGAAAAATGAGGAGAGTAATGATGTGAACTTTGTGACAACTTATTGTAGTTAATCTTCTTTACTACGAGATATGGTCCTCAACCTCAAGTTCTGGCCGGTGGTTGAGAGTGATCCCCAACTAGGTTCCATCTGTAGGTCTCCACCCAGGTTTGCATACCAGAAAGGAAAGTCTTTACGTGATCATCTGGTGAGAGCTGATGTGGGGAGATCCAGGGGGACCACACAGATGTTTTTTGGGTACACCTAAAGTAGGTCCCTTCGCGTGTTTACACTGTCAACACTGCAATTGTATTGTTAAAGGCCCCGAGGTTCGCCATCCCCACACTGGACTACCAATTCCTCTAAAAAATTATGCCACTTTTGATACAAGGGGGGTGGTCTATCTCATTAAATGTCCTTGTGGTTTGGCCCATGTGGGCCAGACCACGAGGGATATAAAAACCAGACTTAATGAGCACAGAAGCAATATACAAGTCCCCCAAAAGAAAAGACCTGAGGAATTTGATATGAGTAAAATACCCCCTCTGGCACAACATTTCATAGAAAATAAACACAATGTGAGTCAGTTGAGATGGCAGATATTGGAGGTGGTTCAGTCGCATGGGGAGGGGGGGTTCCTTGAGAACACCCCTCCTGCGACATGAGGCCTACTGGGTGGGCAGGTTGGGGACTCAATCACCAGGGGGCCTGAATGAGGACTTTAGTCTCAGATGTTTTTTGTGATTTACATTGCTGCTATGCTCCCTTGTAAGGGTTAACATTTTATTCAAGGTTGTGCTCGCCCCCTCAATTTAGTGGAGGGGGCGTGATTATTGGTGTCTTTAAAATGCCTCACTGTGTGTGCAGCAGGTTGAGCACTTGAGAAAGGGCTGCAGGCCCGAAACATTGTGCTATATGTGTATGCTGTGATACCGCCAATCATGCAATGAAATTATATTGGAAATGAACCTGTGAATGGTTGAGTCCTGGGAAACTATTGTTTTGGTTTTAGACTGGTCGTGCGAGGAGTGATGGACCTCATCCCCCAGTAGGACTCCCCGAGAAATACTATAATTTACCCTGAGGTCAAGCGGAACCTTTTGTTCTATAGAAGGGATACAGAGGCTGCCATATTTATGGCAGGATGCCAGTTGCCTGGCATCCTGCTCATCCTGTGCCTCCAATACATTTAACTATAGACCCTGAACAAGCATACAGGAGATCAGGTGTTTGACTGAAGTCTGACTGGATTAGCTTCATGCTTGTTTCAGGCATGTGATTCAGACATCACTGCAGCCAAAGAGAGCAGCAGGACAGCCACTGGTATTGTTTAAAAGGCAATAAATATTACAGCCTCCAGATCCTTCTCAGGTCAGAAGCCATCATGCTGCTCCTCTTGGCTGCAGTAGTGTCTCAATCACACGCCTAACTTACTGTATAGGGCCACACTTTAATTACAGCTCTTGATATTCATGCTTGTTTTGGGTAAAAGGGTGAAAGTACTTTAGACACAGGATCATCAGCCAGTCAGGAGTTTGGCATAGTTTAAAAGGGAAAAAAGCAGTGTACACATTTGTCTCACTGCAGGGTTATTAAATGGAATACAGTAGGGCAAAGCAGATACAATCAAGCACTTGGGAGCACTAGTTAATGAAAAGCTAAGCAGTAGCATTACATTTGAAGCAAAAGCTGTAAAAACAAATACAATCATGGGATGTTTAGATAATAAAGGCATGAACTAGTCTTGCCATTCACTAGCAAGATCATATGCTGAACATGCGGTAGAGTTCAGGACACTTTAATGAAAGGACCTAGGAGATTAACAGGAAGTTCTAAATGGTATAGGAAAGCTAAACTAAAAGTTTAACAAACATTATTTTGTTTCTTCACTTTGGGAAAAGGATTACTTAGAGTTGATATAAAGGGCTTGATTCACAAAAGAGTGCTAACCATTAGCATGGCCGTTTTCGCGCGAATTTTCGCGTTTGCGCGCGATCGCGAATTTTCATGCGCAATTAAACAGTTTTGCGCAATCTTATCGTTTTAGCGTGAAAAATCGCGATAATGAAAACCGACCGTGCTAACAGTTAGCACTCTTTTGTGAATCAAGCTCCATGACTCTCTACAGAAAAAAACAAAAACAAAATTGTATACTGCAGACACCCTTGACTTTCCACTAGTCATGTTAGATAAGAAGTCTAGGTCCACACTAGGCCCAGTTGACAACGTCGATGGTCACAGCAGATTCTATGTATGATCCATTGTGTCGGTCCATGATTTTGTCATGTCCGTTGTAACAGTTGGATTGACTTCTTATCAGTCTTATCAGCTCTTTGAACAATAGCAAAATACTTTTTTTAGGCGTTTCAACTTGTTTCACAACAAAAGTTGTGAAAGCATAAAAGACTGCTGTTGAGCGTGTGTATGGGGCTTTAGCCACATGTTCCCAGGGGCTTTGCTTTGTTTTCTTCTGGCTCAAACAAGGTCGCCTGTGAAAGCATGAGATTATTATCTCTAGCACAACCATACAGACACATACCGGTACATACTTTGGCCCACTTGAACACATACAGATTTACTGTGCAGTATCTTATTTTATGGAATGCAGTACAAAGGAGAAGGAACAGAGAGAATACAGGGCATTCACGCAAAACTCCAGATTCACAACCTAACAGTAGTTGTTCAGGTCTGACTAGCGCAGATGGACATGTAATCGGAACGTATTGCGTACGATCGCACGCCATCTGCGCCATTACCCGCTGTGCTAGTGATCCCATTTATTACAGTGAATGGGTCAGCACTGCACTTGCAGGCAGAATGCATGCAGCAGTACACAAGCGCATCATAGCGCATCCTACTGCTGTGCAGTGCATATGATGTTAAAGGCAAAAGAGCTGTCTATGCCCTCCTGCCGATCCTGCGTATCGCACATCATACGCACATCCAAATGCACATGGAAGCGCGTATGATGTGAACGAAGCATTACTGCTGTCCGTATTGCAGTGGCTGTGCATCTGGCTGTGTAAACAACTACAATGGTCTTACAAGGCCAAATACCTCTAAAGAATACTGTGTGGGCATTAAATACACACACAAAGACAAATAACATTTATATTATGCTTTTCTCCTGGCAGACTCAAAGCGCCAGAGCCACTAGGATGCTGCCACTAGGATGCGCTCAGTAGTAGTAGCAGTGTTAGGGAGTCTTGCCCAAGGTTGCCTACTGAATAGGTGCTGGCTTACAGAACAGGAAGAGATGAGATTTGAACCCAGGTCTCCTGTGTCAGTAGCAGAGCCCTTAACCTCTTGAGGACCGCAGTGCTAAACCCCCCTAGTGACCAGGCCATTTTTAGTAAAAAAAAGCTTTAAGGCTAAGCTGCAGGGCCACACAACACAGCACACAAGTGATTCCCCCCCCCTTTTCTCCCCACCAACAGAACTCTCTGTTGGTGGGGTCTGATCGCTCCCCCATGTTTATTTTTTTTTAAATAAATATTATTGTTATTTTTTTTTTTTAAACCTGTTTCTTTAAAAATCTTCCCTCCCTCCCCCCCTCCCTCCCCACAGCCAGCCAATTTTGGAGATCGGCTGTCATAGGCTTCTGCCTATGAGAGCTGATCGCTCTCTTGTCCCCCAAGGGGACAGCTGTGTGACACGGCTGTCCCCAGTACAGCGCTGCTGCAAAACGCAGCGCTGTACATGGAAATAGACGGCGATCACGCCGTCTAACAGTCTCCCGAGCGCCAATAGCCGCTCGGAGACTGAAGGCAGGATGGAGCTCCGCCCCCCCCAAGCAGGAGATGCGCGCGCAGCCTGCTCGCAATCTCCTGCAAAACAGAGCCCCAGGACTTTACGCCAATCGGCGTTAGGTGGTCCTGGGGCTGCCGCCGCGGCCACGCCCATCGGCTTGACGTGGTCGGCAAGAGGTTAAAGAATAACCGAGGTGACATGTGGCATGATGAGATGGACATGTGTATGTACAGTACCTAGCACACAAATAACTATGATGTGTTCCTTTTTTTTCTTTCTCTGCCTGAAAGAGTTAAATATCTGGGATGTAAGTGGCTGACTCAGTCCTGACTCAGACAGGAAGTGACTACAGTGTGACCCTCACTGATAAAAAAAAATTCCAACTATACAACACTTTCCTAGCAGAAAAAGGCTTCTGAGAGCAGGAAAGAGATAAAATGGGTCAATTGTTCATAGATTTTAGCTCTGGCATACTTCAATGAATGTGTAATTGAGCAAAAACAATAAAACAGTTAAAACTTAAAAAGTAGATTTAAACATAAAATAAAACTGTTATATCTTAAAAAGTAATTTTTAGGAGAAGGAAGATAGATACAATCGTTTATTTCATTACCGTAGTTTATTTTCGCCTCGGGTGTTCTTTAAATTTACATAGACAGGAGCATGGCTACAAAGATTAAGAGGGTCCTGAGCAGCAGCGGTGTGTAGTACCAGGAGTGTCAGAGAAAGAGGCGTAACTACAAGTCATGGGGCTCCCCAGCAAAACTTTGATGGATCTCCCCAATGTTCACACCCCTTCCCTTGCCTACCCCTGAAGCCCCTCACAGCCTGAAGGCCCATCTTGTAAGGGTCATAAAACAAGCGAGGGCATCATAATCTTCACACCCATAAGTGCAGCGACAAAAGCACCTGATGTGAAGGTTGGGGCCCTATATCAGAGGGAGAGAAGCAGTAGTTGGGGCTCCCTTTCAGCTTTGGGCCCCTCTGCAGTTGCGGGGGCTGCTCCTCTGTAGTTACCCCCCTGGTCCGAGATGCCTCTGGACTATTCAAAGGCTTTCCACTACTTAGGTAAGTATTTCAATCAACATCTTTTTCTCCTCACAGGTTTGTTTTTTAGTAAATGTCTCCAGAATCACGTGGTCAGCGCACAAAAAATCAGTAATTAACTTTTTGCTAAAAAAAAAATCAGTAATTAAAGAAACACTGAAGTCTCCGAAAATTCAGCTTTTTATTGCAAAAACCTGTTCAACATTATTGCCCTAACTAAAACGCTCATCCCCGTGGCTGAACTCTAACTAAATCCCGCCAAACTCCCCTCGCAAAATCTACGACTTTTCTTTTTTGCTGCCCTGGGAGGCAGAGCTTTCAGCTGCAGCTCTGCCTCCATGTGCGTCAATCCGCGCATATCTCCGCCTCTCACCCGCCCCTCTCAGTGAACGAAGACTGAGAGGGGCGAGCGGAGGCGGAGATACGCGCTGATAGACGCATGTAGAGGCTGAGCTGCAGCTGAAAGCTCAACCTCTCACGGAAGCGCTCCCCGCAGTGTGCCCCGGGGAGTTTGGGGGGATTTAGTTAGATTTCAGCCGCAGTGATGCAGCGTTTTAGTTAGGGCAATAATGTTGAACAGGTTTTTGCAATAAAAAGCTAAATTTTCGGAGACTTCAGAGTCTCTTTAAGTCAGGGACAAATTTTTATTCACCTAGACTCCCTGACAACTATAGTAGTTATACTAGTAAATTCCTGATAATGTGATTAGTACTACTGACATGTGTTCAACTGTTTTATGTGAAGTCTGTTTTTTGTGATAAATAAACTCAGGTTCAGTGGAAAGACTATCATGATAGTGTGATATTACTAAATTAAACAGATATGTTAGCAAATGTAAAGAAGTAATGCTAAATAGATCATATTTCAACACAAGTACTGCAGTTATTTTCAGGGATTTCATACAACCACATTCCTAGCATAAAGCTCATAACATTCCTCTGTAAGGGAGATAGTGGCAGAATAAGTTTTGTTTTATGAGAAAACCGTCACTGTAATATACGGTAAATATACTTTGGAAAATCATCTATTGCTTTCCTTATGTGTAAAACACTTGATGGTTGTGTTCTGATTGTGTTCTGAAGAATGCAGGGAGACAGACACTATGTACAGTATATTGATTATTCGTTCCCAGTACTGATTCCGGGAGAGAAGAATGTTGAAAAGACTACTTTAAGGGCTCGTTGACATCATATGTGCTTTTTTGCGCATTTCAGCAGCGTGTATAATGTGCGATACGCAAGAACAGTAGAAGTGCATAGACAGCATTTCTGCCATTCAGATCACGTGCGCTGTGCTACGCTGCGCAGCAGTGCAATGCGCTATCGCACTGCTGCATGAATTTTTTACCAAGCCCAGCGCTGACCCACTCACTGTAGTTAATGGGATCAGCAGCGCAGCGCACAGAAGTGCAGATGGTCCCAATCGCACAGTCTGTCTGCGTCAATGATGTGAACGTGGCCTTAGGCTGGATTCACACTGTGCGCATTGCACAACGCAGGCGTTATAATGAGTGTAAACTGCAATGGGGACTGGTTATAGACTTTTTTTCAAAGCCTGCATGCAGAGAGTTAGAAAAACACAATCCATTACAACACAGACAGAAGTGTGAACAGCCCCATAGACTTGTATGGGCAGTAAGTTGGCATTCAGAATTATTCTGTAACACGACGGACGTAGCATGAAGGGCGCTTAGCCTCCCTCCCATAACCCTTGCTTCTGCTTTTTAATATACAACTGACTCGTCATTCGAATACTCTCCACAGGAGGTGTCCATGGCCATGCGCAAGTGCATTAGAATTGGGCATGTGTGAGTTCCGAACTGGGCATGCCCAGATAAAGGAAGCACAGGTGTATGAGAGAAAGATGTGCTTTCTTTCATTGGGCATATGTGGTTCGGAACTCAGACAATGAGCAGCAGGAACACTGGCCCAACTTGGTTCGGGACCAGGATAAGTAGAATCTACGCTGCATCTGCAGCTCTCTAGTTTTGATGCAGCGTAGATTGTATGCCGCAGCTTACCGTGGTCCCGAGCCGACTGCCTCTCCGATCCTCCTCTTCCTCCTCTCGTTAAGGAGCCAGTTTCATTGGCTCCTTACCAGGTGGTCACTGAGACCCAATCACAGTGATTACAGATTGCCTGCATGAAAAATAGGCTCTGGTCCTTAAGGGGCTAGAGCCTTATGGTCCATAAGTATAATAGGTTATTTTGGCCACACTTCAAGTATGCTTTAAGTCTAGTAAACATGACTCAGTTTTACTGTTTGATCAAGCAATCTGTTTGATTCTTTCATCAAGTAACTGCAATTTGATTTTTTACATTTTAATTCAGCTGGCTACAAGTGATCAAAATCAAGGAAATAATCAAAATCTTGATTGGTCAAGTTGAAAACCTCTCCCTGTGTAGACTTTCATGACCAGAAGTGCCATCTGCCAGGAGTCATATAACAAGTGTGGCCACCATGACCCCCATGAATCCTCTGATCATACCAAATATGGCCACCATGAATCCCCTGATCATAACAAATATGGCCACCATGATTTCCCTGACCATAACAAATATGGCCACCATGAATCCCCTGATCATAACAAATATAGCCACCATGAATCCCCTGACCATAACAAATATGGCCACCACGAATCCCCTGATCATAACAAATATAGCCACCATGAATACCCTGACCATAACAAATATGGCCACCATGAATCCCCTGATCATAACAAATATAGCCACCATGAATCCCCTGACCATAACTAATATGGCCACCATGAATCTTCTGACCATAACAAATATGGTCACCATGAGCCTCAAACCATGTCACTTTTTTCTCCTCTTGGCGCTCGGGTGGCTGCTGCAGTTTTTGTAAAGCTCTTTTATAAGCGCTTTTGCAGAGTGATTGAGTTTTCTCACTCACGTCAGTCAGGAAATGAACTCTTTGAACCGTAAAACAATAAATACAATGTATTTATTCTTAAAATCACCTGGGTTATCACTATGCAAAGTGCTTTTCAAGAGTTTTGCGATTTCCCTATACCTCCCATTGAGGCAAAATGCCTCAAAATTGGTACAGGTAGCGCTTTGCTGAGCAGATCGGAAACGAACCGCTCAGTTGTGAACTCTCTCATAGGGAATCATTGCACAGGCGTTTTGAGGGCGATTTTGAAAAGCCTACACTTGAAAAAAGGCCGAAGACGCCCTGAGGCTCCCTGCACACTGCATGCAATTCCGATTTTTAATCGTTTTTTTACATCCGATTCCGATTTTTAATCGTTACTGCATGCTGCATTTTTTTCCTTCATTTTTCTGTTGATTGCATTCAGGGAAAATCAGAATTGCGAATCAGAATTGGAAACAGAATTGGAATCGCAAAACGGATTTGCAGTGTGCAGGCAGCCTTAGTTTAAACAAGCTCTAAGGGAGGACCATTCCTTAATTTGATGAAGATGTGTTGCTTTCTAATATTGAATTATATTGGGAGTAGCCAACCCATCCTTTATAGTTGATAATAGTAGTAGTACTGTGTGTGACACTCTAGGCTTTCAGTTACACCAAATGAATTTAAAAAAAAAAGTTTTCTGCATTGTTCATCATTTTGGGAGGGGAACCCTTACTGGCAAGGTCACAAATAAATAAAGTAATCGGGGTAGGATGTTCATTTTAATGCATAAATTCTCCCTATGCAGGAGATTCTGAATTTTGTCCAACTAGCAAGATTTTGTTAGATTTTGTTTAACAAGGGTGGAAAAGTATCAGTGTATATAGGGTATCATAGGAAGGGCTAATATCCTATCCTCAGGCCTCGTTCACATCTAGCTGACGCAGATGGCTGTGCGATCGGAACGCAGCGCATCCGATCGCACGCCATCTGCGCCGCTGTCCGCTGCGCTGCTGATCCCATCCATTGACAGTGATGGGATCAGCTCTGCGGTGCAGGCAAAATGCAGGCAGCAGTACGCAAGCGCTTCCCAGCGCATCGTACTGCTGCGCAGCGCAGTAGATGTGAACGGTAGAAGGGCAGTCTATGCCCTTCTGCCGTTCCTGCGTTTCAGCACATCATACACGCTTCCATATCCGCACGGAAGCTGATGTGAACGAGGCCTAACTCCTAGCGGTATTGACAGGTATATACGTTCATACAAAACATGCTGTGAACAGTATAAACGTGTCTACACATCAATACTCTCCTGCACTGTATACTAGACCCTTGCTTGACACATTTTGGCAAGTTACAGGAAAAAAAGGTTATACAGATTAATTTTATCACTTTTTGCACAGAAATCCTGGGGAAATTGAACGCCAGGGAGGTTAAAAGAGTGTGAATTCCAATGATACAATGGCAATTTTGCTGCAATGTGGAGAACAAAGAGGAGGGGATCCCAATAGGCAATGCCTTGGTTTTATCCTGGTGTAGTTTAGAACCGGAAAGATACTCACATTTCTGCAGTAAACTATAAAGAGGTTTGGGGTCAAGTGAGAGTCGCAAGCACATCGTTCGCAAATAAGGACAACTTGTATTCACAAGAATCTCGTGTAACTCCCTTAAAGAGGAACTGTAGTGAAAATGACATAATTAGTAAAATTACTTATGTATTACAATATTTATTTATACATTATTTATTCAGTGTTTGCCCATAGTGAATTCTTTCCTCTCCCTAGTTTACAATTTGAAATTTATCACTGGTGATGACATCTTTAGTTCTGCCAGGTGATCTGTACGGACAGGGCTGGCTTTAGGTTTCACAGCGCCCTGAGCGAAAACTGATTTTTGTGCCCCCCCCCCCCCTTCATCCTCTTCCCATGTGCAGATACACACACACACGCACATATACACACACACAGGCCCATATTGTGAGAAAGCGCGCAAGAGCCGCCGCCATAAGCCAGCGGCAGGCGGCTCTTTCCGCGCATAGTGACGCTGCACACGGAGAGGCAGCCGCCTCCTCTCAGTATGAGGCGGATGTCTCCGTGCAGGGCTCAGTGGAGCGCGGAGAAACCGCCGCGTTGGATGCGGCGGTTAGCGCGCATGCCCCCGCTGCGGAAGCACCGCAGAGCGGGGCTGGTGTGGCTGGGACACGTAGTCCCTCTGGATTTAGAGTGACGCGCGCGCGCGCACTCAGGCAGGCTTTATGTGGCAGCCAGAGGTAGTCAGCTGACCAGGCTGGTCAGCTGACTCTGGTTCCACTCCTCATTGGTTCAGCACTTAGGGAGGTGCTGGAGAGGTGCCTGTGTATATATACTGCAGGCTGTTCAGTTGCTGGTTGTCTGGCGTTGCGATCACTTATGTGGAAGCACCCAGATCCGTAGTCAGATCCGCAAGTGTGCCGGGACCAGCTGGAGCTGTAATCCTACACTTAGCTAGATTCTGTTGATAGCTTAAAGTACTAGTTTGATTGTGATTATCTCTTTTGACTCTTTGCCTGCCTGACTATCCTCCTGAACTCTGATCTTGTACCTCGATATTTCTGATACTCTGTTGCCGAACCCCGGCTCGTCCTTAGACTCTGCTCCTGCCTCCTGATTTTGTACCTCATATATCTGATACCCTGTTGCCGAACCCTGCTTGTACCTAGACTCCGCCTTTGCCTCCTGATCCTGTACTTTATCTGTCCGTGTGTGTACGACCTGGCTTGTCCGACCTTGAGAACCGACCTCACTGTCAGAGGCGATTCCCCGTTCTGTTAGTGACACTTCCTCCAAAGTGTTACTTTCTGGCAATCCTTCCTACTCTCAGCCTGACTCCTCCCGCCTTGGAGAGCCCAGGTCTTCGGAAGGAACCAGTGCAGTACGCCTTAGTGCGCTGAGGCCTAGTCCTCTTAAGTGTTACTGTTACACCAAGCACTACACTCTACTCAGGTGAACAGAGGTTAGCTGGTATATCGGATTATCGGTGATACTGCAGATCACTTATAATCTGGTATACATCTGTATTCCCAGTGATACTGCAGATCACCGGTAATCAGATCCTCTCTGTGCTTCACCGATCGTTACACATATGCAATTCCCCTTTTCACCTGAGATATCTCCTAGGACAGTGGTTTACAACCTTTTTGACGTTGTGACACATCACGCCAAATGCTCAGATCTCCGTGACACGTCACGTATGTATAATAGAAAAAATACTATTAATAACCACGAATGGATGGAAAGAGTGCATTATCCTGAGTACAATTAAAAATGAAGGCTAGAACCTTTCAGTAATATTAATAAAAACAATCAGTGGGACAGTTAGCCGCCTTCCCCCCATTTAGAATGATAGCACAGCACTGACAATTTGCACCACACGTTATAGCTGCTGTGCGGCTATCCCCCCCCCCCCCCTTCCAAACGCCCTCAGACTCAATATAGGTAGGTAGCCAGGTATAGGTGACCACCGTATAGGATTACATGTGTAGGTGCCCTCAATATAGGTTGCCAAGCATAGGTGCCCCCAGTATACGAAGTCAGTTGAAGGTCTCCATCCCCCCATAGGTAGCCAGGGGTAGGTGCCTCCAGTATAGGTAGCCAGGTGTTGGAGCCCTCAGTAAAGGTAGCCAGCTATAGGTGCCCTCAGTATAGGAAATCAGGTGTAGGTGCCCTTAGTATAGGCAACCAGCTATAGGCATCCCCTTGGAAGCCGGCGCCCTGAGCGACCGCACTGGTCGCTCATATCAAAGGCCGGCTATGTGTACGGATTGTTCCTTACTGCTTACTGAGAGTTACATGCACAGAGATATGGCTTGGTTGGTAATTGAAAAATGCTGTTATTTCTCACAATGCAATGAGGTTCACAGACTATCAGGACCATTACACTGTGGGAGGGTTTCACCACAATATCAGCCATCCAGACCCCTCTGATGTTCTATTCGAGAAAAGTTAGAGATTTCTGGAAGACTGGGTAAGGGGATATCAGCTACTGATTGGAATAAAGTTCAATCCTGGGTTAAAGTTCCTCTTTAATATCAGGATGTTGCGGCATAGCTACCGCTGAATGAATAATATTTTATCTAATACATAATACAGTACAAAAATAAGAACAGGAGAGAAAGAGAAGGGCCCCACATGCTCACTGCTTCACTCACTGCCCTTTCCAGTTGTTTTGTTGACCCCAGCAGTGCAATCCAACATCAACCCTCATTCCCAAAAGAAAAGAAAAAGATCATATTTAAAATGCCTAAAGAAAATAAAACTGAGCAGATGTGCATATTATGTGTCACCCGCTATGAAAAGTGTACCTTCAACTCCTTCCTTATAGATACTGAGTGATAACCTAGACTATTTATTTGGACTGTTTTTGTTGGCAGTTGCCTTGTTCTCTAGTTGTTGACAGGTGTATAGTCATTATTCAATAATACAACTTACATTACATTATGGACGTACAATGGAATGCTGGCTGGCTGAACATCCACTATGGCAGTTGCCCACGGTACCAAATTGGCCAGTGGTGCCTTTAAAGAGAAACTCTGACCAAGAATTGAACTTTAGCCCAATCAGTAGTTGATACCCCCTTTTACATGAGAAATCGATTCCTTTTCACAAACAGACCATCAGGGGGCGCTGTATGACTGATATTGTGTTGAAACTCCTCCCACAAGAAGCTCTGAGTACCGTGGTACTCCTGGCAGTTTCCTGTCTGTGAACCCTGTTACATTGTGAGAAATAGCTCTTTACAGCTGTTTCCAACTGCCAAAACAGCAAGCAGCAGCTATATCACATGCCAGCAGTAAAAATGTCACCATGTAATAAATGTCAGAATATAAATCAAGGAGAGGAAAGATTTTACAATGGGCAAACACTGACTAAATCATTTATACATAATTATTGTAAAATTGAAGTAAAATTATTACATTATTTTCACTGAAGTTCCTCTTTAAAGAGAATCTGTATTGTTAAAATCGCACAAAAGTAAACATACCAGTGCGTTAGGGGACATCTCCTATTACCCTCTGTCACAATTTCGCCGCTCCCCGCCGCATTAAAAGTGGTTAAAAACAGTTTTAAAAAGTTTGTTTATAAACAAACAAAATGGCCACCAAAACAGGAAGTAGGTTGATGTACAGCATGTCCACACATAGAAAATACATCCATACACAAGCAGGCTGTATACACCCTTCCTTTTGTATCTCAAGAGATCATTGTGTGTTTCTTTCCCCCTTCTGCTCTCATGCACTGAAGTTTCAGGCTGCTCTTTTCTTCCTGCAAACAGCTCTGCCCTTGTCTATAAATCCTCAGTATGTGAAAGCCCAGCCAGCTCAGAGGATGATTTATCCAGCTTGTAAAAGATAAGAGAGAATCTGCCATAATCTAAATAACACACAGGCAGTGTGCAGAGAGGGGCCTGGAGGGGAGAGATTCATCACAGAACCACAACACTGAAGAACTTGGCAGCCTTCCAGACACAGGCCGACAAGTCTGACAGGGGAAAGATACATTGATTTATTACAGAGACTGTTATAGTAGAAAGTGCGGCAGTAAGCCAGAACACATTAGAATAGCTTTTGGAACTTGTAGGATGATAAAAAACAGGATGCAATTTTTGTTACGGAGTCTTTTTAAGTAGAAAAAAAGTGAAGTGCCAACAGAATCTTTATATTTTATGATTTAAGAATGTGACCTAACAGTTTCCATTCATAACATCTTTTTATAACTAGGCCCCCAAGATCATGCCTAAAAACGGTGCCAGCAAAAGATTCACCATCAAACACCCAAAGCACCTACACAAATAACATGCATGAATATATAATACATGCACACAGGCCCGTTTCTAGGGCCGTGCAGCTGTGCGGCCGCCCTGAGCGCTATTGGGTGCGGAGCAGTGCTTTTTGGCGCTGCTAGATTTGGGTGCAGCCGGCGCCACCATAGACTATAACAGGAATCACAACTGAGCGCCGCTCAGTGAGTAACGTAGGCACCGTCAGAATGTCAAAAACCTGAGCGGTTCTTGCCTTTTTCATGATTGCCAACTCAGTAAAGGACCAGCCCTTAAAGCGTTGCTATCATATAAATCCGGCATAGTGGGGTCTGAACCCTCTATAACAGTAATTATAGATTGACAGTATACCTTAAAATGAATCAGAGCACTCAGTATATGATTTTATATAAAAAATTGTATTTGCTTATCATACAGCATATATACAAAATATGAACAGTTCCAAGTAGTGTTTCCTTCTAACAGTATTCCATCTCATCAAGGCTTTAGAGCCAAGTGATCATCAATCTTCTAAGTACATTCAAAAAAGAATATAACAGTTGTGTTATGTAGAATAAGATCAAAAGTAGTCTCATCTGTGTCAATAGCTGTGTATCTAGTAGCTGTGTAAAACTTGTAGTAATCTTCTTAAAGAAATGGCATAAAAAATAGCTTCTAAAAAAACTTCTTGCTAACATCTTAACAAAACTTAATGCTGAAAAATTAATAAAGTAAATCACCAGAATATTAAGCATATTACCCCTTCTCTGTCATCTCTTCAGCATCTAGAACCACTTGTGGGAAGGTAGCTTCTGCCTCATGTGTCTTCTCAGGAGATTGTTGGGCTTCTGCAAACTATGAGCTTTCAGGCCCTACTTTTATAGGGGTTGGAGGCAATATGGCTGCCTAATCTGGACTTTCCCTGAATCCCAGACTCTAATTGGCTAAAGCTTCCGTGCGTCAATGCTATCTATGTTTTGAATACCTAAATCACAATATTATTGTTTATAAATTCTTAATTACCTTATCTTGTGGGAATTAACGTCATTTGGAGTGCTTGACATTTTGTTTAGGTCATTTCCGACGCACGTAATTAAAAATGGACGTCAACAGCCATCTTGTCTGTTGGCTGACCCAGACATTGAGACTAAACAATGTCATTCATGACGCATTTCTGATAAAGTGTTCCCTGTTAATTATGTTGGAATGTCTTGGTACTTCCCCAGACATGAGATTGGTCAGGTTGACACTGTAACCAGACCTGTGAGAGCCTTCAGCAATTTAAGGCTTATTGAAACATACAAGGCTTCTAATATACTTATTTAAATATAAAGCTTATTATATAATTCTACTTAAAACAATTAATCATAAAAGAAATAATTGCATATTAAATCTTGATAATATAAAATCCTTTTCCATATATTTGTCTTTCTGATGAAGAAATAAATATCTAATTTCAACAGGCAGAGGTCAGCCTTTCATAACAAATAACAAACAGTATTAATAATGTTGACGCCAAATGGCATCATGGAGTCATCTTTAACTAATTGGGAAACCCCCTTGTTTTATTTTTTATATCTCTCATATTTTGACTTTCTCTGTCTGGGAAATGTTTTGCTGGCCTTGGCCTTCAAGCTAAGAAACATGTCAACATCTTCTAAAACTTAAACAATCTCACAAGAAGGTTTCACAGACCCAAATCATCACTAGCTTTTAAATATATTTTAAAGTAATAGATTCTATTATATAGGGTTCAACAATAACTATTCCTTTCTTTAGAAGAACTGTATTGATCATTAATTTTTAGGTTAATATATGTGTAAGAATTAAGAATATGTGCATATATAATTACTGCAGTAATGTAAGTTTAACTTGCTTCCTGTCTTCACACAGAAGCCTCTTTAAATATCAAGGCCACGCACTAGCATAAACAAGAATGCTCTGACTATTTGTAACTAGAATAATCTTATAGGCCTCACAGCCTGGAATATGCTATGTCACAGAGCAATATAAAGTACTCTAACTTTTCACTTTACAATGAAATTGTGCATAGAACATTAAAACTTAACACATATCCATATGACATCTTTTCCTGCATAAATAAAACCGCTAGAATTCTGACATCCCCCCTTGCAGGAAAATGATGGCAGATGATTAGCGATCTCCGCAGTTGTTACATTTCTCCGGAAAAAAAAAAAATTCTATAATCAAAATTAAAAGTAATGCAATCTTTCATTCTTGCAAAACCTTGCTCATTAAGTAGTGTTGTCAGCTGTGTTGCCTGCCTGACAATAGACTCAATAGTAAGATTAATATCTTCTCCAATAAACATATTTTGCTGGTCTAGATATGGCTATAGTCTTTGTATATAACACATGTATGGATTCACCCTTGAATTTGTAGTTTCTATCACTGTGGTAGCTTGTGTAGATATGTAGGAAAATTCTAGGCAATATTTGTCACCCATTTTAAGACATATGGGCCCATATGCAATTCATTTTTTCACCTGAGTTTTCTCCTGGGTGATATATGTAAAAAAAAATGCATTTTAAGCGATCAGAAAGCAAGAAAATGCTCAAAATAATTTTGATAGTCCTTTTAGTTAAAAAGTGCTGGAAAGGTATTTTAATTGAAGATGAAAAGTTATCTCCTAGGAGAAAAGTCAGGTGAAAAAGTGAATTGCATATGGCCCATGGTATAACTTAAAGTTCAAAATGTATAAACAGGAATTATACCGTTCATGTGGTCCCTAGGTTATTTTGAACACAATACATTCAACATTTTATTGTTAGCTTACAACAGGTTAATTAGTTAGTTGGTTAGTATTATGTATTAATACAGTTAATTACACCTTTCTTATACCACAAGGTTTCTTTCACAAATGGTATGTAGTAAAATAAAGTATGTGTAGTTTACCAGCAGAATCCCATAAAATATCATCTTTCTATTTAAATATAGATATCATATCAAAAATGTAGGCATGGAAAAGTTCTTTAACAATTCAAATTGCAAGCTAACTAGTTGCAGTAGCGGTTTTCAAATATCTTCTCAATAAAACATATATATTAACATCTCATTGTTGAAGTTGCTTCTCCACTTCATGTTTCCAATATTTAGGAGTATTTCTCAGGAATTAATCTGGATCTTTACTGTTGAATTAAAAGTCTCTTGAAACGTATGTTGTAGACTGTCAGCATTCTTGTATGTAAATCTTTGCATGTTTACTTCCGCAAAAAGTCAAATGTGATAGATTATTCTGTAGATTAAGTGTGATATACGATTATTTTCTTGTTAAGCACAGTCTCTTCTCATGACAATATTTAATGCAGTTACACGCTTGATCCTGGATATGTCATGTGTAGATCTTCTCTCTGATTGAAGTAGTTATCCGCACTAATCATTCATTAGTATTGGAATCAGTAGTCATTCAGAATTTTCTTTTCTGGAAACTCCTTTAACAGGTATCATATGTTTCATATAGCTTTCAGTCAAGTGTCTGTAATTCTTGCATACAACATGCAGTTCTCATGATAACAAGATAGGATCCCCCCTTGTGCCGCTTTATAGCAATCTAGTACCAGTCCAATGTTTTACTAGCAGTTAAGTCTGCCACTTTAACGCATTATTGACAGTTCAGGTTGTTTAGAACATTTCATCTGTAATATTATCAAATAGTCCCGCATTTAACTCTGTTTTCTGAGTTGACTATGGCTAGTCATCTTGCATCTTTACGTCTAGTGTGTACGACAGTCTTTGCATACCATGGCACTTGAAGGCGTTTCACTCTTAGTTTCTTCAGTACTTTTCTTGTATATATATGGCTTGAGTATTTAATTGATATTTGAGTTATTCTTGCTCTTCTCCAAGTCATGTAGCGGGTGCTCCTCTAATTATGGTGCATCTTCCTTCTCCACCATTAGGCAATAACTTGTATGCTAGAACCAGTCATAGGGCAATTTCATTTGTCCCAGGATGCTTTCTTGAAACTTGAAAAGGATGAGTAACAACGGTCATCTACAAGTTGTATTATTAAACGGAACGTTGTATTATTTTCATTATCAGTCGGGTTGCAATTTAGTACAGTTTCATTCACTATGCAGAGCTGTGTGCAGATTTACGATAGTCCCTTCCTGAACATATCTTTTCATCATTTAGGATATTTGCATCTCTCTTGGAATTCAAACAAATGTTAAACTGTCCTTTATTCTGGTGAATTAGATTTTCTCTTTTAATTGTCCATGTATTGCATATTTGAACATTTCTGAAGAATATTTTTCTTTAACTTCATGTGAACAGCGCAGTGGCGTAGGGGTTAGTGTTCTCGCCTTGCAGTGCTAGGTCTGAGAGGAGTTTGTATGTGCTCTCTGTGTCTGTGTGGGTTTCCTCCGGACACTCTGGTTTCCAACTCTTCAGATAGTACTGGAATGGCTAGGTTGGGCATCCTCTTCAAGGATAAAGGCTGTATGAGCAAATCCAGCAGTCACTCTTGTTCAGGCGCTGGGCATACTGTTGATGCATCAAGTTCAATTTATTTTGAAGTCTTCCTTGTAAGTTGCAAAGTTCAGCTTTTGCAGTCATCAAATGTATCAGGTACAGCAAACCCCATTGTATGGGTATTTTTGCGGATAATTGATATTGTTCTCAGCACCTATGAGAAAAAATAAAAAGGAAGAGGAGAGAAGGGAAAAACACAAAAAAGTAATATGCAACATTCTGGTGAATTTTCAGCATAAAAAAAACTAAACTAAACTCTACTACCTTCCCACTTGTGGTTCAAAAAGAAAAATATTATTGATGCTATATGGTGCTGGGTACATTCTTACTAGTTTGCTCTAGTGTTCAAACTTATAACAGCAGGTTCCTTCTCTTCTTGCTTATGTCTTTTCTTAAGTTCATCTTAGTTTGTCTTTTAAAAATCAATGTAGTATTATCCATTTTCTGTAAATGTTGAGATATGTCTTCTCTTTGAAAAGTGTTCATTTTCTTCTACTGAAATAAAAAAACTTTCACGTTTAAGCTGTGCATAAAAATCCATTGATAGCATATCATACATGTCTTCATTGGTTGCTTCATGTGTGTCGTGGCTTTTATCATAGCTTGACATCAGTAAGTCCTTGTCCATGTACAAAAACATTTTCTCTTGTTATCTGTTCATCACTTTAGTTAACTGTTGTCCTCAGTGTTACACTTCTTGAATAGAGTATTCATCTTGAAACTGTTCTTCTTGAACTTCGTCAATCGATTACCTAAGGCATGGATTTCTCTTCCAGTCTCTTGGTGTACATAACTTCTTTTCTCCTTCATGTATTTAAAAGTCTTTATCAATCTAGGCTTCATTCTTCACATTAGGCCTTTAATCATCTTGTACATATAATGTAGTTTAGTGCAGTCTTCTATAGAACCAGCTTGATTGCTGTATGTCATTATTGTGAACAGTTATCTCCTTGTTTCTCCTGTAGTATGGCTTTCTTCCTGTAACTTCTCATAAGTCTTTATTGCATCTGCTTCTGTATTTGTAGCATGTCAGTATATCGCTGCATAGGTAGAAAAATCTATATCTTCCACATCTTCTTCATATACGGAATCAAAAATAGAATATCTATGTATATCTATCAGTCTTTTTCAAAAACTTCTACATTGGCTGTCTTCTTCTAAAACTGGATAATCTTGACATCTTAGTCTTGATCTTGAAATTTTGATATGATGTAACAGTCTCTATTGTAGTTTCAAATGTCTATCAAAACCTTCTTTCACTCATCTTCTGGTATTTTCTATGTCCTAAATCTTTCCTCTTCTAGTTCATCAGATTTATCTGTAAAAACTGAATATCTCCTTCTTCGTCTTCTAATGCTCTCTCTTCACCCACCTGATAATCTCATTTATCTTTTAACCTGGTGTCTTCTTCTGTCTGATCTTCTTTTCTTGTATTCCTTCAGGCCCACTTTTCTCTTAGTGCTGTCTCGATCTTCTCTCAGCTGGTGCGTCAACCAGTGGTTGGAGTTGTTAAAGAAGTAAAAGTACTTTTTAGTCCTCACACTTCTCTGGTTACTCCAGTTCCAATTGTTTCTTCTTCAGCTGTTTTCAGATCAGAGCTTCTTATAACATAGCCTCATCAAATGGCTTGTCTTCATGTTGATATCTTTGCATAGTCTTCTAGCATGCAGCTTTCATCGCTTATCTTAGCCGGTTTCTTCTGGGTGCCTGCAAGGAATGCTTGTTTGGAGTCTTCTTTGGTTCAGACAAAAGAGATTATCTTGTGAGACTTCCAAGCTTCAATAGCAACATTTTCAATTCTTCTTTAGTGAAACCTTCTTAGTATAATGTAGTCACAAAAATAGAGTCTCTCTTGATGCTTCTTAATAGGATCTAGCCTCAAAAATAAGTAGAGATTTCCCCCCTTGAGGCTAGGACTATAAAAATTATAAACCTTCTTGTTTAAAGGTCACTTCTGTATATTCATCTGTTACATCTCAACATGGCAGCTGCTATATCTGAGTCTTCATTACTCCTTTAGCTTCTCATGATAAAAAATTAAAAACAAACAAAACAAAAAAAACTTGAATCTTCACTGCTGCATTCTTCTTCTATTTCCTTCTAGGCATAATTGCTGATTAACTTCTGTATAAAACTGTAGTAGTTTTTTTTTGTTTCTTATCTTCAACAAAAAAAACTGAGATCAGCAGTCATATAAAAAAAATCTTTCATTTGTAGTCTGAGAGAAAAAAAAATCAAGTGTCATATCTTTTTAAGTCTATTCTTAATGCATGTTGTGTTGCTGTCAGTTGGAGGATTGTCTTGTCTTCGCCTGTGTCGGCATCTGGTAGTGCTAACCACACACTAAAGATTCTTGTTCTCATAAAAAAAAAATACAAAAATAAAAATAAAAGCAAATATTTCTTCTTACATCTCATTTATGTCTGCTGTAACTTGTCTTGTATCTGTAGTCTTCTACATTTTAAAGAGCCATACATCTTTAAAACAGGATTTTTCTCTTTTTTTCCCCAAAAAGTTATTTATAGGAGCTTTTGCTTTCATCACAAATTCTGTTCAATTCTCTAGTATAAAGAACAATGTTAATTCTCTTGATAGCAGAATCTCTTTCATATATAAAAAATGTTATTTTCATGAAAAAAAAACTGTTCTCTTACTTTTCCTTCTCACTGAGCTTGTTTCAAAAAGTTTTTCTGCACATCTAAGGTAGCCATTTTCATAATGTATAGCTATATACTCTGCTTCAGTATGCTGCTTCATTTTGTCAGAAAAATACATGTAGCGCTATTCCTTTTCTTAGGTTCAATAGGCCAAAGTATTTATTTTCTCTTCTAAGTCATTTCATAGACTATAAACTGAGTGTGCTCATTAGTAATTCTCTTCTATGAGATTTTAAAGCAAAAGAATATCTTCCTTCTTTGCTTCAGATTTTGGATGCTTGATATGCATATCCAACTCTAAATATGAGTATATAAGTACTTTTTTATTCTCTTATCGCGATAGAAAACTATGGTCTATATTTCCACCATAGAAAGTATACTTCAAGATAACAATCAAGATAACCATCAACTGTTGGGCGCCAACTGTCAAAAACCTGAGCGGTTCTTGCCTTTTTCATTAATGCCAACTCAGTAAAGGACCAGCCCTTAAAGCGTTGCTATCATATAAATCCGGCATAGTGGGGTCTGAACCCTCTATAACAGTAATTATAGATTGACGGTATACCTTGAAATGAATCAGAGCACTCAGTATATGATTTTATATAAAAAATTGTATTTGCTTATCATACAGCATATATACAAAATATGAACAGTTCCAAGTAGTGTTTCCTTCTAACAGTATTCCATCTCATCAAGGCTTTAGAGCCAAGCGATCATCAATCTTCTAAGTACATTCAAAAAAGAATATAACAGTTGTGTTATGTAGAATAAGATCAAAAGTAGTCTCATCTGTATCAATAGCTGTGTATCTAGTAGCTGTGTAAAACTTGTAGTAATCTTCTTAAAGAAATGGCATAAAAAATAGCTTCTAAAAAAACTTCTTGCTAACATCTTAACAAAACTTAATGCTGAAAAATTAATAAAGTAAATCACCAGAATATTAAGCATATTACCCCTTCTCTGTCATCTCTTCAGCATCTAGAACCACTTGTGGGAAGGTAGCTTCTGCCTCATGTGTCTTCTCAGGAGATTGTTGGGCTTCTGCAAACTATGAGCTTTCAGGCCCTACTTTTATAGGGGTTGGAGGCAATATGGCTGCCTAATCTGGACTTTTCCTGAATCCCAGACTCTAATTGGCTAAAGCTTCCGTGCGTCAATGCTATCTATGTTTTGAATACCTAAATCACAATATTATTGTTTATAAATTCTTAATTACCTTATCTTGTGGGAATTAACGTCATTTGGAGTGCTTGACATTTTGTTTAGGTCATTTCTGACGCACGTAATTAAAAATGGACGTCAACAGCCATCTTGTCTGTTGGCTGACCCAGACATTGAGACTAAACAATGTCATTCATGACGCATTTCTGATAAAGTGTTCCCTGTTAATTATGTTGGAATGTCTTGGTACTTCCCCAGACATGAGATTGGTCAGGTTGACACTGTAACCAGACCTGTCAGAGCCTTCAGCAATTTAAGGCTTATTGAAACATACAAGGCTTCTAATATACTTATTTAAATATAAAGCTTATTATATAATTCTACTTAAAACAATTAATCATAAAAGAAATAATTGCATATTAAATCTTGATAATATAAAATCCTTTTCCATATATTTGTCTTTCTGATGAAGAAATAAATATCTAATTTCAACCGGCAGAGGTCAGCCTTTCATAACAAATAACAAACAGTATTAATAATGTTGACGCCAAATGGCATCATGGAGTCATCTTTAACTAATTGGGAAACCCCCTTGTTTTATTTTTTATATCTCTCATATTTTGACTTTCTCTGTCTGGGAAATGTTTTGCTGGCCTTGGCCTTCAAGCTAAGAAACATGTCAACATCTTCTTAAACTAAAACAATCTCACAAGAAGGTTTCACAGACCCAAATCATCACTAGCTTTTAAATATATTTTAAAGTAATAGATTCTATTATATAGGGTTCAACAATAACTATTCCTTTCTTTAGAAGAACTGTATTGATCATTAATTTTTAGGTTAATATATGTGTAAGAATTAAGAATATGTGCATATATAATTACTGCAGTAATGTAAGTTTAACTTGCTTCCTGTCTTCACACAGAAGCCTCTTTAAATATCAAGGCCACGCACTAGCATAAACAAGAATGCTCTGACTATTTGTAACTAGAATAATCTTATAGGCCTCACAGCCTGGAATATGCTATGTCACAGAGCAATATAAAGTACTCTAACTTTTCACTTTACAATGAAATTGTGCATAGAACATTAAAACTTAACACATATCCATATGACATCTTTTCCTGCATAAATAAAACCGCTAGAATTCTGACAAGAAGACGGAGCCGAGGTTGCTTAAAAAACACAATAATTTGGCCTCCAGCAATCGCTGGAAGCCGAATTATATCATTCCCCCACTATCCATGGCGGCCTGGAGGGGGAATAATAATTCATATGGCCCAGACTTGTGCAGAAGCAGGATCAGCCATATACCGCTGTATCCTGCGCCCAAGTGTACCGGCGCCGATTTCAAATGTATGCATTGGGGGGGGGGGCGCTGTAATGGAGGGGGGAGCCAGAGCCGCAGCCGCAGGGAAGGCAGCCCGACCTTTCCCTCCCTTCCTCTCCCCACTGCGGTTCCCCCTCCATTATGGGGGGCATTTACCTACCTCACCTATACTGGGGGGGCAGCTACCTAACATATAATGGGGGGCACCTACCTAATCTAACCTATACTGGAGGGCAGCTGCCAATCTAACTTATACTGGGGGGCAGCTACCTAATCTAACCTGTACTGGGAGGCAGCTACCTAATCTAACCTATACTGGGGGGCACCTACCTAATCTAACCTATACTGGGGGGCAGCTACCTATCTAACCTATACTGGGGGCACTTACTTATCTAACCTGTATTGGGGGCACCTACCTACCTAGCTAGCCTATACAGGTGGCAACTATACTGGCTACCTATATTGGAGGCACCTACCTAACTAACCTATACTGGGGGCACCTACCTATCTAACCTATGCTGGGGCAACTATTCTTGCTACCTATATTAGAGTAGAGATGACCCGAACGGTTTGCCGGCGAACGGTAACCGGCAAACTTCCAGGGTTCGCGATCACGGAGAACTGCGAACTTTACCGGAAGTTCGATTCGCCCCCATAGTGCATCATGAGGGTCAACTTTGACCCTCTACATCCCAGTCAGCAGGCACATTGTAGCCAATCAGGCTACACTCCCTCCTGGAGCCCCAACCCCCCTTATAAAAGGCAGGCAGCGTCAGGCTTTTCACTCACTCGTGTACCTGCAGTAATTAGAGAAGGGAGAGCTGCTGCAGAGAGAGATATAGGGAAAGCTTAGTTAGGCTCTTGTAGGCTTGTTAGCTTGCTCCTTGCTGATTCTTATTGCTAAAAAAGCACCCCTCAACAGCTCTTTTGAGAGATAATCTTGTTCTTGTGATCTACTTTTTTTTTTTGTGTGGCCCACTTGCATTATATACAGCCCTGTCAGTCAGTCGCAGCTGGTCTTTGGCCCATTGGTGGTAATTACTACTGTGTCAGGTGCAGATTTGTAATACCCATCACTGCATATACCTACCTGTTGTTCACAGTTAGAGATGTCGCGAACTGTTCGCCGGCGAACGGTTCCAGGCAAACTTCGGGGGTTCGCGTTCGCCTACCAAACGCGAACTTTTCCGGAAGTTCGATTCGCCCCATAAAGCTCTATTGAGCAAAACTTTGACTCTTTATATTACAGCCAGCAGACACATTATTGCCATACACACTGCTCTCAATGCTGGAGGCCCACCCCCCCTCCTCCAAGTAAGGTTCTTATACTGCCTACACTAATTAGTTAAGGGACAGCTGCTACACACTCTGCTAGAGAGATTTTAATTAGCCTGTTGGTGGATAGCTCCCTCCTACCTCCACCCTTCTTCCTCCTACCGGAGGGACTCATCTGCTAGGGAATTCCAGTATTTCAAAAACCAGCTTATATACCATGATGGGGATTTGAACCCAGGCCTCAGTGTATGGTAGGCAACTAACATATCCATTGTACCACCAACACTAGTAGCTGAAAGTAGCTGAAAGTAGCTGAAAGTAGCTGAAAGTAGCTGAAAGTAGCCTAGCATGTACCATTTATGCTTAATGCAAGAGAAAAATTAGACAAGACAAATAACATTTATATCACACTTTTCTCCTGGCAAACTCAAAGCACCAGAGCTGCAGCCACTAGGGCACGCTCTATAGGCAGTAGCACAGATATGTAGCCAGACATGGCCTTGTATTTTGCGTTCAACAGTTGTCAAGAGAAAAATTAGACAAGATAGCAGTGTTAGGAAGACTTGCCTACGGTCTCCTACTGAATTGGTGCTGGCTTACTGAACAGACAGAGACAAGATTTGAACTTTGGTCTCCTGTGTCAGAGGCAGAGCCATTCACCATTGCACCATGCAGCCACTGCTTAGAGATGTGTAGCCAGACATGGCCTTGTATTTTGTGTTCAACAGTTGTCAAGAGAAAAATTACACAAGATCACAGTGTTAGGAAGACTTGCCTAAGGTCACCGACTGAATAGGTGCTGGCTTACTGAACAGACAGAGACGAGATTCGAACTCTGGTCTCCTGTGTCAGAGGCAGAGCCATTCACCATTACACCATGCAACCACTGCTTACAGACATGTAGCCAGACATGACCTTGTATTTTGTGTTCAACAGTTGTCAAGAGAAAAATTAGACAAGATAGCAGTGTTAGGAAGACTTGCCTAAGGTCTCCTACTGAATAGGTGCTGGCTTACTGAACAGACAGAGACAAGATTCGAACTCTGGTCTCCTGTGTCAGAGGCAGAGCCATTCACCATTACACCATGCAGCCACTGCCATGCAGCAAATTTTCTAGCATTGTAGGAACTGTTAGGGGGATCATAACTGGTGAGTTTCGGGCCCCTAGGCCAAAGAGGTCATAGCCTAGGGTCACAAAAACCTGTTTATTTGGGCAATTTCAGTGGTGGCAATTCTGAGGTACATAAATCTCAGCCATGGCCGTTAGCAACGTCTGAATCTCACGAAATGTCTCATGCAGGTAGAAAAAATCAATTAACCCTTCGCACACTCACATGCAAATGTTCAAACAAATGCATTCACAGATTTACTCATCCAGGCACAACTGTTATCCCTACAGCTAAATTAAAAGCCAGGGTTTTAGTTCACAGAAGAATGCATTCTTATGCTTAGTCACCTATACTGCGTAGAAGTACCCAGGTAAACATAGGTGTCCTAACTCTGGCCCTGTAACATGCATAGTGCAGACATGCAAACACATTCATTGCATCAAACCTATCAATGGATTAGGAGCACACATCCTAACTTCCTCTCCTGGGAAAGACAGTGCATCTTACCAATCGCACAAGGGAGCTAATGTTATGTGTCCATGTGCACCATGCGCATACACCAGCATAAGCTGTCTGCATGCTGACAAACATACAGGGGAAGGGGGGAGTGCACCGAATTGGACCCTAGCCACAGGGGTCAATGATAAGAATAAACATACATATATCCAGGCACATCGCCTCTAGTTAGGACATTAAATAAATTATTAGGGAAAGGGAGGTGCTGAAGGGGGTGTGGCGAGAAACAGCAAAAATCAATTAACCCTTCGCACACTCACATGCAAATGTTCAAACAAATGCATTCACAGATTTACTCATCCAGGCACAACTGTTATCCCTACAGCTAAATTAAAAGCCAGGGTTTTAGTTCACAGAAGAATGCATTCTTATGCTTAGTCACCTATACTGCGTAGAAGTACCCAGGTAAACATAGGTGTCCTAACTCTGGCCCTGGCTTTTAATTTAGCTGTAGGGATAACAGTTGTGCCTGGATGAGTAAATCTGTGAATGCATTTGTTTGAACATTTGCATGTGAGTGTGCGAAGGGTTAATTGATTTTTGCTGTTTCTCGCCACACCCCCTTCAGCACCTCCCTTTCCCTAATAATTTATTTAATGTCCTAACTAGAGGCGATGTGCCTGGATATATGTATGTTTATTCTTATCATTGACCCCTGTGGCTAGGGTCCAATTCGGTGCACTCCCCCCTTCCCCTGTATGTTTGTCAGCATGCAGACAGCTTATGCTGGTGTATGCGCATGGTGCACATGGACACATAACATTAGCTCCCTTGTGCGATTGGTAAGATGCACTGTCTTTCCCAGGAGAGGAAGTTAGAATGTGTGCTCCTAATCCATTGATAGGTTTGATGCAATGAATGTGTTTGCATGTCTGCACTATGCATGTTACAGGGCCAGAGTTAGGACACCTATGTTTACCTGGGTACTTCTACGCAGTATAGGTGACTAAGCATAAGAATGCATTCTTCTGTGAACTAAAACCCTGGCTTTTAATTTAGCTGTAGGGATAACAGTTGTGCCTGGATGAGTAAATCTGTGAATGCATTTGTTTGAACATTTGCATGTGAGTGTGCGAAGGGTTAATTGATTTTTGCTGTTTCTCGCCACACCCCCTTCAGCACCTCCCTTTCCCTAATAATTTATTTAATGTCCTAACTAGAGGCGATGTGCCTGGATATATGTATGTTTATTCTTATCATTGACCCCTGTGGCTAGGGTCCAATTCGGTGCACTCCCCCCTTCCCCTGTATGTTTGTCAGCATGCAGACAGCTTATGCTGGTGTATGCGCATGGTGCACATGGACACATAACATTAGCTCCCTTGTGCGATTGGTAAGATGCACTGTCATTCCCAGGAGAGGAAGTTAGGATGTGTGCTCCTAATCCATTGATAGGTTTGATGCAATGAATGTGTTTGCATGTCTGCACTATGCATGTTACAGGGCCAGAGTTAGGACACCTATGTTTACCTGGGTACTTCTACGCAGTATAGGTGACTAAGCATAAGAATGCATTCTTCTGTGAACTAAAACCCTGGCTTTTAATTTAGCTGTAGGGATAACAGTTGTGCCTGGATGAGTAAATCTGTGAATGCATTTGTTTGAACATTTGCATGTGAGTGTGCAAAGGGTTAATTGATTTTTGCTGTTTCTCGCCACACCCCCTTCAGCACCTCCCTTTCCCTAATAATTTATTTAATGTCCTAACTAGAGGCGATGTGCCTGGATATATGTATGTTTATTCTTATCATTGACCCCTGTGGCTAGGGTCCAATTCGGTGCACTCCCCCCTTCCCCTGTATGTTTGTCAGCATGCAGACAGCTTATGCTGGTGTATGCGCATGGTGCACATGGACACATAACATTAGCTCCCTTGTGCGATTGGTAAGATGCACTGTCTTTCCCAGGAGAGGAAGTTAGGATGTGTGCTCCTAATCCATTGATAGGTTTGATGCAATGAATGTGTTTGCATGTCTGCACTATGCATGTTACAGGGCCAGAGTTAGGACACCTATGTTTACCTGGGTACTTCTACGCAGTATAGGTGACTAAGCATAAGAATGCATTCTTCTGTGAACTAAAACCCTGGCTTTTAATTTAGCTGTAGGGATAACAGTTGTGCCTGGATGAGTAAATCTGTGAATGCATTTGTTTGAACATTTGCATGTGAGTGTGCGAAGGGTTAATTGATTTTTGCTGTTTCTCGCCACACCCCCTTCAGCACCTCCCTTTCCCTAATAATTTATTTAATGTCCTAACTAGAGGCGATGTGCCTGGATATATGTATGTTTATTCTTATCATTGACCCCTGTGGCTAGGGTCCAATTCGGTGCACTCCCCCCTTCCCCTGTATGTTTGTCAGCATGCAGACAGCTTATGCTGGTGTATGCGCATGGTGCACATGGACACATAACATTAGCTCCCTTGTGCGATTGGTAAGATGCACTGTCTTTCCCAGGAGAGGAAGTTAGGATGTGTGCTCCTAATCCATTGATAGGTTTGATGCAATGAATGTGTTTGCATGTCTGCACTATGCATGTTACAGGGCCAGAGTTAGGACACCTATGTTTACCTGGGTACTTCTACGCAGTATAGGTGACTAAGCATAAGAATGCATTCTTCTGTGAACTAAAACCCTGGCTTTTAATTTAGCTGTAGGGATAACAGTTGTGCCTGGATGAGTAAATCTGTGAATGCATTTGTTTGAACATTTGCATGTGAGTGTGCGAAGGGTTAATTGATTTTTGCTGTTTCTCGCCACACCCCCTTCAGCACCTCCCTTTCCCTAATAATTTATTTAATGTCCTAACTAGAGGCGATGTGCCTGGATATATGTATGTTTATTCTTATCATTGACCCCTGTGGCTAGGGTCCAATTCGGTGCACTCCCCCCTTCCCCTGTATGTTTGTCAGCATGCAGACAGCTTATGCTGGTGTATGCGCATGGTGCACATGGACACATAACATTAGCTCCCTTGTGCGATTGGTAAGATGCACTGTCTTTCCCAGGAGAGGAAGTTAGGATGTGTGCTCCTAATCCATTGATAGGTTTGATGCAATGAATGTGTTTGCATGTCTGCACTATGCATGTTACAGGGCCAGAGTTAGGACACCTATGTTTACCTGGGTACTTCTACGCAGTATAGGTGACTAAGCATAAGAATGCATTCTTCTGTGAACTAAAACCCTGGCTTTTAATTTAGCTGTAGGGATAACAGTTGTGCCTGGATGAGTAAATCTGTGAATGCATTTGTTTGAACATTTGCATGTGAGTGTGCGAAGGGTTAATTGATTTTTGCTGTTTCTCGCCACACCCCCTTCAGCACCTCCCTTTCCCTAATAATTTATTTAATGTCCTAACTAGAGGCGATGTGCCTGGATGTATGTATGTTTATTCTTATCTTGCAGGTAGAAGACATATTGTTAGACTTGGGCTCTAAAGATGGGTTCCATACATCTCTGCAAACCAGAGTTACAGGGGTCTAAAATTGGTAAAATTCCTCATAGGCTTTCATTGGGCCTCCTATTTACAGTTCCAAAATCTCACATCTTTTCAAAGAGCAATTGCTCAGCAGTGGCAAATTTTCTAGCATTGTAGGGACCCTTAGGGGGAACATGACTGGTGAGTTTCGGGCCCCTAGGCCAAGGAGGTCATAGCCTAGGGTCACAAAAACCTGTTTATTTGGGCAATTTCAATGGTAGTGATGCTGACGTACATAAATCGCAGCCATGGCCGTTAGCAACATCTGAATTTCACGAAATGTCTCATGCAGGTAAAAGACATATTGTTAGACTTGGATTCCAAAGATGGGGTCCCTACATCTCTGCAAACCAGAGTTACAGGGGTCCCGTAGGCTTTCATTGCCTCCCTATTTCACTTTCCAAAATCTCACATCTTTTCAAAGGGCAATTGCTCAGCAGTGGCAAATTTTCTAGCATTATAGGGACCCTTAGGGGGAACATGACTGGTGAGTTTCGGGCCCCTAGGCCAAAGAGGTCATAGCCTAGGGTCACAAAAACCTGTTTATTTGGGCTATTTCAATGGTAGTGATGCTGACGTACATAAATCGCAGCCATGGCCGTTAGCAACGTCTGAATTTCATGAAATGTCTCATGCAGGTAGAAGACATATTGTTAAACTTGGAATCCAAAGATTGGGTCCCTACATCTCTGCAAACCAGAGTTACAGGGGTCCAAAATTGGTAAAATCCCCCATAGGCTTTCATTGCCTCCCTATTTCACTTTCCAAAATCTCACATCTTTTCAAAGGGCAATTGCTCAGCAGTGGCAAATTTTCTAGCATTGTAGGGACCCTTAGGGGGAACATGACTGGTGAGTTTCGGGCCCCTAGGCCAAAGAGGTCATAGCCTAGGGTCACAAAAACCTGTTTATTTGGGCAATTTCAATGGTAGTGATGCTGACGTACATAAATCGCAGCCATGGCCGTTAGCAGCGTCTGAATTTCACGAAATGTCTCATGCAGGTAGAAGACATATTGTTAGACTTGGATTCCAAAGATGGGGTCCCTACATCTCTGCAAACCCGAGTTACAGGGGTCCAAAATTGGTAAAATCCCCCATAGGCTTTCATTGCCTCCCTATTTCACTTTCCAAAATCTCACATCTTTTCAAAGGGCAATTGCTCAGCAGTGGCAAATTTTCTAGCATTGTAGGGACCCTTAGGGGGAACATGACTGGTGAGTTTCGGGCCCCTAGGCCAAAGAGGTCATAGCCTAGGGTCACAAAAACCTAGCAAGGAAATGAGCAGCACTACTTAAAAACAGACTAGTGCCTACCTGCAAAAGAGTGCAAGCCCCACTTGTGCGGTCGAATACACACCGAGCATACACATGACCTGTCTACCACTAGAGGAGGATGTTGGTTTCCATTAACAGGTTGCATGCAACCTATTAAGTACTCGTCCCTCCCACTGCGAAGAAGTCAATCTTCCATGGGAGGGGCCTAACACTAACTAAATCCTAACCTATGTATATGCATAGCCTGGGTGCGGCTAATCAAATAAAATCGAAAATTGAAAATTGCGCAAAAGGTGGATCAGCGCAACACCAGGCCGCCTTCGAATGGCCTCCATCAGAGATGCGCTTAGCCCCCCCAGGAACTACAAACGCACCTTGAACCCAAACAGAAGCTCTGCATATACACCAAAAGCATGGCTGTTAAGTGGGAGCAGCTGACCAAAAACGAATTACATTAGTACATAGCAAGGAAATGAGCAGCGCTACTTAAAAACAGACTAGTGCCCCCATAGGCTTTCATTGCCTCCCTATTTCACTTTCCAAAATCTCTCATCTTTTCAAAGGGCAATTGCTCAGCAGTGGCACATTTTCTAGCATTGTAGGGACCCTTAGGGGGAACATGACTGGTGAGTTTCGGGCCCCTAGGCCAAAGAGGTCATAGCCTAGGGTCACAAAAACCTGTTTATTTGGGCTATTTCAATGGTAGTGATGCTGACGTACATAAATCGCAGCCATGGCCGTTAGCAACGTCTGAATTTCACGAAATGTCTCATGCAGGTAGAAGACATATTGTTAGACTTGGAATCCAAAGATGGGGTCCCTACATCTCTGCAAACCAGAGTTACAGGGGTCCAAAATTGGTAAAATCCCCCATAGGCTTTCTGTAAGGAAACGCGGAAAAGCCGCCGCGTGTGCCAAGAGCTAGACGGCTGACTCCGCGTCCTACGCGGCGGTTTGCACGCGTCTGGCTGTGTGGTGGAACGCGGAAAAGCCGCTGCATGTCCTGACAGCAAAGCGGCTGTTTGCATGCAGCAGCATGTGCTTGGTGTGGCTGGGTCTGTTAGTGCACCTAGACAGATGGAGAGCTATGCACGCGCGGGCCTGAATGCAGGACCTTTATACCAGCAGGGGAAGTGTCAGCTGATCAGGAAGGTCAGCTGACTCCTGTAGGACTCATGATTGGCTGAATGGTTCGGGCGGGGCAGCAGAGTCCAGCAACTATATATTCTGCTGCTTAGTCAGTTGCTGGTTGCCTGTCGTTGCGATCACTTCGTGGTAGCACGCAGACCCTTAGTCAGATCCGAAAGTGTGCCGGGACCAGCTGGAGCTGTAATCCTACACTTAGCTACAGGGCCGGCCTTTGACCTGAGCGACCGGTGCGATCGCTCAGGGCGCCGGCTTCCAGGGGGCGCTCGTGCCACCTGACCTGGCCGCATGTGTTTTAATGGACTGCGGGGCCCTGGCTGGGTCCGTCTCGCTCCGCCCCCTGGTGCGCTGCTGGGGGTGATGGGGCAAACAAGCCCGTGTGGCCGCCGTGATGGAGGGGGGAGCCGCGGGGAGGGCAGCCCGACCTCTCCCTCCCTTCCTCTCCGGGCACCCTTCGTGCTCCCCCCCTCCGATCCGATGCAGACTGCTAAGAGAGCAACTCACCTTCCTGGTTCCGATCGCCGGCTCCTCTCACTTGCTGCTGGTCGCCTCTTCTACATAGCCGCTGATGCACAATAAACTTCCTGCCAGGAAGTTTATTGTGTATCAGCGGCTATGTAGAAGAGGCGACCAGCAGCAAGTGAGAGGAGCCGGCGATCGGAGCCAGGAAGGTGAGTTGCTCTCTTAGCAGTCTGCATCGGATCGGAGGGGGGGAGCACGAAGGGTGCCCGGAGAGGAAGGGAGGGAGAGGTCGGGCTGCCCTCCCCGCGGCTCCCCCCTCCTCTATGAGGGGGAGGGGGGTTACCTACCTACCTACCTACGGGGGGGGGGGGGTGTTACCTACCTACCTAATCTATACTGGGGGGCAGCTACCTATCTAATCTATACTGGGGGCACCTACCTATCTAATCTATACTGGGGGCACCTACCTATCTAGCCAATACTGGGGGCACCTACCTATCTAATCTATTCTGGAGGCACCTACCTATCTAGCCAATACTGGGGGTACCTACCTATCTAACCTATACTGGGGGCAGCTACCTATCTAACCTATACTGGGGGTAACTACCTATCTAACCTATACTGGGGGCAGCTACCTATCTAACCTATACTGGGGGCACCTACCTATCTAATCTATACTGAGGGCAGCTACTTATCTAACTTATACTGGGGGCACCTACCTATCTAACCTATACTGGGGGCAGCTACCTATATAACCTATACTGGGGGCACCTACCGATCTAATCTATACTGGGGGCAGATACCTATCTAACCTATACTGGGGGTAGCTACCTATCTAATCTATACTTGGGGCACCTACCTATCTAGCCAATACTGGGGGCACCTACCTATCTAGCCAATACTGGGGGCACCTACCTATCTAATCTATTCTGGGGGCACCTACCTATCTAGCCAATACTGGGGGCAGCTACCTATCTAACTTATACTGGGGGCACCTACCTATCTAACCTATACTGGGGGCAGCTACCTATATAACCTATACTGGGGGCACCTACCTATCTAATCTATACTGGGGGCAGCTACCTATCTAACCTATACTGGGGGTAGCTACCTATCTAATCTATACTGGGGGCAGCTACCTATCTAACCTATACTGGGGCAGCTACCTATCTAATCTATACTGGTGGCAGCTACCTATCTAACCTATACTGGGGGCAGTTACCTATCTAATCTATACTGGGGCAGCTACCTATCTAACCTATATTGCAGGTACCTACCTATCTAACCTATACACTGGGGGCAGCTACCTATCTAACCTGTACTGGGGGCACCTACCTATCTAGCCTATAGCTGGGACAAATGCCTATCTAACCTATACTGGGGCAAGTATACTGGCTACCTATACTGTGGGCACCTACCTGGCTAACCTATACTGGGGGGGATCTATAGCTGGCTACTTACACTAAGGGGGGGGGGATCTGCTGCTTAAATACACTAAAAGGGGATCTGCGACTGCAAGACTAGTAGCCTAAGCCCATATACACTAAGGGGGGGGATCTGGTCTTGTATATGTAGGCAGATCCCCCCTTTAGTGTATATAGGCTTAGGCTACTAGTCTTGCAGTCGCAGATCCACTTTAGGGTATTTAGGCAGCAGATCCCCCCGACATCCCCCCCCCCCCATTAGTGTATGTGTGTGGTGCACTCACACGCGAAGAGGATGAATGTGGGGGGGGCACCAAACTCTGGTTACGCTCAGGGCGCTGTGAAACCTAAGGCCGGCCCTGCTTAGCTAGATTCTGTTGATAGTCTAAAGTACTAGTTTGATTGTGATTATCTGTTATGACTTTCTGCCTGTCTGACTACACTGCCTCTGTCTTCTGATCCTGTACTTTGTTTGTCTGTGAGTTGCCGACTTGGCCTTCCCGACCCTGAGAGCTATCTCTATCGCTAGGAGATAGTTCATGCCTGTATGTGCTGGGCACCTGCTTCACAGGGCCAGTTCTGTATGTGCTGGGCACCTGCTCCATAGGGCCAGCTCTGTATCTGCTGGGCACCTGCTCACAGGGCCAGCTCTGTATTTGCTGGGCACCTGCTCCCCAGGGCCAGCACTGTATGTGCTGGGCACCTGCTCCACAGGGCCAGTTCTGTATCTGCTGGGCACCTGCTCCCCAGGGCCAGCTCTGTATTTGCTGGGCACCTGCTCCTCAGGGCCAGCACTGTATGTGCTGGGCACCTGCTCCCCAGGGCCAGCTCTGTATTTGCTGGGCACCTGCTCCTCAGGGCCAGCACTGTATGTGCTGGGCACCTGCTCCACAGGGCCAGCTCTGTATTTACTGGGCACCTGCTCCATAGGGCCAGCTCTGTATTTGCTGGGCACCTGCTCCCGAGGGCCAGCGCTGCATTTGCTGGGCACCTGCTCCACAGGGCCAGCTCTGTATTTACTGCCCCAGGGCCCATCCTGTATTCATTGGGAACCTGCTCCTCAGGTTCCTCAAGCTTGTTACTATTCTTCTGTATTCTGATCTTGTACCTTGTCATTCTGATACCCTGTTGCCGAACCTCGGCTCGCTCTTAGACTCTGCATCTGACTCCTGATTCTGTACCCCGATATTTCTGATACCCTGTTGCCGAACCCTGCTTGTTTATTAGTCTCCGCCTCTGCGTTCTGAATCTGTACTGTATTTGTCCTTGTGTTACGACCTGGCTTGCCTGACTTCGAGAACTGACCTTACTGTTAGAGGCAGTTCCCAGATCTGTTAGTGACACTCTCTCCTAGGTGTCACTCACGTTCTGTCCTTCCTACGCTCCGCCTGACTCCTCCCCCGGGAGAGTCCAGGCCTTCGGAAGGAATCTGTATTGCTGCAGTACTTCATACTGTACGGCACTTGTTTCTGAGGCTTAGTCCTCGAGGTATTACTGTTGCACCAAGCACTTACACTACTCAGGTGTTCAGAGGTTAGCGTTATATCGGATTATCGGTGATACTGCAGATCATCGATAATCGGGTATATTCTGCATTCTCGGTGATACTGCAGTTCACCGGTAATCAGACCCTCTCTCTGCTACACCGATCATGACACTTTCATTGCCTCCCTATTTCACTTTCCAAAATCTCACATCTTTTCAAAGGGCAATTGCTCAGCAGTGGCAAATTTTCTAGCATTGTATGACTGGTGAGTTTCGGGCCCCTAGGCCAAAGAGGCAGGGCTGTATTTAGGGTTTGGGCTCCCCTAGGCACACCAAACCTATGGCGCCCCCTAGAAGAACGTTGGCGAAAAATGGGCGTGGCCACAGAATGCAGTGGGCGTGTCCATAACGCTGTGGGTGTGGCTAATTAAAATATCCTAGTAAGAGTGCAGCTCAAAGTCAGTGGGGCCATGGTTTCTCCCTGGGTATGAGTAGAGTGACCTTAAAAAAGCAAGTAGGAAATGTCCCCCCCCCCCCCAAAAAAAACCCCCCCACACATTAGCCAGTGTTCTCTCGCACAACATAGTGGTAGGTATTAGAGTGTGAGCTCCCCTGAGAAAAGTCAGTAACATGACTGTTCTCTGCAAAGTGCTGCAGAATATGCCAGTGCTATATAAATACATAATAATATGGTAGGACATTAGACTATGGGAGAATTAGATTGTAAGCTCCTCAGAGGATAGTCAGTGACATGACTACGTACTCCGTGAAGTACTGGTGAAGATGTAAGTACAATATAGTACAGTGGTATGGCAGCATGATGGCGTAGTGGTTAGCACTCTCGCCTTGCAGCGCTGGGTTCCTGGTTCGAATCCTAGCCAGGTCAACATCTGCAAGGAGTTTGTATGTTCTCCCTTTGTCTGTGTGTGTTTCCTTAAGACACTCTGGTTTCCTTCCACATCCCAACAACATACGATACAGATAAGTATAATGTTAATTGGCTTCCCCTAAAAATTGGCCCTAGACTACGATACATACATAGACATATGACTATGGTAGGGATTAGATTGTGAGCCTCTCTGTGGGACAGTTATGTGACAAAACAATACATACTCTGTACAGCGCTGCGTAATATGTTGGCGCTATATAAATAATTAGTATAAGTACAGTAGCCAGGTCTATAGGTGTCCAAATGTAGACATACTATAGGTGTCCCCAGTATAGATATCCAGGTCTATAGGTATCCCCAGTTTAGGTAGTAGTCAGGGGCGTAACTAGAAATCACTGGACCCTCTTGCGAGAATTTGGATGGCCCCCCGCCCCCCCCCCCCCCCCCCATAGGTGCCAAATAATCATAATGTGGCAGTGTTTCACCATAAAATAATCGCAATGTGTGCAGCATTTCAGCAGAGAATAATCACGAGTGTAACATTTCAGCAAAGAATAATCGCAATGTGGGCAGCATTTCACCAGAAAATAATCGCAATGAGTGCAACATTTCAGCAAAGAATAATCGCAATGTGGGCAACATTTCAGCAGAGAATAATTGCAATGTGGACAACATTTCACCAGAAAGTAATCACAATGTGGACAACATTTCACCAGAAAATAATCGCAATGAGTGCAACATTTCAGCAAAGAATAATCGCAATGTGAGCAACATTTCACCAGAAAATAATCGCAATGTGGGCAACATTTCACCAGAAAATAATCGCAATGTGGGCAACATTTCACCAGAAAATAATCGCAATTAGTGCAACATTTCAGCAAAGAATAATCGCAATGTGGGCAACATTTCAGCAGAGAATAATTGCAATGTGCGCAACATTTCACCAGAAAATAATCACAATGTGGGCAACATTTCAGCAAAGAATAATCGCAATGTGGGCAACATTTCAGCAGAGAATAATTGCAATGTGGGCAACATTTCACCAGAAAATAATCACAACGTGGGCAGCATTTCAGCAGTAAATCACACAGTGGGCAGCATAACACCAGTGGGCTGGCTGAGTACCTGGCTGGGTGAGCGGGTAGTGGGCTGGCTGGGTAGCTGGGTGAGCAAGCAGTGGGCAGGCTGAGTAATTAATTCAAGTATTTGTATAGCGCCTTTCTCCTGTCGGACTCAAAGCACTTGCGAGGCAGCCACTAGAGCGCACTCAGTAGGCAGTAGCAATGTTAAGGAGACTTGCCAAGAAAACTCCTTACTGAATAGGTGCTGGCTTACTGAACAGGCAGAGCCGAGATTTGAACCCAGGTCTACTGTGTCAGAGGCAGAGTCCTTAACCATTACACTATCCAGCCACTGCCTGGCTAAGCGAGCGGGCAGGCTGGGTGGCTGGGCGAGCGGGCTGGCTGGGTACCTGGCTGGGCATGCAGGCAGTGGGGCTGGCTGGGTACCTGGCTGGGCATGCAGGCAGTGGGCTGGCTGGGTACCTGGCTGGGCATGCAGGCTGGCTGGGTACCTGGCTGGGCATGCGGGCTGGCTGGGTACCTGGCTGGGCAGCGGGCTGGCTGGGTACCTGGCTGGGCAGCGGGCTGGCTGGGTACCTGGCTGGGCAGCGGGGCTGGCTGGGTACCTGGCTGGGCAGCGGGCTGGCTGGGTACCTGGCTGGGCAGCGGGCTGGCTGGGTACCTGGCTGGGCAGCGGGCTGGCTGGGTACCTGGCTGGGCATGCAGGCAGTGGGCTGGCTGGGTACCTGGCTGGGCATGCAGGCAGTGGGCTGGCTGGGTACCTTGGCTGGGCATGCGAGCTGGCTGGGTAATGCAGGCTGGCTGGGTACCTAGCTGGGGCATGCGGGCTGGCTGGGTACCTGGCTGGGCAGCGGGCTGGCTGGGTACCTGGCTGGGCAGCGGGCTGGCTGGGTACCTGGCTGGGCAGCGGGCTGGCTGGGTACCTGGCTGGGCAGCGGGCTGGCTGGGTACCTGGCTGGGCAGCGGGCTGGCTGGGTACCTGGCTGGGCATGCGGGGCTGGCTGGGTACCTGGCTGGGCATGCAGGCAGTGGGCTGGCTGGGTACCTGGGCTGGGCATGCGGGGCTGGCTGGGTACCTGGCTGGGCATGCGGGCTGGCTGGGTACCTGGCTGGGCAGCGGGCTGGCTGGGTACCTGGCTGGGCATGCAGGCTGGCTGGGTACCTGGCTGGGCATGCGGGCTGGCTGGGTACCTGGCTGGGCAGCGAGCTGGCTGGGTACCTGGCTGGGTACCTGGCTGGGCATGCGGGCTGGCTGGGTACCTGCTGGGCAGCGGGCTGGCTGGGTACCTGGCTGGGCAGCGGGCTGGCTGGGTACCTGGCTGGGCAATGCGGGCTGGCTGGGTACCTGGCTGGGCAGCGGGCTGGCTGGGTACCTGGCTGGGCATGCGGGCTGGCTGGGTACCTGGCTGGGCATGCGGGCTGGCTGGGTACCTGGCTGGGCATGCGGGCTGGCTGGGGTTACCTGGCTGGGCCAGCGGGCTGGCTGGGTACCTGGCTGGGCAGGGGGGCTGGCTCGGTACCTGGCTGGGCATGCGGGCTGGCTGGGTACCTGGCTGGGCATGCGGGCTGGCTGGGTACCTGGCTGGGCAGCGGGCTGGCTGGGTACCTGGCTGGGCATGCGGGCTGGCTGGGTACCTGGCTGGGCAGCGGGCTGGCTGGGTACCTGGCTGGGCAGCGGGCTGGCTGGGTACCTGGCTGGGCATGCGGGCTGGCTGGGTACCTGGCTGGGCATGCGGGCTGGCTGGGTACCTGGCTGGGCATGCGGGCTGGCTGGGTACCTGGCTGGGCATGCGGGCTGTCTGGGTACCTGGCTGGGCAGCGGGCTGGCTGGGTACCTGGCTGGGCATGCGGGCTGGCTGGGTACCTGGCTGGGCATGCGGGCTGGCTGGGTACCTGGCTGGGCATGCGGGCTGGCTGGGTACCTGGCTGGGCAGCGGGCTGGCTGGGTAACCTGGCTGGGCAGCGGGCTGGCTGGGTACCTGGCTGGGCAGCAGGCTGGCTGGGTACCTGGCTGGGCATGCGGGCTGGCTGGGTACCTGGCTGGGCAGCGGGCTGGCTGGGTACCTGGCTGGGCATGCTGGCTGGCTGGGTACCTGGCTGGGCAGCGGGCTGGCTGGGTACCTGGCTGACCATGCGGGCTGGCTGGGTACCTGGCTGGGCATGCGGGCTGGCTGGGTACCTGGCTGGGCAGCGGGCTGGCTGGGTACCTGGCTGGGCAGCGGGCTGGCTGGGTACCTGGCTGGGCAGCGGGCTGGCTGGGTACCTGGCTGGGCATGCGGGCTGGCTGGGTACCTGGCTGGGCAGCGGGCTGGCTGGGTACCTGGCTGGGCATGCTGGCTGGCTGGGTACCTGGCTGGGCAGCGGGCTGGCTGGGTACCTGGCTGGGCATGCGGGCTGGCTGGGTACCTGGCTGGGCATGCTGGCTGGCTGGGTACCTGGCTGGGCAGCGGGCTGGCTGGGTACCTGGCTGGGCAGCGGGCTGGCTGGGTACCTGGCTGGGCAGCGGGCTGGCTGGGTACCTGGCTGGGCATGCGGGCTGGCTGGGTACCTGGCTGGGCAGCGAGCTGGCTGGGTACCTGGCTGGGCATGCGGGCTGGCTGGGTACCTGGCTGGGCATGCGGGCTGGCTGGGTACCTGGCTGGGCAGCGGGCTGGCTGGGTACCTGGCTGGGCATGCGGGCTGGCTGGGCGAGCTGGCTCCTGGCTGGGTAGCTGGGCTGCAGTTGCCAGCGTGTCCTTCGCGCTTCTCCCGACTCGCTCCCGCCCTCCAGCAGAGTGGCAGACATGATCCTGAACTCTGCATGCCGCCTCCTGGTCTAGTGACGTCACTAGACCAGGAGGCGGCATGCAGAGTTCAGGATCATGTCCTGACTTCCTGACTCCTGTCCGGCCGCTGCCACTGTGCTGGAGGGCGGGGGTGAGAGCCCCCCTCCGTCTGTAGGTGCGCTCTCCGCAGCTCCCCCCGCATGAACCCCCCCCCCCCCCCCCCCCCCGCCCAACTAAAAAAAAATGTTTTTTTAAATTATGAATACAAAAAAATAAAAAAAAAATTATTGAACTATAGGTGGCCTCCCCCCCCCGAGGACCCGCCCATGGCACCGGCCCACGGGTGCCTCTTAATAGATACGGCCCTGCAAAGAGGTCATAGCCTAGGGTCACAAAAACCTGTTTATTTGGGCAATTTCAATGGTAGTGATGCTGAGGTTCATAAATTGCAGCCATGGCCGTTAGCAACGTCTGAATTTCACGAAATGTCTCATGCAGGTAGAAGACATATTGTTAGACTTGGGCTCCAAAGATGGGGTCCCTACATCTCTGCAAACCAGAGTTACAGGGGTCCAAAATTGGTAAAATCCCCCATAGGCTTTCATTGCCTCCCTATTTCACTTTCCAAAATCTCACATCTTTTCAAAGGGCAATTGCTCAGCAGTGGCAAATTTTCTAGCATTGTAGGGACCCTTAGGGGGAACATGACTGGTGAGTTTCGGGCCCCTAAGCCAAAGAGGTCATAGCCTAGGGTCACAAAAACCTGTTTATTTGGGCTATTTCAATGGTAGTGATGCTGACGTACATAAATCGCAGCCATGGCCGTTAGCAACGTCTGAATTTCACGAAATGTCTCATGCAGGTAGAAGACGTATTGTTAGACTTGGATTCCAAAGATGGGGTCCCTACATCTCTGCAAACCAGAGTTACAGGGGTGCAAAATTAGTAAAATCCCCCATAGGCTTTCATTGCCTCCCTATTTCACTTTCCAAAATCTCACATCTTTTCAAAGGGCAATGGCTCAGCAGTACCAAATTTTCTAGCATTGTAGGGACTCTTAGGGGGATCATGACTGGTGAGTTTTGCCACTGCTGAGCCATTGCCCTTTGAAATGGTGTGAGATTTTGGAACGGTAAATGGTAGGCCCAATGAAAGCCTATGGGGGATTTTACCAATTTTGGAGCCCTGTAACTCTGGTTTGCAGAGATGTAGGGACCCCATCTTTGGAATCCAAGTCTAACAATATGTCTTCTACCTGCATGAGACATTTCGTGAAATTCAGACGTTGCTAACAGCCATGGCTGCGATTTATGTACGTCAGCATCACTACCATTGAAATTGCCCAAATAAACAGGTTTTTGTGACCCTAGGCTATGACCTCTTTGGCCTAGGGGCTTGAAACTCACCAGTCATGTTCCCCCTAAGGGTCCCTACAATGCTAGAAAATTTGCCACTGCTGAGCAATTGCCCTTTGAAAGGATGTGAGATTTTGGAAAGTGAAATAGGGAGGCAATAAAAGCCTATGGGGGATTTTACCAAATTTAGACCCCTGTAACTCTGGTTTGCAGAGATGTATGGAACCCATCTTTGGAGCCCAAGTCTAACAATATGTCTTCTACCTGCATGAGACATTTCGTGAGATTCAGACGTTGCTAACGGCCATGGCTGCGATTTATGTACCTCAGAATTGCCACCATTGAAATAGCCCAAATAAACAGGTTTTTGTGACCCTAGGCTATGACCTCTTTGGCCTAGGGGCCCGAAACTCCCCAGTTATGATCCCCCTAACAGTTCCTACAATGCTAGAAAATTTGCTGCATGGCAGTGGCTGAATGGTGTAATGGTGAATGGCTCTGCCTCTGACACAGGAGACCAGAGTTCGAATCTCGTCTCTGTCTGTTCAGTAAGCCAGCACCTATTCAGTAGGAGACCTTAGGCAAGTCTTCCTAACACTGCTATCGTGTCTAATTTTTCTCTTGACAACTGTTGAACACAAAATACAAGGCCATGTCTGGCTACATGTCTGGCTACATGTCTGTAAGCAGTGGCTGCATGGTGTAATGGTGAATGGCTCTGCCTCTGACACAGGAGACCGGAGTTCGAATCTCGTCTCTGTCTGTTCAGAAAGCCAGCACCTATTCAGTCGGAGACCTTAGGCAAGTCTTCCTAACACTGCTATCTTGTCTAATTTTTCTCTTGACAACTGTTGAACACAAAATACAAGGCCATGTCTGGCTACATGTCTGTAAGCAGTGGCTGCATGGTGTTATGGTGAATGGCTCTGGCTCTGCCTCTGACACAGGAGACCAGAGTTCGAATCTCGTCTCTGTCTGTTCAGTAAGCCAGCACCTATTCAGTCGGAGACCTTAGGCAAGTCTTCCTAACACTGCTATTTTGTCTAATTTTTCTCTTGACAACTGTTGAAAACAAAATACAAGGCCATGTCTGGCTACATGTCTGTAAGCAGTGGCTGCATGGTGTAATGGTGAATGGCTCTGCCTCTGACACAGGAGACCAGAGTTTGAATCTTGTCTCTGTCTGTTCAGTAAGCCAGCACCTATTCAGTAGGAGACCCTAGGCAAGTCTTCCTAACACTGCTATCTTGTCTAATTTTTCTCTTGACAACTGTTGAACACAAAATATAAGGCCATGTCTGGCTAAGTATCTGTGCTACTGCCTATATAGAGTGTGCCCTAGTGGCTGCAGCTCTGGTGCTTTGAGTCTGCCAGGAGAAAAGTGTGATATAAATGTTATTTGTCTTGTCTAATTTTTCTCTTGCATTAAGCATAAATGGTACATGCTAGGCTACTTTCAGCTACTTTCAGCTACTTTCAGCTACTAGTGTTGGTGGTACAATGGATATGTTAGTTGCCTACCATACACTGAGTAGTGTTGGGCGAACAGTGTTCGGGTGATGTTCGAGTTCGGCCGAACACCTGATGGTGTTCGGCCAAACTGTTCGGCAAACATCTAGATGTTCGGGTTCGGGCCGAACATGGCCGCGATGTTCGGGTGTTCGAACCAAACTCTGAACATAATGGAAGTCAATGGGGACCCGAACTTTCGTGCTTTGTAAAGCCTCCTTATATGCTACATACCCCAAATTAACAGGGTATGTGCACCTTGGGAGTGGGTACAAGAGGAAAAAGGTTTGACTGGTGAGTTTCGGGCCCCTAGGCCAAAGAGGTCATAGCCTAGGGTCACAAAAACCTGTTTATTTGGGCTATTTCAATGGTAGTGATGGTGACGTACATAAATCTCAGCTATGGCCGTTAGCAACGTCTGAATTTCACGAAATGTCTCATGCAGGTAGAAGACATATTGTTAGACTTGGATTCCAAAGATGGGGTCCCTACATCTCTGCAAACCAGAGTTACAGGGCTCCAAAATTGGTAAAATCCCCCATAGGCTTTCATTGGGCCTACTATTTACCGTTCCAAAATCTCACACCATTTCAAAGGGCAATGGCTCAGCAGTGGCAAAACTCACCAGTCATGATCCTCCTAAGGGTCCCTACAATGCTAGAAAATGTGGTACTGCTGAGCCATTGCCCTTTGAAAAGATGTGAGATTTTGGAAAGTGAAATAGGGAGTGTAACGCTCGGTGAAGCACAGAGAGGTCTGATTACCGGTGACCTGCAGCGTCACGGGGAATACAGACGTATACCAGATTATATGTGATCTGCAGTATCACCGATAATCCAATATACTGGCTAACCTCTGTTCACCGGAGTAGAGTGTAGTGTTAGGTGTAACAGTAACACTTAGAGGACTAGGCCTCAGTACAGTAAGACGTACTGTACAGATTACTTCCGCAACCCTGAGCTCTCCAAGACGGGAGGAGTCAGACTGCTAGCAGGAAGTATCTTCTGAAAGTCACCCTCAGGCGGAAGGGTTACTAACAGAACGAAGAACCTCCTCCAATGGTGAGGTCGGTTCTCGAGGTCGGACAAGCCAGGTCGTACACACACAGACAGATAAAGTACAAGATCTAGAGGCAGAGGCGGAGTCAAAGTACAGGCAGGGTTCGGCAACGGGGTATCAGAAATATCGGAGTACAAAATCAGGAGGCAGAGGCGGAGTCAAGGTACAGGCTGGGTTCAGCAACGGAGTATCAGAGATAACGAGGTACAAGGTCAAGGTTCAGAAGGATAGTCGAGGCAGGCAAAGGTCATAACAAATAATCACAATCAAACTAGTACTTTAAGCTATCAACAAATCTAGCTTAGTGTAGGATTACAGCTCCAGCTGGTCCCGGCACACTAACGGATCTGACTAACGGATCTGGGTGCTCCCACGTATGTGAACGCAACGCCAGACACCCAAGAAATGAACAGCCAGCAGTATATATACCCATACTGCTCTCCAGCTCCACCCCAAACACAGGACCAATGGGGAGTGGAGCCAGAGTCAGCTGACCAGCCTGGTCAGCTGACTCACCCATTCAGGCATATCTACCTCCTGAGTGCACGCGCGCGCGTCACTCTAAAGCCTGAGGGACTATGAGTCCCAGCTGCAGTAGCCCCGTTCTGCGGTGTCTCCACAGCGGGGACACCTGCCCCAGCCGCCGCGTCCAACGCAGCGGCTTTTCCGCGTTCAGCCTGTCTCTCCACGGGGACAGCCGCCTCACGCTGGGAGGAGGCGGCTGCCTCCCCGTGCGAGCGGCCACTGCACGCGGGAAGAGCCGCCGACCGCTGGCTAATGGCGGCGGCTCTTCCCCGCTTACTTACAGTACCCCCCCCCCCCCCCCCCCCCCCCGAGGAGTGGACTCCGGACAGCTCCTACCAGGCTTCTCGGGATGCAACGCATGAAACTCCCTTCTTAACTCGTCCGCATGCATGCGGTTCCCAGGTACCCATTGCCTCTCCTCAATGCCATACCCTTTCCAATGCACGAGATACTGTACTGAGTTCTGTACAGTACGTGAATCAATTATCTTCTCCACCTCGTATTCAGGTTGGGCATCTACAAACACAGGAGGGGGAGGAGTGGGACCCACCTGGACCGCTGGCTTAAGAAGGGAAACATGAAAAGACCTTACCCCCCGCATGCTAGTGGGAAGTTCGACAGTATAAGTAACATTGTTGATCTTTTTGGTTATCGGAAATGGACCCACAAACCTGGGACCAAGCTTATTAGAAGGTTGTTTTAGGGCCAAGTGACGTGTGGACACCCAAACCGGGTCTCCTGGTTGGAATCTCCACTCCACCGACCGTCTCTTGTCGGCTTGACCCTTCTGACTCAAAAAGGCCTTCTCCAGGTTATTTCTTACTGTCCCCCACAGGTCCTTGAATGACCTTTGCCAGACCTCCAGGGCTGGAAACGGAGTGGAGGCTATAGGCAATGGGGAAAATTTGGGTGATCTTCCCGTCACTACTTGAAAAGGCGAAAAACCGGAGGACGAGTTTTTTAAATTATTTTGGGCAAATTCTGCAAACGGCAGAAATCTGACCCAATCGTCCTGTGCTTCAGCTACATAACACCTTAAGAACTGCTCTAATGATTGATTTATTCTCTCAGTCTGGCCGTTGGTCTGAGGGTGATATCCAGACGAGAAAGACAGTTTTATGTCCATGAGCTGGCAAAAAGCTTTCCAAAAACGTGAGACGAATTGAACTCCCCTGTCTGAGACTATGTTTTCGGGAATACCATGTAATCGAAAAACATGCGTAATGAACAACTCGGCCAGTTCTTGAGCGGAGGGGAGTCCTTTTAAAGGTACAAAATGGGCCATTTTGCTAAATCGGTCGACCACGACCCAAATGACCGCCATTCCCTCAGACCTGGGAAGTTCGCCTACAAAATCCATGGACAGGTGGGTCCACGGTTCAGTCGGGGTGGGCAATGACTGCAAGGTACCGACAGGTGCCAGCCGGGAGGGTTTACTCTTGGCACATGTCACACACTCCTTCACATATTCCTTGCAATCCGCTGCCAGAGAAGGCCACCAGGCGCATCTGGCTACCAAATCTTGTGTTCTGGATGCCCCCGGATGCCCTGCATTCTTATGTGCGTGGAACATCTCCAGAACCTGAAGGCGAAACGGCAGAGGAACGAACAGAACCCCTGCGGGCTTCCCTTCCGGGATGTCCTGCTGAAAGGTACTCAGCTTCTCCCTCCAATCCTCCCAAGTTCCAGTGGCTGCCAGTATCAATCTCTGAGGAATAATGGTCTCAGGAACGGAGGGCTGTGCTGCCTCTGCCTCAAAGCATCTGGACAAGGCATCTGCCTTAACATTCTTGCTCCCCGGGGTATATGTAATGATGAAGGTGAACCTGGAGAAAAATAGCGACCATCGAGCCTGACGAGGGCTCAACCTCTTAGCCCCCTCGATGTATTCTAAGTTCTTATGATCGGTGTAAACCGTAATGGTATGCTCAGCTCCTTCTAACCAATGTCGCCATTCCTCGAAGGCTAATTTGATGGCCAGGAGCTCCCTATTACCAATATCATAATTCCTCTCTGCAGGGGAAAACCTGCGAGAGAAGTAAGCGCAAGGGTGCATTCTACCCTGCAAGCCTGATCGCTGAGACAGCACAGCCCCCACTCCTACCTCTGAAGCATCCACCTCCACAATGAACGGGAAGGACGTATCCACATGTCTGAGGATGGGTGCTGAACAGAATAGGCCCTTCAGAGTGGAAAAAGCATGTAAAGCCTCAGGAGACCAGTGAGTTGTATCTGCCCCTTTCTTGGTGAGACTTGTAAGGGGAGAAATGACTGTGGAGTACCCCTTTATAAACCGTCTATAGTAATTGGCAAAGCCAAGAAAGCGCTGAAGAGATTTCAACCCCACCGGCTGTGGCCACTCCAGCACAGCCGAAACCTTGGCAGGATCCATTGACAGGCCTGTGGTGGAAATTATATACCCCAAGAAGGCGACGGACGTTACTTCAAAGATAAATTTTTCAAGTTTTGCATATAAGGAGTTCTGCCTTAACAGATTCAAAACAAACCTCACATGGTCTCTATGTTCAGAGAGGTTGTTGGAGAAGATAAGAATATCATCAAGATAGACTAAAACAAACTTCCCCAACACCTCTCTGAATACCTCGTTAATGAGTTCCTGGAAGACGGCCGGGGCATTACAGAGCCCAAAGGGCATCACCAGGTACTCGTAATGCCCGTCTGGTGTATTAAAGGCCGTCTTCCACTCATCGCCCTTTCTTATGCGTATCAAGTTATACGCGCCCCGCAAATCTAGTTTAGAGAAGATTTTAGCGTCTGTAATTTGTGTGAACAAATCGTCTATCAGCGGCAGGGGATAGCGGTTCTTGACTGTAATTTTGTTAAGTCCGCGATAATCAATGCAGGGTCGCAGGCCTCCGTCTTTCTTTTTAACAAAAAAGAAACCAGCTCCAGCAGGTGACCGAGACGGCCGAATGAAACCTTTGGCCAAGTTTTCACGTATATAATCCTGCATGGCTACTTTTTCGGGTCCCGACAGGTTGTACAAATGACCCCGGGGGGGGTACACATCCTGAACGGAGGTCAATGGGACAATCGAAAGGGCAATGTGGGGGCAACTTGTCTGCTGCCTTGGGACAGAACACATCGGAATACTCGGAATATTGGTCGGGTACCCCTTCCACCTGAATTCTGGTTTGCCCCAGGGTCAACTTCCCCAAACACTGCTGAAAACAACGAGGTGACCAAGTGGTTAACTGCCCTGTGGCCCAGTCTATTTGAGGTGAGTGGAGTTGCAACCAGGGCATGCCTAGGATGATAGTGGAGGTTGACATGTGCAATACAAAAAATGATAATTGTTCCCCATGAAGTACCCCTATAGTGACCTTCACCTCCGGAGTCTGAGACAGTGCACGATTCCGTTGCAGAGGGGAATCGTCCACTGCTGTGACCTGAATGGGGGGTCTCACAGGAGTAAGGGGAATACCCAACTCCTGCGCAAACTCAAAATTCATAAAATTGGCCGCTGAGCCCGAATCAATAAATGCCTCAGTGGCCATAGACTTATTCTCCCATGTAACCGTACAAGGGAGCAGTAACTTCTTTTCCTTAAGGGGTGCAGTTTGTGTGCCTAGGGTGTCACCCCCCACTATTCCTAGGCAAACTCGTTTCCCGACCTGTTAGGGCAGTTTCGCACCCTATGCCCTGCTGCTGCACAGTACAGGCACAGCTGTTCTGTCATTCTTCGCCTTCGCTCTACCTGGGTCAGTCTCGACCGACCTATCTGCATTGGTTCGGGCGGCGGCAAGGCTGGGGAGGGAGAGACAGGCGGAGAAGGTGTTACTAGGGGTGTAGCGGACGGTGCCACATATGATGTCACCCTGACACGGTGACTGCCCCTAGCCTGCCTCTGATGGCGCAACCTGCGATCCACTCGGATGGCCGATGATATGGCCTCATCAACTGTCTTGGGCTCGGGTACTGTTAACATTAAGTCGGAGACCTCCTCCGACAACCCAGACAAGAAGTAATCCATTAATGCAAAGTTGTCAAATCTAGCCGTGACTGACCACCTACGGAACTCTGCCGCATAATCCTCAACCGAACCTCTGCCTTGCCGCAAGAGTTTGAGCTTCCGCTCAGAGGACGCAGCAAGGTCAGGGTCGTCGTAGATTACGGCCATGGCCTTAAAGAATTCTTCTACTGAGGTCAGAGCTATATCAGTAGAGGGTAGGTTATATGCCCAGGACTGGGAGTCGCCAGTAGTGTTGGGCGAACAGTGTTCGCCACTGTTCGGGTTCTGCAGAACATCACCCTGTTCGGGTGATGTTCGAGTTCGGCCGAACACCTGACGGTGCTCGGCCAAACCGTTCGGCCACATGGCCGAACTAAGAGCGCATGGCCGAACGTTCCCCGAATGTTCGGCTAGCGCTGTGATTGGCCGAACGGGTCACGTGGTTCGGGCCCGAACGCGCTCTGATTGGCCGAACGGTCACATGGTTCGGGTAAATAAATACCCGAACCACGTCATATCTCCGCCATTTGTCTGTGGGTTTAGCTTTGGGTAGGCAGGCAGGGTAGTTCGCTCTCCAGCCACGCTAGCCAGGGTCCCCCCCAGTCATTGTGTGTCGCTGCTGGGAACAGTAGTACACCGCTCGCTCAGCCACACTATATATAGCATTGTTTACTGCCACTGTGCACCTCGCTCAGCCACGCTATATATAGCATTGTGTTTTCTGACACTCTGTGTACACGGCTTAGCCTGACTAATATAGCATTGTGTGTACTGCCACTGTGCACCTCGCTCAGCCACGCTATATATAGCATTGTGTGTACTGCCACTGTGCACCTCGCTCAGCCACGCTATATATATAGCATTGTGTTTTCTGACACTCTGTGTACACGGCTTAGCCTGACTAATATAGCATTGTGTGTACTGCCACTGTGCACCTCGCTCAGCCACGCTATATATAGCATTGTGTGTACTGCCACTGTGCACCTCGCTCAGCCACGCTATATATAGCATTGTGTGTACTGCCACTGTGCACCTCGCTCAGCCACGCTATATATAGCATTGTGTGTACTGCCACTGTGCACCTCGCTCAGCCACGCTATATATAGCATTGTGTTTTCTGACACTCTGTGTACACGGCTTAGCCTGACTAATATAGCATTGTGTGTACTGCCACTGTGCACCTCGCTCAGCCACGCTATATATAGCATTGTGTGTACTGCCACTGTGCACCTCGCTCAGCCACGCTATATATATAGCATTGTGTTTTCTGACACTCTGTGTACACGGCTTAGCCTGACTAATATAGCATTGTGTGTACTGCCACTGTGCACCTCGCTCAGCCACGCTATATATAGCATTGTGTGTACTGCCACTGTGCACCTCGCTCAGCCACGCTATATATAGCATTGTGTGTACTGCCACTGTGCACCTCGCTCAGCCACGCTATATATAGCATTGTGTGTACTGCCACTGTGCACCTCGCTCAGCCACGCTATATATAGCATTGTGTGTACTGCCACTGTGCACCTCGCTCAGCCACGCTATATATAGCATTGTGTGTACTGCCACTGTGCACCTCGCTCAGCCACGCTATATATAGCATTGTGTTTTCTGACACTCTGTGTACACGGCTTAGCCTGACTACATAGCATTGTGTGTACTGCCACTGTGTACCTCGCTCAGCCACGCTATATATAGCATTGTGTTTACTGCCACTCTGTGTACACGGCTCAGCCAGACTATATAGCATTGTGTGTACTGCCACTCTGTGTACACCGCTCAGCCAGACTATATAGCATTGTGTGTACTGCCACTCTGTGTACACGGCTCAGCCAGACTATATAGCATTGTGTGTACTGCCACTCTGTGTACACCGCTCAGCCAGACTATATAGCATTGCGTACTCTGCCAGTCAGTGTGTATATTGCTGGGATCAGTAATACTCCACTCACCGCCAACCACTATATGAGCTCACCATGAGTTCCTCAGAGACCTCCGCTGTGAGCAGCACTCCCAACAACAGCAACAGCCAACGCCCCACGCAAGCTATAACATCCACTACAGCAGCCAGTGGTCAGCAGCAGCCCTCCCTGGAGGAGAATGTTGTGTCCATCGGTCCGTCGCCAGAACGATTAATGAGGGCTGCCATTGAGGAGATGATGGGGCCTGATGTGGAGGAGGAGGTCGGGCTCAGGCCAGCATCCCAAGTTAATGTTGAGGACGATGAGGGGTCTGTGTCTGGGGATGTTGGGGTGGCAGAGGTGGTGGGTGGGTCAGACTCAGGAGAAGAGTTGTATGATGAGGATGATGATCGGGACCATCTGTATGTGCCTCAGAGTCCGACCCCGGAAAACATGTTGTATCGTGTGTTTAGGTACTAAAATCTGCGTTCCCACTTCCCAGTACTGCCTGCAGTGCCCGGGTCCACGGATCCATATAATTTTTTGGGCAGCACTATCAAACTGTGGTACTATGAGTGAGTTGCCATGGTCCTTCTGTGCTGCCTGTCACACTCACCGTCTGTCTGCAGATGGATTGTTCAACACAGCTACGCCATCTGACATGTAGTCCTGGACCTTGACCATCTTCTCTAGGCGATTGGTGTTGGAGGACGTGGAACTGCCCGATTGCTGTTCTGTGGGCTGCTGCATGGGTGTCAGAAAATGTTCCCACTCCAAGGACACTGCCAATACCATTCCATTTTGGGCACTAGCAGCAGCTTGTGTTCTTTGCTGCCCTCCTGGTCCTCCTGGGTTTGCTGAAGTCAGTCTGTCGGCGTACAACTGGCTAGAGAAGGAGGAGGATGTCAATCTCCTCTCTAAAGTCTCCATCCTCAAGGGCCTGCTGGAATTGTTCCATTTTTGACCTGTCTGACACTTTCTTCAATCAGTTTTTTAACATTGTGTTTGTATAAACTGGGTATAAACCCAGTAATTGGTGTTGTCCAGATTCCAGAATAATGAATAATAATGAATAGTGAATAATGCGCGGGCCGCGTTCAATGCAGTCTAGCATGAATTGAGCCATGTGTGCCAGAGAGTCCTGCCAGACTCCTCTATCTTCATGTTCTTGTAAGCGTTGTGATTGTTGTGATGCACCATATTCGTCACCAGCATCACTTTCTTCCTCTTCTGCTGTCCTTTCCCGCTAAATTGTGGAAGTCCAACGTGCACCGCTCTGTCCCTCGGCAGTGGGGGCATCCAATTCCTGCTCCAACTCCAGCTATTCCTCGTCCTGTTCTTTGTCATAGCTGGGACCAGCGTTTCCTGAGGCAGGTTGCCTGATGTTGGTATCATCACGCTGATCGTTTTCATCTTCAGAATCCCCCACTTGCATCATGCCAGCGGTTTCCATCTTCAACATTGATTTCTTCAGTAAACACAGCAGTGGTATTGTAATGCTGACTGTAGAGTTGTCACTGCTTAGTCACGCAACGTGGATTGCTCAAAATTTTGGAGGACTTGGCAGAGATCCAACATGGTGGCCCAATCAGATCCACAGAAGCTTGGTAGCTACTAGCTGCTGGAATGCGCCTCGGCACTGCGCAAAAGCGTGCTAGCATGTGCAGCGTAGAATTCCAGCGCGTAGGCAGGGACATCACCCAGCGAGCGATGGTGCGCTGGATTGAAGCGCTCCTGCATCTCTTGGTGAGTCCTTCAGAAGCGGTACTGGACTTTTAACAATGTTTTTTTTTTTTCCTTCAACAGAAGATCTGCCACGTTGGAGTGAGGAGGACGCCGCCGACCCCGACACCAAGCTGAACCCCGGCGAACTCCAAGCAGAGGATCTTCAGGAACCCTCAAGGCTTTGAGCAAGCTGAGGAGGATCAGCAGTCCCGACGAGACCTCTCCTCATATGCGACTGAGTGCAGTGGAGCTCCCCAGAACAACCTCTCAGTTGTCACTTTGTCACTGGTCACTTTGTCACTTTGTCACTTTGTCATTTTGTTACTTTGTCAGTTGTCACTTTGTCACTGGTCACTTTGTCACTTGTCACTTTGTCATTTTGTCACTTGTCACTTTGTCACTTGTCACTTGTCACTTTGTCACTTGTCACTTTGTCATTTTGTCACTTGTCACTTTGTCATTTTGTCACTTGTCACTTGTCACTTCTCACTTTGTCACTTGTCACTTTGTCGTTTTGTCACTTGTCACTTGTCACTTTGTCATTTTGTCACTTTGTCATTTTGTCACTTTGTCACTTTGTCACTAGTCACTTTGTCACTTGGTCACTTGTCCAGATGATCTCGGTACACCTCCTGAGATTCAAATTCCTGCACACATTGCTCTGGGATTTGGGTGTGATGAATGATGCATCTAACTGGCCACCGGAGGCAATTAAGGCCTTCAAAACATTGAAAGCAGCTTTCTGTTCCGCCCCCATTTTGCGTCATGTTGAGTTGTTGACGTCATGTTCATCCTCGGCCTCGCCTTGCATTTCAGTGCGAGGTGCATTTTCCACAGAAAAAGGTTGTGAATCCGGGCACAACATTTGTGGCTGTTCCATTGACCTTTCACAGGTAGAAGATTGTGGGGGTGGGAATAGCTCCTCCGAATAGCCCATTGTGTCCTGAAAAGTACTCATTGCATTGCTTTGCGCACACATTTTTTTGTCCTCATGCAAGGCCTGAGTTGCACCTGAAAGCGTGGCCTTCTCCTCCTGCGCCTCCTCCTGTTCCATCACGTCTGCTGCTGCTGGGTTAGCGTTGACGCCCGGTCCCTGTTTATTGAACCTCTTATCTTTATTACATTTATGACTGCATGGCGGTAAAAAGCATGCTATCCGCACGCTTCTTGTCCTCATGCAAGGCCTGGGTTGTTGTGTCTCAAAAAGCATGGCCTTCTCCTCCTGCGCCTGCTCCTGTTCCATCACGTGTGCTGCTGCTGCTGGGTTACCGTTACCGGTCCCTTTTCCTGGAACCTCTTCTCTGTATTACATTTATGACTGCATGGCGACAAAAAGCATGTTACCTGTGCAAAGAAACATGACATTTTCCACATTTAAAAGACAGTTTTTCCTTTGAAACTTTACAATCAATTTTCTCAAAAACTATAAGCTCTTTTTCAAATATTTTTTTTCCTCTTGTACCCACTCCCAAGGTGCACATACCCTGCTAATTTGGGGTATGTAGCATGTAAGGAAGCTTTACAAAGCACGAAAGTTCGGGTCCCCATTGACTTCCATTATGTTCGAAGTTCGGGTCGAACACCCGAACATCGCGGCCATGTTCGGCCTGTTCGGCCCGAACCCGAACATCTAGATGTTCGCCCAACACTAGTCGCCAGTCAGCAACGTCTTAATAAAAATGACCCGTTGGGTCTCAGTCCCCGAGGATCGGGGTCTTAACTCAAAATACGATAATACTCTACTCCTGAAATTCCGGAAGTCAGACTTGTGGCCGGAAAATTTGTCAGGTACAGGCATACGTATGTCATCACTAGGAGGGGATCGCACTGAATCAACTGATGTCTGGAGGGTTCTCACAGAACCTGATAAGGCATCAATTAAGGCTTTGTGTTGGCCTAGTGATTGATGAATGCTATCCACCGAAGTGGCCAGCATGGTCAGAGGATCAGTGCGTTCCATGAGTGTCTTTTGGTCTGGCGTTCTGTAACGCTCGGTGAAGCACAGAGAGGTCTGATTACCGGTGACCTGCAGCGTCACGGGGAATACAGACGTATACCAGATTATATGTGATCTGCAGTATCACCGATAATCCAATATACTGGCTAACCTCTGTTCACCGGAGTAGAGTGTAGTGTTAGGTGTAACAGTAACACTTAGAGGACTAGGCCTCAGTACAGTAAGACGTACTGTACAGATTACTTCCGCAACCCTGAGCTCTCCAAGACGGGAGGAGTCAGACTGCTAGCAGGAAGTATCTTCTGAAAGTCACCCTCAGGCGGAAGGGTTACTAACAGAACGAAGAACCTCCTCCAATGGTGAGGTCGGTTCTCGAGGTCGGACAAGCCAGGTCGTACACACACAGACAGATAAAGTACAAGATCTAGAGGCAGAGGCGGAGTCAAAGTACAGGCAGGGTTCGGCAACGGGGTATCAGAAATATCGGAGTACAAAATCAGGAGGCAGAGGCGGAGTCAAGGTACAGGCTGGGTTCAGCAACGGAGTATCAGAGATAGCGAGGTACAAGGTCAAGGTTCAGAAGGATAGTCGAGGCAGGCAAAGGTCATAACAAATAATCACAATCAAACTAGTACTTTAAGCTATCAACAAATCTAGCTTAGTGTAGGATTACAGCTCCAGCTGGTCCCGGCACACTAACGGATCTGACTAACGGATCTGGGTGCTCCCACGTATGTGAACGCAACGCCAGACACCCAAGAAATGAACAGCCAGCAGTATATATACCCATACTGCTCTCCAGCTCCACCCCAAACACAGGACCAATGGGGAGTGGAGCCAGAGTCAGCTGACCAGCCTGGTCAGCTGACTCACCTATTCAGGCATATCTACCTCCTGAGTGCGCGCGCGCGCGTCACTCTAAAGCCTGAGGGACTATGAGTCCCAGCTGCAGTAGCCCCGTTCTGCGGTGTCTCCACAGCGGGGACACCTGCCCCAGCCGCCGCGTCCAACGCAGCGGCTTTTCCGCGTTCAGCCTGTCTCTCCACGGGGACAGCCGCCTCACGCTGGGAGGAGGCGGCTGCCTCCCCGTGCGAGCGGCCACTGCACGCGGGAAGAGCCGCCGACCGCTGGCTAATGGCGGCGGCTCTTCCCCGCTTACTTACAGGGAGGCAATGAAAGTCTATGGGGGATTTTACCAATTTTGGAGCCCTGTAACTGTGGTTTGCAGAGATGTAGGGACCCCATCTTTGGAATCCAAGTCTAACAATATGTCTTCTACCTGCATGAGACATTTCGTGAAATTCAGACGTTGCTAACGGCCATAGCTGAGATTTATGTACGTCACCATCACTACCATTGAAATAGCCCAAATAAACAGGTTTTTGTGACCCTAGGCTATGACCTCTTTGGCCTAGGGGCCCGAAACTCACCAGTCATGTTCCCCCTAAGGGTCCCTACAATGCTAGAAAATTTGGTATTGCTGAGCCATTGCCCTTTGAAAAGATGTGAGATTTTGGAAAGTGAAATAGGGAGGCAATGAAAGTCTATGGGGGATTTTACCAATTTTGGACCCCTGTAACTCTGGTTTGCAGAGATGTAGGGACCCCATCTTTGGAATCCAAGTCTAACAATATGTCTTCTACCTGCATGAGACATTTCGTGAAATTCAGACGTTGCTAACGGCCATAGCTGAGATTTATGTACGTCACCATCACTACCATTGAAATAGCCCAAATAAACAGGTTTTTGTGACCCTAGGCTATGACCTCTTTGGCCTAGGGGCCCGAAACTCACCAGTCATGTTCCCCCTAAGGGTCCCTACAATGCTAGAAAATTTGGTACTGCTGAGCCATTGCCCTTTGAAAAGATGTGAGATTTTGGAAAGTGAAATAGGGAGGCAATGAAAGTCTATGGGGGATTTTACCAATTTTGGACCCCTGTAACTCTGGTTTGCAGAGATGTAGGGACCCCATCTTTGGAATCCAAGTCTAACAATATGTCTTCTACCTGCATGAGACATTTCGTGAAATTCAGACGTTGCTAACGGCCATGGCTGAGATTTATGTACGTCACCATCACTACCATTGAAATAGCCCAAATAAACAGGTTTTTGTGACCCTAGGCTATGACCTCTTCGGCCTAGGACTGCATTGAACGCGACCCACGCATTGTGCGCATTCTGGACAACACCAATTACTGGGTTTATACCCTTCTGGATCCACGGTACAAACACAATGTTCCAAAACTGCTTGAAGAAAGAGTCCGACAGGTCAAAATGGAAGAATACCAGCAGGCCCTTGTGGAGACTTTAAAGAGGAGATTGACATCCTCCCCCTCCTCTAGCCAGTTGTACGCCGACAGACTGACTTCCGCAAACCCAGGACGACCAGGAGGGCAGCAAACAACACAAGCCGCAGCTAGTGCCCAAAAGGGAGTGGTATCGGCAGTGTCCTTGGAGTGGGAAAATTTTCTGACACCCATGCAGCAGCACACAGAACAGCAAGCGTGCAGATCCACCTCCAACACCGATCGCCTGGAGAAGATGGTCAAGGACTACATGTCAGATGGCATAGCTGTGTTGAACAATCCATCTGCACCCTTCAACTATTGGGTATCGAAGCTAGACACCTGGCACAAACTGGCAATGTACGCAATAGAGGTGCTGGCTTGCCCGGCAGCCAGCGTTATGTCGGAACGCTGTTTCAGTGCTGCCGGAGGCATCGTCACAGATCAGCGTATCCGCCTCTCCACAGAAAATGCAGACCGTCTGACTCAAATTAAAATGAATCAATCCTGGATTGGAAATGACTACGCAACACTCCCGGACCCCAACCAAGTAACATGAACAATGAACATCTGTGATGGGTTAGCGTTTCCGGTCCCTGTTTATTGAACCTCTCATCTGTATTACATTTATGACTGCATGGCGACAAAACGCAAATTGCTATCCGCACGCTTCTTGTCCTCATGCAAGGCCTGGGTTGTTGTGTCTCAAAGCGTGGCCTTCTCCTCCTGCGCCACCCTCCTTCTGTTCCATCACGTGTGCTGCTGCTGGGTTAGCGTTACCGGTCCCTTTTCCTGGAACCTCTTATATGTATTACATTTATGACTGCATGCCGACAAAAAGCATGTTACCTGTGCAAAGAAAACAGACATTTCCCGCATTTAAAAGACAGTTTTCCCTTTGAAACTTTAAAATCGATTTTCTCAAAAACTATAAGCTCTTTTTGCTAATTTTGTTTTCCTCTTGTACCCACTCCCAAGGTGCACATACCCTGCAAATTTGGGGTATGTAGCATGTAAGGAAGCTTTACAAAGCACGAAAGTTCGGGTCCCCATTGACTTCCATTATGTTCGGAGTTCGGGTCGAACACCCGAACATCGCGGCGATGTTCGGCGAACGTTCGCGAACCCGAACATCTAGGTGTTCGCCCAACACTAACACTGAGGCCTGGGTTCAAATCCCTATCATGGTATATAAGCTGGTTTTTGAAATACTGGAATTCCCTGGCAGATGAGACCCTCCTCCCTCTGGTAGGAGGGAGGAAGCAATGGGTAGAAGGGAGGCTACAAGAGGCTAATTAAAATCTCCCTTGCAGAGTGTGTAGCAGCTGTCCCATAGCTAATTAGTGTAGGCAGACAACTGAGTCAAATGGTATAAGGACCTAGCTTGGAGGAGGGAGGGTGGGCGGGTCCTCCAGCAGTGATGTGTATTTCACTCAATCATGTCTGCCTCCAGGTATTAGAGCCTTTGAAACATGTTTTCCATCATTTTTCTAGGTGTCAGAATTTTTTCTGTTTTACAAAGTTCGCCTCCCCATTGAAGTGTATTGCAGTTCGCGAACTTTTTCACGAACCGAACCTTTTGCGGAGGTTCGCGAACAGGGTTCGCGAACCGAAAATCGGAGGTTTGCGACATCTCTATTCACAGTGCAGCCACGTACCTATGTGAGCGCACGCAGTGTCACTGTGCCTGTCCGGTACCTGTCTGTGTGTGACAGGTGCACATTGTAATACCCATCACTGCATATACCTACCTGTTAAAAACAAGGAACACCAAGAGCCCCAATAGTGTAATATGTACTGGTAAATGGTTACTAGATAAAGTAAATATTAATACTCACAAACCAGGGTTACCATTAGGCAACCACTGTAAAAGCAGGTGGGGAGATTTTCCTGACCCCACTCAGGAATAAGAAGTTGCTCTCTGTAGATGAGAAAAAGGGGGTTTAACCCTCCACCCAGGGTGGACTCAATATTATGCAGGAGAACAGAGGCGCCAAAAGGATAAAAGAAAGCTAAATGAGCTTAAAAAACAAATTCTTGGTAAATAGAGGAGGTAGTGGTGGACTTACCTCCTCCAAGTAGACACACAACGACTGTAGTAAAGACAGTCAATGTATTTTATTTATGAACTCCAAATATGCACCGCGTTTCGCAGATTTGATCCCGCTTCATCAGGCAATAACAACGGAGCATAGCATATGTGGTCAGTAGAAGAGCCAGGCACCTCAGAGAAACAACTTGCCGGTGAGACGCTTGATTTGTGATAGCCCAACTCGCTGGAATTCGACCCTGGTCATGTTTGACCGCCTGCTACAACAGGAGAAAGCTGTCACCCAGTATCTCTACAACTACAATAGAAGGACACAGTCTGGGGATGTTCTGGACCAAGAACTGGACACTCATGCGAAATGCCTGCAGGCTCATGCGGCCGTTTGAGGAGGTGACAAACATGGTGAGTCGCAGTGAAGGCGCCATCAGCAACTTGATCCCCTATGCTTTTTTCCTGGAGCGTGCTGTATGTAGAGTGGTGGATCAAGCTGTGGAGGAGCGTGAAGAGGAACAGGAACAGAAGGAAGAGTTGTGAGATCAATTCTCATCAGAACCAGATGTTTCTTTAACACCTGCGGCAGCACAGGGGGGGAGGAGGAGGAGGAGGAGGAGGAAAAGTCGTGTGGGGAAGAGGAGTCAGACTCAGATGATGAGGAAGGTGTTTCTTTGGAGGAGGAGGAGGAGGCAGCAGAAGAACAACTGCAGCAGGCATCGCAGGGGGCTTATGCTGCTCAAAGTTCCCGTGGTATTGTTCGTGGCTGGGGGGAGGAGGAGAACTTACCTGACATCACTGAGGAAGAGCAAGAGGAGATGGATAGTACGTCTGGATCCAAATTTGTGCAGATGGCGTCTTTCATGCTGTCCAGCCTGTTGAGGGACCCCCATATAAAAAAAACTCAAGGGGAATGAGCTGTACTGGGTGGCCACGCTACTAGACCCTTGGTATAGGCACAAAGTGGCGGAGATGTTACCAACTCTCCTGAAGGTGGAAAGGATGCAGCACATGCAGAACAAGCTGGCAACTATGTTCACAGTGCGTTTAAGGGTGATGTCACAGCACAATGGATAAAAGGTACCACTGCCAGTAATCCTCTTCCCATGTCCATGCAGACAAGGACAGGACGCTCCAGCGATCTCATGGTGATGTCGGACATGCGGACATTCTTAAGTCCAAAGCCTCACCTTAGCCCTTCTGGATCCACCCTCCACCAACTCCTGGCCCGGCAGGTAGCCAACTACCTGGCCTTAAGTGTGGATGTAGACACTGTGAGCAGCGATGAACCCTTGGACTACTGGGTGCGCATGCTTGACCTGTGGCCAGAGCTGTCCCAATTTACCATCCAACTTCTGTCTTGCCCTGCCTCAAGCGTCCTGTCAGAAAGGACCTTCAGCGCAGCTAGAGGGATTGTCACTGAGAAGAGAAGTCGCCTAAGTCACAAAAGTGTTCAGTACCTCACCTTTATCAAAATGAATGAGGCATGGATCCCGGAGGGCTACTGCCTGCCCGAAGACTAAGTCAGTCCCCACAAACAGCATCTCTGCCTGCAGGCTATGTGACTGCCTGCCCCATGACTAAGTCGCTCCCCACACAGTATCTCTGCCTGCAGGCCGCTTGACTGCCTCCTCCGCCACCACCAACAGGGTCCAGGACTCCAGGTGGATTCCTGAATTTTTCATTTTAAAAAATTAAAATAATTTTTCTGGTGCGTGTACATGCCTGCCTAATTTTTCTGGCTGCACTGCAGCTGCAACAACAAAACAAAAGGCATGTACATGTGTCAATTCCCCTTCGTGATTGTTACCTTGCCACGGTGAAGGGACTTGCGTATCACAATGAAGCAATGACCGAGGGGGGGGGGGGACACCCAAGATAATAAGGTCTTTGCTTCATTGAGGACCGACCGAATTCGACCAGCTGGACACTCAGTCACTGTTGTTCTGTCATTCAGCTACCTCAGCCCGACCATAATGGCTTGAAAACCACCATCGCCTGCACTTTGGTCATGGTGCGCACCAGTCCAGCACGGCCGTCACAACACAAACAGCTGTTTACACAGTGAGTTTGGTCTGTCAGTGTGAAGTAGTACTCTAATTACACTCCCTGATTGATGTATACACATGCAAGATGTTTTAACCAGCTGGGCGGTATGGACGAGCTCAGCTCGTCCAGTACCGCCGGAGCCTGCCGCTCAGGCCCTGCTGGGCCGATTTGCCCCAAATAAAGTGCAGCACACGCAGCCGGCACTTTGCCAGCCGCGTGTGCTGCCCGATCGCCGCCGCTCTGCGGCGATTCGCCGCGAGTAGCGGCGAAAGAGGGTCCCCCCAGCCGCCTGAGCCCTGCGCAGCCGGAACAAAAAGTTCCGGCCAGCGCTAAGGGCTGGATCGGATGCGTCTGACGTCAGGACGTCGGCTGACGTCCATGACGTCACTCCGCTCGTCGCTATGGCGACGGTGTAAGCAAAACAAGGAAGGCCGCTCATTGCGGCCTTCCTTGTTTATTCTTGGCGCCGGAGGCGATCGGAAGAACGCCTCCGGAGCGCCCTCTAGTGGGCTTTCATGCAGCCAACTTTCAGTTGGCTGCATGAAATAGTTTTTTTTTAATTTAAAAAAAACCCTCCCGCAGCCTCCCTGGCGATCTTATCAGAACGCCAGGGTGGTTAAAGCACGTTATGCCTGCAATTTAGCAATAAAATGTGATTTCTGCCCTTAAACCCTGCTGTGCGTAAAATCCGGATTTTTCCCCGGGACTTTTGGCGTGTATCCCACTCCGCTATTCTCCCTCCAGGTGTTAGACCCCTTGAAACATCTTTTCCATCACTTTTGTGGCCAGCATAAATGTTTCTAGTTTTCAAAGTTTGCTTCCCCATTGAAGTCTATTGCGGTTTGCGAAAGTTCGCACGAACCAAACTTTTGTGGACGTTCGCGGTTCACGAACCGAAAATCAGAGGCTTGAGCCATCTCTATATTAGAAGCACCCACCTAGCTAATCTGTACTGGGGGCACCTACCTATCTAACTTATACCGGGGGCACTTGCCTATCTAACCTATACTGGGGGCAACTATACTGGCTATCTATACTGAAGGCACCTGCCTGGCTAACCTATAAGGGGGGCAACTATACTGGCTCACCTATGCTTGGCTACCAGGGGCGTAGCAATAGGGGGTGCAGAGGTAGCCACCGCATCGGGGCCCTTGGGCTAGAGGGGCCCACCCCTCAAACAGTATTAGCTCTTTATTGGTCCTGTGCTGATAATATTAACTTCTATAGTTCATTTGAATAGTAGTGATCATTAACACACTGTTTCCCATCCCCTTCTTGCACTGTGGTTGTCCTTGATTGGTTTTGGTGCGCCATATCAATTGTTATGTATAGAGTGCTTGGGGGGCCCCAATGCTAAACTTGCACCGGGTCCCATAGCTCCTTAGCTACGCCATTGCTGGCTACCTATACTGGGGGACCTATAGCTGTCTACCTATACTGGGGTACCTATTCCTGGCTAACTATACTGGGGGGACCTATACTGAGTGCAACTAGACCTGGCTAACCTATACTGCAGGCACCAATACCTGGCACCGCAGGGGCGCAATTTTTACACCTTCGCCCTGGGTGCGTTTTAGCCTAGAAACTGCACTGTATATATATAATTTAGCTATCTATTAATGCTGCATACGTGCTGCTGTTTTTTCCCACCTGCTGAGTAATCCTGATGTTGGTCTTCAGTAAACATACCACCTATACATATGATATACATACCTTTCTCCTATCATTGTTTATATAGCAATCTGGATGTTCTCAAAAGTGTTATTATGAAGTGTTATTATGAAGTGTATGGACAAGCAACTGGGTTTATATAAAAATGAGATGATGCGGTAGACACAGAAATCTGCCTGAGCCCTGCGTAGACCTGCTGGACCTTTCTGCTGACATGTGGCTGCAGGCTAGCATTGTAAATAAATAATTATTATTATAAGTTATTTAGTATATTGCTTGTATATCTGCACATCCTTTAAATGAGTATAAATTTACTGGGAATTTTCAGGTTTAACATCTTAGGGACACGTCTCACCTCCACCAGACATAGGTGCCAGGATAAGCAGCTTAACCACTTGAGTACCAGCAGAGTCTGACCCCGGACCAGAGACTGCTGGTCCAAAAAACGGGGCTCACCGATGTCACGCTGCATGGACCCGTCACTCTCGTTGTTCGTGACGCTCTCCCGCCGCTGCAGCCCATGTACTCTGCTGTAGCTATTCCAGCAGAACTCCGTGAGCCGGTCAGGAGCCAATTTCATTGGCTTCTAACCCTGTCTAACCCAATCTCAATGGCTCACATTGATCACAAGGTCAGGCGCCCATGAAATCGGCTCCTGACCGGCTCAGGGAGCTCTGCTGTCATAGTATCAGCAGAGCTAGTCGGCTGCATTGACGGGAGGGCGGCACGATCAGCGGTGACAGCAGGTCCACGCAGTGTGGTTATTGAAATCTACGCCCTGGCAGGGATAGCAGGTCCCAAAAAGGGAATACATTTCAATTAGTCTGATCCAGAACTGGTTAAATAGTACCATGTGCATTGTTGTACATTAAAGCACATTGTAAAGGCTGGTGTACATGGATCTTTTTATTCAGATTGATGTCCATTTTGCATCAGTGTTATTCCAAGTTTATCACATTGGGGTTGATTCACAAAGCAGCGTTATGCTGCAACACATAAATTAAATGTTTGCGCGTGTAAAGTAAGCATACAGCAGATTCAACATTTAAAGGGAGCCTGAGATGGGGCTAAAACAGAATATACATATGTGGGGCTTCCTCCAGCCCCCTCCAGGCTGATCCCTACCATGCCGTCCTCCTCCTACTCCATTTTCTTCCGCAACTGGCCCCAGAAAGTCCTCTGTTCTGGGGCCAACTGCACATGCACAGCCTGGCAGGGCTGGTTCAAGCCACAATGGGGCCATGGGGCAAAATTAACCTGGGGTCCCCTCTGCCCCTTCCCCCAGCATATTCATCCTGAGGCAGCTGTTGAGCCCCCATATCTCCCCTTTCAAATTTACTGTGTCCCCCAGGGCCCCTGCACTGCTTTTGTGAGAACAGCAACTTACCTGCCCCAGCGCACTGTTCATCCATCCTCTCTGTCTTCATCACAACTCTGTGCTTGTTATTGCATAATGACTGGTTATGGAGAAAAGGCAGCAGGGAGCAAGACAGGGAGCAGTGTGCAGGGATAGGCGAATTGCTATTCTGTCAAATCGGTGCAGAGGCCCCAGGGGGCAAAAGTCAGGGGGAGACCTGGGGGGCCCTGCAGTGCTCAGGGGCCCTGTGGGAATTGCAACCTTTGCCTCTATGGTAGTGCCGGCCCTGCAGGCTAGCCATGCGTGCACTCCCGCTGTGTTCACGTCGCCGGGAGGGTTCTGCGCCTGTGCAGTAGTACTGCGCAGGCACAAAACGTTCCCAGCGACAGGAGCAAGACAGGGGAACACGCCTGGCCAGGTTGTGCCTATGCTGACTTGAGGATTTTTCAGGGCCAGTTGCTGGCGAACGATGAGGTGACTGCAGACGACGAGGGAGCGATCAGGCCGGAGGAGGCTGGAGGAAGCCCCAGGTGTGTATATATTTTTTTTTATTTAATCCTATCTCAGGTACACTTTAAAGCGGTTCTAAACCCAGGACTTCCTCTCTTTCTTTGTTACAGCTTATTGAGCTACTCAGAGATGCTGAAGTGTAGTTACTTCCTGGTTTGCTGGGACCACATACAGGGTTAAACTCTTGTGTAATATAGCTTGTCGTCTGAATGGCACACCATGGCACAGATCAAAAAAAGCGGACAGCTTAAATTACAGTGGCTCAATACTACAAGGTAAGGGAGAATTAGACAGCCTATTATTTCTAAATACACACAGGGTGGGTTTCTCTGTGTTTTCCTTCTCTCCTGTGGAAGAGTTTAGGTCCTCTGCAAGACTTCTTATGCAGTTATCTACTTGTTCACTCGTTATATTATGTGTTATGTACTTAGCAGGCGTTAAAGCAAATCTGAAGCCAATAATCTATTTTTATACATACCTATGTAGAGGAAAGGCTCTGGATACCACAGAGCCTTGCCGGTCCTTGCTCCATCCTGTGGTCCCCGTGGAAGCTACCCATTTTTTCTAGATCTTTGGCCATGCTTATTGTGCAGACTCAAGGGTGAGAGAACATCCATACCAGGGCCGGCGCTACCATAGAGGCAAAGGGGGCAATTGCCCCAGGGCCCCAGAGCTTGTTGGGGCCCCCAGTGGCTACAAGAGGAAAAAAAACATTTTTTAAATCGACCTTATAGTTTTTGAGAAAATCGATTTTAAAGTTTCAAAGGAAACAACATACACATTTAAAAACCCGCCGACTTTAATGGTTAATAGCAAATCCACCTTAAATGCTAGAAACCCTAAATTTGGAGGATATGTTAAGGAGATCATTGGGAATAAGAGGAAAAAACTATTTTTCAAAAAGACCTTATAGTTTTTGAGAAAATCGATTTTAAAGTTTCAAAGGAAAAAAGTATACTTTTAAATGCGGTAAATGTAGCAAACCTTACGGTAGTGTAACTTTACATGCATCAAAAGAAAGAGCAAAACATTTCCTGACGGGGTTTCCAGGGGGTCCATACGCAGCCGCAGCGCTTTGGCCAGGGATCGCTATACAGCCGCAATATGGCTGTATGAAGATCCCTGGCATTTTTTCCTATTTTCCCAATTTTTTATTTATGTTTAGAGTGTGGGAATTTTTTAAAAAAAAAATTATGTGGGGTCCCCCCTCCTGAAACTTTTTAACCCCTTGTCCCCCATGCAGGCTGTGGTAGCCAGAATGTGGAGCTCCGACCGATTGGGACTTCACACCCTGACTATACCAGCTGCAAAAAAGGTCCCTTAATGTTGATTTTTGTTCCGGGGTATCTGTTGGGGGACCCCCCAGGTTTATTTTGCCCTGGGGCCCCATTGTTGCTTAAACCGGCCCTGATCCATACTGTGCATGCTAAAGCCCTTTGTCACATGCGTCTTTGGGATGCAATTACTTCCATAGGTTGCACAAGCATTCCTAAAGAGCTGTTTGACCTAACAGGTCAAATAGCTTCCTCTGGGGATTACTACACTATTTTTTATTTTTAACATTTTTTTTACAGTAGCCATTGATTTCAATGTAAAACCGCATGCTATGTGTATGTGAAGTAGTGCAGTTTGCATCTTTTTTATGCAATGCAGAATCTCATGTTGCTCCAGAAAGTGCACAGGCACCATAGACTATCATTATAGGTGATTCCACCTCACCCCTGCCTAACAGTGTTTATTGAGGAACTGGGAGGACACTGATCCCTTGGTCCAATCACTGCAGCAACAGGGGGTCAATGGATCACATGATCCCTTTGACTAATCAGTGGTACAGCATGGGGGTCATGTGGACACACAAGCAATACAGGAAGTAATGTACTTCCTGCACACAGTTTACAATGATTACTGTTACTTGTAACAGTGATCATTGTGGCTTAACGAGGTAACAGTTGTGTCCCTTGCACTAATCATTTTTTTATTGGGCATGCGTGCAGGCATGATTGGTGGTGGCAGCGGTTTTCCTCTACTATGTAGGCCCTATGTCCTGGCGGCATGAGCAGCCACTTTTCAGGACTTAGGGCCTATTCACTTGCAGCACAAGTGGTGAATGATGTGACTTGTTATTCTGTAAAGTGCTGCAGAAAATGTTTTGATACCACGGGTGTTGCTAGCCCCAAAGATCAGTGGTACGTGCCCGGATCTATTCTGGGGTGCCCCGGATGTCCCCCAGGCAGAGTCAGGCAGCGGGCTGCAGTATTCATCTCTGGCTGCTTGGTCTCCAGATTCTGTAGACATCTCTTCTGGGATTCTCCCCTTAGGATAACCTTACACAGTGGGACATTGCGTTTGATGTGACGTTAAGGTCGCACAAAGCGCCCGTAACGCAACGCATGTACACTTTCACAGTGCGACGTTAAAGTCGCACGTTAGAAAATGTATTTACTATGGAACGAAAACGGCGCATGCGGAACATTTTAAAAAAGGACAAAAAGCATTACTGAGCATGTGCAACACAAGTAACGCAGCAGATACATTGCTAAACGCACAGCATGCAGCACTTTTTAATAACACTACACGTTACACACTAACGCAACGTGTGCACTGTGAGTGTATCACAGACTTTGCATTGCTGTGCGTTACTCTGCGTCAAAGTATTTTAGAAACGTGTGACTTTAACGTCGCAGTGTGAAAGAGCCCTTAGTGTCTGAGAAGGAACCAGACGGTAGAGCTCCTAGGGTCTAAATCTAGGATGCTAGGGGGGAAATTGCCGGTTAGAGAGGAGCTCTCCAGACTTGAAGAGATAAAGAGAGGAGATGAGTAGTTCCTCCCTTTGTGCTACTTTGTTGGGAAGGGGGGGGGGGGTTCGGGGGGAGGAACAGTAAGGACACACTCCATGATGCATGCTCCTTATGAAGGCTTCACAGCTTTCAGCATGTCACCACAACACCCAGCATACTCCACAGAGGCACTACAGCACCCAGTATGTCCCATAGAGGCACCACAGCACTTATCATAACACCACAGCACCTAGCATGTCCCAGCATGCATTCTTTTTGTATTAATGGAGAGGGGAGCTTCATTCAACCTGTGAAGTTCATGTAAATTTGTCTCCACCCATGACCACACCCACATTTTGGTGTGTGGCCACACCTATTTTCTGGCTGGAGTGCCCAAAAGTGCCCCGGATCTCTTAGGATCCTAGCGACGCCCTTGTTTGATACCATATACTGTAAAGGTATAGTGATAATAATAATAATCATCATCAGGCAGTTAGAAGCACCCAGGTGAATGCCCACATGGCACCAGGGCACATTGCATGTTGGCTGGTAATTAATATTCTTTTGTAGAGTCACAGGGTTTAGTAAAACTACACAGCTCATGAAGCACATAATCCCCCTGTAACATTCTTATTCTTGTGCAACTCTCACATTCTTTTCATAGCAATGTTCTCTGTTGCTATTTCATTGTTTGCCTTAACTATTTCGTGTTTTAAGGCTTACACACACTTAACATTTTTTGAAATAGAGTAGCTGTTATAAACATTTAGGCCTCTTTCACAGTGCGGCGTTAAAGTCGCATGTTAGAGAATGTTTCAACTCAGACTAACGCACAGCAATACTAAGGGCTCGATTCACAAAGTAGTGCTAACCCAGTTAGCACGCCTAAAAGACTTTAGGCGTGATAACCATTGCACCATGCTGGTGAAAAGCCAGTTTAGGCGTGATAAGTTTAGATCGCGCGCAAAGTCCCGCACGCAAAGCAGCGCCATTAAACTCTATGCGAAGTGCACCAGACTTTGCTAGCGCAAAACTTTTGATCAGCTGTGCACTGCAGTGCTAACCGAGTTGGTGCTATAGTTATCAGGCCTAAATTTATCACGCCTAAACTTATCACGCCTAAACTTATCATGCCTAAACTTATCACGCCTAAACTTATCACACCTAAACTTATCACGCCTAAACTGAGTTTAGTTGTGATAAACGGCTTTTCACCAGCGTGCTAACTGTTAGCACCGCTTTGTGAATCAAGCCCTAAGTCTGTGCGACATTCACAGTGCACACGTTGCGTTTGTGTGTAACGTGTAGCGTTATGAGAAAGTGCTGCATGCTGTGCATTTAGCAATAAGCTGCATTATTTGTATTGCACATGCTCAGTAATGTTTTTTAAATGTAACGCATGCGCCGTTTTCGTTCCATCATAAATACATGTTTTTTGTGTTTATTTTGTTATTGTGCATGCTCGTTTTTGTTTTTATATTTTTGGGGGGATTTTTGTTTATTTGTAGTATCCGAAGTAATCACTGTTATAACGTGAATCTTAATTTGTTTATTTTTTTGTTAGTTTTTAATGTGGAACATTAACGTCGCATGTCAAGAGCGCCAATAAGGTTGCACCATGTGTACATCATAACACTTAATGCAGTGTTAAAGAACGCACAATAACGTCCAAGTTAAAGTCTATATGCGTTGCGTTAGGGCCGCGTTGTGCAAACTTAACGTCGCACTGAAACGCAACGTCCTACTGGGAAAGAGGCCTTAGACTAAAAACTAGGGCATTCCCAATTCATTGTTTATCAAGTTATCTATTAAACAGTACTGGGGGTAGTATAAGATGGGCCTAGTGTGATCAAATAGTTTAAAGAGTAGAATCATGAATGGTGAGTGCTTATCACCAATCTGAAGAGTTGTAGGATATACACAGCCTGTAATGTGAGGTGCAGTCACCTGGGGAGGTTGGTTCTCACTCCTTGCAGTACATCAAGGAAAGTTGTAGGTCCACACACTCTGAAGGTTTAGGTCCTTTGGCCCTTTTATTCAATCAATACAGTGAGCAAAAGTGCTGCACAGCAGCAGTGGCTCCAGCTTCAGATTTTTTGGGGGCTCAAAAGGGGCACAATCGCTGGCAGGCGAGGCCCACGGGGGGGGGGGGGGGGATGTGTGGCGCGTGAACAAGTGGGCGTGGTCATTACATCATGTGGGCGGGGCTAACTGCTGTAATGTAGTTGTACCAGCTAATGTAATTACATAAAAAATATGAAGTAAATGCACATAATGACAGACAGCGTTTCCCCAGCAAATGCACGTAATGACAGACAGCATTTCCACAGTAAATGGACGTAATGACAGACAACATTTCCCCAGTAAATGCACGTAATGACAGAGCATTTCCCCAGTAAATGCATGTAATGAGAGACAGCGTTTCCCCAGTAAATGCACGTAATTATCTGTCATTACGTGCATTTACTGGGGAAATGCTGTCTCTCATTACATGCATTTACTAGGGAAATGCCGTCTGTCATTACGTGCATTTACTGGAGAAACTCTGTCTCTCATTACGTCCATTTACTGGAGAAACACTGTCTGTCATTGCGTGCATTTACTGGGGAAATGCTGTCTGTCATTACGTGCATTTACTGGGGAAACGCTGTCTGTCATTACGTGCATTTACTGGGGAAACGCTGTCTGTCATTAGGTGCATTTGCTGGGGAAACGCTGTCTGTCATTATGTGCATTTCTTTTATATTTTTTATGCGTTTCTCCAGTAAATACATGTTATGAGAGACAGCGTTTCACCACTAAATGCACATAAGAGACAGCATTTTACGAGTGAATGCATCAATCAAAAAATAGAGGATGAGGCACAGACAGACACACATTGGGGCATAGACAGACACACATTGGGGCATCGACAGGCACAGATTGGGGCATAGACAGGCACAGATTGGGGCATAGAGGATGAGACACAGACAGACACACATTGGGGCATAGAGGATGGGGCACAGACAGACAGACACACAATAGGGCATAGAGGATGGGGCACAGACACACACATTGGGGCATAGAGGATGGGGCACAGACAGGTAGTGTTGGGCGAACACCTGGATGTTCGGGTTCGGGCCGAACAGGCCGAACATGGGCCAGATGTTCAGCATGTTCGGCCCGAACCCCAAACTCAATGCAAGTGAATGGGGACCCGAACATGCCGCAATACGGCCCCCCTATGGGGTCGCAGGCATAAGGGGGGAGCATGCCCCGATCGCAGGGGCTGGTCGGAAATTCCCCCCACCCCCTCCGCTAGCGCTCCCCCCTCTGCCCGCTTCCCCATAAAAAAGTTGGCGTAAAGTTAAATATTACCGGTGGTGGCTGCTGCAGTGGCTGGCTGGCAGTGGTGTGAGTGAGGACTAGGAGGAGGAGTCCGAGTATGACGCGTTGAGACCGGGCAGCGGGCGGTTCAGCGGTAGTACCCTTGTGGTACTTCCGCCCTTTCTCTGACCTCACGTCCTCTACGTGATGACGCATACGAGGGTACGCGTCACGCCATTAAACTCTATGCGAAGTGCACCAGAAGTGCAAAAAACAGTTTGCAGTTCTGATGCAGAGGCTTGCTCAATCGCTCCTCATGCCTTTAATGGTGTTCAGCTAGCTAGCACTACAAGGCTGGCTGTGACTGTACTCCTCTCCCTGGCCTGCAGCTCCCTTGTTTGTGTCTCTCCCGGTCTTCCCTCAACCCTTCAAGCCTCGCAGTTACTCACTTTTGCTGCCGCTGGCTAGTTCTGGCGAGGCACTGGTCGGGCTGGCACCTTAGGTGGTGTGGCAGACAGTCTTTCTGGAGCTGTGAGTGGGTACAGTCTGGGACCACTCTGGCGGGCAGCAGGGGGTCAAGCTGTGAGTGAGGGAGGAGGATGCCAGGTTGAGGTGGAGGAGTCAGCACTGTCCTCGTACCTGAGGTGTGAGGCTGTGGCTGTCTGAGTCGAGACGAGCGCTGCAGTGCATGCTGAATTAAAATTTGGGGCCATGCGAGGGTCAGGGGGTGCCGGTTGGGCAAATGGCATCGATCTGCTCTGCTCTACATGTGCAGGGGCGGAGCTAGTCACACTCTCTCCAGCCCCCTGCCTATTCAATTCAATCCCACGCCCCCTGCTAGGTGCTCCTGATTGGGCATGGATTGGGGTGGATGAACGCGTTAAACATGGAGCGAGCCTGTTTACAGTCCTAGCAGGTGCCAGCCTCTGATGAATGCAAGCGCCACCCACAACATGGCGGCCGCCATGTCTAGCGAATGAGCCACAACAAATCAAGAGTCAGAGACCCAGGGGGGCTTTTGGAGGGGCTCACAGGATGTCAGCTGGGGCTTGAGCCCCGGCAAGCCCCAGTGTAGCGCCGCCACTGCTGCACAGACAATTGTTTCAAGGACTGACAGGTCCTCTTTTGCCGTGTAACTATCGGCAATAATTTATGGTTTTCACCTGGCATCCTTTTTCATGTAAGAGGAGAAATGTTGTAAAGTAAGTATTCTTGGGGCAGCATGGTGGCATAGTGGTTAGCGATCTCGCCTCGCATCACTGGGTCCCTGGTTTGAATCCCAGCCAGGTCAACATCTGCAAGGAGTTTGCATGTTCTTCCTGTGTCTGCGTGGGTTTCCTCTGGGTACTCCGGTTTCCTCTCACATCCCAAAAACATACAGATAAGTTAATTGGCTTCCCCTAAATTGTACCTAGACTACAATACATACACTACACAATACATACATAGACATATGACTATGGTAGGGACTAGATTGTGAGCTCCTCTGAGGGACAGTTAGTGACTAGACTATATACTCTGTACAGTGCAGGCGCTATATAAATAATAATAATAAAAGCTAATTTCAAAGCTAATTGTTTTTGTGACTTATTATACAGTATATGTTTGGACACACATTGATTGATCTGAGGTTTGTGTAGTCATTAATTCATTCATTGTTTTTCTTATTGTGTTCTTTCATTTTTAATGAATTTTGGTTTGAATAAAGTTTATTGATGTGAAATGGTGCAACATTTAGCAGTTTCTTTGTCTTATTTTGGATAACATTATTGAGTATTTGGGCTAGTTTACAGTGCAGGCGCTTTTTCTAAGCTTTTGTGATTTGAAAAGCTCTTGCTAATGTAATGCTATGTATGTGCTCTCACTGGATCAATGTGATTTTATAAAAATCACCCATAGGATTGCATTAGCAAGAGCTTTTCTATCACTAGCGCTTAAAAAAGCTCTTGCAATGTGAATCATCCCTTTCTGGGATTAATGGTCGAAACTGAGACTGTGGAGAAACTGAGAACACACAGATCAACAGAACTGCGGTTAGTTAGGAAAGGCCGACATGCGTGCTAGTGTACCTAGGAAAGTTGATGTTTTTAAAGACAAGTAGTGGTCAAACTAGTTAACCAAATATGGATTCTATTTATTTTGTGTTTCTGTCTTATCACTTTTTAGGTTGTTGATTGAAAAATAGTCGTTACTTTATTTTTGAAAGCATTCTACGTTTCCAGTTTTTTCACAAGTAGCAAAATATTTGTACAGTACACATAACTTATACAGAATATTAGAACCTTACAAAAATAAAACTGAAAGTAAAGTGAGTTGAGCTCCAGGAATAGGGAGCTATGGGAACTCAGGCCTGGGACAAGGTTTTCTGGCACTAGAGGCGGACAATACAAGATGCCCCCCCCCCCCCACACACACACACACACAACCCCAGATTTTGCCTCCACCCCCCAATAAAAATATTGCAACTCTATAAATATATACACAAAATAACCTAATTCACTTCAAAGAGTCCATCCTGAAAAAGAACCAACTTTGTTGGCTGACAGTTGCATAACTACAGCATTTACTGTGCCTAAAGGAAGGCACAACAACTTACCACCACCGCCACCACCACCATCACCAAATATCTGCAGCCAATCAGGAAGGTATATTGCTGAAATTGCAATTTAGCAAGTTTGCAAATTCTCAGGGTTACACAGTAACAGACTACTGATTCGAGCAACACTGTGTTTTTTTTAAGATGTGTCTGCCATGGTTTGGAAACAGGGACAGTGTCACTTCAAATAGTCTATTGCTCTAATTTTGTTCTCAGTGAAATACAGATACAGTTAATAAAGTAATTTTGCATATAAAGTAATCCTGGTGTAAGCTACCTTTGCAGTCATTTCTACGTCACTTCACCTGGATTCCTGCCCTCTTCTGCTGCTCATACATAACATAGAATCAGCCTAGATCACAGCTTATATGCTCACTTGACACATGCTCCACAGTAGTCTATTGTAGATGATGGTACTGGTGTCAAAATCACTTCCAGAACTGCAGGCACAAAAACTACATAATGTGCATGCACCATTATAGAGCAGATATGAGTTTAATTAGTATTAAGCCCGGTTCATATTAGCGTTAAAAAGCAGAACGGGAGCGGAAGGTATACTGTACAAATTGAACGGATACAAACGGATCCAATGTTAACCAATCGAACCATTGACATGCGGCTGTTCGTACGGATCCGTTCTGTACATTCGGCTGGATGGACCGTAAATTTGCGGCAGTACCAAATTTTCCGGACCACTGAGTTTAGTGGACCGGAAACGGAAGAAAAAGCCTTTCAATGGGGGCAATGGGGAACGGAACGTTTCTTCACACTAGTAGTGGGGGATGTGGGGACGCAAACCTGAGTGAGCTGGTGAGTGAGGGACGGTGCAGCAGCCGGGCAGGTGGGTAAGTGAGGGTTAAAACATACCGAATGGTCTATTGAAGCCGTCGGTAGAGAGGGTTTCAGGGATCTGTCTTCTTACGCGTCATGTGACTGCAAGACGTGTCATGTGACTAGTCACATGACACGGAAGAAGACGGATGCCTTAACCCTCTCTACCGCCGGCTTCAACAGACCATTCGGTATGCTTTAACCCTCACTCACCCACCCGGCTGCTGCACCTTCCATCCCCCACCCGGCTGCTGCACCCTCCCTCACCTGGCAAACGGAGTGAAAACTGAACTGATCGATCCGTGATCAGATCCATTTTTATGGATCCATTTGCCAGTGTGCACCAAGCCAATGAGTTCCGGTAAAGCAGAGACCGGATCCGCTGTACTGGATCCATTTGGCTTGATCCGTTGGCTTAAATGCAGTGTGAACTGGGCCTTAGTCAAGCACCTGATTCCAGTGTAGCTCAACTTAGCATACTCTGAAGGAGCACAGCAGGCAAAGTTTACACCCCCCACTAAAGTTTACAGCACATCAGAGGGGACCCAACTTTCTCCCTCTCTTTTCTCCACACAGTGCCCTGGCGTGTATGCCCCGCCCACCACCACCACCACCACAAGTATAGAGTGCAGTGGGTGAAGATTACATCCCCCATTTACTCACCTCCTCTGGGATCCATCATCCAAGTGCTATAGCTCCAGTTCTGGAAGTAGAGTGAGCGGTGGCATTACAGATTAGACAGACAGGAACTTGAGCTCTTGGCGCTTGGATCCCCGAGGAGGTAAGTGGGGGCTGTAATCTTGGCCCGCTGCGCTTTATACTTGCGGCAAAGGGGCGCACACACCGGGGCACAGTGTGGCTGAGAAGAGGGAAGGAGAAAGTCCGGCCCCCTCCCTGCACCCTTGCAGTTAAGTCTATCTAGCCTCGGCCTGGCCCTGTAGGAACCACAAGGGGTGGGAAGTAGGTGGGCATTGTAATAAGAAGAATGGAAATTTGAATACTATTTCACTTACCTATAACTATGAAAATACTGATTGTTTTAGCTGAACTATTGGGTGCTCTGACTTGAAGCTTGCCTGTAAAATTCTACCTGCATATTTACTTCTGCTGCACTCTGCATGGACCTGACTCCATCCACCATGGTTTTATGAGGCAGTAGATTAACTATTTAGAGGGCTACCCACTATTAACAGTCTAGTTCTCTGTATGCAATACCATGTTTTCTTTAGAGATTCAGAAATTAGTTTAGTTTTTTGGTCAAATAATTGTGGTTACTTCACATTTGACATGTTTTAGATGGATGGAATTAATGATTAGAATATTTATCCTTTAATGTATATTGCTTGTGTATTTTGGAATTTGACTGCATCTAAACACAGTCCTCTACTTACAAATGACTCCAAGTTACAATGTGTCACACTTACATATAAAGTTGTCTCCATGTTCAAAATATATTGTATTGGGTTTTTTTTTCTTGCATATTTTTGTTGTTACATGTTACAATATTGTATAAACTGTTGAAAACAGATGAACCACTTCAGCTTATCTGGACAAGTATACTAGTCCAGATAGGTGCCGCTCAAGTCTAACTGGACACATATCTGCGTCCAGTGTTTAAGCGCTAGGTGCATGCGCATGCACGGTGGTATTTCTATGTCGGTGGTTGGAGAAGGAAAGCGGGATTCCTCTAACCATTCACAGTGCCTGTAATGAATGGACATGACCCCGATCAAGCAGCAGAGCGAGTGTGTGCAGTGACTCAAAAAGTGGCGGGAATGGCAAGAAGGAGCAGACCACGCAGTGGGTGTAATTAATTCCCATGCAGAAATAACAGCTCTCAAATAGGACATAGATTTCAATCAGTGTGATCCAGAAGTGGTTAAAGCACATTGAAAACCGCAAAAAAAACATTATTAACACATTCTAGTGTGTGTAATACATGTCTTTATTTTTTATTTTATGGTTAGTCTAGACAATACAGTACAATACAGTCTCATGTGGTTGTAAAGACATTTCAATGCTAAGTGAACCCGAGGTGAGATTTAAAGCGGATCCGAGATGAAAAACTAACTATAACAAGTAACTTGTCTATATATCTTATGTACAGTTTAGATGGTTTAAACAGCAAATCTGTCTGCATACTGCTTTAATAGAATATGATTATTTCTTCCTGTGATACAATGATAGCAGCCATGTTGTTTGTAAACATTACACAGAGGCAGGCTTATCTGCACCATCAGCACTCAGACTGAAAAAAACCTAATCCCCCCTCCTCCTCCCTCCTCCCTTCTGCCTCTGGAATCTCTGGCTAGTAATACCTCCCCTCTCCTCCTGCCCAGACTGAGCTCCCATAAGCCCTTGCTACTGCCAAGGCTCTCTGAAAACTGTGGGTGGGGCTTATTTAGTTTATAGGGAATTAGAGTATTAAAACAAAAACAAAAAAGTATTTGGCTTAAGGAATGCCCTATAAACTATAGGAAAGGAACACAATTATGCAATGAGTAAAAGTTTATCTCGGATCCACTTTAAATAGAGGGGACTGCCATTTTTATTTCCTTTTAAGCAATACCAGTTCCCTGGCTGTTCTGCTGATCCTGTGCCTAATTCTTTTAGACCCTGAACAAGCATGCAGCAGATCAGGTGTTTCTGACATTATTGTCAGATCTGACAAGATTAGCCGCAATGCTTGTTTCTGGTGTAATTCAGACACTACTGCAGCTAAATAGATCAGCAGGGCTGCCAGGCAACTTGTATCGTTTAAAGGGAAATAAATATGGCAGCCTCCATATCACTTTCACCGAAGGTTCACTTTAGAAAGCATAATTCTATTATTGTAATATTCTAAATACATCTATTTGTAACATAGACTTGTAGATTATGGTCGATGCCAGTAAATCCGGATGCTTAAAGTGCGAGACTCCCTGAAACTGATGTAACTAATTCAGAGGTTAGTAAGGAATGAAGTCAGTTGCATAATGAAAAAATTATAAAAATTATAAAATTATATAAATTATAATGAGTGTGAATTGCAATGGAAACTGGCCATAGACTTTACAAAGCCTGCATTTAGCGAGTTAGAATCAGTTATAACACAGTACTGTGAACAGGCCCACAGAATTGTATGGGCAGTGAGATGACATGCAGAATTATTCTGCAACGCCACTGAGCACTGTGAACTAGCCCTTAAACATTCAAAGCTTTGTTCTATCATACAACTTACTGATCTCATGTATAGAATTTTGACTTGATGTGAGTTTGCATACTGTGGGTGTCTTTTATTTTACTTGCAGAAGAAAGCAAGCGATACCAGGATAAGAACACCGAAGGTGTACTTCAGTGATTTGTATTTTTAATCTCATGCACGCTCTAGGGAAACTTTGACATCATATTACAACTGGTGGTAACCACACCTGTTCTCTCAAAGGACTAATTTTGTGGTTAGGTTACTCACACTTCCCTGTTTGGTTCAGACTCATAGTTCATATTAAGTAATTCTGCCACTGTTCACACATAATGGGGAAACTCCCTTCTTCAAGCTAAAGTGGCATTGTTTAGATGTGGGGACTTCATAAACAGTGTCGGGATACGTCAGGCAAAGTCCATTTTCACAACTAATAGGTTGAGCTTCAAAAATGCAATTATTTTTAGTTACTCCATAATATTCATAATAATGCAATGTGTTTTGTGAAGCAGCAGCAGGGACTTAACTATAGAGCAGCAGCCCCTGTGACCACAGGGGAGCCCAGAGCTTTGGGGGCCCCAGCTACTAACCTTCCCTGCCTCCAATACAAGGGTCCATCTTCTAGATCAGGGTTTTTTGTGACTACTTTTGTTATGGATGGGAAGATGATGAAGGCCACACTTTTTCTTGAAAGATGGGCCCCCAGGCTGTGAGGATCTCCAAGAGGAAGCATGGAAGAGCGTGTGAACTTCCTTTGAGGACTACATATTTTTGCCACACCTAAATGTGTCACTTTTTTCTTTATCAATTTCTACAAAAATAAATGAACAAGCAATTTTTGGGGGAGTCAGTTGAATTCGCGTTCCGTCGTTTTCACGTGTGAAATGTTCACCTCCCATTAATTAGCCTATAACTTTATCACTACTTATCACAATGAACTGATCTATATCTTGTTTTTTCCACCACCAATTAGGCTTTCTTTGGGGGGTACATTTTGCTAAGAGCCACTTTACTGTAAATGCATTTTAACAGGAAGAATAAGAAAAAAATGGAAAAATTCATTATTTCTCAGTTTTCAGCCATTATAGTTTTAAAATAATACATGCCTCCATAATTAAAACTCACGTATTGTATTTGCCCATATGTCCCGTTTATTACACCGTTAAAATTATGTCCCTATCACAATGTATGGCGACAATATTTTATTTGGAAATAAAGGTGCATTTTTTCCATTTTGCATCTATCACTATTTACAAGTTTAAAATAAAAAAATATAGAAATATTTCATCTTTACATTAATATTTAAAAAGTTTAGACCCTTGGGTAAATATTTACATGTTTGGTTTTTTTTTTATTGTAATGGTTTTTTTTTTTATAGTAAACATTTTATTTGAGTAGTTTTGGGAGGGTGGGAGGTAAACAATAGATTTATAGTGTAAATGTGTGTTAATTTTTTTTTTTTTATACTTTCAGTTGTAGTATTACTTTTTGGCCACAAGATGGCGGCCATGAGTTTGTTTACTTGACGTCACTCTAAGCGTAACACACGCTTAGAGTGACGCATCGGTCAGGGAACAGCCAGAAAAAGCACAGCTTCTGAGAGAAGCTGTCGCTTTTTCAGCGGGGGGAGAGCAATCAGTGATCGGGCTCAATATCCCGATTCACTGATTGCCTGGCTAACGAACCGCGGGCCGGGAGCGCGCGTGCACGCGCGTGATCGGCCGCCGGAGCGCGCGGTAGCGCGCATGGTTCCTGGACGTAGTTTCTACGTCCAGGAACCAAAATAGGTTAACGGGGTTCTATACAACACTTCAAAAAGATACGTTGAAGCACCACTGTAAATATGGACTCTGTTTAGCTAACATGAACCTTATATATTAAACCATAGTGCCCTATTTATTAAAGATAAACAGTACTTTAAAGAGGCATAACTCCAACTCATGGTGCCCCCAGCAAAACTTGGATGGGGCTACCCAATGTTCAGACTCCTTTCCCTGCCTCCGCTTAGTGAACCTCAAAGCCTGAAACACTATTTAGCAAGGATCATAAAACAAGCGTGTCTATCATGATCTTCACACCCATAATAAGTGTAGCCAGAAAAACAGATCTGGAGGATGGACCCTGCATCTGAGGGAAGGAAGATTATTAGTTGGGGGGCTCACAACAGCTTTGCCCTCCCCCTCTCTATGGTGATAGAGGTTGATTGTTACTGCTTCACACTCCAAAAAAAAAAAAAAAAAAAAAAGCACTTTGAATTTATCTTCAAATACCCAAACATTTTATCTGCTTTATCTTAAATGTTATAGAGTAATTGAAAATAAATGTGGTTTTGAAGCTCAAGTTAACAGTGGAGACAGTGGACTCTGTCTGTCCTATCTTAACACAATTCATCAAGTTCCCACATCTAAACAATGCCACTTTGCTTTGACATAGGGGGCTCCCTATTACTTGTGTTTAAATGTCAGAATTACTTAATATTAACTATGAGTTTGAACTAAACAGGATAGTGTAAGTTACCTAACCACAAAATTGGTCCTCTGACTCTGAGGGAACAGGTGTGGTTACCAGCTGTGTTATGACGTTAAAGAGAGTTTCCCTACGGCGTGGATGAGATGAAAAATACAAATCACTGAAGTACACTTTCAGCTTTCTTATACTAGTATCACTTGTTTTCCTCAGCAAGTCGAATAAAAGACCCACAGTATGCAAACTCACACCAAGTCTAAATTCCACACATGTTTACTGGTGATAGTCAGGGCCGGATTTCTGGCAAGGCCACATAGGCCATGGCCTAGGGCACCAGAAATTTAGGGGCGGCTCAGTGAGGGGCAGTAAAGCTGTTTTATGCAGCCATCCCTATCTACAAGGACAGTTTTAACCTTTGAACTCTCTGTCCTGTACTTGTGTCATCCCTGCAAGTCCTGTAAGCGCTATCCTGCAGGTACACATAAGCCTAACTCACATGGAGACACAATGGGTCCATCATTAATGAGATGGCAAACATAACATAAAAGTTGTTAAGGAAAACATAACTTATAATCTATACGCATATTACTGAAATAGCTATTGTCTGTGACATCCAATGATAGAAAGTAAGTAGATTTCTCATTGGGGCACACAGAGACAACAACCATACAGATGGTATACTGTAGTTGGCCTTGGGCGGTAAAAAGTACAAATCCGGCCCTGGTGATAGTACAATTCTTTGAGTGTTTACGGGTGAATTTTTATTAATTCCCTTACACACCTCTGAATAAAGCTCTGTGCACACACTCCATAACTGTCATTATAAAAAGAGTGATCCCTGACGGTCTGCAATGAATAAATGACATATGAGCATGGTTAAATTCAACATCGGCACAACCGCGGTCTGCCAATTGGATTGTTCACAGAAGCGCCAAAATGAGGCCCTGGAAGTGCATACCTAGCCAGCAAGTGGTTTGAATGGAGCAATTGTTTCTTATTGTTCAATATGAATGACTTTCCATAATCTCTAGAAGTATTGAAAGTATTAAAATAATAGATTTCTGCATTCTAGCATTCTTTTGCTGCCTGAGGCAGACTTGTGAGGATGCGCCCCCTTCTTGATTTGGATTGATCGCACAGCATCCAAAAAATTTCACCCTCAGTATAGGTAGGTAGCCAGGTATAGGTGCCCCTGTATAGGGTAGCCAGGTATCGTTGCCCCCAGTAAAGGTAGCCAGTATAGTAACCCCAGTATAGGTAGCTAGTATAGTTGTCCCCAGTATAGGTAGCCAATATTGTTGCCCCCTGTATAGGTAGCCAGTATAGTTGCCCCAGTATAGGTAGCTAGTATAGTTGCCCCAGTATAGGTAGCTAGTATAGTTGCCCCCAGTATAGGTAGTATAGTTTCCCCAGTAAAGGTAGTTAGTATACTTGTCCCCAGTATAGGTTGTATAGCAGCCACAGTATAGGTACTATCATTGCCCCAGTATAGGTAACTAGTATAGTTGCCCCCCAGTATAGGTAGTATAGTTGCCCCAGTATAGGTTGCTAGTATAGTTGCCCCCAGTATAGGTAGCATAGTAGCCCCCAGTATAGGTAGTATAATTGCCCCAGTATAAGTAGCTTGTATAGTTGCCCCCAGCATAGGTAGTATAGTTGCCCCAGTGTAGGTAGTTAGCATAGTTGCGCCAGCATAGGTAGTATAGTTGCCCCAGTGTAGGTAGTTAGCATAGTTGCGCCAGCATAGGTAGTATAGTTGCGCCAGCATAGGTAGTATAGTTGCCCTAGTATAGGTAGTATAGTTGCCCCAGTGTAGGTAGTTAGCATAGTTGCGCCAGCATAGGTAGTATAGTTGCCCCAGTGTAGGTAGTTAGCATAGTTGCGCCAGCATAGGTAGTATAGTTGCGCCAGCATAGGTAGTATAGTTGCCCTAGTATAGGTAGTATAGTTGCACCAGTATGGGTTAGCGAGTTAGGTTCTCTTGGCCCTGCAGCAACCCCCCTCCCTCTCCAGCCGCCGCTTACCTTCTTGAAAAAAGCTGCGGCCACCTCTTCTGCAGCAGGATAGGCTCACCGGGTCCCCCTCGTCTGCCTCCTTGTAGTAGACCTCAGATCCGTGTGACCCACGGCGGCTCCCGTAGCAAAATATATAGTAATGCTATGGGAGCTGCTGTGAGTCATGCGGATCTGAGGTCTACTACAAGCAGGCAGTTGAGGGGGACCCAAAGAGCCTATCCTGCTGCAGGAGGTGGCTGCCCGAAACCAGCGGCGACCGGGAGGGAGGGGAGTGGGTGGGATGCACTGTCGGCGAACTGATAAGGCTGTTCCTGAACGATCGTTCAGAAACAGCCTTATCAGTCCGCCGACAGTGTGTACACACTCACTACAGTCTGCTAAAAACCTGCCCAGCGGGAGGTCGTTGGCTGCTGTAGTGCGTGTGTACGCACCTTAAGGGTCATATAGTGACAGACCGATCTATGGAATCTGTGAAGTCCTGTGGAAGATTTCAGCGCTATATAATTGTATATGATACTGATGGTGATGATGATAATAATAATAATACAGGTCCGTCTCAAAAAATTAGCATATTGTGATAAAGTTCATTATTTTCTGTAATGTACTGATAAACATTAGACTTTCATATATTTTAGATTCATTACACACAAATGAAGAAGTTCAAGCCTTTTATTGTTTTAATATTGATGATTTTGGCATACAGCTCATCAAAACCCAAATTCCTATCTCAAAAAATTAGCATATTTAATCTGACCAATAAAACAAAAGTGTTTTTAAAACAAAAAAAGTCAACCTTCAAATAATTATATTCAGTTATGCACTCAACACTTGGTCGGGAATCCTTTTGCAGAAATGACTGCTTCAATGCGGCGTGCCATGGAGGCAATCAGCCTGTGGCACTGCTCAGGTGTTATGGTGGCCCAGGATGCTTCGATAGCGGCCTTAAGCTCATCCAGAGTGTTGGGTCTTGCGTCTCTCAACTTTCTAAAATATATGAAAGTCTAATGTTTATCAGTACATTACAGAAAATAATGAACTTTATCACAATATGCTAATTTTTTTAGAAGGACCTGTATTATTATTATCATCATCACCATCAGTATCATATACAATTATATAGCGCTGAAATCTTCCACAGGACTTCACAGATTCCATAGATCGGTCTGTCACTAAATGACCCTTAAGGTGCGTACACACGCACTACAGCAGCCAACGACCTCCCGCTGGGCAGTTGGTCCACTGTGTTTTATCAAGGGCAGGGTCAATGCAGCTAGCTATCAGGAGATTTTGGAGCACTTCATGCTTCCATCTGCTGAAAAGCTTTATGGAGATGAAGATTAAATTTTTCAGCACGACCTGGCACCTGCTCACAGTGCCAAAACCACTGGTAAATGGTTAACTGACCATGGTATTACTGTGCTCAATTGGCCTGCCAACTCTCCTGACCTGAACCCCATAGAGAATATGTGGGATATTGTGAAGAGAAAGTTGAGAGACGCAAGACCCAACACTCTGGATGAGCTTAAGGCCACTATCTAAGCACCCTGGGCCTCCATAACACAGGAGCAGTGCCACAGGCTGATTGCCTCCATGCCACGCCGCATTGAAGCAGTCATTTCTGCAAAAGGATTCCCGACCAAGTATTGAGTGCATAACTGAATATAATTATTTGAAGGTTGACTTTTTTTGTTTTAAAAACACTTTTCTTTTATTGGTCGGATTAAATATGCTAATTTTTTGAGATAGGAATTTTGGGTTTTCTTGAGCTGTATGCCAAAATCATCAATATTAAAACAATAAAAGGCTTGAACTTCTTCAGTTGTGTGTAATGAATCTAAAATATATGAAAGTCTAATGTTTATTAGTACATTACAGAAAATAATGAACTTTATCACAATATGCTAATTTTTTGAGAAGGACCTGTATTTTGTCTGTTGTTGATAATATATGTATGTTACTAATGTGTGCCTGTTATCTGTAATATTTGCTCATCACTGAAATTTGCTTAGTAAGTTACTATGTATTTGTGGTTGTTTTTGTTTTTCTCCACAAACATTTTTAAAAATCGTCTACATCTTCTTGATGTGTGACATTGTAACATGTGGCATACTTGCTAGCTTGGGGCCTAGTAATATATAGGTAAATGGAGCTTGCAACATTAATATGGTGCCTACAGAATTCAACCCAAGTTTAAATACTTTCAAATTAACCCTAATATTTGGCCCCTCGTGTGATCTCTTGTGGCCACACTCACTCTTCTTCAGATCTCTACAACATACACTACACATCTAACCCTTTTGAGTGCTCAGTGGTGCTCCAGATATTTTGGGATCTAAGCAACTGGGTACTGGGTAAAGAATTTTCATTTTTAGATCAATTATTACATCCTATAGAAATTACATTTTTATAATTAAAGCGGAACTGAATACTGAAAAAACAAAAAACAAAGTGTTTCACTTACCTGGGGCTTCTGCCAGCCCCTTGCAGCCTTCCTGTCCCACGCCAGTCTTCAACGATCCTCCGTTCTACCACCGCCAGCTATTAGCGCAGGACGCTATTGCGGGCAGGAACGCAAAGAAAGATACACGTGGTTCGGGGTGCGCAGGCACAATTGCCGTGTCCACTGTAACAAAACTAGCTGGCGGCGGGAGAACGGAGGCTCGTGCAGGACCAGCGTCGGACAGGAAGGCTGCAAGGGGCTGGCAGAAGTTCAGCTTTAAAGGGACTCCGAGCTCTGATTAAAAATAAAATTTGAACTTACCCGGGGCTTTCTCCATCCCAGCCCTGGTCGGGACGTCCCACACCGGCCTCCTGGCTCTTCTCCCGGCGGCTGTCCGCATAGCGCAGACAGGCCGGGCCCCCGGGCGACACTGGCGAGTGTCGGGGCTTCTCCTTCCCTATACGTCACGAATGACGTCACACGCCGGCCGCCGCGCGTCATGACGGCGGCCGGCGTGACAGCACGGCGCATGCGCGGTTTAATCGCGCATGCACCGTGCTGTCAGGCCGGCCGCCGTCATGAACCCACCTGTTCAGTGAGCCCACCATACCTGTTCTGTTCAGTGAGCCCACTGGATACCTGCATACCTGTTCTGTGAACCCACCACTGCATACCTGTTCTGTGAACCCACCACTGCATACCTGTTCAGTGAACCCACCACTGCATACCTGTTCAGTGAGCCCACCACTGCATACCTGTTCAGTGAACCTGCCACTGCATACCTGTTCAGTGAACCCACCACTGCATACCTGTTCAGTGAACCTGCCACTGAATACCTGTACTGTTCAGTGAACCCGCCACTACATACCTGTTCTGTTCAGTGAACCCGCCACTGTATTCCTGTTCAGTGAACCCGCCACTGCATACCTGTTGTGTTCAGTGAACCCGCCACTGTATACCTGTTCAGTGAACCTGCCACTGCATACCTGTTCTGTGAACCCGCCACTGCATACCTGTTCTGTTCAGTGAACCTGCCACTGTATACCTGTTCTGTTCAGTGAACCCGCCACTGCATACCTGTTCTGTTCAGTGAACCCACCACTGCATACCTGTTCAGTGAACCCACCACTGCATACCTGTTCAGTGAACCTGCCACTGCATACCTGTTCTGTGAACCCACCACTGCATACCTGTTCAGTGAACCCACCACTGCATACCTGTTCAGTGAACCCACCACTGCATACTTGTTCAGTGAACCCACCACTGCATACCTGTTCAGTGAACCTGCCACTGCATACCTGTACTGTTCAGTGAACCCGCCACTGCATACCTGTTCTGTTCAGTGAACCCGCCACTGTATTCCTGTTCAGTGAACCCGCCACTGCGTACCTGTTGTGTTCAGTGAACCCGCCACTGTATACCTGTTCAGTGAACCTGCCACTGTATACCTGTTCTGTGAACTCGCCACTGCATACATGTACTGTTCAGTGAACCCGCCACTGCATACCTGTTCTGTTCAGTGAACCTGCCACTGTATACCTGTTCTGTTCAGTGAACCCGCCACTGCATACCTGTTCTGTTCAGTGAACCCGCCACTGTATACCTGTTCAGTGAACCTGCCACTGCATACCTGTTCTGTGAACCCGCCACTGCATACCTGTACTGTTTAGTGAACCCGCCACTGCATACCTGTTCTCTTCAGTGAACCTGCCACTGTATACCTGTTCTGTTCAGTGAACCCGCCACTGCATACCTGTTCTGTTCAGTGAACCCGCCACTGTATTCCTGTTCAGTGAACCCGCCACTGCATACCTGTTGTGTTCAGTGAACCCGCCACTGTATACCTGTTCAGTGAACCTGCCACTGCATACCTGTTCTGTGAACCCGCCACTGTATACCTGTTCTGTTCAGTGAACCCGCCACTGCATACCTGTTCTGTTCAGTGAACCCGCCACTGTATACCTGTTCAGTTAACCCGCCACTGCATACCTGTTGTGTTCAGTGAACCCGCCACTGTATACCTGTTCTGTTCAGTGAACCTGCCACTGCATACCTGTTCTGTGAACCCACCACTGCATACCTGTTCTGTTCAGTGAACCCACCACTGCATACCTGTTCTGTTCAGTGAACCTGCCACTGTATACCTGTTCTGTTCAGTGAACCCACCACTGCATACCTGTTCTGTTCAGTGAACCCGCCACTGTATACCTGTTCAGTTAACCCGCCACTGCATACCTGTTGTGTTCAGTGAACCCGCCACTGTATACCTGTTCTGTTCAGTGAACCCTCCACTGCATACCTGTTCTGTTCAGTGAACCCACCGCATCAATGCGCATACCTGTGCAGTTAAGTGAACCCACCTACCTACGTGAGTGCACGCAGTGTGATATACCACTCTGTGCATACCCGATATGGACAAAACAGGTAGAGGAAGAGGTAGTGCCAGAGCCAGAGGAAGGCCACCCGGCAGGTCTGTGCGAGGTCGTGTAAATGTAATTTCGTGTGGACCTGGCCCACAGTACAGTGCTCGGAAGAAGGCACGTCCCATCACCTCCCAAGATTGTCAGGACGTGGTTGAGTATTTAGCGACACAGAACACCTCATCTTGCTCAGCCACCAGCGCTACTACTAGCACCACTTCCGCTGCATTTGACACTTCGCAAGAATTATTTAGTGGTGAAATCACTGATGCACAGCCATTGTTGTTACAGCCAGATTAATTTTCACCAGCTCATATGTCTGAGTTACGCGCCAACACTATGGATGTAACGCGTGAGGAGGATGAAGGACCTACTGATGGTGCATGTTTGGATTTTTCTGAGGCAAGCGAAGCTGGGCAGGATGATTACGATGATGACAATGATACGGATCCTCTGTATGTTCCCAATAGAGGAGATGAAGAGGGGGACAGTTCAGAGGGGGAGTCAGAGAGTAGTAGGAGGAGAGAAGTTGCTGAAAGAAGCTGGGGCAGCTCTTCGTCAGAAACAGCTGGTGGCAGTGTCCGGCACCATGTATCGCCACCTATGTACAGCCAGCCAACTTGCCCTTCAGCATCAGCTGCTGAGGTCCCCATAGTGCCCACATCCCAGGGTGGCTCAGCGGTGTGGACATTTTTTAATGTGTGTGCCTCAGATCGGAGCAAAGCCATCTGTTCGCTCTGCCAACAAAAATTGAGCCGTGGAAAGGCCAACACTCACGTAGGGACAAGTGCCTTACGAACGCACCTGGAGAAAAGGCACAAACAGCAATGGGATGGCCACCTGAGCAAAAGCAGCAGCAGCACACAAAAGAAAAGTCACCCTCTTTCTCCTCTTCCTCCTTCAGGTGCATCATCTGCTTCTGCCGCTTTCTCCCTTGCACCTTCACAGGCACAGTCCTCCACTCCGCCTCTGCCCTTGAGCGGTTCCTGCTCCTCTGCCCACAGCAGCAGTCAGGTGTCCGTGAAGGAAATGTTTGAGCGGAAGAAGCCAATTTCGGCCAGTCACCCCCTTGCCCGGCGTCTGACAGCTGGCGTGGCGGAACTGTTAGCTCGCCAGCTGTTACCATACCGGCTGGTGGACTCTGAGGCCTTCCGTAAATTTGTGGCCATCGGGACACCGCAGTGGAAGATGCCAGGCCGCACTTATTTTTCTAGAAAGGCCATACCCCAACTGCACCGTGAAGTTGAGAGGCAAGTGGTGTCATCTCTTGCGAAGAGCGTTGGGTCAAGGGTACACCTGACCACGGATGCCTGGTCTGCCAAGCACGGGCAGGGCCGCTACATTACGTACACAGCCCATTGGGTCAACCTGGTGAACGATGGCAAGCAGGGCGCAGCGGACCAAATTGTGACACCTCCACGGCTTGCAGGCAGGCCTCCTGCCACCTCCTCTCCTCCTGCTACATGCTCTTCGCTGTCCTCCTCCTCCTTGGCTGAGTGGCAGTTCTCCTCTCCAGCTACACAGCCCCAGCTCCGCAGGGCCTATGCTGCATGCCAGGTACGACGGTGTCACGCCATCTTAGACATGTCTTGCCTCAAAGCGGAGAGTCACACTGGAGCAGCTCTCCTGGCTGCTCTTAAGAAACAGGTGGATGAGTGGCTGACCCCGCACCACCTGGAGATAGGCAACGTGGTGTGCGACAACGGCAGCAATCTCCTTGCCGCTTTGCATATGGGGAAGCTGACACACATACCCTGCATGGCACATGTCATGAATCTAGTTGTTCAAAGATTTGTGGCAAAGTACCCTGGCTTAGCGGATGTCCTGAAGCAGGCCAGGAAGTTCTGTGGGCATTTGAGGCGGTCTTACACAGCCATGGCACGCTTTGCGGAAATTCAGCGGAAAAACAACTTGCCGGTGAGACGCCTGATTTGCGCTGGAATTCGACCCTGCTCATGTTCTCCCGCCTGCTAGAACAGGAGAAAGCCGTCACCCAGTACCTCTACAACTACAGTAGAACGAAACAGTCTGGGAAGATGGGGATGTTCTGGCCCGACAACTGGACACTGATGAGAAATGCATGCAGGCTCATGCGGCCGTTTGAGGAGGTGACCAACCTGGTGAGCCGCAGTGAAGGCACCATCAGCGACTTGATTCCCTACGCTTACTTCTTGGAGCGTGCTGTGCGTAGAGTGGCGGATGAAGCTGTGAATGAGCGTGACCAGGAACAGTTACGGCAGGAACAGGCATGGGACCAATTTTTATCAGACCCAGCTGTTTCCTCAACACCTGCGGCAGCACAGAGGGGGAGGAGGAGGAAGAAGAGAAGTCGTGTGCAGAAGACGAGTAAGACTCAGAGGATGATGAGCAAGGTGTTTCTTTGGGGGAGGAGGAGGAGGAGGAGGGGACGGCGGCAGGAGAACAACCGCAGCAGGCGTCGCAGGGGGCTTGTGCTGCTCAACCTTGCCGTGGTATTGTTCGCGGCTGGGGGGAGGAGGTTGACTTACGTGACGTCACTGAGGAAGAGCAAGAGGAGATGGATGGTACATCTGGATCCGACTTTGTGCAGATGTCGTCTTTTATGCTGTCCTGCCTGTTGAGGGACCCCCGTATAAAAAACCTCAAGGGGAATGAGCTGTACTGGGTGGCCACACTACTAGACCCTCGGTACAGGCACAAAGTGGCGGACCTGTTACCAACTCACCTGAAGGTGGAAAGGATGCAGCACATGCAGAACAAGCTGTCAACTATGCTTTACAATGCCTTTAAGGGTGATGTGACAGCACAACGCCAGCAAGGTACCACTGCCACTAATCCTCCTCCCGTGTCCACACAGTCAAAGACAGGACGCTCCAGCGATCTCATGGTGATGTCGGACATGCGGACGTTCTTTAGTCCAACGCCTCGCCGTAGCCCTTCCGGATCCACCCTCCACCAACGCCTGGAACGGCAGGTAGCCGACTACCTGGCCTTAAGTGTGGATGTAGACACTGCTGTGAACAGCGATGAGGAACCCTTTAACTACTGGGTGCGCAGGCTTGACCTGTGGCCAGAGCTGTCCCAATTTGCCATCCAACTTCTCTCCTGCCCTGCCGCAAGCGTCCTGTCAGAAAGGACCTTCAGCGCAGCTGGAGGCATTGTCACTGAGAAGAGAAGTCGCCTAAGTCACAAAACTGTTAAGTACCTCACCTTTATCAAAATGAATGAGGCATGGATCCCGGAGGGCTGCTGCCCGCCCCAAGACTAAGTCAGTCCCCGCACACACAGCATCTCTGCCTGCACGCCGTGTGACTGGCTGCCTGGCCTGCCCCAAGAAGACTAAGTCGCTCCCAGTCCCTCCACACAGCATGTCTGCCTGCAGGCCGCTTGACTACCTTCTCCGCCACCACCAACAGGGTCCGGGACTCCAGGCGGATTGCTGAATTTTTTAGGCCGCTGCTAGCAGCGGCCGCTGTAATAATTTTTCTGGTGCGTGTACATGACTGCCTAACTTTTCTGGCTGCACTGCGGGCAGCTGCAACAACAAAAGAAAAGGCATGTACATGCGCCCATTCCCCTTCGTGATCATTACCTTGCCGTGGTGAAGGGGCTTGCGTATCACAATGAAGCAATGACCAGCGCCTAGATGAGTGTCTCGGGGGGCACACCCACGATAATAAGGTCGTTGCCTCATTGTGGTCAGACCAAATTTGATCAGCTGGACAGTCACTGTTCTGTCATTCAGCTACATCAGCCAAGCGACCACCATATGGGCTGTAAAGCCACCAAAACCTGCACTCTCGCCATGGTGCGCACCAGTCCAGCACGGCCGTCACTACACAAACAGCTGTTTGCGGTGCGTTACACGGTGAGTTTGGTGTGTCAGTGTGAAGCAGTACCTTAATTACACTACCTGATTGATGTATACACATGCAAGATGTTTTAAAGCACTTTAGGCCTGTCATTTAGCATTCAATGTGATTTCTGCCCTTAAAACGCTGCTTTGCGTCAAATCCAGATTTTTCCCGGGGACTTTTGGCATGTATCCCACTCCTCCACCTGGGGGTCCAGGTGTTAGACCCCTTGAAACATCTTTTCCATCCCTTTTGTGGCCAGCATAATTTTTTTTTTTCAAAGTTCGCCTCCCCATTGAAGTCTATTGCGGTTCGCAAACTTTTACGCGAACCGAACCTTACGCGTAAGTTCGCGAACCCGGTTCGCGAACCTAAAATCGGAGGTTCGGCCCCACTTTAGCCAGGAACCCAAGAGTTTACAAACCTGGTCATTGAGTGACTGTGTCAAGGTTACAAAACGAGCCAAAACAAATTTCACTGGAAAAATATAAACTGCAGCCATTCTTACACTGTTAATGGCAGGGTTCTCAAACTTTGCACCGTTGGTCATTGGGTAACTGGGATTAATATTCAGAAAAGTGGGTGGAGCCTAAAAAAACAAAAAACAAAATTCACCTGTTGATTTTCAAGGGGAATATTATATAGGTAGAAAAAACAACGTTTTGTAAAAAAATTAATACCTTTTAATGGCTAATTGATAGAGTTAAATGATGCAAGCTTTCTGGGATCTAGTCCCCTTCTTCAGGCATATTTCCAGATGTTAGCTGAAGTAAAACACTGATGCAAGTAAATGGTAAACACGAAGATAACAGTTGTGCTGGTTACTGTTTATCCGTTAGGTGTATATTAAATAAGGGAATATTAAAATTGCTGCCATTCTTGCACTGTTAATGGCACAAGCCTCAAACCTGGTACAGTTGGTCACTGGGTGACTGGCGTTCATTTTAGGAAAGACAGCGGAGCCACAAACAGCCAATCAGATTTGTTTAATTTAATTGGGGATTTACTAATTATTGATACTAAGGACCCCAAAGCTCATAAACTTGGTAATTGAGTGACTGTATGTCAAGGTTAGAAAAAGTGGGCAGCGTCAACAACTACATTTTTTACATGGGAAAATATAAACTGCAATCATTCTTACACTGTTAATGGCCGGGTTCCCAAACTTGACACAATTGGCCACTGGGTGACTGGGATTAATATTCAGAAATGTGGGTGGAGCCTACAACAGCTAATCAAAATTCACCTGTTGATTGTCAAGGAGAATATGTACATTGCTACCATTCTTACACTGTTAATGGCAGAGGCCTCAAACCTGATACAGTGATTCATTGGGTGACTGGGGTCCAAATTCACTAAAGGGGGTGGAGCCGCAAACAGCCAATGAGATTTGTTAGATTGATTTCAGCTTTTCTGTTATTGGCATGGTTCTCAAACTTTGCACAGTTGGTCACTGGGTGACTGGAATAAATAATGAGTAAAATGGTGGAGCCTACAACAGCCAATCAAAATTCACCTGTTGATTTTCAAGGGGAATATTTAACCACTTTACCCCCGCCCGTACGAATTTCTCCGTCCCTTTTTCCATCCTTTAACCCCCAGGGACGGAGAAATCCGTACTTTCCGCGCTCCCGCCGCTGCCCGCGCTCCCGCTCGTAAACACGCCGCCGGCCGCTCGTAAACACGCCGCCCGCCGCTCGCCTGGAGATCAATGAACGGGAAAATCCATTCCCATTCGTTGATCTAAGCCCCGCAATGATCCGCTGCTCTCCGATGAGCAGCGCGATCATTGTGAAAAAAAAAACACTTACCCAGCCTCCAAGTACTTCCTCCAAGCGGCCGGAAGGACGCTTGGAGGTCGCATTAAAACAAAAAGTTACTGTGGCTATCTTGTGGCCAAATAGTAAAACTACATCCTAAACATTTTTCACATACAAATAAATTACTTTTACACAAAAAATTAACTCATTACCTCCCACACTCCCAATTTTTTATTTTTTTGTAATTAAAAAAAAAAATTAAAAATGTACAATAAAAAAAATACCTAAATAGTTACCTTAGGGACTGAACTTTTTAAATATTTATGTCAGGAGGGTACAACACTGTTACTTTTTAAACTATGGGCTTGTAATTAGGGATGGACGCAAAACTGAAAAAAATGCACCTTTATTTCCAAATAAAATATTGTCGCCAAACATTGTGATAGGGACATAATTTAAACGGTTTTATAACCGGGACAAAAGGGCAAATACATTTCATGGGTTTTAATTACAGTAGCATGCAGTATTTAAAAACTATAATGGCCGAAAACTGAAAAATAATGAATTTTTTCCCACATTTTTCCTATTTTCCCATTAAAACACATAATAAAATAATTCTTGGCATAATGTCCCACCTAAAGAAAGCCTAATTGGTGGTGGAAAAAACAAGATATAGTTCGTTTATTGTGATAAGTAATGATAAAGTAATAAACTAATGAATGGAAGGAGCGCTGAAAGGTGAAAATTGCTCTGGTGGTCAGGGGGTAAAACCTCTCAGTGGTGAAGTGGTTAAATTGCTGCCATTCTTACACTGTTAATAGCAGATGCCTCAAACCTGGTACTGTTGGTCACTGGGTGACTGGGGTCAAAATTCACTAAAGGGGGTGGAGCCACAAACAGCTAATCAGATTTCTTTGCTGGATAAACTGCTTCCATTCACTCAATTTTGATGCCAGGAACCCGAAAGCTCACAAACTTGGTCATTGAGAGACTGTGTGTCAAGGTTACAAAAAGAAGGTGCAGTCAAATACAAATCTCACTGGGAAAATGTAAAATGCAGCCCTTCTTCACTGTTAATGGCAGGGTTCTCAAACTTTGCACAGTTTGTTACTGGGTGACTGGGATTCATATTCAGAAAAATGGGTGGAGCCTAAAAAAGACAATCAAAATTCACCTATTGATTTTCAAGGTGAATATTAAAATTGCTACCATTCTTACACTCTTAATAGCAGAGGCCTCAAACCTGATACAGTCAGTAATTGGGTGACTGGGGTCCAAATTCACTAAAGGTGGTGGAGCCACAAACAGCCGATCAGATTTGGTAGATTGATTTCAGCCATTCTGCTATTGGCAGGGTTCTCAAACTTGACATAGTTGGTCACTGGATGACTGGGATTAATATTCTGGAAAGTGGGTGGAGCCTACAACAGCCAATCAAAATTCACCTATTGATTTTCAAGAGGAATATTTACATTGCTGCCATTCTTACACTGTTAATAGCAGATGCCTCAAACCTGGTACAGTTGGTCACTGGGTGTCTGGGGTCAAAATTCACTAAAGGGGGTGGAGCCACAAACAGCTAATCAGATTTCTTTGCTGGATAAACTGCTTCCATTCACACAATTTTAAAGCCAGGAACCCGAAAGCTCACAAACTTGGTCATTGAAAGACTGTGTGTCAAGGTTACAAAAAGTAGGTGGAGTCAAATACAAATCTCACTGGGAAAATGTAAAATGCAGCCCTTCTTCACTGTTAATGGCAGGGTTCTCAAACTTTGCACAGTTTGTTACTGGGTGACTGGGATTCATATTCAGAAAAATGGGTGGAGCCTAAAAAAGACAATCAAAATTCACCTATTGATTTTCAAGGTGAATATTAAAATTGCTACCATTCTTACACTCTTAATGGCAGAGGCCTCAAACCTGATACAGTCAGTAATTGAGTGACTGGGGTCAAAATTCACTAAAGAGGGTGGAGCCACAAACAGCTGATCAGATTTGGTAGATTGATTTCAGCCATTCTGCTATTGGCAGGGTTCTCAAACTTGACATAGTTGGTCACTGGATGACTGGGATTAATATTCTGGAAAGTGGGTGGAGCCTACAACAGCTAATCTAAATTCACCTATTGATTTTCAAGAGGAATATTTACATTGCTGCCATTCTTACACTCTTAATAGCAGAGGCCTCAAATCTGGTAGTCAGTCACTGGGAGACTGGGGTTTATACTCTGAAAATGGACCCCAAAGCTCATAAACTTGGTCATTGAGTGACTGTATGTCAAGGTTAGAAACAGTGGGCAGAGCCAAAAACAACTAACTTTTTAAATGGGAAAATATATACTGCAGGCATTCTTACACTGTTGGCAGGGTACCCAAACTTGACACAGTTGGTCACTTGGTAACTGGGATTAATATTCAGAAAAGTGGGTGGAGCCTACAACAGCCAATCAAAATTCACCTATTTATTTTCAAGGGGAATATTGAAATTGCTGCCATTCTTACACTGTTAATGGCAGAGGCCTCAAACTTACTACAGTCGGTCATGTGACTGGGGTTCAAATTCACTAAAGGGGAGGGGCCACAAAAAGCCAATCAGATTTCTTTGCTGGATAAACTGCTTCCATTCACACAATTTTGATGCCAGGAACCCAAAAGCTCACAAACTTGGTCATTGAGTGACTGTGTTTCAGGTTACAAAAAGTGGGTGTAGTCAAATACACATTTCACTGGGAAAATGTAAACTGCACCCCTTCTTCACTGTTAATGGCAGGGTTCTCAAAATTTGCACAGTTTGTTACTGGGTGGAAAATGGGTGGAGCCTACAACAGCCAATCAAAATTCACCTGTTGATTTTCAAGGTGAATATTAAAATTGCTGACATTCTTGCACTGTTAATGGCACAAGCCTCAAACCTGGTACAGTTGGTCATTGGGTCACTGGGGTTCAAATTCAGAAAGGGGGGTGGAGCCACAAACAGACAATCAGATTTGTTTCATTTCAATGCAAATTATTGATGCCAAAGACTGCAAAGCTCACAAACTTGGTCATTGAGTATTTGTGTGTTAGGGTTACAAAAAGTGGGCGCAGCCAACACCAGCCAATTACATACCCGGGCAACGCCGGGTCATCAGTGTGCAGAGACAAATACAAATTTCACTGGGAAAATGTAAACTGCAGCCATTCTTACACTGTTAATGATAGAGTTCTCAAACTTTGCACAGTTGGTCATTGGGTGACTGGGACTAATATTCAGAAAAGTGAGTGGAGCCAATCAAAATTCATCTATTGATTTTCAATTTCAAATTTAATTGCTGACATTCTTGCACTGTAAATGGCTCCTAATCTGGTACAGTTAGTCATTTGGAGACTGGGGTTCAAACTCAGAAAATAGGGTGGAGCCACAGCCAATCAGATTTGTTTCATTTCACTGGGAAATATTGAAGCTAAGGACCCCAAAGCTCACAAAGTTGGTAATTGACTGACTTTGTGTCCAGGTTACAAAAAGTTGGTGGAGCCAAAAAACAAATTTCCCTGGGAAAATAGAAAGTGCAGCGATTCTTACACTGTTAGTAGCAGAGTTCTCAAACTTTGCCCAGATGGTCACTGGGTGACTGAGAATAATATTTAGGGAAGTGGGTGGATCCTATAATAGTCAATCAAAATTCACCTGTTGATTTCCGAGGGGAATATTTAAATTGCTGCCTTTTTTACACTGTTAGGAGCAGATGCCTCAAGCCTGCTACAGTTGGTCATTGGGTGACTGGGGTTCAAATGCTGGAGAGCGCAGAGCCACAAACAGTCCATCTGACTTGTTTAATTTCTCTGGGAATATACAAATGATTGATGCCAAAGACCACAAAGCTCACAAACTTGGTCATTGAGTGTTCGTGTGTTAGGGTTAGAAAAGGTGGGTGGAGCCAACACCAGCCAAATACATACCCAGGCAATGGCGGGTCATCAGCTAGTACACTATACAATCTTACAAACACCCAGATTTTTCCAACATGTTCAATCAGATTTTCATAAAAAAGTGAATAATCATTTGTTTTTTCTTGCTCAAAAAATATAGACCGTATATACTTGCATACAAGCCGAATTTTTGACCCCCAAAAAGGGGGTCAAAAGTTGGGGGGTCGGCTTGTATGTGAGTCTTTCCTGGTGGTCTAGTGGTCGGGTGGTCCGCGCCCCCCCCCCTCCCCGCTCCCCGCTTCCCCCGCGGCCGCCGTTGCTATTACCTGCTTAGGCAGCGGCCGCTTCCTAATCCGCATTCCCCTTCTCATGTTCAGTTGCAGAGTGTATCACAGCAGCGCGCCCGGCGCTGCTGCTGTGACGATGCAGGGGGCAGGAAAGAGCGGTTCCCCTGGTAATGGCGATACAGATCGCCGCTACAGGGAGCCACGCTCTTTCCTGCCTCCTGCATCGTCACAGCAGCAGCGCCATACACTCTGCAACTGAACATGAGAAGGGGAACGCGGATTAGGAAGCGGCCGCTGCCTAAGCAGGTAATAGCAGCGGCGGCCGCGGGGGGAGGGGGAGCGGGGAGGGGGGGAGCGCTATACTGGGGCACTACCTACCTATACTGGGCATTTTACTAGCTATACTGGCCATTTTACTAGCTATACTGGGCACTATACTAGCTATACTGGGCATTTTACTAGCTATACTGGGCACTATACTGGCTGTACTGGGCACTATACTAGCTATACTGGGCACTATACTAGCTATACTGGACACTACCTACCTATACTGGGCACTATACTGGCTAAACTGGGCACTATACTAGCCATACTGGGGCACTATACTAGCCATACTGGGGTACTATACTAGCTAAACTGGGCACTATACTAGCTAAACTGGGCACTATACTAGCTATACTGGGCACTATACTAGCTATACTGAGCACTATACTAGCTATACTGGGCAATATACTAGCTATACTGGGCACTATACTAGCTATACTGGACACTACCTACCTATACTGGGCACTATACTGGCTATACTGGGCACTATACTAGCTAAACTGGGCACTATACTAGCTAAACTGGGCACTTTACTAGCTATACTGGACACTACCTACCTATACTGGGCACTATACTGGCTATACTGGGCACTATACTAGCTAAACTGGGCACTTTATTAGCTATACTGGGCACTGTACTAGCTATACTGGACACTACCTACCTATACTGGGCACTATACTGGCTATACTGGGCACTATACTGGCTATACTGGGCACTACACTAGCTATACTGGGCACTACCTACTCATACTGGGCACTATACTAGCTATACTGGGACACACTGGGGGGCTGCACCAATCCAGCATTTCCTACCCCCGGCTTATATGGGGTCAATCATTTTTCCCTGGTTTTTTAGGGAAAAGTTGGGGGGTCGGCTTATATGCGGGTCGGCTTGTATGCGAGTATATACAGTATCTATTTTTTATTTTCACTCTATTCGATCATTTTGATCAAATAAACAGGAAAATTTTACTTTTTCATTGTACTATGCATGGGCACCAGAACACAGTTGTCCCCACTTGGTACAGATGGTGACAGTAGAGGAAGTTAACCAAATGAAAACACAGAGAGCAATACAATTAAAAAAAATGTTATAAATTTATATACGTCTACCACCATTCTGGTGGTATGGCGGTTGAGGTCCAATTAATTCATCAGTAAGTTTTTGGGATGTGAGAGTGGGAGTGTGGGAAGAAACCACAGTGCCTGCAGAAAACCTTTGCAAACAGACAAAAATGTAATGGCTTTACTTAGGGAAAAAAAAATGTCCTTTAATTTTTATTTTTGGCAGATGATAATGGGGCCTGTAAATAATGTTGGTAAATGATTGCCTGTATACAGTGAGGCTTTATCATTGAGTACCATGCCATCACATTAAATTAGCCATTCAATAAGCTGAGTCAATGTTCATTTAAATTTTTATAAGAAATGGTCAATGAGAGAGATAGATGATAGATGTTTAAAACATTTGCTTATCAATACTAGAGCATAACAGTCTCGGAGCATACAAGAATGCACCCTAGGTGTCTGCTTGGAACTGTGGTACTGGGTCAGAACTACTGCAGATCTGAAGTTTTTGTATGTAGTGGGGTTTGTAGTTTGACGTATGGGGTTGAGTACGACGTGCACATACTTCTGAAGAAGCATATAGACTGTTTATCAGAAATTTCAGAATACGTGCAAATGATTGTCAGCCATAAAATCCATCAAATGGTCATAGAAATGCCTGTATTTGGTACAGTAGCATTCTGAGAAACTAAGACAAACTAAGCAATGCATTCCAGGGACATTAAATTACCATGGATATTATTTTACATATTTTATTCCAGTTAAAAAAAATCTTAATGTTGGTACATTTTTATCCTACAAAAAGATTAAAATAGAAAAATATAGGCACTTCTGGAGAAAAAAGAACAGGTAGGTTCTGACTGGAAGAATTTGTATTTTATTAAGACAGTGGAGTGCCAAATTTTAATTTAAAGCACACCTGAAGTGAGAGAAGTATGGAGAATTACATATTTATATCCTGTTAAACAATATAAATTACCTAGGCGTCCTGCTCATCCTCTGCCTCTAATATTATTAGCTATAGACCCTGAATAAGCATACAGATCACATTTTTCTGACTGAAGTCTGAGTAGTTTAGCCACATGCTCGTTTCAGATGCGTGAACACAGATGCTGGAGAGATACACAAAGAGCGCACTTCTTCTGCGTAGACTGGCTCCAACTGACGTAAGTGACAGGACCCAGTTCCCAAAGCTGCGGGCAGCGGAGGACGGTGAAGTGGGAGCGAGCAGAGCGGATGGGGCTGTAGGAAGCCCCAGGTATGTATACAACTTTGTTTCATTCAGCTCTGAGTCCCTTTAAGATCGCCGCCCAGTATTAGAAATTGCAGCTTAAGCTACTTTCACACTACGTCTGTTGTACTGCGGACAGACAATATATCAAAGCACAATGCAATTCTATTTTAACCTCCCTGGCGTTATGATTATTTCCAGATTCAAGGTGTAAAAGCCATAAAATGTTTTCACAAGCTTTTAGACCCTAAAAACAAGAAGAAAAACATACCTCAGAGAGGTCTTCAGCAGCTCCTGCATATAACAACTCACTCAGGCTCGGGGTTACCACTAAGGAGGTTAATGGTGCTTTCACAATGGTATGTTTGCAGTGAAGTGAAACACATGTTGTCAGGATAATGCGCTGCTTACATGCAGTTCTGGTTGCAGTGCTAGCATAAGTCTTGATAGTTGATACACCCATCCAATTTTAACTAGCCAATGATTGGCCAATTTTCTCACCTCCATGTAGCATGAGGGCCAACAGATTTGGAATACTATGAACAGCTCGTATAGGTAAATCCTCATACTACATGCAGTTGGTAAAATTAGCCAACAATTGGCCAATCAAAATAACATGTGTGTACCTAGCTATACTGATGAAGTCAACAAGTTCGAATGTAAAGCTTGGTACACACTTTCAATTATAATTGGCCAATCACTGACTAATTTTACCACCTTTGTGTAGCATGAGGGTCAACAGATATTGAATACTATGAACAGATTGTGTAGGTAAACTCTAATACTATATGGAAGTGGTACAATTGGTCAGTGATTGGCCAATCATACTTGAAAGTGTGTACCGGGCTTTAGGGACTCTAAAGGTGCATACACACAAACAGTTTTGATTGGCCAATCACTAACCAATTTTACTACCTCCATGTAGTATGAGGGCCAACAGACATTGAATATTATGAATAGATCATGTAGATTGTATAGGTAAGCTCTCATACTACATGGACCTGGTAAAATTCAATCATTGGACAATCAAAATTGGATGTGTGTACGCACCCTAAGTGATTCAGGAATCTATTATTAGTATGTATTTATATAGCGCTGATATCTCCCGCAGCGCTTCTAGCATGTGTATGGAGCTTCGGACACAAAGTTAATTCCTTGCTATCCAGATTTAGCTGCGTACACATGTGAGATAAAAGTCTTTTGAAATAAACAATCAATGACCAATCAGCCGATAATCTTTGTTGAGGTACGGTACTTAACAACCTAAAAAGAAAGCAACAAAGATTTTTGTCTCTCAATCTGTCAACTTCATCCTGGTGGCAGATTTGTTCTCCTTTTCACATAGTGTGTATGAGATCGTCAGATATTTCTTAACCTCTGTGTGCAGAGCATAAGCGTTAAGATGGAGGAAGTGAATGGACTACAAAAGCATTTCTTGGGTCTTTTGCATGAACTGATCTTTGCATGTGTACAGCATCATTAGAGTGATCTGCCATTCACACCTTCCTGCCAATACTATGCAGCAGATTGCTTTCTCATTTTCAAGAGATGTTTATTTTTTGCGTGTACGCAGCTTTGCATTATCAGGTCTACATAGTGATGAGGATTGTTTTTTTAAGTTTGTTTGAATAGAATCCAAGTTAAAGAGATCTCTTTCACACTGCAAGCCTTTGCATATGTTTTCGGCAACATACATGCTTGACAGATCACATATACATGCAATCTGCCATAGAATTCCATTGTAACTTCCACACTATACACGACATGACACTATACATGACATGCATTCAATTGGTAAGGATTGTATATTTAAATGTGGTTGATATGTGGGATCAGACCAAATCTCAAATGAAAACAGGTACAGATGCTGGAAGTAACTGCATATGTTTCCATTGGCATCGCTAGTGTAAAAGAAGACTTATCATTTGTCATCATGAGTTACAGATTACCCAGCAAGATCATGGTGAACAAAAAAATCCTAGGAGTGTGTAAGGGGCTGAAAAGGACCAAAAAGCCTCCTTATTAACTTCCTTAGCGGTAACCCCGTGCTGGACACGGGGTAAGCCGCCGCGGAGGATTCCTCAGGCCCTGCTGGGCCGATTTGCATAATTTTTTTTCAAACACGCAGCTAGCACTTTGCTAGCTGCGTGTTTGTTGCGATCGCCGCCGCCGATGCGCCGATACCCGCCGCGATACAGGGCGGAGTGAACGTCATGACGTCATCGACATCGCCGACGTCGTGACATCACAGGGAGTCCCGATCCACCCCATAGCGCAGCCTGGCCAATCGCCGCCAGGCTGCGCTATGGGGTGGATCGGGACTCCCTGTGACGTCATGACGTCGGCGACGTCGATGACGTCACTCCGTTCGTCGCCTCGCCGTGGCGACAGGGGAAGCCCTCAAGGTAATCCCGCTCAGAACAGGATTTCCTTATGGGCAAGCGGCGCCGGCGGCGAACGGTGAGTACGGGGGGATGCCGCAGGAAGGGGAAGCATGTAGCTAGCGCTAGGCTAGCTACATGCTAAAAAAAAAAAAGATGAAAAAAACCGCACAAATCATACCGCCAGGGAGGTTAAGATGGTATCATGTGATGCTGAATAGTTTGGTTTGAGAAAACAGCATCTCAGTCTGATGAGCAGCATTTCCAATCTCCTCTGCTCCAAAATCTGCCAGTTTTGTTTTCCTTTGAACTCTCTGTGACTTAATTCCAATGCTTTTCCTCCAGAATCTGATCCTAAGAATAACTTAGCCTTCTCATTGCAATGCCTAACAAAAGATCACTAGTTCAGCCACCCTGCTGAAGTTAAAAGGAACAAATTGAGATTCAGCTCACACAGCACATCTCCACCACATTCACAACAAAAACATGACAATGGAGGCTAGACAAAAAACAGAGAACAAGTAATAATCATACTTTTAAATAGAACCATCATCTGAATATAAAACACACAGAAAAATATATACAACGTAGAAAATCTAAGTGCAGACAGTGATTTTTAACAAGTTTGGTTTCACTCACTTTAAAGTGAGAGATCCTATGTCTCTGAGATAACAGTTCCAATAGGTTTTCCTTCTCTGTTCAAAGATAGATCCCTTGAGTGATCATTGTGTCTTTCCATACTTATTGTCTTTATGTACCATAAGGCAGAGCAAAGGCAGAGCAGACCCCCAGCATGGCTGCATTTTGGACTTCACAGAAGGCCTCTTTGAATGTCTCACCAGCTTCCTCTGCTGCTGCTGGTCAGTGGGTATTTTGCACAGTTCTGATTTGGCATCATGCCAATGCTTGGTTTGTCCATTTTTAACTTAAGTAGTTTACAGTCACACTTTGCTCCCCAACGCTTTTACTAAACTGTAGGATCCTTTCAGCTTGGCCTGTTTGAGACGATAAACAACAAACCCTATGACTCCTGCTGACACAAGAGCTGATGAACCAATGATCGCTGTTGGCACGTAGTCAAATGTTGGCTCCTGTCGTTGGTCTTCTAAAGAGATAAATAAGGGGGATGGTGAGGAAGATTGACAAGAATAAGGCTGAAGCAAGAGAAATGAGTTCCATTCATAAACACAACAACAGATGTGGGTTCTATAGAGAGAAAGAGAGGTCAAGACCGGCAGCTATATTCATCAAGGGAATCTGTGCAGGTGTCCCCACTCAATCCCAAAATAGAAAGCCAGTCTATAATTTCATCCTTAGGTTTTTTTAAGGTGAAACTTCAGTCATAATTTTCCCTCTGCTCCAATAGATTATGAACACTATTTTAAGTCCTAAGAACATGCTGTTCTAAGGACTGCATTTTCTTCTGAAAACTGGGTGAACAGCACATAGCTCTTCAGGCTGCTGTAAACTGCTGTTATATCTCTGACTGCTAGAGATGAATGGCTCATTTTCGCAGAGAGCTTCTGTGTGCATGGCAAGCTGATATACAGGGTGCAGTGAAAAATGGCGTGGGATAAATAAGGGCGCACGGAGACGCCGATAAAGTTATTTAAAACGCTCTTTACCGTTTTAATCAAAGCTTACCCCTGCTTCTATTGAAGCCCGTCATAGAACCGGCAGACTTTTGTGGATGATTGGCTCAGGCAAGTGCCTGCTGCCGCGATGATTGCAGAGGCAGGACTGTGCGCTGATAGCCCCACAGTTCCGGAGCTGTTACCGCTCCTCTGCCTGACCAGCTTGCACTGTGCTCCATGATTTTTGGTCAGGCAGATCAGCGGTAACAGCTCCGGAACTGTGGGGCTATTAGCGCACAGTCCTGCCTCTGCAATCATCACGGCTGCAGGCACTTGCCTGAGCCGATCATCCACTAAAGTCTGCTGGTGCTATGACGGGGGCTTCAATAGAAGCAGGAGGAGTAAGCTGCAGCGCACTTTGATTAAACCAGTAAATAGCGTTTTAAATAACCTGCGCCAATTTTTAACCGTTAAAACGCTAAATAGCGTTTTATAATGTAACTTAATGTGGCACCATTATTGTACCGGCTGTGCTTTGCGCCGTTATTATCTGCTCCGGCCTCACATCTGTACATTTCATAAACATAGCAGTGCGGTGCTTACAAACTGAACTGGATCCTACATACAGTATAGTCTGTAAAGAGTAGGAGACTAGTTTTTAATTGGAGATGTGTCAGACCATAGTTTCACTTTAAGTATTTCTAAGAAAACTGAAACATGTAAATCAGACAGATATATAGCTAAGAACGTTACATAAGCATGCTATTAGGTTGGAAGGTGCATAGACAGGAAGCTGTAGCAAGACACGGACATTATGGATTAGATGCATAAACTGGTATGAGACCTGCTTGCGCTGTTTGAATAGCAGTGTATGGTTAGTCTCTAACAGCGCTATCATATACTGTGTAATACTAATAATGGGTAATAATCACTTTGACTGTATTCTCTTAAATTGAACAGATAATGTAAGTGTAATACTCTGTCCTTTAAAATTCCCTACAAAATAATTGCTATTGTAAGAGATCGTAAATTGAATGAAAATGTCTGTCTTTAGTGCATAATGCCTGAAGAATAGGCATTTAAAGCAACCCTGAAATAGTGAGGGGGAAAAGTTAGATACTTACCTCTGTAGTTGCAAGATTGTGGATGGTCCAAATGCTTCCTGGATCCTCCTGCATCCAGACTGGGCATCTACAAGTAAGGTCCTTCCATTACACAAAGCCACTTGTGCACAGATTTTCTCCTTACTGCATGCATGGACATAACTCCTGCATGCCTAGTGCAGATGTGCTCATCCAGAAGAAAACCTATTTCACTAGTTTTGCAGAATAGGTATAGAGGGACCCTGCACTGGTTTGCTGGTTATTTATAAAGGCATCCAGGAACTGCTACACAGGCAGTTGGTGCCTTGCAGTGCTAATACTTTAAATAATTAAACATGCAGTGTAAGTGTTGGACCTGAAAATTTAGATTCGGTTTCCTAATCATCCTTTTCCCTAGTCAAATCACTTCCTGTAACTAGATTTTTACAAGCGCTTTTGTAAGTGCTTTTGTTTGGCGATTATCGTTTTTTTTTATTAAATCAGGAAGTGAAATCTTGAACTGGAAAATAATCACTTTAATGTACTTTGTGAGGAAAAGCGCTCACAAAATCACTTAGCCAAGCGCTTTTTAAAGCGCTTAGCGATTTTCCTATACCTTCCATTGAAGCACAAATGCTCAGGAAATGGTGCAGGACCCGCGTTTGCGATTGGAAAGAAAGCTCATCGCCCATGTGACAGCACTCACATTGGAAGTCATGGCACAATCGCTTTTAAAGCACTTTTTAAAATCGCCAGCGCTTAAAAAAAACTCAAAGAGCTCATTGGGCTCAATTCACTAAAGTGTGATAACTGCTATCACAGCAGTTAGCATGCGATCTGCCGCGTGGCGGTGCTTTGCACGTGCAAAGCATTACTCCGTGTGATGAATGTAGGTAGAAAAAAACAAAGTCTTGTAAAAGTAATACCTTTCACTTGTTTCAAGCGAGTGATCGCGCGCAAACCTTCCTTTATCACACGGAGCAATGCTTTGCGCTCGCAAAGCGCCGCGCGTTGCAGATCCCGTGATAACTGCTGTGCTAGCAGTTATCAAGCTTTAGTAAATCGAGCCCATAGTGTGAACAAGCCCTTATTCTTGGTCTGGCCCTGCTGGGGGAGATTTTCCCTCACTGCCCGAAAGACATAGCTGGAATTTATAGGAAATCTCATCTTAAAGGGAGGAAAATGTCACCTCCACCAGTTTTCCATGGAATAGGTACTCTGGTGGGAGATGTATCCCCAACTCCTTTTTTTGTTTTTGAGTTTATCCATCTGGTTTTGAGATAATCCATATTTGTAATCCAATACTAAGAAGAAATTCACAAAGTGTTCACAACCACCTGTTTATCATTGCCTACTGTCAATTATGCCAAATCAGTGTGATGCTGCCATCAAAGCAAGTCAAATTTGGAACACCCCCATTTCCTCTTATGCAGCTGCCAACACATAAACCAATCTAAAAATTAGTCAGAGTTGCTGGCCAAAGTTTTGAATTGACTCTTGAAGGCCACACCTTTTAAAAGATACTGGATTTAGTCAGAGATAGTTGAAGTGTTGCAAATGCTGGAGATAAGACTATTCTAGTAAACTGAGAATAACTTCCAGAGAGCATATACTGTATATTAACTCATGGATAATATTTATTTTGCACTTGGTAGAGGTCTTCGTTTAAGTAAGTCAGTGTGATGTCTCTTCTAACTAGAGAGATGATCAGAAAACCAGGGAAAGCCTCACTTACTAGAGACTTTTCTGTATTAAGCTTACAGCAGAAAAGAGGCCCAGTGTCAGCACTGAGTAAGAATGCAATGAGAAGCACAGGACAGGAAACTGTTTTGAAAGCAAATGGAGTTATTGCGGCTGATGATTTATATTATGCAGCACAAGCTAACTAATGTTTTCCTGTCTAAATTGAGAGGCTCTTGTCTAAATTTCTTTAAAGGTGGCCACACACCATACCATTTTTTAAATTTCTTTTCAACTCAATGTTTACAAAAAATTTTCTTATTAATTGTAACATTTGAAAAATCCGACCAATGTACCACACACATGTGCTCAATTTTTCCCCAGTTGTGAAAAAAAAATGATTCAAAACTCTGAGAAATTTGCTTGGGTGTACATATTAAGAAATTGACAATCTGCCCTACACCATTCAATTTTTATAAAAATTGTGAAGAAAATCCATCATTCCTGATGAACTTATATCGAAACAAAAATGGAAATCTGATCGGATTTCTTGATCAAATTAAAAATCCGATCGTTTTTATTGAACTGCCATAAAATCGGATAATTTTACTGTATCGTGTGTGGCCACTTTTAGGCTCGGTTCCCACTTGCGTAGAAATTTCTACATGTCGGCTTTATGTAGGAAGCAGATCCCATTGTTAAAAATAGGATCCACTTCCAATTACTAAAAAAAAAACAAAAAAACAGATCTGTAATGCAGATTCCCAACCGTCTATGTCTTCCCGGACCAGCAGATGTGTTACCCATAACCACCTATGGGGCTAACGCAACCGTCCCAGGTGCAAACACATAGTTAAAATGGAGTGGAGTAGACAATAGAACTGGTCTGCTCCGCTCTGTGCCGAACAGATGCAAGAATGGGAATGGGAACCGAGGCCTTAAGGCCCATACACACGTCTGATTTTTTTAAACGATGGGTCGTTTGGACGTCCCGTCGTTCAGTCGTCCGGACGTCAAATCAGGCGTGTGTACAGTCCGTCATCCGTCGTTCAGCTGATAAGACTGGTCTTGAGCGATCCGCCCGTCGTTCAGTCATCCGGACGTCAAATCAGGCGTGTGTACAGTCCGTCGTTCAGCTGATAAGACTGGTCTTGAGCGATCCGCCTGGCGGATCGCTCAAGACCAGTCTTATCAGCCGAACGACGGACTGTACACATGCCTGATTTGACGTCTGGACGACTGAACGACGGGACGTCCAAACGACCCGTCGTTTAAAAAAATCAGACGTGTGTATGGGCCTTTACTCTTACCTCCAGCTTCTTTTGTTGAAAACCAGATTCAGTTTTTTTGATTTTGTTGTCTAATCAATACTTCTCATGTATGTTGCCTACACAGTTTGTGAGAAAGAGCTTGTAGAATGTTATTTATAGTTGCCTCTGTGTGGGCCCTGCTCTCTTTCTAGTGAAAAGCCAGAAAAGCAGCATATTAATAGCACTTAGAATTGTCCCTCGGAAAGGAAGCAGTGAAGGAACCCCTGGAAGGGACTTCTCACCTGGAACTGGAATGATGTGGGTGTCATTAATGCTAGAGACAGTAACACCTGATGTAATGCTCTGTGATGGAGGCACAACTGTGGTGATTCGTTGTGGAACTGGAAGAGAATTTTGAGGTTAATTACGTGCAAAGTTATAGCTTAGCATGTTATTTAATTTGCTAAAAAAACTCTAAAGGCTTGGTTTAGAATACATGTGTCAGTTGTGGGTGGATGCTATTGAGATAATCACAAATTATTCCTGGAGAGGCATCTGTTTCAGGATTTCTAGATAGATGAAGAACATATCAAAATGAAGGAGGTTACATTCCTGGCTCTGCAATGGCCACGATAACAGACAAAGGTGGGAACTCTAACAAGGTTCCTAAGAAATATAAGAAGCCAAGCCCGTGATGGATTCAACCCATCAGCATCCATCCATAACTGAAATATTAATTTTAGATTGACTTAGTATTAGCGTTTCCAGTTAATATAAGATTTGGGTTATGACATGTTTTTTATTTGAGAAAAAGACATATGTGATACTCACTCTGTACAGTCAGTGTAACCTCAAATTCTTCATACCCAGCTGCATTGCTAGACACACAAATGTACTTCCCAGCATCCTCCTCTGCTACAGCTGTGATATTATATGATCCATTCTTTGAGTACAAGTCATCCAGTCTATGCTCTCTCTTCTTTTTAAGTGCAAGACTTGGTTCAGGTATTGCTTCTGATAGACATTGGATCTGTACAGCATCTCCTGCTTTCACCACTGAAGATGGAGTGATGGAGATGTAAGTGTTTCTTGGTGGAACTGTTGAATAGGAAAATATAGAGCTGGTAAACATAAAATGCTGTGGAAACAGTGACAACCATGTTATATCAAGAACTCACAAGATAATGGTCATCTTCTCCCCTATGCATATATTTCTCCGGTAGCCTCTGGACACGAGATGATTTCAGATAGATTGTGTGCAATGTCTTATTGCATTATAACCAACAGCATACAAACACCAGTAGTGATGGTCATGTTTAGGAAAACTCAAGGAGAAGCATGTGATCAGTTTGGTCAAGTGATAGAAATGTATGTCTCTCATGAGCATGTGCTAAAGCAGGATGAGAGCACAGCAAATTAGAGCTTTGCAAATCTATCAGCTGATCAAACAAATCACATCCTTCTCCATGAGTTCTCCTAGTCATAACCACCACTAAACACCAGACACAGCAGAGCTGATTCACAGAGAAAACTGGAGCAACACTGCCCACAGCAGCCAATGCAGTTCCATCTGTTTAATAAATCATTTGAAAAGAATCCAATACCAGGAGAGTTAACTAATATCTTGTCTTGCTCTATAATTCTCATTATATATGTTCTTTGCAGGTGACAATCTTCTCACTTACAAACAGACAATAATGTTAATGTAGGCTGTAATAGGTTTTCTATCTCACATAATTAAGTGTTGGCATATTATAAAACATATATGTGATACTCACTCTGTACAGTCAGTGTAACCTTGTATTCTTCATTCCCAGCTGCATTGGTAGACACACAAATGTACATCCCAGCATCCTCCTCTTCTGCAGCTGTGATATTATATGACCCACCCTCTGATTCCAAGTTCTCCAGTCCATATTCTGTCTTCTTTTTAATGATAAGACTTGGTTCAGGTATTGCTTCTGATACACATTGGATCTGCACAGCATCTCCTGCTTTCACCACTGAAGATGGAGTGATTGAGATGTGAGTGTTTCTTGGTGGAACTGTTGAATATGAAAAGATGGAACTGGTAAACATAAAATGCTCCAGAAATAGTGACAGCCATGTTATTTCAAGAAATCAAAAGCGAATGGTCATCTTCTCCCCATGCATATATTTCTCAGGTGGCTTGTGGACATAAGATGATTTCAGATAGATTGTATACAATGTTTTATTGCATTATAACCAACATACACACACCAGTAGTAATGGTCATGTGTAGGAGAACTCAAAGAGAAGTATGCGATCAGTTTGGTCAGGTGCTAGATACATGTCTCTGATTTGCTAGTCATGATCATGTGCTAAAGCAGGATGTAATTACAGCAAATCAGAGCTTTGCAAATCTATCAACTGATCAAACAAATCACATGCTTCTCCATGAGTTCTTCTAGACATGACCACCACTAAACACCAGACACAGCAGAGCTGATTCACAGAGAAAACTGGACCAATTCTGCCCACAGCAGCCAATCCAGTTCCATCTGTTTAAATCAATTGAATAGAATCCAATACCAGGAGAGATAACTAATGTCTTGACTTGCTCTTTAATTCTCATTATATATGTTATCTGCAGGTGACAATCTTCTCACTTACAGACATTAATGTTAATGTAGGCTGTAATAGGTTTTCTATCTCACATAATGAAATTATGGCATATTGTAAGACATATATGGGATACTCACTCTGTACAGTCAGTGTGACTTCGTATTCTTCATTCCCAGCTGCATTGGTAGACACACAAATGTACGTCCCAGCATCCTCCTCTTCTGCAGCTGTGATATTATAGGACCCACCCTCTGATTCCAAGTTCTCCAGTCCATATTCTGTATTCTTTTTAAATGTAAGACTTGGTTCAGGTATTGCTTCTGATACACATTGGATCTGTACAGCATCTCCTGCTTTCACCACTGAAGATGGAGTGATGTGGATGTGAGTCTTTCTTGGTGGAACTGTTGTATATGAAAAGATGGAACAGGTAAACATAAAATGCTCTGGAAAGAGTGACAGCCATGTTATATCAATAATTCTCAAGAGAATGGTCATCTTCTCCCCTATGCATATATTTCTCAGGTAGCCTCTGGGCACAAGACGATTTGAGATAGATTGTGTGCAATGTCTTATTGCATTATAACGAACAACATGCACACACCAGTAGTGAAGGTCATGTCTAGTAGAACTCATAGAGAAGCATTTGATCAGTTTGGTCAGGTGATAGATGCAGTATGTAGGTCTATGATTTGCTAGTCATGATCATATGCTAAAGCAGGATGTGATCACAGCAAATTAGAGCTTTGCAAATCTATCAGCTGATGAAACATATCACATGCTTCTCCATGGGTTCTCCTAGACATGACTATCACTAAACACCAGACACAGCAGAGCTGATTCACAGAGAAATTAGGAGCAACACTGCCCACAGCAGCCAATCCAGTCCCATCTGTTTAAATCATTTGAATAGAATCCAATACTCTTATCTTGCTCCTTATCATTACATATGTACCTTACAGGTGACAATCTTCTAACTTACAAACAGACATTAATGTTAATGTGAGCTGTAAAAGGTTTTCTATGTTGCATAATTAAGTGTTGGCATATTATAAGACATATATGTGATACTTACTCTGTACAGACAGAATGACCATGTTTTCTTCATACCCAGCTGAATTGGTAGACACACAAATGTACAGCCCAGCATCCTCCTCTGTTGCAGCTGTGACATTATATGATCCATTCACTGATTCCAAGTACTTCTGTCCATATTCTGTCGTCTTTTTAAGTGCAAGACTTGGTTCAGGTATTGCTTCTGATACACATTGGATCTGTACAGCATCCCCTGCGTTCACCACTGAAGATGGAGTGATGGAAATGTAAGTGTTTCTTGGTGGAACTGTTGATAGGAAAAGGCAGAACAGGTCAAGATAAGGTGCTCCAGAACAAATAACAGCCATGTTATATCAAGTACTCACGTTATGGTCATCTTTTACAATACACATATGGATTTTTGTTTTACACATTTTTTTAGTTGGAAGTTGTCACAACCACAAACAAGGCACAGTAGTGTTCATTTCGAAAGAAAACTAGAGCAAAACACAACACTTTTTTTCTGCACCTCTCTTGGTAAATAAGCTCCATTATCTATACAAAGAATCTAAAAAACAGAAGGAGATCTGCTGTCGCTCTTACCATGAACAGTTAGTGGACCCATCCTACTAATATTTTAAATGGGGGAGTTCGGATATTTGGATGTTTGAATGTTTGGATGTTTGTTACTTGATCACGCAAAAATGGCTGAACGGATTTGAATGAAATTTGGCACACACATAGTACATTACTTGGAATAACATATAGGATACTTTTTATTCCCATAACCAAAAAGTGGGCGGAGACAAACACAAATTTCACTGGGATAATGTAAACAGCAGCCACACTGTTAATGGTAGGGTTCTCAAACTTTGCACAGTTGGTCACTGGGTGCCTGGGAATAATATTAGAAAAGTGAGAGGAGCCTACAAAAGCCAATCAGAATTCACCTATTGATTTTCAAGGTAAATATTTAATTGCTGGTATTTTTTGTTTTTTAGATCAACAAAACCAGTTTATTAAGAAGAAATAGCATTACAATTCAACAGCAAATAGCATCAAATTACACAAATCGCAATAGCCACATGTATACAAAACCTGGAAGCCACAGTATGATATTACTTAGGAACCACAGTGTGCCTCCTAGACAATTACTGCAAGAATCAGATCCCTAACAAGGTTAGGGTCAATGTAATCATGGGCCTCAAGCCATTTTCCCCATATTTTTTCAAATTTTGCAGGAGACCCCCTATGTGCGTAAATAATTTTTTCCAGTTTCAAGGCATCATTGACTTGTTTGATCCAAAGGACTAAGCCTGGAGGCGCAGTGTTTTTCCAAAATTGAAGAACTAATTTTCTAGCAATAAAAAGTGAACAAACAATTGCTATCTTTAGATTCTTTACATATTCCGAACTGCTTCCATCCTTAAACGCACCCAAAATACATACTAAAGCATTCCTAGGAACAATTACTTGGTAAACCTTATCAATAATATCTAAAACACTTGTCCAATATCTACGCAGCCTGGGGAAATTCCATTACATATGTAATAAGTCACCATGGTCTCTTTTACATCTTGGACAAACTGGAGAGTCCAGAAGCCCAATACGGTTTAGACGCTTAGGGGTAAAGTGAGTCCTATGTATAATTTGTAGCTGAGAAAATCTTTAAGTGAGAGCAGGGGTACAGATTGTAAAGCTATCAACCAATCATCTTCTGTAAGCTCCGGTAACTCTAGAAGACATATTGATTTACATTTCAATGAAAACTTTTTAAGGAAAGAGTCCAATAGTAAACTGTAACATGTTGAAATTAATCCCTGTTTACGAGAAGCCTGAATCACCATATTATTATATACTTGAGCAGGACTAAGTTTAAAATTAAAGGTGTCAGACTGCAGTTGGTCATTGGGTGGCTGGGGTTCAAATTCAAAAAAAGGGGGTGGAGCCACAAACAGCCAATCAGATTTGTTTCATTTCAATGCAAATTATTGATGCCAAAGACTGCAAAGCTCACAAACTTGATCATTGAGTGTGTTAGGGTTAGAAAAAGTCGGCGCAGCCAACACCAGCCAAATACATACCCGGGCAATGCTGGGTCATCAGTGTGCTGAGACAAATACAAATTTCACTGGGAAAATGTAAACTGCAGCCATTCTTACACTGTTAATGATAGGGTTCTCAAACTTTGCACAGTTGGTCATTGGGTGACTGGGATTAATATTCAGAAAAGTGGGTGGAGCCTATGAAAACCAATAAAAATTCATCAATTGATTTTCAGGGGTAAAATTTCATTGCTGACATTCTTGCACTGTAAATGGCACAAGCTCCAAATCCGGTACAGTTAGTCATTGGGTGGCTGGGGTTCAAATTCAGAAAAGAGGGTGGAGCCAAAGCCAATCAGATTTGTTTCATTTCAATGCCAATTATTGATGCTAAAGACTGCAAAGCTCACAAACTAGGTCATTAAGTAATTGAGTAATTGTGTGTTAAGGTTAGAAAAAGTGAGCAGTGCCAACACCAGCCAAATACATAACCAGGCCATCAGCTTATTTATATATATATGTATATATGGTGTTGATGGGTCATATAAAATATGATGGGTCATATATTTATATATGGTGTTGATGGGTCATATAAAAAAAACAAATGGTCCATCTTCCTATCTTGGCATAATGGACATTTATCCTATGCTGCATGTACACCATGTTGTTATGTTGATGTCCAAGCTTGTGCATTATCTCTATGCCTTGGCTTAAAAGGACCCATCAGCTAACATCACTCCATAGAATTCAAAAAGGCTGCCCTGTGCATGGAAATGACTACACAGTCTATCTGAAATCACAAAGTAAAATTTGAATAAAAGTTACATACTATTCTTAGTAGAGGCAAGCCTCTGGATAGTCCTGAGTCTTCCTCTATCTTCCTTGACCCCGCCAACCCAGCCCTGGAACCCTCTAGGCAAGCCCAACTAGAGCTTGTCGGATTCGTTCTAACAGCCGCACTCCCCATCGTGGATGAGCCCGGGTATACTGCTCTTGTGTGAGTCCAGTCTGGTCTGCACAGCAGCACGGAGTTCATTGTGCATAACTTTGTTCTCCATGTTCAAGCGGATCTGTGCGGGTGCAGACAAAACTTGTGCAGGCACAGGTTGGCCATGCTTGTGCACGGAGGGGATCCTGGCCCCAAATTAGAGGAGGGTCCCGGGAAGCAGCTGTGGGGTCCAGGACAACACGGTAAGCATTTGGATACTTCTGCCTTGATAAGTATATAACTTTCCTTACTTTTTATTTTTTCCTCACAGGTTTGCCTTAGAGAAAAGCAATGTATGGTCCTAGAAGAAAGGGGCCTCACAACACCTTTACAGCGTTTGACCTGCTGTGAATAATACTGAGGAAGGCAGGCTGCATTTAATGAAAATGCCCATTCATTTTAAGTGATCTGTAGTATGATCTATGCTAAGAAGCACCTTATTTGCCTACAGTGGGTTAAAACCAGTCAATAATAAGTCATATTAATGATATAGTAGCATATGCACATTGAAACTCACCTTGTACAGTCAGTGTTTTTTCATCTTCCTCTTGTCCCAGCACATTTGAGGCCTCACATATATAAATCCCTTTATCATCCTCTGCAGCAAATAGGATATCGTACTGTCCATTGATAGCATCTATCTCAATCAAGCCTACTTCTGTTTTCTTTTTTAACACCAGCCTGGGGGCAGGATAAGCTTCCGATGTACACCCAATCTGCACTTTCCCATCCTCTCGCACTGTAGATGGATCGATGGATAATAAAGTGTTTCTAGGTGAAACTATTAAGAGAGAAATGTACCTATTAATGCAAATACCTTCACAGAACAGCAGACATCTTAGCATCACAAGGAACATTATGAGATTGTTTTGCACAGCACTGACACTCCCCAAAACTGGCCATCATTGGTGACAACCCCATGTTATTGGACTCGTCACCAGACATTGCCACTGAATGATATCTGGATTGAAGCAATCAGGCAAGTAGAATAAACCATACCTAAACACTGCTGATTTATTTGCCAATACTGGTGCCTGCATGGTGTCCTTCCCCTCTCCGCAGGACACACAGCAGGCAGTCTGCTCCTGTTTGCATAGCTTTGTAGAAGCATGTCTGATTCATGTCTGAATATGAGACTGTCCTTACATATCGATAACTAGCCGCTTTTTAAGTTACATATTGGACCCAATCCAATGAACTTAATTTTAATTAAGTTTTCTCAAAGGACATAACTTTTCATCTTCCGTTTAAAATAACTTCTTAGCATTCTGCAATTAAAAAAGTACAAAAAAAGTAGTGGAAAAAGTACTGTTAAAATTATTCGGAGTATTTTCTTTCTTGCTGGTGGCTGAAAGTGAGAGTGAAATGGAAGCTGTCATATTTATTTCTAATACCAGTTGCCTGGCAGTCCTACTGAACTTCTGCCTCTAATACTTTTAGCCATAGATCCTGAACAAGCATGCAGCAGATTAGGTGTTTCTGACAATATTGTCAAAACTGACAAGATTAGCTGCATGCTTGTTTCAGGTGTGATTCAGACACTACTACAACCATATAGATTAGCAGGGCTGCCAGGCAACTGGTATTGTCTAAAAGGAAATAAATATGGTAGCCTCCATTTCACTCTCTCCCTGGGTTCACTTTAACCACCCTGGCGTTCTGATTAAATCGCCAGGGTGGCTGCGGGAGGGTTTTTTTTAAATAAAAAAAAAACTATTTCATGCAGCCAACTGAAAGTTGGCTGCATGAAAGCCCACTAGAGGGCGCTCCGGAGGCGATCTTCCGATCGCCTCCGGCGCCCAGAATAAACAAGGAAGGCCGCAATGAGCGGCCTTCCTTGTTTTGCTTATATCGTCGCCATAGCGACGAGCGGAGTGACGTCATCGACGTCAGCCGACGTCCTGACGTCAGCCGCCTCCGATCCAGCCCTTAGCGCTGGCCGGAACTTTTTGTTCCGGCTGCGCAGGGCTCAGGCGGCTAGGGGGGCCCTCTTTCGCCGCTGCTCGCGGCGAATCGCCGCAGAGCGGCGGCGATCAGGCAGCACACGCGGCTGGCAAAGTGCCGGCTGCGTGTGCTGCACTTTATTTGATAAAAATCGGCCCAGCAGGGCCTGAGCGGCAGCCTCCGGCGGTGATGGACGAGCTGAGCTCGTCCAGACCGCTCAGGAGGTTAAAAGGTATTTTATTGATAATGTGAATATATCATCTATGAGAACACATTGAAGAAAATTGGATCAGGCCCATAGTCTTTATTATGCTATTTTAACGGCTCATATTCACCAATAATGTAGGTGACTGTGTTTAAAACATGTTTAACACATTTTTTTTATGTGATTAACTATTCATTACTAGATGTAGTGGTCTGGCTTCTAACATGGAACATGGGGGATAAGAGCACTACTCACATCGTACTCTGAGCTCCAGTTCCTCGGTTTTGTTGCCTATCGGGTTTGTGGCTTCACACTGGTAGGTTCCGCTGCTCACATTTGTCAAAGTAGCCTGAGGACCTTCAGAAAGCAGAATCCTCTCTCCTGAAGACTGTAGATAATACAGCAAGAATCTGGGTTCAGGGTCTCCCTCTGCACTGCATGACAATGTTACTGCTTCCCCCGCACTCACTTCAGTATTAGAGGCAGTAAAGGAAACCTCCTTTGGTGGGACTGTAGTAAATAAAAAAAGAAAAGGAAATTAACATTGTACTTTGGAGAGTGGAAGAACTAAACATTCCTGATTTCTGGGGCAATAAGACATCTTAAAATAAATCTGTTTATTGTGTGCCTAGGAAGTTATTTACAATTAATAACACATAAAATACAGAGTTCTGAAATGTTACCAACCATGGTGCATGGTACTTGGTATAGATAAGGAGTTGATTGATAATCAGTTGAATGAACACATTAACACAACAATATGAAATATTTTATATAATGAGAAAGTTAGCCAGAATAGCAATATCACACAACCAACTTGTATGCCAGTCCGCAGACAGTGGGACAGATCACATACATGTTAGAACATTACTCAATCCCAGGCATCTCTTATGTGCTACAGGAATGCTGCTTTCTCACATATAGCTTAGTCCAAATACACATAATAGTGCAAATGATTGCATCCTATAGACGCACCAAATACTCTCTGGTACTTGCAATACTGAGTGTACTGGACCAAATGGCACTGTATGCAAGACAGACAATCACTACTGGTTATTGATCAGGGCGAAGCGGACATGAGCTGCTGTACCTTGCCTCAGGGAGGCTGCAGTATTATTTTCTTTTATTGGCTGCAAAAAGTCAACCACACCAAAATCATTGCACCCATACCCCTCTTCCCACCCTCCCCCTTTTCCCTCCCTCCTTCTTTGTTGCGCCCCTTCCCCACTCACACACACCTTACCTCCTCCCCTTCAACCTTATTTATACTACTCTCTCTTTTCCCTTTCATCTTCCTCTCTTTGGGATGGTGCCTATTTGGAATCTTGAAGGCTGACTGACATTTTATTTGTTTATGCCATAGGTACATCCATTAAAGGACAACTGAAGTGAGAATAATGTGGAGGCTGCCATATTTATTTTCTTCTAAACAAAACCAGTTGCCTGGAAGTCCTGCTGATCTATTTTGCTGCAGCAGTGTCTGAATAACACTAATTGACAGACAAACACAACCTACCAAACCGGTATTTGCCGCACACTGCTAGTATGAATGAAGTACACTGCAATATATGGTATTGTCAAAAATATAAAATGTTTTATTGTAAATATATTAGTAAAAAGCCAATTTTGCTCCTATCAGTGATTGCTAGACTCGACCAAAGGTTCACCTATATCTCCCCCTCCCCCCCATGTGTATAACCACATCCATATATATATATCAGACCATACTGGTACCTCTCAAAACCTCCAATGCAATCAGCGTGAGGTATCCTGAGCCACAACCATATAATGTAGCCAGGTAATCAAAATTGTATACACTCACAGAGATAGAAAGGTCTAAGGACCAATATGATCGAAAATATACACCATGCCAATAGAAGCCCAACCATTAGTCGCCTGGTTACACACCACCACTACAATAACCGCATAATATCAAGCCCCTCAAACTGACTGTTGCCGATATCCACAGCCTAGCTATACTCTAATGTCCATTGACAAAAAAGCGTGGTACCACAAAAATGTATATATAAGATAGCATGCTTCAAAAACTCGTATGCATACGCTCTGACGAAGCTCCGGGGGGCGGGGCGAAATGCATTAGCGCGATCCACATATACATCCGCACGCCAAGCCGCCATGTCAGCGTGAAATATGCACTACCCAGTACTGCAAACAGCCTGGGCCCAGTGAACTACCATGGAGGTGCACAGCACAGTATAGAAGTCGTCTAAGAGAACGATAAGTATAGAAAGACACTATGCTATAATGTTTGTGGATACCTATCTGCTGAGGAGTTCCTGTTGTGACTGTACAGGAAGAAATGTTTACTTTGATGAATGATACTCCTTGCATAAGAATGGAAAGTATTCCTTGATGCAAAATTTAGATGTTATCTGCTGAGGAGTCCCTGTTGCGATTGGACAGGAAGATAAGGCTATATTGATGTATGACACTCCTTGCATGAAAATGGAAATTACCTTTTGATGTAAAAATTGGACGATGAATCTATAAGTGCTGTGAATAATGAGAACTTTATAGTTTACCTGATAATTAAGGAGGCCTACCTAGAAGGTGGATAATACACATACCTGTTGCTGCAGTGAAGATACTTATCCACGTCTATGCCTTTTTTGATACATAGGTGGAACTTTGCATCTACAATGTGACTAAACAACTAAAAGTTTTTGAAGCATGCTATCTTATATATACATTTTTGTGGTACCACGCTTTTTGTCAATGGACATTAGAGTATAGCTAGGCTGTGGATATCGGCAACAGTCAGTTTGAGGGGCTTGATATTATGCGGTTATTGTAGTGGTGGTGTGTAACCAGGCGACTAATGGTTGGGCTTCTATTGGCATGGTGTCTATTTTCGATCATAGTGAGTGTATACAATTTTGATTACCTGGCAACATTATATGGTTGTGGCTCAGGATACCTGGATGTGGTTATACACATGGGGGGGGGGGGGGGGGTATAGGTGAACCTTTGGTCAAGCCTAGCAATCACTGATAGGAGCAAAATTGGCTTTTTACTAATATATTTACAATAAAATATTTTTGACAATACCAAATATTGCAGTGTACTTCATTCATACTGGTAGTGTGCGGCAAATACTGGTTTGGTAGATTGTGTTTGCTTGTCAATTGATGGTTTACCAGGGCCCGGCCTGCACCTGATGTTGATTAAGCTGCATGTATCAAATTATTACTTATGAAAACAAATTATATTCTTTTTTCCTCTGAATAACACTAGAAACAAGCATGCAGCTAATCTTGTCAGATCTGACAACAATGTCAGAAACATCGCATCTGCTGCATGCTTGTTCAGGGTTTATGGCTAAAAGTATTAGAGGCAAATAATGCACAGGATAGCCAGGGAACTGGTATTGCTTAAAAGGAAATAAATATTGCAGCCTCCACATACCTCTTGCTACAATTGTCCCTCTCCATTAATTGGTTTACATGTCACCATATAAACTTTTCCAGTTGTATTACTGTGCAGCTGTGCTTTGTGATTGCCATCGCCACCTGTGAGGTGCATCGAACTGTTATGCAGCCTAAGCGAGCCTTATTTAAACGCAGCAATAGTCATTTTTTTGTTGGTTGCCTGTGCAATTGAAGTCCTGACGAGGACATTTAGACATTGGTATGACATTGGCCAATTGATTGATGTGTGTGTGGCGTAATTGGTTGCTGTACACAGCCGACTGTGAGAGCGAGGGGCACACTGGATACCGCCGTGTATCTGTTTTATGGGAGAATTTTCGTAGGGGTGTTTGCACTCATTATGTCAATAAAGCATTCAATATTGTTAGAAGAAGAAGTCTACGATTCTCATATTTTAATTGTTATTATATCATCGCAGTACAGCTCTCCTGTATATGGGTTTAACAAGGATTCAATAGCTATGCGCTTCTTAATTATTGTGGACCCTATTCTAACATATTATACAAAATTAGTATGTGGGGAATTTACCATAGTAAATCATTTTTAGTTTAAAACCCAGAGCTTTCTATAGTGTTGTTAGTACTGGATCAATTTAGATGTCAGGGGAGCAATTGTATTACAGCAGGACAACACAACTCAAGGTAATTTCCTATGTCAACTTAATACATGAAATACAGCAGGTGATTATGTATAGGTGTGCATATATTTAGAAACAGGATGCTGCACTAGTACTCACACAATAGTTTGAGTGTCTCTGGTGGTGAATCCTTTCTCAGAGTCTCACTTTCATATTCATCCTCCTCAGATAAGTCCACTTGTGCCACACACTTGATTTCCTTTCCATCATCATTATCAGCCAGGGTTAGATTTTGTGACAAGCTGAAGTTTTGTGGTCCAGACATATCACTGTAATTGTCTGCGTCTTCATACTCAGCCAGCATCTTCTCTCCCAGCCAAATCTGAACCTGAAACCTATCTGGAGGGTAAGCATCAGGGACGGTACAGGTGATGCGTGACTCTTTCCCGGCCACACGAGATGAAATGTGCAGGATCGGTTCAGGTAAAGCTGTATTAGGATATACATAATACATTGGTAAAGTCAAATCAATTAATATGAATTCATTAATAAACATTGGTGGAAAGTACAAAAGTGGACAACACTATTGGCTTGCAGAATTTAGCTCCAAGGTTAAATTGCTCATTATAGATAAACTAGGCATGGGGCTCACATGTTCTTTCCATGTTTGTATAGAATTTCCTCTCACAATCCAAACTAACAGACCATACATTTCCCTTACAAACTGGCAAAAAAGAATTGTTCATTTGCAAACTGATCATTACTTATTAATAAAGGCCCACAGAGGCATACATATTATTACGTCGCCAGTGAGCTGGGTGCAGGGTGAGCCGAATGAAGGCTCACCTTCCTGCCACTCAAATCCCTGGTAGCGTTTAATACTATTCCCCCTCCGAGTCGTCGCAACTTGGAGGGGGATATAATTTGAGGTCCGGAGATCGCTGGAACCCCGAATTACCCTTATGCGCCCTGTGCATAGCTAGCATGGCTGCTACAGCAGCGCCTAGTTATGGCGCTCAGCACCAAGCGCCATGCACTAAAACAACCTGCTTTACCATAGAGACGTAAGCAAAATAAAGGGGCCATCAGAAATACCCGATAGCAGAATATCAATAACATTTACTGATAATCTAATATTTTACAGTGGTAATTTCTGTAATAAAATATAATTACCGATTATGTTACTGATATTTTACCAAAGCCAAACCTAACCCTACTCGTATAAAAAAAACAACCCTTCCCCGGTTGCCTACCCTCCCCTCCCCCCCCATACCTAACCCTAAACCACCCTCCACACCTAACCTTAAAACCCCCCTCCCCAATGCATAACCTTAACTCTCCTCCCTGCTGCACACCTGCTGCAAAAAAGGAAACTAGCGGCGCCGTGGAACTTTGGGGCTGCCGTAGGTTCATTTGAGTCACTCACATGGACACATATACAGGCAAACTGAAATTTGAATAATGTCCATATCTCTCTAATGACAGATGCACTTTACTTTACAGCACACCTATTATAAAATGCTTATAACATTGATAGATTATCTGTGATGCCATTAAATCATGCCAGTTAAATACAATATGTTCTGCAGTCTAAAGGTGGCCATACAATGGTCGATTTCCCATCAGATCGACCAAGAGATAGATCCCTCTCTGTTTGAATCTGATCAGAGAGGGATCGTATGGCTGCCTTTACTGCAAACAGATTGTGAATCGATTTCAGCATGAAACCGATCACAATCTGTGAAGCTGCTGCTAAGGCCCCCCCCCCCTCCCGCCAGCTATACATTACCTGCTACGGCCGGCGCGAGTCCCCCGCTGTCCCCGCTGCTCCTTCTCCTGCTGGGCTCCGTGTTCCGGCTGGCTTCACTTCTTTCTGTCCGGGAAAGTTTAAACAGTAGAGGGCAGTCTACTGTTTCAACTTCCTGTCGGGACAGGAAGTAAGTGAAGCCAGCCGGAAACCCGTAACCCAGCGGAGAAGGAGCAGCGGGGACAGCTGGGACACGTGCCGGCAGAGCAAGTAATGTATTGCCGCTAGCGTCGGTCATCGGGCATTTGAACGCCACTATTGATGCACTCCCGACCCACCGGCGATCAAGCAAAATCTTCCGCATGGACTGATCGATGGGAACGATTGATTTCAGACGGAAATTGATCATTCTGTCAGCGTTTGCGCAACGATTTCACAGCAGATTCGATCACAATGATCGAATCTGCTGTATATCTGCGGGAAAATCGTTAGGTGTATGGGCCCCTTAAGTACATAGTAAAAAGGTCAAGCTACAAGCTGGCATCATTTAGGTATAATACTGACTGACAAAGAATTTTGTGTGGGCCAACTCCTGCAGGGCGTAGCAGTGAGTTAGTTTAAGACCCTGCACATTCTGGCAAGCGAATGCAATATGAAATTGCTGTACACCTTTAACTTGTCAATAGACATTTTAGCAGCCAGTATATAAGTCAGGTGATTACTGGAATGAGCACACTCCTCTTTTTCTTTTGTATGCATTATAATACTGACTTTAGCTGTTCAAGATCAAAAAAAGCAGAACTGCCACAATGCTGAGTGTAATAACCACACCCTTTACCGTTGCTGGCGGTTTATTTAAACATAGCAGTAGTAGCCACAGCATAAATGATAACGAGGAGGAGGAGCATTGCACGTTAAAGACAGATATTTCCACACATACTAGGATAAAGTTCACAAGTAAAAACTCCACTTTGAGCGAAACTTGCTCCAAACATATATCCACACTATGCAATTTAAACTTATTTAAAAAGATACATTTTAATTTATAAATAAATTCCATTTCAGTATCTAGCCAGCTATTGATTTCCCCAAAAATAACTGCAGCTGAAATTGCACCACTTTGCTAGCCTGGAATCAGTACTCTTTTACTCCCTGCAATGTACAGAGCTGAACTGCAGAAACTGCTCGTGTCTCAGCAATAGAGGAGTTTGACATAGAGGGGATCTCCAGCTTCAATTCCAAGCTTAAATTTGAGTGTAGTTCTTAACCGCTGAATTTTTCGAGAGGTTCTGCAGGAGTTGCTATTTATTTTACATATGTTCATGCACATACTTGTTCATGCTTTTCACATACTTGTTCATGCTTTATTTTGTGAGAAATAATATAATTGGGGTTACTTCTGTTTGCCTGCTCTCCAAAAGCCAGTATTTGTGGACTTAAGCTAAAAGTTAACCCACAGAACTTGTAGAAGGACTTACAATAGACTAACACCTTGAATCTCTTCTCCACTGGAGGATTATCACACAAAACACTACACACATATGTCGCATCAGTCTCCTTATCGATTTTCATGGACAGGACTGATATCTGTCCCGCTGTTTTACTTGAGCCACTCATGGTACCGTCCAAGACACTGCTCCATGTGAAGCGTGGGTTTGGATCTCCACATTTGAAGGCCTCACATGTGATATTAAGCTCTTCTCCAATCTCAGCTTTGACTGTTGTTTTAGGTGCTGAAAGGGTGATGTTTCGGCCAAAGGCTGTGGAAGACACAAGGAGCTTGTTAAGCACACAAATCACATAAAGCGTCACAAACAAGGCTGCTAACAATGTGCCACCACAATAGAAGAGACAGTTAGATGACAAAGGTTAGGATTTTGCTCCAGATGTCCCAGTTATTAAAATTAAATCAGACATTCTCAGTTATTCATCAAAATATGTGATTTTTGTTTTCCACAGTAAGGCCCGGTTAACACTGGCAATTTAGTGGCAAACAGATCCGTGAAAAAGTATCCTATTACTGGTCGATCGGATCCGTTTTCACTCCATTTCCGTTCAGCTGCTTGTGTTCCATTTCCCCACATCCCCCCAGACCCCCATCCCCAAAGTGGATTTTTCTCCAAGGCCCCGTTCACACTTGCGGTTTTGTCAAAACCGCACCGGATGTCCGGACCGCACCGGAGCCGGACCGGACCTGATCCGTACGGTTCCTATCCGGATCCGGTCCGTTTGCATCCGGTTTCCGTGCGGTGTGAACACGGTTGCGGTCCGGATCCGGTTTCTTAAGGAGATACCATCCTGTAAATACCTGGGGTCTGGGAGGTCAGCAGAAGGGTCTGGGGTCATTGTTGGAGACAGGTGGACGTGTGGAGACCATCCGTGGATACAGAGACTGCAGTTGGGACCATGGATCCAGGCATTTTTTACTCGTAAACCTGGGAATTCTCTCCTTCCTGTTGTTCGCCTCCTCGTTATCAGACATCAGACATGTTGCTGCCAAAACGAGCTCCAGCATGAAATCGCTGCTGCCCCACTCTTTGAACGCTGGGCCCATGTGGTCCCCATCCAAAATGCATAGGAAGTGGGGTAGAACGTCCGGTTTTTGTAGCCAGTGTGTTGTGCGCTCTCCGGCTCTCATTGCTTTGTATTGGCCGGATGGTGCAGTCCGGCTCCGCTCCGGATACGGCTGCCGGAGGAGCCGGACCAAAAAATAGCGCATGTTGGAACGGACGCCGGAGTCCGGATCCGGTCCGGATCCGGTCCGGCTCCGGTCCGGCAGAACGGACGCATGTGAACGGACGCATAGGCTTTCATTGCTATTGCCGTGCGTCCGTTCCGTCCGTTCCGTCCGTTCTGCAAGCGGTCCGGCTCCAGCACGGCGATTCCGGACGGCCACCGCTAATGTGAACCGGGCCTAAGAATGGTCCGTTTCTTCACTAGTGTGCAGAAACGTTCCGTTTTCTCATTGCCCCAATATACGCTTCAGGATCCGTTTCCGTTCCACTGGGCTCAGTGCTCCGGAAAAATGTCTGCAGTAGGAAACTTTCGGTCCATTCAGCGGATCGTGCGGAACGGATCCATTCGAACACATGAATGTGAACAGACTCATAAGTTAACATTGGATCCGTTCCCATCCATTCCCTTTCGATCTGGGAACGGACCATTTAACGCTAATGTGAACTGGGCCTTAAGAAAATACATTTGGAATCAGCAGAAACAACGCAGCATATAAACAAAAATATCCTTAATATGTAAAGTTAATTTAATAAATAACTTTCACATCGCCTCACACTCAGCATCCTCACTGGATGTAGTCTCATAGTGGCATGTAAACAAATACAGTTTAAATAGTCTTCTGTTCCTGAGATATTTCTTTCTAAACAGCAAATCTAAATAGGCATATGTGCTATAAAACTCAAAAATAGCCAAACAGGTACAATGAAAATAAATCATGTCTATGAATCAAGAAGCAAAGAACTTACTGTGCATGGACAGGATCATCTGTGAACAAAGGATACATCCTAAGACTATTGTGATGCTGATTATTTTCTTCCCACACATAATGACAATCCTTCTGTGGTGGAATATTATGAACACAGGCTCTTTGCATCCAAGCTTCTCTGGTGGAATTTAGAAATTTAGATCCTTTTATTCAGATTAATATCCCAATGAGTAAAAACAAAAATGCAGGATTTGAGGATTTCTTCAGCAATGTGAAATTCCAGTCCTGAAGATGGGTATTATACTGATCTCAGGCTCCTGTGTATGATGAAGCCTCAGTGGTAGCCTCAGTGGAGCACTGAACAGCAGGCATCTCAGACAGGACTTATATATGGTTTGCAAGAAGAGGGGGTTTCCACTAGGTGAACCCAGTAGTTAAAAATGGCTACAATGCTGCCATCTGCTGTGCATAATAGAGTATTAACTATCTAGTATTAACTAGAGTAGCAACATTACATGATAGATTTGCATGATAGAAAATCACTAGTTTCTTTCTTTCTTTCTTTCTTTCTTTCTTTCTTTCTTTCTTTCTTTCTTTCTTTCTTTCTTTCTTTCTTTCTTTCTTTCTTTCTTTCTCCAGAGGCTTCCCTCGTTTTTTATTTTAAATCACACATTTGCTTTAAGACACCATGACCCATATGCAATTAACTTTTTCTGCTGAGTTTCTTACAGGAGATAATTTGTATCTTCTTTTGAAATAAACTTTTTTTTTTTACAAATTGGAAAAGAATCAGAATCACAAACAGGTTTATTTGACAAGCACGACTAGGTCATGCCTGGAATTGGGTTTGGCACAGAAAACAGCTCACATGGAAAGACATTAACAATAAGACATTTGCTAACATAAGACAACCATAAATAAATAGAGATTCAAAACAGATGAGACAGAAACTATAGAGTTGAAGAGGCTGACAGTGGAGGGGAAGAAAGAGTTCCTGTTCCTAGCGGTCCTGGTGGAGATGGCCCAACGCCTCCACCCAGATCGGAGCTGGCTGAAGGAGTGGTGGCCTGGATGTGAGGGGTCCTTTTCAATCCTCTGTGCCCTGGATCGCAGTCTGAAGTTGTGGAGGAAGTCGAGTGGTGGGAGGGGATTCCCGATGATTCTCTCCGCTGACCTGATGTCCCTCTGTAGCTTGTACTTGTCACTGTTAGAGGAGCTAACCAGGGCAGTTTCTAGGCTAAATTGCACCCAGGGCAAGAGTGCAAAAATTGTGCCCCCTGTGGACTCACAAACGTTATTTGTGATGCGGTATTTAGCCCCCCCGTCCCCGTCCCTGTATAGGTAGCCAGTCATAGGTACCCCCAGTATAGGTCAGCAAGGCACAGGTGCCCCCAGTATATGTAGGCAGGGAAAGGTGCCCCCAGTATAGGTAGCCTGGCTTAGGTGCCAGCTGTATAGGTAGCCAGGCTTAGGTGCCCCCTGTATAGGTAGCCAGGCTTAGGTGCCCCCTGTATAAGTAGCCAGGTATAGGTGGCCCCAGTATAGGTAGCCAAGCATAGGTGGCCCCAGTATAGATAGCCAAGAATAGGTGCCACCAGCATAGGTAGCCAGGCATTGGTGCCCCCAGTATAGGTTAGCAAGGTACAGGTGCCCCTAGTATAAGTAGCCATGGAAAAGTGCACCCAGTATAGGTAGCCAGGCAGAGGTGCCCCCTGTATAGGTAGCCAGGATTAGGTGCCCTCAGTATAAGTAACCAGTTATAGGTGGCCCCAGTATAGGTAGCCAGGCATAGGTGGCCCCAGTATATATAGCCAAGCATAGGTGCCCCCAGCATAGGTAGCCAGGCATATGTGCCCCCAGTATAGGTTAGCCAGGCATCAGTGCCCCCAGTATAGGTAGCCAGACATATGTGCCCCCATTATAGGTTATCCAGGCATAGGTACTCCCAGTATAGGTTAGCCAGGCATAGGTGCCCCCAGTATAGGTCAGCGAGGCATAGGTGCCCACAGTATAGGTTAGCAAAGTATAAGTGATCCCAGTATAGGTTAGCTAGGCATAGGTGCACCCAGTATAGGTTAGCAAAGTATAAGTGCTCCCAGTATAGGTTAGCCAGGCATAGGTGCCCCCAGTATTGATTAGCCAGGCACAGGTGCCCTCACTATAGGTGCCCCCATTATAGGTTATCCAGGCATAGGTGCTCCCAGTATAGGTTAGCTAGGCATAGGTGCCCCAATATAGGTGATGGAGGGGGGAGCCGTGGCCACATTGGGACTCAGCCACGGGGAGGGGGTCCCAACTTCTCTCTCTATCTCCCCAGGGCCCCCTCCATACAGTGGCTTAGCTAAGGAGCTAAGGGCCCCGGTGCAAACTTTGCATTGGGGCCCCCAAGCACTGTATACATATTAATTGATACGGTGCACCAAAAGCTGCCAAGTACAACCACAGTGAAAGAGGTGCAAGAAGGTGACAGGGAACAGTTTGCTAATGATTACTACTATTCAAAGCATCTATAGAAGTGATTACTTCCAGTGCAAGACCAATAAAAAGCTAATACTGCGGTTGAAGGAGGGACCCTTGAGACCCCTCTGGCTTAAGGGCCCCAATGTGGTCGCAAGCTCTGCACCCCCTATTGCAACCCCCCTGCCTCCGTGCTCCCCTCTCCACTGCAAAGTAAGTGCAGCGGAAGACATATAAAACAACTCACCTTCCTCCCGGTTCCAAGCGATGTTCACTTGCAGACAGAGGAGAGCTGCTGCAAGTGAACATCACTTGGAGCGGGAAGGGAGGTGAGTTGTTTTACAAGTCTTCCGCTGCGCTTACTCTGAGTCTACAGTGTCTCTCACCACTTTACGTTTCACCTGCCACATACTTTTTTTTATAACTTGGATCTCTTGTGTACATTACACCTTGCAGCATTTCATTACAGCCGTTGGGAAGGTTTAGTGTGTCTGGTGAGTTCAGACACCCCCCAGTACATGGCTCTTGATGCCAGATCGGTCTTCTTGTCCTTGGTTGAGCTACACAGAATTGGGTATCACGGCCTAATGAAGGGCGCATACAATTTTATATAAAAGCCCGAAACGAACATGTGTCGTAGCCTTGAAGTCAAATACCCGTAAAGCTACAACCGTTTGTTGATTCTAATCAATCTTATGTGCTTTGAAGACCTATAACTGTGATATTGGAGAATCGTGTGTCTTTGATGTTTTTCTACATGTGTCAATAAAGTTTTTTCAGATACTTTTTTTGCCTTTTTTGAGATTGCATTAGTTCATATAGTCCTTTTTTAAAGCTACAAATAAATGGGGGTCTTAGGTTTAGGCACCACCAGGAGAGTGGTCTTAGGGGTTAGGCACCACCCGGGTGCCTTAGGCTTAGGCACCACCAGGGGGTTCTTAGGGTTAGGCACCACCAGGGGGGTCTTAGGGTTAGGCACCACCAGGGGAGGGTTCTGTGCGAGAGTAGGGAGAAGTAATCACTTTTCTTGGTTATATCATGTTTCTGGGCTATATCACTTACAGAGTGGCATTGAGTGTTCTTTTTCCTTTTTCTGGATGAACACTGTCACAACAAATGAATGTTTACCTGAAACACCAGGGGCGTAGCAATAGGGGTTGCAGAGGTTGCAATTGCATCGGGGCTCTTGAGCCAGAGGGGCCCCGAAGAGCCCTGCCTCAACTTTAGTATTAGCTCTGTATTGGTCCTGTGCTCATAATAATCACTTCTATAGATACATTGAATAGTGGTAATCATCAACAAACTGCTCCCCATCCCCTTCTTGCACCTTTGACACTGTGGTTGTCCTTGGCAGGTGTTGGTGCGCCATATCAATTGTTACTTATAGAGTGTTTGGGGGGCCCCAATGTAAAACTTGCATCGGGGCCCACAGCTCCTTAGCTACGCCACTGTGAAACACGCTAACATTTCCTACATTTAAACCTATATCTAATCTTTTTCCTATTATAATTCTTTATAGTTTTAGTCTGAAGGGCTATTTTATGTTTTATTTCTTTTTTTTTTATTGTTTATTTTTTATACAGTTGCAGTAGTGGCATACCTAGTTTGAACTGTTCTGTTTATACAGTGTAGGCATGCCAGCCTCCATAAGTGAGAGCAGTGATGTGTTGAAAGGAATGTGTGGCACTTGGAGTCTTGCCATAATATCCAAGACCTCTTCTAACCTTCATGGAACTACAGTTCCATAATCTATAACCAGATTTCTTAGAGAAGGCTGATTCTAAGCATATACATACAACATTTTTCATAACCAGTCCCAACAACGTGTGAAAAACGGGATGTGGGGGAGAATGGAAATTTAACACAGAAAAGTCCCATCTGTAAGTTCATCAGAAGAGAGATCACCTGATTAAATAGAAACTGCCATGTGAAATTATAGCATGTGCTGCATTTAGCAACACATCCGACTCACTGAATGAGGAAATTCCCTTCCATCTGGCAGTCTGAGATTACTAAAAGGTACTTAAAACCACTACAGCACTTAACAGCGCACTCTATATTTTATCTCAATCTTTTTCTTTTGAGCAGATTCATACATTTTTTTGAAAGTAGTACTATCTAATCTACAAAATGCCTGATATCGTTTCTATGTATTTGGACAGCATGTGGAAGGAGCACTACTTTATATTAAGGTGTAGATTTTTTTCATCCAGAATACAGTGCAACTACTGTTTATACCAAATCTGCCCCTCTCAGTGATGTCATTAATGTTAGGCCATCCAGGTGCACTTCTTTCATAATACAATCCACTCTAATCGCCAGTATTTATCCATGTACCCTGAAGTAGTTAGTGTAGATATTTTATATTCATATAACCAGGGCTGGTGCCAGTGTGCTAAAGGTCGGCTGTCACGTGGGTGCCCAAATTTCACAGTCTAGCCTCAACAGGCAATGGGGCCTATGGTAGTGCCCTAACATTATAGTAATTGCAGCAGATTGGCAGCGGGGGTCAGTTAAGGTTAGACATGGGGGGGAGAACAGTTAACGTTAGGTGTGCATGGGGGGTTAAGGGTTAGGTGTGGGGGGGTTGAAAGTTTAGGCATGGTGGGGTGGGGTGGGGGGACAGTTAGGGTTAGACATCGGTAAACAATGGTTCTGTGTGAGAATAGTATTTTACCGATATTTTACTAAGATAAATTACACTTCTAAAATGTGGTATATCAGTAAATTTTACTGACATTCTAGTAGCCAAAATTGGGTGCTCAAATTCCCTTGCGTCTCTGTAGTTTCTAAAATCCATACAAAGCCTTTACACTCCCTCTTTTATGTTCTTTGTCCCATATGTTTTCCATGACATCAATCGTGCTTTGAGGCACCCTTTTGTAAAGCCCTGTTCACAAGCTAGATGAAACTCGTCTGATGAAGCCGATAACTACCACTTCTGCCAAGAATCCAGCATGTGTACAGCAGCCACAGCCCCCCCTTCAGCCCCTTAGCCAGCAACCTGCCTGGGAGATTGCTTTGGTCAAACGACAGCTGAGAGCATCGTTCTCCCCAACTACCCAGTCCTCTACACTACCACGCCGCACTGTCAGACCTCCAATCCGCCCCCCCAGCCACATATGAATAGAACATATTGCTAGCCTGCAGGCTAGAGACATATCTGTACAGCCTCAGCCCTGCAATTTCACCTGAAGCATCGGGTTCCGATCCTCAACGGGTATCATGCCTTGTACATGTGTATGATGCTTAATCATCTTCTCTCCCTTCCCTGCCACTGGTAAGGAATTTGCCACTTTTTAGGGCTAAGATTTGGCTTTGTAGCTCAGTGTTCTCCTCAGGCTATTTTAGCCGGGTGCTTCACCCAGCTAATTGTGAGAGCACCCGGCTGTCATCGGCTCACCTCCTCATCCACTTCCAATGCTTTAACCACTTGAGGACCTAGGGCTTTCTACCCCTTAAGGACCGGCCACTTTTTTTTCCATTCAGACCACGGTTTATTGCTCGCTCATACAACCTACCACCTAAATGAATTTTGGCTCCTTTTCTTGTCACTAATAAAGCTTTCTTTTGGTGCTATTTGATTGCTCCTGCGATTTTTACTTTTTATTATATTCATCAAAAAAGACATGAATTTTGGCAAAAAAATTATTTTTTTAACTTTCTGTGCTGACATTTTTCAAATAAAGTAAAATTTCTGTATACATGCAGCGCGAAAAATGTGGACAAACATGTTTTGGATAAAAAAAAACCCATTCAGTGTATATTTATTGGTTTGGGTAAAAGTTATAGCGTTTACAAACTATGGTGCAAAAAGTGAATTTTCCCATTTTCAAGCATCTATGACTTTTCTCACCCCCTGTCATGTTTCATGAGGGGCTAGAATTCCAGGATAGTATAAATACCCCCCAAATGACCCCATTTTGGAAAGAAGACATCCCAAAGTATTCACTGAGAGGCATAGTGAGTTCATAGAAGATATTATTTTTTGTCACAAGTAAGCGGAAAATGACACTTTGTGACAAAAAAAAAAAAAAAAGTTTCCATTTCTTCTAACTTGCGACAAAAAAAAAAATGAAATCTGCCACGGACTCACCATGCCCCTCTCTGAATACCTTGAAGTGTCTACTTTCCAAAATGGGGTCATTTGTGGAGTGTGTTTACTGTCCTCACATTTTGGGGGGTGCTAATTTGTAAGCACCCATGTAAAGCCTAAAGGTGCTCATTGGACTTTGGGCCCCTTAGCGCAGTTAGGCTGCAAAAAAGTGCCACACATGTGGTATTGCCGTACTCAGGAGAAGTAGTATAATGTGTTTTGGGGTGTATTTTTACACATACCCATGCTGGGTGGGAGAAATATCTCTGTAAATGACAATTTTTTAATTTTTTTTTACACACAATTGTCCATTTACAGAGATCTTTCTTCCACTCAGCATGGGTATGTGTAAAAATACACCCCAAAACACATTATACTACTTCTCCTGAGTACGGCGATACTACATGTGTGGCACTTTTTTGCACCCTAACTGCGCTAAGGGGCCCAAAGTCCAATGAGTACCTTTAGGATTTCACAGGTCATTTTGAGAAATTTCGTTTCAAGACTACTCCGCACGGTTTAGGGCCCCTTAAATGCCAGGACAGTATAGGAACCCCACAAATGACCCCATTTTAGAAAGAAGACACCCCAAGGTATTCCGTTAGTAGTACGGTGAGTTCATAGAAGATTTTATTTTTTGTCACAAGTTAGCGGAAAATGACACTTTGTGAAAAAAACAATAAAAATCAATTTCCGCTAACTTGTGACAAAAAATAAAATCTTCTATGAACTCACCGTACTACTAACAGAATACCTTGGGGTGTCTTCTTTCTAAAATTGAGTCATTTGTGGGGTTCCTATACTGTCCTGGCATTTTAGGGGCCCTAAACCGTGAGGAGTAGTCTTGAAACAAAATTTCTCAAAATGACCTGTGAAATCCTAAAGGTACTCATTGGACTTTGGGCCCCTTAGCGCAGTTAGGACAATTGTGTGTAAAAAAATCAAAAGATTGTCATTTACAGAGGTATTTCTCCCACCCAGCATGGGTATGTGTAAAAATACACCCCAAAACACATTATACTACTTCTTCCGAGTACGGCGATACCACATGATTGGCACTTTTTTGCAGCCTAACTGCGCTAAGGGACCCAAAGTCCAATGAGTACCTTTAGGATTTCACAGGTCATTTTTGTTTCAAGACTACTCCTCACGGTTAAGGGGCCCCTAAAATGCCAGGGCAGTATAGGAACCCCACTAATGACCCCATTTTAGAAAGAAGACACCCCAAGGTATTCCGTTAGGAGTATGGTGAGTTCATAGAAGTTTTTATTTTTTTGTCACAAGTTAGCGGAAATTGATTTTAATTGTTTTTTTTTTCACAAAGTGTCATTTTCCGCTAACTTGTGACAAAAAATAAAATCTTCTATGAACTCACCATACTCCTAACTGGATACGTTTGGGTGTCTTCTTTCTAGAATGGGGTCATTTGTGGGGTTCCTATACTGCCCTGGCATTTTAGGGGCCCTAAACCGTGAGGAGTAGTCTTGAAACAAAAATGACCTGTGAAATCCTAAAGGTACTCATTGGACTTTGGGCCCCTTAGCGCAGTTAGGCTGCAAAAAAGTGCCAATCATGTGGTATCGTCGTACTCGGGAGATGTAGTATAATGTGTTTTGGGGTGTACTTTTACACATACCCATGCTGGGTGGGAAAAATACCTCTGTAAATGACATTTGTTTGATTTTTTTTACACACAATTGTCCATTTACAGAGAGATTTCTCCCACCCAGCATGGGTATGTGTAAAAATACACCCCAAAACACATTATACTACTTCTCCTGAGTACGGCAATACCACATGTGTGACACTTTTTTGCAGCCTAGGTGCGCTAAGGGGCCCAACGTCCTAATCACAGGTCATTTTGAGGCATTTGTTTTCTAGACTACTCCTCACGGTTTAGGGCCCCTAAAATGCCAGGGCAGTATAGGAACCCCACAAGTGACCCCATTTTAGAAAGAAGACACCCCAAGGTTGTCCGTTAGGTGTATGGCGAGTTCATAGAAGATTTTATTTTTTGTCACAAGTTAGTGAAAAATGACACTTTGTGAAAAAAAAACAAAAATCAATTTCCGCTAACTTTTGACAAAAAATAAAATCTTCTATGAACTCGTCATCCACCTAACAGAATACATTGGGGTGTCTTTTTTCTAAAATGGGGTCAGTTTCTGGGGTTCCTATACCGCCCTGGCATTTTACGGGCCCAAAACCGTGAGTAGTCTGGAAACCAAATGTCTCAAAATGACTGTTCAGGGGTATAAGCATCTGCAAATTTTGATGACAGGTGGTCTATGAGGGGGCGAATTTTGTGGAACCGGTCATATGCAGGGTGGCCTTTTCGATGACAGGTTGTATTGGGCCTGATCTGATGGATAGGAGTGCTAGGGGGGTGACAGGAGGTGATTGATGGGTGTCTCAGGGGGTGGTTAGAGGGGAAAATAGATGCAATCAATGCACTGGGGAGGTGATCGGAAGGGGGTCTGAGGGGGATCTGAGGGTTTGGCCGAGTGATCAGGAGCCCACACGGGGAAAATTAGGGCCTGATCTGATGGGTAGGTGTGCTAGGGGGTGACAGGAGGTGATTTATGGGTGTCTCAAGGTGTGATTAGAGGGGGGAATAGATGCAAGCAATGCACTGGCGAGGTGATCAGGGCTGGGGCCTGAGGGCATTCTGAGGGTGTGGGCGGGTGATTGAGTGCCCTAGGGGCAGATAGGGGTCTAATCTGATAGGTAGCAGTGACAGGGGGTGATTGATGGGTAATTAGTGGGTGTTTAGGGTAGAGAACAGATATAAACACTGCCCTTGGGAGGTGATCTGACGTCGGATCTGCGGGCGAACTATTGGTGTGGGTGGGTGATTAGATTGCCCGCAAGGGGCAGGTTAGGGGCTGATTGATGAGTGGCAGTGACAGGGGGTGATTGATGGGTGGCAGTGCCAGGGGGTGATTGATGGGTGGCAGTGACAGGGGGTGATTGATGGGTGATTGACAGGTGATTGACAGGTGATCAGTGGGTTATTACAGGGAAGAACAGATGTAACTAATGCACTGGCGAATTGATAAGGCAGGGTCTGAGGGCAATCTGAGCGTGTAGGCGGGTGATTGGGTGCCCGCAAGGGGCAGATTAGGGTCTGATCTGATGGGTAACAGTGACAGGTGGTGATACGGGGTGATTGATGGGTAATTAGTGGGTAATTAGTGGGTGTTTAGAGGAGACAATAGATGTAAACACTGCGCTTGGGTGGTGATCTGATGTCGGATCTGCGGGCGATCTATTGGTGTGGGTGGGTGATCAGATTGCCCGCAAGGGGCAGGTTAGGGGCTGATTGATGGGTGGCAGTGACAGGGGGTGATTGATGGGTGGCAGTGACAGGGGGTGATTGATGGGTGATTGACAGGTGATCAGTGGGTTATTACAGGGAAGGACAGATGTAAATAATGCCCTGGCGAATTGATAAGGGGGGGGTCTGAGGGCAATCTGAGCGTGTAGGTGGGTGATTGGGTGCCCGCAAGGGGCAGATTAGGGTCTGATCTGATGGGTAACAGTGACAGGTGGTGATACGGGGTGATTGATGGGTAATTAGTGGGTGTTTAGAGGAGAGAATAGATGTAAACACTGCGTTTGGGTGGTGATCTGATGTCGGATCTGCGGGCGATCTATTGGTGTGGGTGGGTGATCAGATTGCCCGCAAGGGGCAGGTTAGGGGCTGATTGATGGGTGGCAGTGACAGGGGGTGATTGATGAGTGGCAGTGGCAGGGGGTGATTGATGGGTGATTGACAGGTGATTGACAGGTAATCAGTGGGTTATTACAGGGAAGAACAGATGTAAATATTGCACTGGCGAATTGATAAGGGGGGGTCTGAGGGCAATTTGAGCGTGTAGGCGGGTGATTGGGTGCCCGCAAGGGGCAGATTAGGGTCTGATCTGATGGGTAACAGTGACAGGTGGTGATAGCGGGTGATTGATGGGTGATTGATGGGTAATTAGTGGGTGTTTAGAGGAGAGAATAGATGTAAATACTGCGTTTGGGTGGTGATCTGATGTCGGATCTGCGGGCGATCTATTGGTGTGGGTGGGTGATCAGATTGCCCGCAAGGGGCAGGTTAGGGGCTGATTGATGGGTGGCAGTGACAGGGGTGATTGATGGGTGATTGACAGGTGATTGACAGGTGATCAGGGGGGATAGATGCACACAGTACACAGGGGGGGGGGGTCTGGGGGGGATCTGGGGAGGATCTGAGGGGTGGGGGGGGTGATCAGGAGGGGGCAGTGGGCAGGGGGGGAGATAAAAAAAAATAGCGTTGACAGATAGTGACAGGGAGTGATTGATGGGTGATTAGGGGGGTGATTGGGTGCAAACAGGGGTCTGGGGGGTGGGCAGGGGGGGTCTGAGGGGTGCTGTGGGCGATCTGGGGCAGGGGGGGGAGAAATCAGTGTGCTTGGGTGCAGACTAGGGTGGCTGCAGCCTGCCCTGGTGGTCCCTCGGACACTGGGACCACCAGGGCAGGAGGCAGCCTGTAAAAACATTACAAAGTGTATTATACACTTTGTATGCGGCGATCGCGGGGTTAACATCCCGCCGGCGCTTCCGTATAGCCGGCGGGATGTTGTGGCGGACGAGCGGTGACAGGCGCCGGCGGAGGATCGCGTCACGGATGACGCGATCGCTCTGCCCATGCCCTTACAAGGACCGCCGCCTCTGTGGGTGAGCCGGTCCTTAAGGGCTCCACTTCCCGGTCGCCCCTGTGCGTTAGGCGGTCGGGAAGTGGTTAAGCAGAGTTGCACTGACCCTGCATTACCTTGTCGTGCTCCACCCGGCTACTTTTTTATGCCACTCGGTGGGAAAAAATTCTGGAGAGAATGCATGCCTTGCACGTTTTGCAGTTCACATAGCCGGGAACTCTCTGCTGCAAGGCAAATGGTGGGAGAAAGTATGTTCAGCAGCCAAAGACTCTATGGTGTGCAAGAGGCACACAAGTGTCACACGTACAAAGTGGGAGTGTCACAGGGCACACACATTTTTACTACAGCATTGAGGGTTTTTTTCAATATTTTTATTAAACAATTATTGAGTTGGTATCAGAAAACACTTATTCCCAACAAAGGCAAATGTGAAGGTAAACATTCATTAGAAAGGCTCCACCAGCATCTTCTTGTTCTGGAGTTTAATTACCCTTGCAATTTGAATAAACAAATAAACATGAAGTAAGCTCAAGGGGTCAATGGGGAATTAACACCCAGAGGTGTTGGTCAATCATCTACAAATGATAAGGGATTGATAAAGTTTCAGATGGGAGAGGAGTAGAGAGGTTCTTGCCTTTCTCTCCACCCACCTCAGACTCCAAAAGAAATGAAAAGAAAGAAGAAACAAAATAGGGAGAAGCAGAAAAGGAGAGAAGAAAGAAAATGAAAATGCAGAGGACTGGTATGCTAAAATAATGAACTAAAATGTGGTGTAAGTTTCAGTGTCCAAACCAAGCACAGAGTTGGTTCAAGAAATATGTAAAACAAAGATGGCAACACCAGGAGTCTAATGGTGTAGAATGCCAGTACAAATAATAAAGCAAAGTCAAAAGTAAATAGAAGGATACTTACAAACCTGCAAGGTAGGGTGACCAAACACCCTAAAAAAACAACAACACATAAACAAAGGGAGCCCAAATGGTGCAGTATGTCAGAAGAAGAGTGATGGAAAACAAAAAGGATTAAGGTACTTACAGAGGAAGGTTGCACAAGGGGCAACCAACCTCTGAAAGCAGGTGGAGATCTACAAACTTCCCTTGGGTGTCCAGCTAGAGCTAGATGCGAATGCACTCTTGGGAAAAACAACAAAACATCCTATCGATGGCAAAGCCACTAGGTACCAATGCACACCCCTCCCAAAGGAGGGTGAAAAGCACAAAGGGGGTAAGAGGTGCCCAGAATATGAATTTTAAAATGCGCACCAAATGCATTGCCTGTGCATATTGAAATTCATTTTGCTAGCAGACTTGTCCTTATCTGCTCCTGTTTACCAACTAGACAATGATCTGACTGCTTCCTGCTGGACCTCACAGCTCCTGGAGGAGGGAATTGTCTGTATCTACTGAATGGTCTGGAAGCAAGGCATATCCAGGTAAATAGGATCCTGTACCTGCCATTTAAAGGTGCGTACACACGCACTATGGAAGCCAACGACGGGCCCGTCAGACCCTCCCGCTGGGCGGACTTTCAGCAGACAGTAGTGCAGGTGTACGCACTGTCGGCGGACTGATAAGGCTGTTCCTGAACGATCCGCTCAGCAGATCGTTCAGGAACAGCCTTATCAGTCTGCCGACAGGAGGGGACGGGAGGGTCTGACGGACCCGTCATTGACTTCCGTAGTGCGTGTGTACGCACCTTAAGGTCAGATACTTGGGGTTTTTTGGAGTGAATCAGTGAAGGGGACAGCAAGATGTGGCGCTTCTCCAACTCCCTGGATCCAATAGTTACAGGAGTGTACAAATCCAATTGCCTGTATATGGAATACTGGACTAATTACCTTTAGACTTCTTGGACTGTTTTGGAGCTCTATCTGTGGACACTACATATGATGGTAGTTCTGCTTATGCTGCTGTTATTTGAGTTTTGTTTTGCTGGAATATCAAGGTTGCAAAAATCCAAGTAGTTTTGGTGGGATAATAAAACACCTTAATGCTTTCCATAATAGCCTTTGCCAGTGTCCTATGTTATATATCATCACACTACTGGACCGGTTTTATCTACTTCTGGGTGCCTATTATCCCACTTTGTACTTATAAACCTGGGTTGCTGTCCAAACAACCACCCTGAATGGCATATGGGGAAAAAGACTGTCCCTACTCCAGAACAGAAAAGGGTAGATATGTAAAATATCAGCCCCAACTGGTGTTACAATGGAATCTGGGAGGAGGCGCATGAAGAATTTTGATTTTTGAATCATTAAAACTGGTTTAAAATGAAGGTACGTGTTGGCTTATGCTCAGGCTTTACAGATTTGACCTGTTTTCTGTTAATGTGTTTTGTATAGCTTATTTGTATACAAACACAGAGGTGTGCAAAACAGGCAGGGTCCTAGGTGCTCACACCTCCCGGGACCATGCTCTACAAGCTACACCGCACCGGGGTGGGGGAGATGGGTCAGGAGCAGCGCAGACAGAAGACTGCTCTTACCACCTCGGAGGATGAACCACATCGGCTTCCACCACTAAGGATATTTCCCATGAAACCTCCCACAAAACATGCATACAAAAAGCACTGAATAAGTAAAAATGACTTCAGTTCTTCTGGTAAATGCCAGTCCCCCCCCCCCCCCCCCTCATGACTCTGAGAGCTCATCCACATCTTCTCTATGGGAAGGTTCATATAAGTGCGTTTGTGTCCGCTTTCAAAATCGCTTTACGCAGCGGTTGCGTTCGCGTTTTTAAGAATAAATACATTGTATTTTTTATTTTCTGGTTCAAAGAGTTCACTTCCTGACTGACGTCAGCGATTTCGATTTTAGATGTGAACAGAGCCTAACCCCGTAGTCACCTTAACTCCCAGTTACCCACTCTGATCTTCACTGCAACCCCTGGCCAGTACTGCTCCATGCCCTGGCCCGCTCTAAGTGGTTAAAATGTATGCTCCAGTCCACATGCTGCCTCAATTGTTTGTCTCCTGTAAATGTAACATGTACTGTTGTAAATCTGTTAACGTCTCTAGTAGCTTTGCCTATGCCATGTGAATGACAAGAAATTCTGAGTACAACATCGGTGTACTTGGTGAATAGAACTGATTTTGATTAAAAACAGCACTAGTCTGCAAAAGACTGTCAGCAAATTAAAGGCACAGTACAAGCATTCAAACAGCAGTACAAGGACTGAACTGACCCCACTGTCTATAAGGCAGGTGCTGCTTTGAAGTCAGTTCTAACCAGGGGTCGAGTCGGGCATGAATCCGAGTGGACGACGTCCACCTGCTTTTTTCAGGTAGAGTGGATGGAGTGGAAGGAGAGAACGCAGTGAAGGGGGAACGTTGGGCACAGCGGCGGACCCCCTTCCCTCACCTTGAGGCTCCAGCTTCCTCACTCTCTCCTCCAGAACTAAAATTTGCGGCGGCTGGCAGCGGGCGGGACTTACCTCTTCCTTGTTCCAAGTGCTGGGGAAGTTCTGCGTGCCGCTGCTTTGGTCTAGACCAGACCAGACTAGCGGCAGTGGAGTGCTCCCTCTTGCGCCGGAACGAGGAAAAGGTAAGTCCCGCCCGCTGCCAGCCGACGCAAATTTTAATTCTGGAGGGGAGAGTGAGGAAGGGGGAGCCCAAAGGTGAGGGAAGGGAGGGAGACGTCCTCCCTTCTAAGCTGCTGTGCCCAACGCTCCCCCCCCCCCCCCCCCATGCACTGCCTCCCCTCCTGCTGGGAGACACATACAGTCCTGGCTACCTATTCTGGGGACATCTATAGACCTGGCTACCTATGGGACACCTATAGACCTGGCTACCTATGGAACATATACACCTGGCCACCTATTCTGTGGACATCTATACACCTGGCTACCTATGGGACATATATACAGTACACCTGGCCACATTTTCTGGGGACAGCCATATACCTGGCTACCTATTTTGGGGACAACTATACTCATGGATACTTATACTGGGAACACCTATAGACCTGGCTATAAGCTGGGGGTACCTATTTTGGGGGAATTTCTGTCAGATTATCTGCATTTTTGGGGACCCGCTGTTAACAGAATAAGTGTATTTTGGGCAACAGCTGTCAGATTATGTGTATGTTAGGGGAACGGTTGCTGCCAGATTACGTGTATTTTGGGGAACTGCTGCCAGATTGTGTATGTTTGGGGGACCACTGCTGCCAGATTACATGTATTTTGGGTGTTACGTGTATTTTGGGTGATCCGCTCCCAGGTTTTGCGTATTTTGGGGAACTGCTTCCAGATTATGTGTATGTTGGGGGAACTGCTGCTTGACCATGCCCATTTTTGGTGCGCCGTGCGGGGGTTTTGGGGTGAGTCCACTCACCTCTTTTCCCGGGACTAGACCCCTGATATATATATATATATATATATATATATATATATATATATATATATATATATATAGTCTCTAACTGTCCCTCCGAGGAGCTCATAATCCAATCCCTACTATAGTCGTATGTCCAGTGTAGTCTAGGGCCATTTTTAGGGGGACGCCTTTTAACTTATCAGTACATTTTTGGGATGTGGGAGGAAACCTGAGTGCTGAGAGTAAACCCACGCAGATACGAGCAGATGATACCAATATTTTACTACAGCTAAATCTAATCCTATTCTCACACTGAACCCTCCTCTACTGATGTCTAATGCTGGGAATACACGAGTCGAACTGACGGCTCAATTAGCTGCCGGATCGACTCCTGGCGCGTCCCCGCGGGCGCTCGTTTTCTTCCCATTGTTCGCCCGCGGGGATCGAGCGCAGAATCGATCCGGCGGGGTATCGGACCTGTCAGAAATTATCAATCGAGCCATCAGCGGCACGAATGATAAGAACAATCCATCCGTGTATGCCCAGCATAAGCCTAATCACTCCCACGATGCCTAACATTAACCAACCCCTGCACACCTAACCCCCCCATGCCTATCCTTACATGACTAACCTTAACTATCCCCACCCCCCTCCCCTCATGCCTAACCTTAACTAACCCTCCCCCGTTCCACAAACCTGCAGCAAAAAAACAAAAAATGTTGGGCAAGGCAAAAGTTTGGCTGCTTCTATAGGCTCCCATGTTAATATTGGCTATGGGCTGAAATGTAGGTACTGTAGCCGCATTTTGCGTGCCCATAGCCAATATTATTTGGTTGCCTATGGCAGTGGCCAAACTTTCACAGCACTTTGACTACCAAATTTCCTGCTTCCATTGATAAAACCCTATTTCAGCATTGTGTTTTTAATATATATTTTAAGGAATATAATTAGCCAGTTGTGTGCATTATAACCCATTTTTATATTATTATTTTTTCCTGTTGGCTGGGTTTGCAAGGTTATTCATAACCTTGATAATAGTATAAATGTAACCCGTGGTTACAATAAAGCCTTTACAAAAGGTCTTGCGAGGTCCATGCAAGCCCAAACTAGAATATTTTTACCTGGACTTGGGCATTAAAGGAACCTAAAGTGAGAGACAAAACAGAGGCTGCCATCTTCATTCTTTAATAAACCATGCTGATGCTAGTTGCCTTACTTCTGTGCTGATACTTTGCCTCTAATACTTTAAGTCACTGGCCCAGAATGAGCATGCAGATGCTTTGACTCCATTGGTTGCATGCTTGTTCCTGGTGTGTGGCTCAAATACAACTAAAGATCAGCATGACAGCCAGGCAACTGGCATTTTTTATAAGGGAACAAGGATGGAAGCCTCCGGATTCCTCAGGTTCCCTTTAAGAAAAAGCCCTTGTCTCATTGCTAACATTCTCTTATTATTTACAGAAAAATGCTAGCAAGTTCGGAAGAGACATGTTGCTATAGTCTCCTGGCACTTACACGGTTCAATTAGTTCACTGAACTTCTAAGCAGCTATTATTTCTTTCTAAAGAGCTCTGCTCATTGAAGCTTTACCACAAAACTTGTATAGACTAATGAGGACAAAGAACAGGTGGGAGGTAGACAGGGCATTGAGAGTCGGACAATAGAGAGAAATATGGAGAAACACATAACAAGCACAGATAAATCATGTAAACATTGCCCTATGATCTTTCCATTTTTTATGTCCTTTGAAAATGCGTCAACCAAGCCAGAATACAGAGGACACCAAATTGCCTTATAATTGAATTTTTGAAGATTAAACACGTTTAAAACGGTGTATATGCCTCTCAGTTATAAAAATATGGTTAAAATATGTAACGTTTCTCTAGTCAGTGCTAGGTCCACACTAGGCATAGTTGCAGGACGGAGCCTAGCCAAGGGAACTTTTCTTGGGGCCGAGGGAGTAGCAGGCAGAATGGGGGTGCAGCTTCCTCATCTGGGTCCCCCCTCCCCGCTACCCCCTCCAGCTACATGCCGCAAAAATGTAAAGTATAGCAGCGGTGAGCTTACCTCCTTCTCCTACTACTTCCTCCACTCGCCACGTCACTGCCTGCAATGCTGCCCTCTATACTTCGGAGGGCGGCATTGCAGGCAGTGACGCGGCGAGTGGAGGAAGTAGGAAGAGGCGGTAAGCTCCCCACTCGCCGCTGCTATACATTACATTTTTGCGGCATGTAGCTGGAGGGGGTAGTGGGGACAGGAGACCCAGGTGAGGGGGCCATCCCCCATCCTGCTTACTGCTGCCACCCCCATCCTGCCTGCTATACATGGCGGTCCCCCCTCTCTCCCCACAGGCTGTGACACAGAAACAGATCAGTTTCTGTGTCCAAATCTGCCTGTGTAGAGGGGGATCCATTTTCCTATTGCCTGCCACTACCCCTGCGTGTATCAGGATCCAGATCCATTGTGTGAAAATGCAGCAGATCCGGACCTTCCGGGCACGGTTTTAAAAACAGGTCCCTGCACATGCAGACGGATCCGTTTTTTGTTTGGGTGAAGACAGCTGCTATTTTTAACATTGCTATCCGTGGCTCCGGTTTTCATCAGGTTTTAAAAACGGAGCCATGGATACGCAGGGCTGGATTTAGGCCAAGGTCACCTAGGCCATGGTCTAGGGCACCACAGGAGCAAGGGCACCAAAACAGCAGGCTAAACTGGTGCAGCATTTGCAAGCTTGCAAATACTGCAATGCAGGGAGATCAGGCGAATGCGTTACCACAGTACTCGGCTGCTAGCCGTCTATGCAGCAGCCACCTTGCTTTTTGTGCTCATTTGCATTGTGGCCGGCGGCTATGGACTTGGGCAGCATTGGAGACAGAAAGGAAGAGCAAGCTTCTGCACTAGAGACGAGTGATGAAGAAATGAGTGACACTGATGGCTGCTGCAGTGTGAAGGTGAGTTGGCTACCTATACTGAAAGGGGGTGGAAAAAGGAGGGATTAAAGAGAAACTCCGACCTAGAATTGAACTTTATCCCAATCAGTAGCTGATACCCCCTTTTACATGAGAAATATAATGTTTTTCACAAACAGACCATCAGGGGGCTCTGTATGTGCTGAAACCCCTCCCACAAGAAGCTCTGTGTACCGCGGTACTTTTGGCAGTTTGTTACAATGTAACAAGGTTCACAGACAGGAAATAGCTGTTTACAGCTGTCTCTAACAGCCAAAACAGCTAGCAGCAGCTACATAACCTGCTAGCAGTAAAAATGTCACCATGTAATAAATGTCAGAATGTGAATCGGGGGGAGGGGAAAGATTTTACAATGAGCAAACACTGACTAAATCATTTATACATAATTATGGTAAAAAATGAAGCACTTTTTTATTGCATTATTTTCACTGGAGTTCCTCTTTAAGGGTGTCATCTATCTACCTACACTGGAGGGAAGGGGGAGGGGTCATCTTGTTACCTATACTGAATGGGGGTGGCTGGTGACAGCGGCCTTGGGCGCTAAAGAGTACAAATCCGGCAGTGCGGATACGTTTCCTGACCTAGTGTGAACTAACTCATATAATGGAAAAAGTCAGTGGATGCTAATATACTGTGTATACACATGCTTGCGAAGCACCACAATCCACCACAAAACCCAGCACTGGTCTCTTAAATCCACTTCATTGCAGAAGTGTTACAGTAAACACCTCAGCATTGACAAAGGCCAGAAACCCACTAGGAGCAATTTTCTGAGCACTTTGCGATTTGAAAACTCTTGCTAATGTAATGCCATCGGTGTGATCCCACTTGAGCAATGTGATTTTATAAAAATCCCCCATAGCATTGAATTAGCAAGAGCTTTTTCAAAACACTACCGATTAAAAATCACTCCTAGTGGGTTTCTGGCCTAATGCTGTTTTAGAGGTTACGGCCCCCTGTTTCGAAGCTCTTCATCACACTACACAGATATGCAGCATGATGTCTTAATATAGTGAACACAACACACCTCTAAACCAATATAAATTGAGTATGTAAATTAGCGAAAAACACATGCCGCACACTTGCATATCCACTGTTGCCAAGGAAACAGACGCGCGTCACCCATGGCAAAACTGGGAAGCGACGCCTCACAAAAACATTCGGCCAAAGAATGGTTTAGTCTGTGCTTTGGCTAAATGTTTTTTCAATTGTAAGTCACCTTTGCTATACCATAGTCGAGCGGTGGTCGATCGGCTATAGTATAGCTGAGAGGCAGAAATATCAAATGATACAGTGGAAAAACAGAGGAAGTTAAATTAAGTGTGTGTGTGTGTGTGTGTGTGTGTGTGTGTGTGTGTGTGTGTGTGTGTGTGTGTGTGTGTGTGTGTGTGTGGTGTGTGTGCGTGCGTGCGTGTGTGTGTGTGTGTGGGGGGGGGGGGGGGGGCGAGTGCATTAGGAAGGTGGGGAAGGTCATGTTAGGAGTAGGGGGGTTAGGGTAGTTTTAGGCATAGATAGGGGAAAGTTAGTGTGAGAATAAAATTATATGGGGAATAGTATAATAATAAGTATATAGTGGGGAATAGAACAATATCAGTATAGTTACCAATATTTCACTATCTGGTGTTTAACTTGTTATCAACCCCTATTCCCAAGTCTGATGTTCCCAGCTGTGTGCTATTTATCTTATACAGAATGTCGCTCTACCATTGGCATGTCCAAAGTACATGACCTTACATTTATCTGCATTTAATTTCATCTGCCATTTGTCTGCCCATATAACCATGCTGTTGAGATCCTGTTGTAAAATGTCACTGTCCTGCTTAGTGTTTATAATTCTGCATGATTTTGCATCATCTGCAAATATGTCAAAATTACTTTGTATCCCATTTGCTAGATCAGTAATAAATAGTTTGAAAGGATTGAACCTAGTTCTGAGACTTGCAGGACTCCACTGCTAACAGTTTCCCATTTTACATATCACCCGTTTACCACCACACATCTGTCCCTTCTGTCCCTTAACCAGTTCTCTATCAACAAACACACATTTTCTCCTGGTACTACTAGAGAGTAGTGATGTCGCGAACCTCCGATTTTCGGTTCGCGAACCCTGTTCGCGTACTTTCGTGGAAGGTTCGGTTCGCACGAACTTCCGCGAACCGCAATAGACTTCAATGGGGAGGCGAACTTTGAAAACTAGAAACATTTATGCTGGCCAGAAAAGTGATGGAAAAGATGTTTCAAGGTGTCTAACACCTGAGATCTTTCAGTGACTACAAGAGGGGAAAACATTTTTTCAAAAATACCTTATAGTTTTTGAGAAAATCAATTTTAAAGTAACTCCTTCTGACCGTGGGAAAATTAAACGCCCGCCGACTTAAGCAGTTAATAGCAAAGCCGCTTTAAAAGCGAGAAACACCAAACTTGCAGAAAATGTTAAAGAGAACCTGAGGTGGGATTTAATTATGCTAGTGGGGCACAGAGGCTGGTTGTGCACACTAACACTAGCCTCTGTTGCCCCTTGGTGTGCCTCCAAGACCCCCCTGCGCGCCGCTATACCCCCCGCAGTGCTGGCGACACGCAGCGTGTCGCCAGCACAATGTTTACCTCTGCCTGTCTGTTAGCTCCGCTCCCCCGCCTCCTCCGTATCGGCGCTACCCGCCCCGTTGGAAGGACATGAAGCTGCTGGCTCCCGCTGCTGTCTCTCCCCACCTGCCTGCACCTGTTAACCAAGTGATTTATAGCAAAGGACTTGAATTCAAAAAACGAAGAGGTACAGTGCAGTTTGGCAAAAACTTGTAGAAAAACTTTATTAGTACAAAATATCAAAAAAATGTTTAAAAGCTTTTTCAATTCCACACATATCATAGGTCTTCATATAGGTTAAATCACTGCCATAAGGCATAGATGATTGAAGCCGATAGGTAAGTATTGTATTCTGGCTTGGTTTAATTTTGAAGGAGATTTTTGTATCTTATAGGCAACGACACATGTTCGTTTCGGGCTCCTTATATCATAATTTTGCCCTTCATCAGGCCGCAATACAAGTTTCTAAAATACAAACAATAAAAACAAATATTAAAAACAAGGCTCCAGAGACAATACGCTCAAAACAGAGCAATAAGTAAGGAAGAGAAGCTCCACCATCAGGGCCGGATTTACAGCTGAGGAGCCTATAGGCACAGAAGTTCTGGCGCCCTAAACTCCGCCCCTCAGTACAACAACCCCCCCCCCATCTAATTCTTATGAAACAAAATGCTCATGCTATAAACAACAATAAATACGGTAGGACATTAGACTATGACTATGGTAGGATTAGATTTTGAGCTCTGAGGACAGTCAGTGACATGACTATGTACTCTGTAATGTGCTGCAGAAGATGTCAGTGCTATATAAATACATAATACTAATAATATGGTAGGACATTACACTATGACTATGGTAGGATTAGAGTGTGAGCTCCTCTGAGGACAGTCAGTGACATGACTATGTACTCTGTAATGTGCTGCAGAAGATGTCAGTGCTATGTAAATACTTAATAATAATATGGTAGGACATTACACTATGACTATGGCAGGATTAGAGTGTGAGCTCCTCTGAGGACAGTCAGTGACATGACTATGTACTCTGTAAAGTGCTGCAGAAGATGTCAGTGCTATATAAATACATAATAATATGGTAGGACATTAGACCATTACTATGGTAGGATTAGAGTGTGAGCTCCTCTGAGGAAAGTTAGTGACATGAATATGTACTCTGTACAGTGCTGCAGAAGATGTCAGTACTATATAAATACATAATAATAATAATAATAATAATAATAATAATATGGTAGGACATAAGATTATGAATATGGTGGGTATTATAGTGTGAACTTCTCTGGGGATGGTCAGTGACATAACTATGTACTCTGTAAAGTTCTTCAGAAGGTGTCAGTAATATATACATATATTATAATATGGTAGGACATCAGACTATGACTATGTTAGACTATGGTAGGGATTTCACTGTGTGCTACCATGCGGACATTCAGTAACATGACTATGGACTCTGTAAAGTGCTGCAGAAGATGTCAGTGCTATATAAATACATAATTATAATTATATTAATATGGTAGGACATTAGACTAGAGGACGCACAGGGGGTGGGCATGCAGAGGACACACAGGGGGTGGGCATGCAGAGGACGCACAGGGGGTGGGCATGCAGAGGACGCACAGGGGGTGGGCATGCAGAGGACGCACAGGGGGTGGGCATGCAGAGGACGCACAGGGGGTGGGCATGCAGAGGACGCACAGGGGGTGGGCATGCAGAGGACGCACAGGAGGTGGGCATGCAGAGGACGCACGGGGTGGGCATGCAGAGGACGCACAGGGGGTGGGCATGCAGAGGACGCACAGGGGGTGGGCATGTAAGGGGCACATGGGGTGGGCATGCAGAGGACGCACAGGGGGTGGGCATGTAAGGGGCACATGGGGTGGGCATGCAGAGGACGCACAGGGGGTGGGCATGCAGAGGACCCACAGGGGGTGGGCATGCAGAGGACCCACAGGGGGTGGGCATGCAGAGGACCCACAGGGGTGGGCATGCAGAGGACCCACAGGGGGTGGGCATGCAGAGGACGCACAGGGGGTGGGCATGCAGAGGACGCACAGGGAGTGGGCATGCAGAAGACGCACAGGGTGTGGGCATGCAGAGGACGCACAGGGAGTGGGCATGCAGAGGACGCACAGGGGGTGGGCATGTAAGGGGCACATGGGGTGGGCATGCAGAGGACGCACAGGGGGTGGGCATGTAAGGGGCACATGGGGTGGGCATGCAGAGGACGCACAGGGGGTGGGCATGCAGAGGACGCACAGGGGGTGGGCATGCAGAGGACGCACAGGGGGTGGGCATGCAGAGGACGCACAGGGGGTGGGCATGCAGAGGACGCACAGGGGGTGGGCATGCAGAGGACGCACAGGGAGTGGGCATGCAGAGGACGCACAGGGGGTGGGCATGTAAGGGGCACATGGGGTGGGCATGCAGAGGACGCACAGGGGGTGGGCATGTAAGGGGCACATGGGGTGGGCATGCAGAGGACGCACAGGGGGTGGGCATGCAGAGGACGCACAGGGGGTGGGCATGCAGAGGACGCAGAGGGGGTGGGCATGCAGAGGACGCACAGGGGGTGGGCATGCAGAGGACGCACAGGGGGTGGGCATGCAGAGGATGCACAGGGGGTGGGCATGCAGAGGACACACAGGGGGTGGGCATGCAGAGGACACACAGGGGGTGGGCATGCAGAGGACACACAGGGGGTGGGCATGCAGAGGACGCACAGGGAGTGGGCATGCAGAAGACGCACAGGGGGTGGGCATGCAGAGGACGCACAGGGAGTGGGCATGCAGAGGACGCACAGGGGGTGGGCATGCAGATGAAGCACAGGGGGTGGGCATGTGAGGGACACACATGAGATGGGCATGTAAGGGGCACAAAGATGGTGGGCAGTAGAGGACACACAGAGGGTAGGCACCAAGATTGACAGAGAGTTGGGGTAATAAGAGAGAGAGAGTAATGGCAAAAGACAAGAGGCCATACATGGTACATTACCTCCTTCCTCACTGTCATTGCTCTGGACTGGCAGCTGTCTGGCTGTCTCTGTGTGCACACTGCTGCTTCTGACTATGCTGCATCCTCTCCATGTCTCTTTCAGGCTGGCAGGCTTCAGTTTCTGTTCACAGCGTGTGACAGGCTGCTCACTGTGCACAGCTGAGTGCCCACCCGAGTTTCTGCTCTCCCCCTCCTGCTTGGGCTCCCTGTGCTCAGGATGTGAAGCAGTGATCCTCACTCTTCTGAAGGATCAAATTCCGCGCCACAGCCGTCCATGTGTGACGCACAGCTAAGCTGTCACAGTCAGCTTCGTGGAGGAATGGAGAAGGCGGTGCTCTAGTGCGGCTCTGCCGCTTGATTCGTCCTCCATCTCCTCTTCTCCCGACTCTCCCTCTCCTTCAGGGCTCTGGGGCTGGGCGCACCAGTGCAGGCAGGGCAGGCTAATTTCGCTGTGCTGTGCAACTTGCCGCCAGTGCTGCCATGCCTGCCACCTCGCCTTGACCGCCCATATTGTTCCTCAAACTGCCAGCTCTCCCCGCCGCCTATGCACGCAGCTGTTTGCAGCGCTGCGTGCAGGCATGGAAACAGCGGCCGGTGGGCGGAGAGAGCTGCGTAATGAATTAATGTGTGTACTGTTGTGATCACTACCCGCCCGCGGCCCGCCCCTCACGCCTCACTGTAGTTGCGGCCGCCCGCTGTATTGTCAATTAAATAAGTACACAAGCGGCCGCTAATGCGTATTCACTATTTTAAATTTAAAGGGGACATCAAAGAAATGCCGCCTTTGACCAATCAGGCGCCTGTAGGCACGTGCCTAGTGTGCCTTATGGTAAATCCGGCCCTGTCCACCATTGTGATTTCTGGTATGCAATCCACCTGGTCCAGAATGAATTCTGAACCTGCATATCAGAGAAAGAATTGAAATGTAGACACCAATATGTATGAGGCTCATGTAATAAAGTAAGTAAAGAGAGACCGTGAACTATAAGAAAAAAATGTTTTGAAGCAGATCTGCCACAAGGACTAGTAAATATCAGTCAATGCATCACTGCTAGTGACTAGAAGTCCCTAGAGTTCACACACCATTCTAATACAGGAAAGTTAGAATCATTCGAAGCACCCAGAGTCCACCAATAGTGAAAAAAAGAGGAAACCGTGAACTTTAGGGAAAGGAGTCTAATAGCAGATCTGCAATAAGGACTAGTAAATATCAGTCCATGCACAACTGCTAGTGACCAGAAGTCCCCAGAGATCACACACCATACTAATACAGAAAGGTTAGAGTCATTCAGAGCACCAAGAGTCCACCAATACAGGTAAAAAGTGCAAAGTTCAATAAAAAGTATTCCAAATACAAGTATTTTAAATACAATGTGGGATACACTGGCACAAACCTGTATAGCAAAGAGAATCAGCACAAGGCCAGAGAGTTATAAAGAATTAGGCGTAGGCATCCAAACCAAGCAGATGCACATAGGGAACTGTAAAAATACAGAAATAAATATATATGTATAATAGCTAAAAATAAAATACAATACAGGTACCCCAACACAGAGCGCCCCCGATGTCCCCTTTTGAACACAATAAACATCAGTCTGATTATACCAGCATAGGGACACAATTCCTTCAGCAAAGGCGAAAAAGTCCTCCATAGTATCATAATAGATAAGATATATGTCCACAAAATTGATTATACAGTGCTGTAACTAAAGCATACATACATCGCTTTCCATAGGGTTAAATAAATCCAAGTAGTGGAATCATACTTACTATCCCACGGCGTATATAAAGAAGACACGCTGCTAGGCTGGGAACCCAAACTATAATGGCGCTTGTCGCTGTTTAAATATCCGCATTTGGCGTCCTGCACTCGTCAGTGCGCCTGTGCGGATTAGTGGCCAATCAGCGTCCTCCTGATCCTGTTGTGCGTCCCAGCATGAACCCGCTGGGACGCACCAACACACACATAAGCACGCAGGCGTGATGCTGCGCCAATAGGGACCAAGCCAAACGGGTGGGCGGTCACAATGATAGTCATCCTGACTTCCTCCACAATACGGAATCGCCAATCCGCCTATCATGTTACGCAGACCTGCCGCATGCCAGGACGGAAACATAATATGGAGGCTACATAAGGCGGAAATGCCATAAAGATAAAACTAAGTGAAGGCGGAAGTGGGTTGCGGTCTGCGGTGGAGCGCAAAATACGGAAACTACACATTTAAACTACCAATAATGGGTGGAAGAATAGTAAGGCTAATCCAATAAGGTAAGAATGGACCAAAGCCTATGCTAAAACTCACAATCTGGAGGTCTAGACTGGTCCAAGATGCATAACAAAAGAATATAAGTTCCACCCAAAATAAAGCAAGTGGACTATCGATGAAGGGACAATAAAGGAAGGGCAATTGACACTTTAATGGAACATCTCTAAACCCCTTGTATTATGTAACCCCACTACACTCATATTAGAGACATCGGTGGGCACTGTGTGTCGAGGAACCAAAAGAATTTACCAAACATCCGGCCAATTAGTCTGTGCAAATGTAATCCCACATTGGTAGTCCAAGTCCCTGAGAAGAAAGAAAAAAAAGAAAAAAGAAAAAGAGGGAAAACACATGAGCATAAAATAAAAAGGGCATCTACCTGGACACACATATAGTAAACAACAGAGAAACATTCATGGGAGTCTATAGGTTGTTTATTAATCACTTATTGGGGTCTGTAATCAATGTTTAAGCCAGTGGGGTACAGTGTTTGCAAAAACTTTATCCACCAAGCTTCTTTATGTAGTAAAATAGATTCCCTATTTCCTCCTCGCCTAAGAGGATGGACTATATCTAGTATACAAAATCTCAGCTGATTCGCTGAGTGGCCCATTTCAACAAAGTGCTGGGCCACTGGGGAATCAATTTGGGAGGGGTCCAAACCCCGTTTGATGGCTACATTGATTCTAGACTTGTGTTCAATGATTCGTTCCTTCACTGCCCTCGTGGTTTCCCCAATATACATCTTGCCACATGGGCACTTAATGCCATATACTACAAAATTAGTGTCGCATGTGGCATAATGGGAAAATTTAATAGGGAACCCCTTCATGGGGTGATTGATACTCCTCCCTTTTAGAACTAACTGGCAACACGAACAATGTAAACAAGGGAAGGTTCCTTTCCGTTGAGGGGCCAATTGTCTTTGAGTGCTAACTTTAGTGGATCCGATGTCTGCTTTAATTAAGTGGTCTCGAATAGAGCGTGTCCTCTTGTAAGCTACCATGGGGACCTGTCTAAAAGCTGGAGTGTCAGTACCAATGGAGCGCAAGATAGGCCAATGTCTCTTGACCACTTTTGCAATCTCTGATGACATAGTATTGAAGGACGTTGCCAATATCATTCGATCATCCTTTCCATTACGGTTCTTACCGGCTTTGAGTAAATCCTCTCTATTCTGTTTCATGACATTCTTTTTAATACGTTCAACCAATTTTTTCGGATAGTGGCGGTCCAAAAATCTCGCCGCCATGCCAGACATACGTTTTTCAATTTGTTCGTCCTCGCTCACTATACGTCGCACCCGCATAAGTTGTGATTTAGGTAAAGACTCACGCAAGCTTCTCGGATGGAAGCTTTTAAAATCCATTTTCGTAAATATGCATGTGTATGGCGTCGCTATATTGACGACATCTTCCTGATTTGGTCAGGACCCAGATCCTCCTTTGATCTTTTCTATGATGAATTGCAGGGAGCCTCTAGTGCACTCAAATTTACATTCAATGTGGATATTCAAGACATTGCATTTCTTGATGTCAACGTGTCGAGGAGAGGGCGTATGTTGTCATTCGATCTCTTTTCCAAACCAACGGACCGCAATACTCTTTTGGATTTTAAAAGCTTCCATCCGAGAAGCTTGCGTGAGTCTTTACCTAAATCACAACTTATGCGGGTGCGACGTATAGTGAGCGAGGACGAACAAATTGAAAAACGTATGTCTGGCATGGCGGCGAGATTTTTGGACCGCCACTATCCGAAAAAATTGGTTGAACGTATTAAAAAGAATGTCATGAAACAGAATAGAGAGGATTTACTCAAAGCCGGTAAGAACCGTAGTGGAAAGGATGATCGAATGATATTGGCAACGTCCTTTAATACTATGTCATCAGAGATTGCAAAAGTGGTCAAGAGACATTGGCCTATCTTGCGCTCCATTGGTACTGACATTCCAGCTTTTAGACAGGTCCCCATGGTAGCTTACAAGAGGACACGCTCTATTCGAGACCACTTAATTAAAGCAGACATCGGATCCACTAAAGTTAGCACTCAAAGACAATTGGCCCCTCAACGGAAAGGAACCTTCCCTTGTTTACATTGTTCGTGTTGCCAGTTAGTTCTAAAAGGGAGGAGTATCAATCACCCCATGAAGGGGTTCCCTATTAAATTTTACCATTATGCCACATGCGACACTAATTTTGTAGTATATGGCATTAAGTGCCCATGTGGCAAGATGTATATTGGGGAAACCACGAGGGCAGTGAAGGAACGAATCATTGAACACAAGTCTAGAATCAATGTAGCCATCAAACGGGGTTTGGACCCCTCCCAAATTGATTCCCCAGTGGCCCAGCACTTTGTGGAAATGGGCCACTCAGCGAATCAGCTGAGATTTTGTATACTAGATATAGTCCATCCTCTTAGGCGAGGAGGAAATAGGGAATCTATTTTACTACATAAAGAAGCTTGGTGGATAAAGTTTTTGCAAACACTGTACCCCACTGGCTTAAACATTGATTACAGACCCCAATAAGTGATTAATAAACAACCTATAGACTCCCATGAATGTTTCTCTGTCGTTTACTATATGTGTGTCCAGGTAGATGCCCTTTTTATTTTATGCTCATGTGTTTTCCCTCTTTTTCTTTTTTCTTTTTTTTCTTTCTTCTCAGGGACTTGGACTACCAATGTGGGATTACATTTGCACAGACTAATTGGCCGGATGTTTGGTAAATTCTTTTGGTTCCTCGACACACAGTGCCCACCGATGTCTCTAATATGAGTGTAGTGGGGTTACATAATACAAGGGGTTTAGAGATGTTCCATTAAAGTGTCAATTGCCCTTCCTTTATTGTCCCTTCATCGATAGTCCACTTGCTTTATTTTGGGTGGAACTTATATTCTTTTGTTATGCATCTTGGACCAGTCTAGACCTCCAGATTGTGGTCCATCCATTCTTACCTTATTGGATTAGCCTTACTATTCTTCCACCCATTATTGGTAGTTTAAATGTGTAGTTTCCGTATTTTGCGCTCCACCGCAGACCGCAACCCACTTCCGCCTTCACTTAGTTTTATCTTTATGGCATTTCCGCCTTATGTAGCCTCCATATTATGTTTCCGTCCTGGCATGCGGCAGGTCTGCGTAACATGATAGGCGGATTGGCGATTCCGTATTGTGGAGGAAGTCAGGATGACTATCATTGTGACCGCCCACCCGTTTGGCTTGGTCCCTATTGGCGCAGCATCACGCCTGCGTGCTTATGTGTGTGTTGGTGCGTCCCAGCGGGTTCATGCTGGGACGCACAACAGGATCAGGAGGACGCTGATTGGCCACTAATCCGCACAGGCGCACTGACGAGTGCAGGACGCCAAATGCGGATATTTAAACAGCGACAAGCGCCATTATAGTTTGGGTTCCCAGCCTAGCAGCGTGTCTTCTTTATATACGCCGTGGGATAGTAAGTATGATTCCACTACTTGGATTTATTTAACCCTATGGAAAGCGATGTATGTATGCTTTAGTTACAGCACTGTATAATCAATTTTGTGGACATATATCTTATCTATTATGATACTATGGAGGACTTTTTCGCCTTTGCTGAAGGAATTGTGTCCCTATGCTGGTATAATCAGACTGATGTTTATTGTGTTCAAAAGGGGACATCGGGGGCGCTCTGTGTTGGGGTACCTGTATTGTATTTTATTTTTAGCTATTATACATATATATTTATTTCTGTATTTTTACAGTTCCCTATGTGCATCTGCTTGGTTTGGATGCCTACGCCTAATTCTTTATAACTCTCTGGCCTTGTGCTGATTCTCTTTGCTATACAGGTTTGTGCCAGTGTATCCCACATTGTATTTAAAATACTTGTATTTGGAATACTTTTTATTGAACTTTGCACTTTTTACCTGTATTGGTGGACTCTTGGTGCTCTGAATGACTCTAACCTTTCTGTATTAGTATGGTGTGTGATCTCTGGGGACTTCTGGTCACTAGCAGTTGTGCATGGACTGATATTTACTAGTCCTTATTGCAGATCTGCTATTAGACTCCTTTCCCTAAAGTTCACGGTTTCCTCTTTTTTTCACTATTGGTGGACTCTGGGTGCTTCGAATGATTCTAACTTTCCTGTATTAGAATGGTGTGTGATCTCTAGGGACTTCTAGTCACTAGCAGTGATGCATTGACTGATATTTACTAGTCCTTGTGGCAGATCTGCTTCAAAACATTTTTTTCTTATAGTTCACGGTCTCTCTTTACTTACTTTATTACATGAGCCTCATACATATTGGTGTCTACATTTCAATTCTTTCTCTGATATGCAGGTTCAGAATTCATTCTGGACCAGGTGGATTGCATACCAGAAATCACAATGGTGGAGCTTCTCTTCCTTACTTATTGCTCTGTTTTGAGCGTATTGTCTCTGGAGCCTTGTTTTTAATATTTGTTTTTATTGTTTTTTATTTTAGAAACTTGTATTGCGGCCTGATGAAGGGCAAAATTATGATATAAGGAGCCCGAAACGAACATGTGTCGTTGCCTATAAGATACAAAAATCTCCTTCAAAATTAAACCAAGTCAGAATACAATACTTACCTATCGGCTTCAATCATCTATGCCTTATGGCAGTGATTTAACCTATATGAAGACCTATGATATGTGTGGAATTGAAAAAGCTTTTAGACATTTTTTTGAAATTTTGTACTAATAAAGTTTTTCTACAAGTTTTTGCCAAACTGCACTGTACCTCTTCGTTTTTTGAATTCAAGTCCTTTGCTATAAATCACTTAGATCACTTTGGGCAAGGTGGACTGCCCTTAAAAGGACTTTGTGTTTTTGATCCTTCACGTTTGATAAAAAAGGACGTTACCCAATTATATGCATTTAGTTGCACCTGTTAACCCCCACCTAGGCTGGCACCCAGTGCACCCATGGTGCACTGGGTGCCAGCCTAGGTGGGGGTTGACAGGTGCAGGTAGGCAGGTGGGGAGAGACAGCGGGAGCTAGCAGCTATGCGTCCGAAAGGATGCATTCTCTGCTATGTGGGTGGGGGGCTTCGGAGATCTTTAATTAACTTAATAGAAGATCGCAACATAAGAGGATACAGTGCGTTGGATCATTTACCGAGGATATTGGCGTGGGAATTTTTTGTTTAAAGGTACAGGTAAGTATTTCTGGTTAATTAAGTAAATTGAAGGACTTTTTTTGTGGTTGTGTTTTTATTTCATTTAACCCTTTGTGGAAATGGGTAACTCATTTCTCCTGGGAGGGGGTGGGCATCTGGGGTCCCCTTCTTAAAGGGGACTCCCAGATGCCACCATGAACCCCCCCCCCCCCCCCCCGGGAGTCATCGCCCCCACCTTCTCCTGGGGCACCGGAGGTGGGGAAGAGCCCCTTGTCCATGGATTGGACAAGGGCTCCAGGGGGGGAGGGGAAGGCTTGGCTGCCCCTCCCCCCCGGAGCCCCCCATACCATGGACCATGCGGGCTGGTATAGCTCAGGGTGCGAAGCCCCAGTCGTCCGGGGCTCCGCATTCTGGCTATCCCAGCCTGCATGGGGGACAAGGGGTTACAGAGGCTTGGGAGGGGGGACCCCACGTCATTTTTTTTTCAGATTTCCCACACTCAGCACATAAAAATAATAATTAAAACAAAAAAAAACAAATATATATATATATATATATATATATATATATATATATACACACACATTTTTTGTTTTTGTTTAAAGGACTTAGAGAGTACTGTGATTGGTCCAATGATGGAGCCTGTTCCCACCTTTGAGACCAGCAGCTCCAGTAAGAAGAGGAAGCTTTGGGCGGCCATGATTGGCAGGCTAGGTCAGCGCCCACCGCCCGAGCCCCCCCCCCCCCCCCCGCCTGATTGGTAGATGCAGCTTTGCTAGCCCTGAAGATACCGTACTTCACCAGTGATGATCAGCGGCATGTAGCATGTGTACAGTATGTAGAAGGGGGCCAGCACACTGGAGGGGGCAGCAATGTATCAGTGGCGTGCAGCATATGTAATGTATGCAGAAGGAGGCCAGCGCACAGGAGTGGACAGGGGGATAGGGATCAACACGCCAGAGGAGATAGGAGGGTGGAGATAAGGAGGACAGCAGACAGAGGGTGACGAGGACATGGGACAGCGCCCAGGATGACATGGGGACAGGATGCAGGATGACACAGGGGGACAGAGGACACGGAGGGGGGGACAGGATGCAGGATGACACGGGGGGACAGAATACACAGGGGGACAGGACACAGGATGACACGGGGACAGGACACACAGCAAGACACAGGAGGGCACAGGAGGAAATGGGGACACAAGTACAAGGAAGGCACAAGGGGGACAATAATTGGGGGGGAGGAGGAGGGTCCATAAGAGTCTCCTGGACCATGGATGCACCAGGTTTAGTATAATTTGTTTCCTTGGTTTTTGTCTTCTAAACCTAGGTGCTTCTTATAGTCCATAGCATCTTGAAGTCCGAAAAAATATGGTAGATATATAGATTTTATATAGATAAAGTGTATGTGCAGAAATATACATCTCTTCCGTTGTTATTCATCATCCGATATACAGTATATTGTCAAAGTGCAATTTGCAAAATAAATCCATATTAACATGGTAACTCTTCTGTAGGAGGGCTGCATTTACCCTAAGGCACTGTGGGCTCATGCCAACAGGTTGCCCTGGTGTGAGAGGTGGGCGTCTCAGTGGAAGCCAAAGTGCCCTCTTCTCTCCATCCCTCCCTCTGCAGAGTGCAAACAGAGCATTACAGCAAAGGAAACTAACCAGTTTCTGACGTGCCAGCGATAACATCTCTTCTCAGCAGCGCTGCGCACCCAACTTCCTCTCCCTGACGGGGGAAGGGGACACACCAGGCTATAAATATGGGGGTACATTTGACTATACAGGGGGAGAGGGAACACATCTGGCTACCTATACTGGGGGAAGGGGGCATATCTGGCTACCTATACTGGAGAAGGGGATCACATCTGCTACCTAAACTGAGGGCCTATCTAATATGAGGGGCACATTTGGCTTCCTATACCGGTCAAGGGGGTCACATCTGCTAGCATCATCTGTTCAGGCTCAGAGAAAAAAACATACCAGATAAAAGCCCCATGATGCAGTACTGAACTGTTCTAGGGATCGTCTGATTTGAAACGTTATCCACAATGTCCAAAACAGAATTCCAGTACCTGTGCAACTCCGTGCAATGCCACAGCATGTGCAAGAGATCTCCATGGTCCCTACAACACCTTGCACATATGGGGTCAGCCCTACAGTGCATGACAAACAATCTCTTAGGGGTCAAAAGATTCCTGTAGCGAATATTTAATTGCGACAACTTCTGAAAAGCATTAGTGAATACCACTGGGACACTCTGAAGAATACCAGACCAATCCTCATTAGTTAGACCAGCTAGGTCCAGTTGTCAAAACATTTAAGAGGGAATTTCTTCAAAAACAGACCAAGCAACAGAGTGTAATGGCCCATACTCACGGGCTACAATTGTCGCCGCAACCACGTGGCACGCTCGTGTTGTGGCGACAGGTCGCCCATGAGTATGAGGCGCAGCACGACGCAACACGGGCGCGCACCCCGAACCGTCGCTCATCGCTGCTGTCGCCAGGCGATTGGCGCGGTCATTTGCCTGGCGACAAATTCCGTGCAACTTCGCCGCAGCTGTCGCTAGTCCGCATGTGTATGCGGACTAGCGACAGCAACCAGCAGGGAATACCCTGAGCTTCCGGCAGGGGGGAGGAACGTCGGCGACAGCTTCCGCCGCATCAGTTGTCAGGTCCCTCTGCCGTGTGTATGTGGAGGGACCTGGCGACGAGCTGTCGCCTATCTGTCGCGCACACGCTCCCGTGTGCTAGCGACAGCAACAATTGTAGCCCGTAAGTATGGGCCATTAAAAGAAGAAATAAAACCACTTCTAGAAGTGGATTGACTAATCAAGTTGAATACAAGGACCGGATGAACCTACAGATGTAAAGAGCATTGCTGCTTACGCCGCGCATGTACTAACTGCATATATTGAAAATGCAACAAGGAATTGCACTGCATCTCCATTACTGCTGCTAAATCATCAAGGGATTAAACAATGGTACCCTCCACTACCTGCATAAGAGAAGAAATTCCCTTTTGGCCCACTGCTTTAAAGCTATTAGCTATACCAACTCAGAAAGACGAGCATTACTGTAAAGCGGGGTATAACTCGTAATACCATTAACATCTTGCATATAACCCTAAGCCTGTCCCAATTTTTTTGCGATAATACAAGAGTAGGATCCTTGGCACCCATTGAAAATCCAGCCCCAGCTTCCAGAGTGGCATAAATATAATGAGACAAGGGGCCGTATGCAATTCACTTTTTCACCTGAGTTTTCTCCTCTGTGATGTTTTAAAACTTGTCAATAAAATCCCTTTTAAACCACCAGCAAGCAAAAAAATGCTCACAATAATTTTGATAGTACTCTTTACCTACTTTTTGATACTTTTTCCCACTGCAAAGTGCTAAAAAGTTATTTTAAATCAAATATAAAACAAATTCTCCTAGGAGAAAACTCGGGTGAAAAAGTGAATTGCATATGGGCCAAGGTATTTTATTGAAAGGTTGTGAAAATATTACCTAGGAGAAAAATGAGGAGAAAAAGTGAATTGCATACGGCCCATAATCTCAAAATTTATACAAATAAATTGTAGGGCATATTTAAACATGTAAACAGCATGAAGCAATATAGAAATCATAGGTTCTCTGCATAAACATGAGAATTTCTGACAAACTCTTGACAATTTCCAGCACAAGGAGGAACACTTCTGGCATGAACTTGTGTTCAATTTTTTTGTGTTGCAGCACACTACATGTTTCAGGACCGGTCCTTTTGACGAAGAACCTCTGTCTCCTTCTGTTCTGCTAAATTTCTAAAATGCTATGTCTCTCTTGCCCATTTTTAAAAATGTGTTTGTTTTTTTATTATATACTAGGTTATCTATGTTTTGGCCTTAACTGACTCCTTCATAACTTGTATATAACTTATAAAGATTTTATGCCATGACCATCTCTTTAAAGGGGCAATATGGCGAAAAATTGTAAAATATGTGCAAACATATACAAATAAGAAGTACATTTTTTCCAGAATAAAATAAGTCATAAATTACTTTTCTCCTATGTTGCTGTCATTTACAGTAGGTAGTAGAAATCTGACAGAAGTGACAGGTTTTGGACTAGTCTATCTCTTTATGGGGGATTCTCAGGGATTTATTTATTTTCAAAATCACTTAGTAAATGGCAGTTGTTCTGTCCAACTGCCAAAAAACTGTGTAGCGAGCAGGGAAGCTGGCCAGCATCATTGTTTAAATCCTTTTTAGGGAATATCTTTATAAAGAATAAAAGCCTTGGTGAGAATCCCCTTTGAAGAGATGGACTAGTCCAAAACCTGTCGCTTCTGACAGATTTCTACTACCTACTGTATGTGACAGCAACATAGGAGAAAAGTAATTTATGGCTCATTTTACTCTGGAAAAAAATGTACTTCTTATTTGTCTCTGTATGCACATATTTTAAATTTTACAATTTTTTGCCATAGTGCCTCTTTAACCACTTCCCGCACGCCTAACGCACAGCGGCGGCCGGGAAGTGTACCCTGCAAGGACCAGCTCACCCACAGAGGCGGCGGTCCTTGTAAGGGCATGGGCGGAGCGATCGCGTCATCCGTGACGCGATCCTCCGCCGGCTCCTGACGCCGCTCACCCGCCGCAACATCCCGCCGGCTATACGGAAGCGCCAGCGGGATGTTAAACCGACGATCGCCGCATACAAAGTGTATAATACACTTTGTAATGTTTACAAAGTGTATTATACAGGCTGCCTCCTGCCCTGGTGGTCCCAGTGTCCGAGGGACCACCAGGGCAGGCTGCAGCCACCCTAGTCTGCACCAAGCACACTGATTTCCCCCCCCCCTGCCCCCTGATCGCCCACAGCACCCCTCAGACCCCCCCCCTTCCCACCCCCAGACCCATGTTTACACCCAATCACCCCCCTAATCACCCATCAATCACTCCCTGTCACTATCTGTCAACACTATTTTTTTTTATCCCCCCCTGCCCCCTGCTCCCTCCTGATCACCCCCCCACCCCTCAGATTCTCCCCAGACCCCCCCCCAGACCCCCCCCCCCCATGTACTGTATGCATCTATCCCCCCTGATCACCTGTCAATCACCTGTCAATCACCTGTCAGTCACCCATCAATCACCCCCTGTCACTGCCACCCATCAATCAGCCCCTAACCTGCCCCTTGCGGGCAATCTGATCACCCACCCACACCAATAGATCGCCCGCAGATCCGATATCAGATCACCACCCAAACGCAGTGTTTACATCTATTCTCTCCTCTAAACACCCACGAATTACCCATCAATCACCCATCAATCACCCCCTATCACCACCTGTCACTGTTACCCATCAGATCAGACCCTAATCTGCCCCTTGCAGGCACCCAATCACCCGCCTACACGCTCAGATTGCCCTCAGACCCCCCCTTATCAATTCGCCAGGGCATTATTTACATCTGTCCTTCCCTGTAATAACCCACTGATCACCTGTCAATCACCCATCAATCACCCCCTGTCACTGCCACCCATCAATCACCCCCTGTCACTGCCACCCATCAATCAGCCCCTAACCTGCCCCTTGCGGGCAATCTGATCACCCACCCACACCAATAGATCGCCCGCAGATCCGACATCAGATCACCACCCAAGCGCAGTGTTTATACATTTATTCTCTCCTCTAAACACCCACTAATTACCCATCAATCACCCATTAATCACCCCCTATCACCACCTGTCATTGTTACCCATCAGATCAGACCCTAATCTGCCCCTTGCGGGCACCCAATCACCTGCCTACACGCTCAGATTGCCCTTAGACCCCCCCCTTATCAATTCACCAGGGCATTATTTACATCTGTCCTTCCCTGTAATAACCCACTGATCACCTGTCAATCATCTGTCAATCACCCATCAATCACCCCCTGTCACTGCCACCCATCAATCACCCCCTGTCACTGCCACCCATCAATCAGCCCCTAACCTGCCCCTTGCGGGCAATCTGATCACCCACCCACACCAATAGATCGCCCGCAGATCCGACATCAGATCACCTCCCAAGTGCAGTGTTTACATCTTTTCTCTCCTCCAAACACCCACTAATTACCCATCAATCACCCCCTGTCACTGCTACCCATCAGATTAGACCCCCATCTGCCCCTAGGGCACTCAATCACCCGCCCATACCCTCAGAATGCCCTCAGACCCCAGCCCTGATCACCTCGCCAGTGCATTGCTTGCATCTATTCCCCCCTCTAATCACACCTTGAGATACCCATCAATCACCTCCTGTCACCCCCTAGCACACCTACCCATCAGATCAGGCCCTAATTTGCCCCGTGTGGGCTCCTGATCACTCGGCCAAACCCTCAGATCCCCCTCAGACCCCCTTCCGATCACTTCCCCAGTGCATTGATTGCATCTATTTTCCCCTCTAACCACCCCCTGAGACACCCATCAATCACCTCCTGTCACCCCCTAGCACTCCTATCCATCAGATCAGGCCCAATACAACCTGTCATCTAAAAGGCCACCCTGCTTTTGACCGGTTCCACAAAATTCGCCCCCTCATAGACCACCTGTCATCAAAATTTTCAGATGCTTATACCCCTGAACAGTCATTTTGAGACATTTGGTTTCCAGACTACTCACGGTTTTGGGCCCGTAAAATGCCAGGGCGGTATAGGAACCCCACAAGTGACCCCATTTTAGAAAAAAAGACACCCCAAGGTATTCTGTTAGGTGTATGACGAGTTCATAGAAGATTTTATTTTTTTGTCAAAAGTTAGCGGAAATTGATTTTTATTGTTTTTTTTCACAAAGTGTCATTTTTCACTAACTTTTGACAAAAAATAAAATCTTCTATGAACTCACCATACTCCTAACAGAATACCTTGGGGTGTCTTCTTTCTAAAATAGGGTCACTTGTGGGGTTCCTATACTGCCCTGGCATTTTAGGGGCCCTAAACCGTGAGGAGTAGTCTACAAAACAAATGCCTCGAAATGACCTGTGAATAGGACGTTGGGCCCCTTAGCGCACCTAGGCTGCAAAAAAGTGTCACACATGTGGTATCGCCGTACTCAGGACAAGTAGTATAATGTGTTTTGGGGTGTATTTTTTCACATACCCATGCTGGGTGGGAGAAATCTCTCTGTAAATGGACAATTGTGTGTAAAAATAATCAAAAGATTGTCATTTACAGAGATATTTCTCCCACCCAGCATGGGTATGTGTAAAAATACACCACAAAACACATTATACTTCTTCTCCCGAGTACGGCGGTACCACATGTGTGGCACTTTTTTTACACCCTAAGTGCGCTAAGGGGCCCAAAGTCCAATGAGTACCTTTAGGATTTCACAGGTCATTTTGCGACATTGTTGGTTTCAAGACTACTCCTCACGGTTTAGGGCCCCTAAAATGCCAGGGCAGTATAGGAACCCCACAAATTACCCCATTATAGAAAGAAGACACCCAAAGGTATTCCTTTAGGAGTATGGTGATTTCATAGAAGATTTTATTTTTTGTCACAAGTTAGCGGAAAATGACACTTTGTGAAAAAAAAAACAATTAAAATCAATTTCCGCTAACTTGTGACAAAAATAAAATCTTCTATGAACTCACCATACTCCTAACGGAATACCTTGGGGTGTCTTCTTTCTAAAATGGGGTCATTAGTGGGGTTCCTATACTGCCCTGGCATTTTAGGGGCCCTAAACCGTGAGGAGTAGTCTTGAAACAAAAATGACCTGTGAAATCCTAAAGGTACTCATTGGACTTTGGGCCCCTTAGCGCAGTTAGGGTGCAAAAAAGTGCCACACATGTGGTATCGCCGTACTCGGGAGAAGTAGTACAATGTGTTTTGGGGTGTATTTTTACACATACCCATGCTGGGTGGGAGAAATATCTCTGTAAATGGACAATTGTGTGTAAAAAAAAATCAAAAGATTGTCATTTACAGAGATATTTCTCCCACCCAGCATGGGTATGTGTAAAAATACACCCCAAAACACATTATACTACTTTTCCTGAGTACGGCGATACCACATGTGTGGCACTTTTTTGCACCCTAACTGTGCTAAAGGGCCCAAAGTCCAATGAGTACCTTTAGGATTTCACAGGTCATTTTGCGGCATTTGATTTCCAGACTACTCCTCATGGTTTAGGGCCCCTAAAATGCCAGGGCAGTATAGGAACCCCACAAATGACCCCATTTTAGAAAGAAGACACCCCAAGGTATTCTGTTAGGACTATGGTGAGTTCATAGAAGATTTTATTTTTTGTCACAAGTTAGCGGAAAGTGACACTTTGTGAAAAAAAACAATACCAAATCAATTTCCGCTAACTTGTGACAAAAAATAAAATCTTCTATGAACTCACCATACTCCTAACAGAATACCTTGGGGTGTCTTCTTTCTAAAATGGGGTCATTTGCAGGGTTCCTATACTGCCCTTGCATTTTAGGGGCCCTAAACCGTGAGGAGTAGTCTGGAAATCAAATTCCGCAAAATGACCTGTGAAATCCTAAAGGTACTCATTGGACTTTGGGCCCCTTAGCACAGTTAGGGTGTAAAAAAGTGCCACACATGTGGTATCGCCGTACTCGGGAAAAGTAGTACAATGTGTTTTGGGGTGTATTTTTACACATACCCATGCTGGGTGGGAGAAATCTCTCTGTAAATGGACAATTGTGTGTAAAAAAAATCAAAAGATTGTCATTTACAGAGATATTTCTCCCACCCAGCATGGGTATGTGTAAACATACACCTCAAAACACATTGTACTACTTGTCCTGAGTACGGCAATACCACATGTGTGGCACTTTTTTGCAGCCTAACTGCGCTAAGGGGTCCAAAGTCCAATGAGCACATATAGGCTTTACAGGGGTGCTTACAATTAGGCACCCCCCAAAATGCCAGGACAGTAAACACGCCCCACAAATGACCCCATTTTGGAAAGTAGACACTTCAAGGTATTCAGAGAGGGGCATGGTGAGTCCGTGGCAGATTTCATTTTTTTTTGTCGCAAGTTATAAGAAATGGGAGCTTTTTTTTTTGTCACAAAATGTCATTTTCCGCTTACTTGTGACAAAAAATAATATCTTCTATGAACTTACTATTCCTCTCAGTGAATACTTTGGGAAGTCTTCTTTCCAAAATGGGGTCATTTGGGGGGTATTTATACTATCCTGGAATTCTAGCCCCTCATGAAACATGACGGGGTCAGAAAAGTCATAGATGCTTGAAAATGGGAAAATTCACTTTTTGCACCATAGTTTGTAAACACTATAACTTTTACCCAAACCAATAAATATACACTGAATGGGTTTTTTTAATCAAAAACATGTTTGTCCACATTTTTCGCGCTGCATGTATACAGAAATTTTACTTTATTTGAAAAATGTCAGCACAGAAAGTTAAAAAAATCATTTTTTTGCCAAAATTCATGTCTTTTTTGATGAATATAATAAAAAGTAAAAATCGCAGCAGCCATCAAATAGCACCAAAAGAAAGTTTAATTAGTGACAAGAAAAGGAGCCAAAATTCATTTAGGTGGTAGGTTGTATGAGCGAGCAATAAACCGTGAAAGCTGCAGTGGTCTGAGTGGAAAAAAAGTGGCCGGTCCTTAAGGGGGGTAAAGCCCACGGTCCTCAAGTGGTTAAAGAACTCGTTCTCCATTTGGACAAATTACGGTAAGTAATTCATTGAAATAAGCTTCATAATTCCATTACCAGCTTTATGACAAAACATAGCATATAAAATCTTTGATAATACTTACTGAGTCAACAGGATAAGACAAAACTCAAAAACACAATACTTGCCCACAGTGCAGAGATGAAAGCTACAAACAATGGAAAACCACTGTCCACCAAAATCACAAAAACAAGTGAATATATCAACACAGGAAAATAAAGTCATGACTTAACAGACTGCAAAGGGACTTACACAGAATAGTTTTGCAGCTAAGAGGAACTTTACTGATTGTAACTTAATGATTAAAATGTGTTATATTTTACAATATTAATTTATACATTATTTAGTTGATGCTTTCCCATTGGAAAAACTTTCCTCCCTCGAATTTGCATTTGGAAATTTATCACAGGTGGCAACATCTATACTGCTGGCAAGATGCATCATGGGGAATGTTTGTTGTTGTTCCGAAGTGAGCAGAAATTACACCTGGGGCCATATGCAATTCACTTTTTCACCACCAGCATCAAGAAAATTCTTCAACTACTTTTTGATACTTTTTCAATTGCAAAATGTTGAAAAGGTATTTGAAAGAGAAGATGATAAATTATCTCCTAGGAGAAAACTAAGGTGAAAAAGTTAATTGCATATGGGCCTTGATCTCCCAGAAAGCACTAACAGGAGAAGGCTCTGTGACATCATAGCCCAGGCTAAACATTACTGGGAGGGTGGGGTTATGTACCAATATACAGCAATATATAGTTATAGGAAGTAGTTCTGATGATGAAACCAGGCTAATAAAGGGACAGTTGAGAATCCAGAATAATGTTATACATTCTACTATATGTCATTATGGTGCCTCTTTAAACTGATTCTGCAAGGGATCACTATAATCTAAGTTGGCTGTACCATGCTATACTTGCTATGGTTCCAACATTACCTAATAATAGTCAATAAAAATGGAGAAACCGAGAGCCCAATATAGTGTAGTATGTTTAAAACATATAATAATGAAAGGTGAGATGTGTATACTCACAAACATGGGTCACCACATAGGTAACCACATGAGGAGATTAAACCTGTCCTTACTCAGGATTAAGAAGTCGCTCTCTGTAGATCGAAAAGAAATGGGTAAGTCACCCCTCCACCAAGGGTGGACACAACATGGCAATGAGAGAACAGAGGCGCCAGCAGGATAAAAATAGATACAATGTTTAAAAATTGCTAGGAGGAAGTGGTGGACTTACCTCCAATAAGCAGACACGAATGTTTAAAAATTGCTAGGAGGAAGACAGTCTTTCGTGTCTGCTTATTGGAGGTAAGGGCACCACTTCCTCCTAGCAATTTTTAAACATTTTATCTATTTTTATCCTGCTGGCGCCTCTGTTCTCTCATTGCCATAATAACAATCAATGCTAATATTTACTGTTATTATTCTTTAACCATTTCAGCCCGCGGGTATTTTTCATCTTATGGACGAGAGGAATTTTCCCCTTTCAGCGCTCCTCCCTTTCATTCCCCAATAGCTTTATCACTATTTAGCACAAATAAATGATCTATACTTTGTTTATTCCGCCACCAATTAGGCTTTCTTTGGGTGGTACATTATGTTAAAAATTATTTTATTCTAAATGCATTTTGACAGGAATAATACAAAAAAAAAATGAAAAAAAAATCATTATTTCTTAGTTTTCGGCCATTATAGTTTAAAAATAATACATGCTACCGTAATTAAAATCCACACATTTTATTTGCCCATTTGTCCCAGTTATTGCAGCGTTAAAATGCTCTCCCTAGTATAATGTATGGTGACAATATTTTATTTAGAAATAAAGGTGCATTTTTTCAGTTTTACATTCATCACTAATTTTGAGCCCATTATTTAATAATAAGATGCCCTCTTGACATAGATATTATTATTATTATTATTATTATTTTCACTATAGTCAGTAGGTGTATTTTACTATTTGGCCACAAGATGTCCCCGCTGAGCAAAATTCTATGTAGCGTACAATTACGCTACATAGGATACAATGTATTGTTACATTGTAACAAGTGGAAGTGACGTAGGCTTCCATCGGAAGCCTCCGATCACAGCGGCGGCAGGGAGATTATGAATGGAAACATTGTTTCCATTCATAAATTTAACGATCGGGTGGCGGAAACCGGCGGAAATGACGGTGGAAGATAGCGAGGCAGCTCCATTTACAGAATAAACACTGTTTTTGAACAAAAACAGTGTTTATTCTCGGCGGACATGCTCGGATTGGCACAGGGGACTTTTGTCCCCTGCAGCCAATCCCTCCTGCTAGCAGCAGCAGCGCGATCGTGGGCATCTGCCCGCAGGATCGCTTGCAGACCCCCCAAACTGCAGGGACGTGACTAGCGCGTCCCTGCGGCTCTAGCACCTGCCGCTGCGGACGTGAAGCTCACGTCCGCGTGGCTGAAATTGTTAGAGGACAACCTAGGTGACATGGTGAGATATGTGTATGCACAGTGCCAAGCACACAAATAACCAAGCTGTGTTCCTTTTTTTCTTTCACTGCCTGAAAAATGTAACATCAGGTATGGAAGTGACAGTTTCTGCACGGGTCAGGACCGGGTGGGACTGGGTCAGACTATAGCATTACCCTCACTAATAAGTAATTACAGCCGTAAAACACTTTCCTGTCTGTAAATGGCTTCTGAAAGCAGGAAATAGATAAAAACGGTCAATAGTTCATAGATTTGAGCTCTGACTGTAACGATTGGGTGCTGCAACTCAGATGTCTGATTATTTGTGATCTGAAGAATCACCAATAATACAGACGCTATACCTGATTATGTAGTGATCTGCAGTATCACCAATAATACTAGTATAGCTAGCTGAGAGTAAGGTGTGGTGTTTGGTGCAACAGTATAGACTTCTCCAGCGGAGCTGGAGGGTCTACCAACACAAATAACAATACCTTTACCAGAGGAGCTGCAAAGTACTAATAATGAAAGAATTAACGAAGTTTGGCTAAACCTTACCAGAGGAGCTGGTAAGGTACTAACAGCACAAATGACTGAATAGTATTAACTAGACCTCAGTGGCGTAGCTACAAACCTCAGGGCCCCGATGCGGAATTTGGACCTGGGCCCCCCCCTACATTAAATAGCCAGGTATAGGTAACTAAGGTATAGGTAGCCAGGTATAGGTGTTCCAGAATAGGTGCCCCAGTATAGGTAGCCAAGAGTAGGTGCCTCAGTATAGATAGCCAGGGAGAGAGACAGGGACACAGGAGAGACACAGGGAAAGAGACAGGGACACAGGGAGAGAGACAGGGACAGGGACACAGAGACAGGGACACAGAGACAGGGACACAGAGACAGGGACACGGAGAGAGACACAGCCACAGAGAGAGAGACTGGGACTCAGGAAGAGAGACAGCCACAGGGAGAGACACAGGGAAACCAGGAGAGAGACCGGGACACAGGGACACAAGGAGAGAGACAGCCACAGGGAGAGACACAGGGACACAGGTAGGGAGACAGCCACAAGGAGAGAGAAAGGGACACAGGGAGAGAGACAGCCACAGGGAGAGACACAGGGAAACCGGGAGAGAGACCGGGACACAGGGAGAGAGACGAGGACACAAGGAGAGAGACAGCCACAGGGAGAGACACAGGTAGGGAGACAGCCACAGGGAGAGACACAGGTAGGGAGACAGCCACAGGGAGAGAGAAAGGGACACCAGGTGGGGGAGACAGCCATAGGGAGAGATAGGGAGGGACACCGGGGGGGGGGGGGGGGGGAGAGACAGCCATAGGGATAGACAGGGACACAGGGGGGGGGGGGGGGGGGAGACAGCCATAGGGATAGACAGGGACAAGGGGGGCGGGGGGAAACAGCCATAGGGTAAGAGACAGGGACGGGGGGTGGGGGGGGGGGGGGTGGGGACAGCCATAGGGAGAGACAGGGGGGGGGGGGGAGACAGCCATAGGGACTAGGGAGAGAGACAGGGACACAGTAGGAGAGGCAATGCAGCCCGGACTTACAAAGCTCCAGACTCCTCCACCTCCCCACTGACTGTCTATGGCAGCATTCCAGCAGAATTGCAGGCGACAAACACGACTTTCCCACACTGACTCTGCAGCTGAGCTCACTCGAGGGATATGGGAGGAGCCAGGCCAGCCAGAGATCAGTGAAGGGCCAACTGGAGCGTGAAGGGGGCGGTCCGGAAGGTCAGCATGGAGTGAGTGACAGCAGCTGCAACAGCAGCTCAGAGATCAGAGCCAGCCCAGACAGCGTGACTTTGTTGTGTGTGTGTGTGACGTCGTATAGCTGTCACACACACTGAAGTGGCCGCTGCTGTCTGAAGAGAGCGACGGAGGGGGAGGTAATTGCTCTAAAGACCAGGCAGAAAGACCTGATGTGTCTGCACTGCACGCGCTGTATCTGTCTGGGAGCCAAGCCCACCAGAGCCGGCCAGGTTATTTAAGTGCCCTGCCGCTGCCAGTATACACACACACATGCGGGGGCCCTGGGCCCCTCCCCTCAGGCTGCAGGAGCCGGGCCCCGTCGCGGGTGCGACCGCTGCGACCTCGGGTCCTACGCCCATGCTAGACCTTGCCAGAGGAGCTATCAAGGTACTAACAGCACAAATGACTGAATAGTTTAACTAGACCTTGCCAGAGGAGCTGGCGAGGTACTATCAGTCACTAGAGCTATGCAAGTAAGTCTGAACCTCACCAGAGGGGCTGGTAGATTCTAATGGCTAGAGCACCTCACCAGTGGCAAGGGCCCACTGGTGAGTAGAGTTAAGTAGTCAGACAGGCAAGGTTCGATAACAGGCAGGCAGAGATAGTACAAAATCGGCAGGCGAGAGAGTAGTTAATATCAGGCAGAGGTTCAGCAACTTAAGTCAGAAAGGCAGAGGTACAGAATCGTTTTAGCAATAGCAAAGTCAGAGAGTAGCCAGAATCATACTCAGGTTATCAGAATACAATGTAGTAATAACTAACTATAGATAGATGTATATCGCAAACACTGCATATACATCTATCATCAACAGGAACACGAGTGTATTCGCAACAGCAGACGAGTTGCCAATGATCTGTGAAGGCTTAAAGAGACACTGAAGCTAAAAAAAAAATATGATATAGTGAATTGGTTGTGTACTATGAATAATTACTAGAAGATTAGCAGCAAAGAACATATTCTCATACTTTTATTTTCAGGTATATAGTGTTTTTTCTAACATTGCATCATTCTATAATATGTGCACATTACACAACACTCAGCATTCAAAATAAGTCTTTCAGAGCAGTCTGTGAAGTAATGACCTCTCCTCTAGCAGAGGAAAAGTAAATAGTCCAGGAACAGTTGAGATAATAAAAGTCAGATAACAGCCCTCTCCACGACTAACTTAGTCGGAGAGCTTAATGGCTTGTTTGCATAGAGATAACAACTGGAGTTTCTCAACTCTTCCTGTACTGGAAACAATTACACTGATGTATATTATCTTAATGTTTTATTTCTTAGCTGTGTTACACATACAAATCATAATATCATCATTTTTTTTTTCCGCTTCAGTTTCTCTTTAAAGGGAACCTAAACTGAGAGGGATAGGGATGTTTCCTTTTAAGCAATACCAGTTGACTGGCAGTCCTGCGATATTTGGCTGCTGCAGTGGCTGAATAACACACCTGAAACAAGCATGCAGCTAATCCAGTCTGACTTCAGTCAGAGCACCAGATCTGCATGCTTGTTTAGGGGCTGTGGCTGAAAGTATTAGAGACACAGGATCAGCAGGAGAGTCAGGCAACTGGTATTATTTTAAAAGGAAAAATCAAAATCCTTCTCAGTTTAGGTTCCCTTTAAGAAGCCGAGGAGAGCCCAGCGCCACGCCCCCTAGCAATCAGCCAATCCGAGCGGCGCGAGTCACTCCCAACGTCAGCCGACTGGCAGGTCAGCTGACACGCCTTCTTCCAGCATAAAGGTCCTGTCTCCGCGCCTGCGCGATGCAGAGACCCTATGAGCAAGAGACAATGCCGTTCCCGGCGTACTGGACGCCGCCGGGACGGATAAGGCCTGTGAACAGGGAACAAAGGCAGCTGCGGGTACAGCATGCGTATCCGCAGTCGCCAAGTTTACAGATGTTACACTGACATAGTTCAATGAAGGTGTCATTGAGCAGAGACAATGAAACAGTAAACACTTAAAAAACTAGATTTAAATATAAAATAAAACTGTGGGATATCTAAAAAGGTCATTTTTAGGAGACTGAGGCTAGATACAATTGTTTTTTTTTATCAGTTTATTTTCACCTCAGATGTCCTTTAAATTAACATTCCTGTTAGCTATAATGGTTTGAATTGTGCACTTTTTATTCCATGTTATTTGATCACTGTAAAAGAGTTTCCAGATGTTCCAATCAGGATGATGCTAATAGATATTCTGTAGCCCAGTCCCCATGCCTTATATTCCAGACCGCACAGCAAATAACACAGAAGACATTTTTAGGTAGCTTGTTGAAGCAGGCTTGACAGCCATAAAATCAAATCCCATTTACCCACTGCTCTGTGTTTATTATGCAGTCTACAACCTGACCCTGCATTTCAAGTATTCCAATATAATCGTAAATGTTTCTGCTGTAATGAATCCTGTCTCAGTCAGACTGGCTATATTTGGTACATTGCCAAGGAGAGAAAAACTTGTTATCTCCCCTCCCACATTCCTGCTCCTCACTGATTGGCTAAGGGCACTAGTTCAGTTTGACACAAGGCCCATCTGCAGAAGCTGTTGAAATAAGATCTATGCTGTGTTTACATGTGTTTACAAAGCAAGATAGACATGACAGTGCAGTTTGTAGGAGAACAAAATGATTATGGGGGAAATTACATCAGGATTGGCTTCAGTCAGAGGCAGTTAAAATGGAAAATACCTGGAACAATTTTCTCTTTATTTACTATATACAATTCACTAGCAATAGAGAGAGTAGTCGGCACCATCCAATATAAATGCTCTTTTATTCTTCAATTTCCATATCAGCCATGATTGCGACGTTTCAGAGTAACAGAGTAACAACTCCTTTATCAAGCTAAGCTGAATGTCAAATACATCAAAATACAGAATCATTATCTTTTTATATCCAACATGGAGGGCTACTAGCCAATAGCGCTGCTTCACAGCTCTCAACCTATCACTGCAGTCCGTGCACAAGCCGGACCTGATGGGGAACTGCGCTGCTATGTGCCCATTGGTCGCTGTCTGTGGCCACCGCCTACTCCTATTTCAAAATTTCAAACCTACTGGTCGGCATAATGCGTACAAACGGCCGCTTACACCACCACAGACAGCGACCAATGGGCACATAGCAGCGCAGTTCCCCATCAGGTCCGGCCCCAAGATAATGATTCTGTATTTTGATGTATTTGACATTCAGCTTAGCTTGATAAAGGAGTTGTTACTCTGAAACGTCGCAATCATGGCTGATATGGAAATTGAAGAATAAAAGAGCATTTATATTGGATGGTGCCGACTACTCTCTCTATTGCTGGTTGTTTGACCTAGGAGTGCTGCCAGGTCCTAGTCACGGCACATCGTTCGTTTATTGGAGGAGTGGTGCTTCACTACCTACTCATACTATATACAATTCACTGAAATCAAAATGTGGACAGTACAATACATACCGTATGTTATGTACATAGAACAAGTATTTATCTACTTATATACAGTATATGTTTTTTTTCCTGGATACTTATATATATGTGTTTTCTTTTTTTTGGGCTGGTATGGCTGTCCCTGCAGCTTTAAACACACAGTGGTCATCACACACTATGGGGTTAAGTCACCAAACTACAGTAAAATTGCTGTGTGCAATGTATATGAAATTAATATAATATTAACAACAGTTCATGCAAGGTCAGCACTCAGTAGAGAATCAGATTCAGCTTGAGGCAGGGAACACACTTGTCTTTCAATTTTCTGCGTGCGTTTTCCTGCATACCTTTTCTGCACACCAAGTTTGTTTCTATGCAGGAAAACGCGCACGTTTTTTCACAGCAGCTAATGTAGTTGAAAGAGAAAACGGACAAAATGTGCAGAATCAGGATGCAGAATGTCAGGTTTTTTTCTGCGTGCAAACAACATATTAAAGTGACTCCAAGCTCAGAGTAAAAATAAAATGTGAACTTACCTGGGGCTTTCTCCATCCCAGCCCTGGTCGGGACGTCCCACGCCGGCCTCCTGGCTCTTCTCCCGGCGGCTGTCCGCATAGCGCGGACAGGCCGGTCCCCCGGGCGACACTGGCGAGTGTCGGGCCTTCTCGTTCCGTATACGGCACGAATGACGTCACACGCCGGCCGCCGCGCGTCATGACGGCGGCCGGCTTGACAGCACAACGCATGCTTGGTTTAATCGCACATGGGCCGTGCTGTCACGCCGGCCGCCGTCATGACGCGCGGCGGCCGGCGTGTGACGTCATTCGTGACGTATACGGAAGGAGAAGGCCCGACACTCACCAGTGTCGCCCGGGGGACCGGCCTGTCCGCGCTATGCGGACAGCCGCCGGGAGAAGAGCCAGGAGGCCGGCGTGGGACGTCCCGACCAGGGCTGGGATGGAGAAAGCCCCGGGTAAGTTCAAATTTTATTTTTACTCTGAGCTCGGAGTCCCTTTATAATTAAGTGTGTACTAGCCTATTGATTAACATGAGTTCTCAGTTTTTCTGTGCAGAAAACGCGTACGAAAACAGACAAGTGTGTTCCCTGCCTAAATGTTTAATTCATCACCAAAAAGCCAACATTTAGGGTACAACCCCTTTATCAAGGCATTCCCGTTGAGGAGACTGTAAAAAATGCAGATGTTTGACTTATTAACAACATGGGCATTGCATACGTAGGGCTGGATTCTCTGAAGCGTGATAACTGCTATCACAGCAGTTATCACGCGATCTGCCGTGCGCTGAGGTTTTCACGTGAACAGCATTAGTTCACGTGATAAGCGAAGGTTTACGCGCGATCACGTGCTCATTTCACGTGAAACGCACTCGTGATCGCGCACAAACCTTTGCTTATCACGTGAACTAATGCTGTTCACGTGAAAACCTCTGCGCGCTGCAGATCGCGTGATAACTGCTGTGATAGCAGTTATCACGCTTTAGAGAATCCAGCCTATAATGTGAGTTGTGCTATTTGTGCAACGCTCCTTACTTTATTTGTGTAAACACTGACAAAATTGCTATGCATAGTCTATACCTGGCAGTTTAATGGATCAACTTCTATGTTTCTTATACACATGTTCATTCACTCTCAGGGCTCCGTTTTTATTGAGCTTCCATTCTCCTAAAGGCATGTCATTGAATTGCTTTGCTAATATTGTATTATTAGTGACCTTAGCCCATTGAAAAACAGGCTAGGTCTGTCTACGCGCGCCTGCCGCGCGCCTGCGTGCACCCGCCCGTCCGCCGCACATGTGCACTTGCACCCGCCACACACCCGGCCGCCCGCTCACACGCCCGCCTGGCTCCGTCCCGTGCCTCCTGTCTGTGAGTGGCTGGGTCCGTGCTGCGCACGTGTGCAGTAGCAAAAAGCACGGACCTAGCTACACAGAGACAACTGTCCCTGCTGTACGCAGGGGCAGTTGCCTATTATTATATAGGATTGTCAAAGATCCAACAGTTACTCATGCAATTTGTGAGAAAACAGAAAAGTAGCCTTGAGGATAACCGGAGTCTATTCACATTAGTGTAACTGGTAGCTGCAGTAGTGCACTGCATGGGTGTCGCCAGGTAAAAAATTACCTGCCCAATTCATCAAAATGGCTGCAGACACTTTTAAGTTCAAATGAGAGCACTGGAATGAAGGAAATGGAACAGTAGGAGGGTAGTGCAGACCCCGCTAAAGAACCGTGGCCACATAAAAATTGTAAAAATTGTAAAATTTAAATTCCAAAAGTACGAGATGTACTTTTCTCCCAGAGTATAGTGCACTAAAAATTACCCCAACGTGCCTGCTCTTACCCTGGTGTCCTCCTAATTCCGAGGTGAGAAATAACAGCGTAGGGGGAAGACAATCAACACCATCAATCACTGCTGTTCACTTCTTTCATACACTACGACTCAATAAAACTCTAATAGTGTAAAACCTTCGTAATATGAAGGATAGATTCAAAGTGGCAGGAGGACATAGACTCAATTAAAAAATTCTGTGGTCAGAAGCTTTAGAAAATAATGATCTCCCTGCTACACTGCAGCAAATACGCACCTGTGAGGCCTGCCCACTTCCACTCTCTACCCACATCCTGGATTTCACCTCCAAAGATGAGGCGAGGAAACTCTACATCCTACTGGGGGAAGAGGAAACAATAGCGGCCCGATATGCCACTACCTGGCTTAAACTGAAAGGAACATAATACCCCACTGACTGTATACCACTTATACTGCCCCCTGTACCCTCCTTACCCCATGGAATATATATCCCAGCCCCCTATACTGTCCCTTATATCCTCCACACCCTTATGGACTGTATACCCCAACCCCCCATACCCTTCCCTATAGTCCCACAACAACCCCCTCCTCTGCTAATGTTAATGTTTTGCTTTGGCAATGCTAAATGTAAAAATTGTTTTATTGGCTAACTAGATAGAATTTTAGAAGTACTGTATTTTTCGTACCATAAGACACACATAGGTTTTTGAGGCCATTTTTGAGTCCAAGAACCAGGGGGAAAAAATATTAAACCTGGTGCGTCCATGGTGCAGGGACATCTTATGGATCGTCTCCCCTCCCAAATTATGTCCCTCTTGTACCTCTTGTGTCCCCTTTGTACCTTTAGTGTCTCCCTTGTGTCCTCCTCTGCCCCCCCTTGTGTCCTCCTCTGTTCCCAGTGTCCTCATCTGTGCCTCATATGTCCTCTTAAATGTCCTCCTGTGTCCTCTTAGTGCCCCCTGTGTCCTCTTAGTGCCGCTTGTGTCCTTTTAGTGCCCCCTGCACCCTTGTAGTGCCCCCTGTGTCCTCTAAGTGCCCCCTTCTCTTAGTGCCTCCTGTGCCCTCTAAAGTTCCCCTTTGCTCCTCTGTCCTGCTCTGTTCTGTCCCCGTCCTCCTCTGTCCCATCCCCCTGTGTCCCCATGGCTGTCCCATCCCCCTGTCCTTTTCTTTCCTGTCTAAGGCATGTGTGGGAAGGCTATGGCTTGCCACAGTGCAGAGATAAACAGTGATAATCCTCCGTGGGGGTCATTGCTTGCAGCCGAAGTCTCTCTCCCTTCACTTCCACACTGGTGATGTAAAAGGAAGTGAAGGGAGAGAGATTTTAGCTGCCAGCACGGACCCCCCATTGAGGATTACCACTATTCATCTTTGCACTGTGGCATCCAGCAGTAAGCCACAGCCTACCCACACATGCCTTAGATGGATAAAGAAGAAGCCAAGAGTCAGAGGGGGACTGGACAACTGCGGGAGACAGGGGGGTGGGACAGAGGGGGACAGGACAGCTGTGGGGACACAGAGGGCACATTATTGCGGGGATTGTTTGGGGGAGAAAAAATGTGTCTTATGATCTAAAAAATGCGGAAAGTTTTTGAGAACACTTAATAATTTTTGTTAGACCTTTAAAAGAAAAACTTTATAAGCCCAATACACACGCTAGATGAACCTCGGCTGAGGAGGCCGGTAACAGCCACCATTGCTGAGAATCCAGGGTGTATAAAGCAGCCTCTGACCTCCGTTGGCCAATGATCCAGCCATCGGCTTGTAGATTTCTTTGGCCAAGCGATGGCCATAAGCATTTTTCTCAGTGTGAATTCACTCCCAAGCCACTCCTTTGGCCCTCTGAACACCCCCTGCAAAGGAACACAACTCATCGTTAGTCTGCAGGCTAGAAACAAATCTGTACAGCCTAGGCCTTGCAATGTCAACCGTCGTATCAGGTCCCAAACCTTGCCAGCTGATATGCCTTGTACTTAATCCTTAATTTCTCTTCCAGTATTAAAGTGGACCCAAATTAAAAATACAAGATTTCAGAAATAAAATCTATTTTCTAAATTATAATAAATAGCAGCCGTTTTTTCATTTGTATGATGACAAATATAAAATATTTGACATTTATTGGAGAAACCCCTCCCTTCCTTTCAAATTGCCGGGAAATAATCCAGTAAACTGGTGGAGTAGGTGGTGTCCGGCAATGGAGGAATTGCTAATGGCTGCCCCCAGTATAACCCTAGTTATTAAAATAGAAGGGTGAAAAGCATGCACTGAAATGCTCATAGGTTTGAAAAAGGGTTTATTTATCTTTGTATGTGTTAGAGTGGTGCAAATAAACTGTTTAATTAAAAAAAATGTTTGGTTTGGGTCCGCTTTAACGCTTAGCATGATAGCATACACTGCTGATCAGAAGATTTTGGGTACAGAAATCAGCATAAAAGCCAGGAAAGCAGAATGGCACCTTCCATTTTGCTCTCCTGATGATTCCATTAAGTATGTGGTATTGGACATATTGGAAGGTCACTGTAAAGGATAGCGGAGATGCCGCCGCATGGCCAAGCGACATGGCGGCTATCTCCGCGTATCAGCCGGCGGCCTCTGCCGCGCAGCTACATGCTGCTGCTTTGCCTGGTCCTTCTTGTGCACATAGATTGAGAGCTACGCACGCGCGCGCCAGGCGACAGGACCTTTATGCAAGTAGAAGGGGAGTCAGCTAAACAGCCGGTCAGCTGACTCCAGCTCTGTTCTGGATTGGCAGAGTGACTGGGGCGGCACTGTGGAGCGCTTTTGAGTATATATAGGACCAGCCTGTCAGTTGATGGTTGTCTGCTGTTGCAAACACTAACGTGTTAGCGCTCAGACCTTAGTCAGATCTCACAATGTGTTTGAACCAGCTGGAGCTGGGAATTCACACTTAGCCAGTTTCTGTTGATAGCCTAAAGTACTAAATTCCATTGTGATATTTGTGTACTATTCTTTAGTCTAGATCCCAGGTGTTGAAACCAAGGACTTCACACCTAGACTAGGATATTGCTATATTGCTACTATTATCTGTTATGACCCTCTGCTTTCCTGACTAATCTCCTGTTTGCTGATTCGGTACTTCTGCCTATCTGATTAATGCTGCCGACACTGCCTGTACCATACTCTGAATCAGCCTTCTGTCTTTGTACCTTATCTGTCCGTGCATTACTGACCCTGCTTGTCTGACCTTCCTATTCCCACTAGTGGGTCTACCACTAGTGAGGAATTGCTAAGAGCTGGCACCTGCTTTCTGGGTGATAAATCCTGCAGTACAGTCTGCAACACTTGCTCCTCAAGTGTCTGCTAGCTGCAGTAGAGTCTTAATCACCCGCTTCTCGGGTGATTGTCTTTGTTGCTCAGTCAGTGGTCCCTGCTCCTCAGGTGTCTACTGGCTGCAGTACAGTCTGAATACCCTGCTCCTCAGGGGATCTCTGGCTGAAGGTTCATCTGCAATCACCTGCTCCTCAGGTGATCATCCTTGCAGCACAGTCAGTGGTCCCTGCTCCTCAGGTGTCCACTGGCTGCAGTACTGTCTGAATCTCCTGCTCCTCAGGAGATTCTTGGCTGCAGTGTAGTCTTCTATCACCTGCTCCTCAGGTGACACTCCTTGCAGTACAGTCAGTGGTTCCTGCTCCTCAGGTGCCACTGGTTTTAGTGCAGTCTGAATTCCCTGCTCCTCAGGGGATTCTTGGCTGCAGTATTGTCTGAGTCTCCCGCTTCTCGGGAGATCTCCTCTTCTCATTACTGTTGCACCAAAACACTACTCTACATTGGTTGTCCTGTGTCTAGCTATACTAGTATTATTGGTGATTCTGCAGATCACCACATAATCAGGTATAGCGTCTGTATTATTGGTGATACTGCAGATCATCAATCATCAGAAAAATCTGTGTTGCTGACACCAATCGTTACAGTCACTAAGGTTTCTGATGAGTTGAAAAGGGTAGTTAGAAATGTAAAAAGAAGATTAAGTGTATTAGTATTTCTTTTCTGGGAAACTCCCACAGTTCTCAGCTTTCAATTGTTCATGAAGTTAAACAGAACAGTGCATCCCCCAGTCCAAAGCTTTGAAAAAAAAATGTTTGGCTGAAGCACCTGCTTGGGACTTCCCCTAGTAGTGGTCAGTGTGCTAAAATTCCTTTTCTTATCTTGGAAACCAGCCAAGAAGGCTGAGTGTATATTTATAGGAAATGTAACATGAATGCTAAAAGAATGTTTATGAGGCATTAGGGGTATTTGTAGATTTATAATGTATAATTTACCAACCACCGACAGTAAAGCTGCCCTGCTGTGCCGGCTCTCTAGACCAGGCTAAGCAGCTGGTACACTGGGGCATGAACAGACACCAGGCATTTGTAAAAGTCTTCTGTCTAAAGTAGTCACTCATTGTTCAATTCACAGATCGATTTATTCATCATTCCAATTAATTTAACACACTGAATGAAAATCTTACACGTTGGCATGTTCTGGCCATATGTTTCCAATAGAAACTTGGCAAGTTAAATTGAAATATTAAAGCGGGATACAACTCTGGTATAACATTCAAAAAAACATGTTTACAGAAATATTGTCTGTGCATAAATTACACTTTCTCAAAGTAGAGTTTTTTCTGCTCTGAAAGCTGCCATTGAATTTTATTGCATAGCTGCTATATTTATATATTAAAATCTACCTAGTGAGCATTTCTCTCCTTTTCCAGTTTCTGCTAAGCTTACAGCTGAGATGCAGCACTGCCAGGAGAGTTTACTAATTGTGGCTGGTAAGAAAATGTAAACCAAAGACAATGTAATCACTTTTTTACCTTTAGAAATAAGCTTACCACTGAAGAAGAAAGAGCTGTGTTTAACTGTTTGAATGTCGTTCGGCTACCTGGTAGTAGGTTTTATGCTGTAAGTAAACTTTTAGAGCCGAGGTAGGGAACCTATTGCTCGGGAGCCAGATGTGGCACTTTAGATGGCTACATCTGGCTCACATTTAGGGGTTGATACACTAAGCTACACTGCACAATCAGCGCAGCCTAGTGTGACAGCGCAAGTAAAATTTTCATAGTAGGCATGCTACTGCTGTGGCATGCACTACTAACTTAGAGTCCTTTTACACTTAATCAGTTGGTACGCGTTAGTGCGCGTTGGTATGCGGTTTTTCCATAGCAGTTCATTGGGAAGAAGAATTCAGTTAAAACATGGGCATTACTTTGAAAATCAGTTTTCTTTCCGTTTTAACTAAGAGCAACTGATTAAGTGTAAAAGGACCCTTACTCGCACTACCCCAAAACTAACGGCAATTCTATAAGCTGTTAGTCGGTATATCTCCTGTCTGGCTCTTGGGGAAATTGCTGAAACCCAAGAGAAGCTGAAGACTTGTCGGATGCTTCCATTGCCTGGAGGATCAACGGTATACATATAACCATGGCAACAGGGACGTGAGCCCACTGCTGCGCATGCGCACTGTCCCAGTTTGAAATATATTGTATGGCTCTCATGGAAATACATTTTAAAATATGTGATGTTTATGGCTCTCTCACCCAAAAAGGTTCCTGACACCTGTTTTAGAGCAAAGCAGAAATGCTGAGTTTTATATCACTTTAACCACTTCCCGACCGCCGTATTGACAATTGGCGGCCGGGAAGTGGACCCCGCAAGGACCGCCGTATTGACAAATGGCGGCGGTCCTTGTAGGGGCATGGGCGGAGCGATCGCGTCATCCGTGACTCGATCCTCCGCCGGTGCCTGTCTCCGCTCACCCGCCGCAAAATCCCGCCGGCCATACGGAAGCGCCGGCAGGATGTTATCCCGACGATCGCCGCATACAAAGTGTATAATACACTTTGTAATGTTTACAAAGTGTATTATACAGGCTGCCTCCTGCCCTGGTGGTCCCAGTGTCCGAGGGACCACCAGGGCAGGCTGCAGCCACCCTAGTCTGCACCAAGCACACCCCCCCCTGCCCCCTGATCGCCCACAGCACCCCTCAGACCCCCCCTGCCCACCCCCCAGACCCATGTTTACACCCAATCACCCCCCTAATCACCCATCAATCACTCCCTGTCACTATCTGTCAACGCTATTTTTTTTTATCCCCCCCTGCCCCCTGCTCCCTCCTGATCACCCCCCCCCCACCCCTCAGATTCTCCCCAGACCCCCCCCCATGTACTGTATGCATCTATCCCCCCTGATCACCTGTCAATCACCTGTCAATCACCCATCAATCACCCCCTGTCACTGCCACCCATCAATCAGCGCCTAACCTGCCCCTTGCGGGCAATCTGATCACCCACCCACACCAATAGATCGCCCGCAGATCCGACATCAGATCACCACCCAAGCGCAGTGTTTACATCTATTCTCTCCTCTAAACACCCACTAATTACCCATCAATCACCCATCAATCACCCCCTATCACCACCTGTCACTGTTACCCATCAGATCAGACCCTAATCTGCCCCTTGCGGGCACCCAATCACCCGCCTACACGCTCAGATTGCCCTCAGACCCCCCCTTATCAATTCACCAGGTCATTATTTACATCTGTCCTTCCCTGTAATAACCCACTGATCACCTGTCAATCACCTGTCAATCACCCATCAATCACCCCCTGTCACTGCCACCCATCAATCAGCCCCTGTCACTGCCACCCATCAATCAGCCCCTAACCTGCCCCTTGCGGGCAATCTGATCACCCACCCACACCAATAGATCGCCCGCAGATCCGACATCAGATTACCACCCAAGCGCAGTGTTTACATCTATTCTCTCCTCTAAACACCCACTAATTACCCATCAATCACCCATCAATCACCCCCTATAACCACCTGTCACTGTTACCCATCAGATCAGACCCTAATCTGCCTCTTGCGGGCACCCAATCACCCGCCTACACTCTCAGATTGCCCTCAGACCCCCCCTTATCAATTCACCAGGGCATTATTTACATCTGTCCTTCCCTGTAATAACCCACTGATCACCCATCAATCACCCCCTGTCACTGCCACCCATCAATCACCCCCTGTCACTGCCACCCATCAATCAGCCCCTACCCTGCCCCTTGCAGGCAATCTGATCACCCACCCACACCAATAGATCGCCCGCAGATCCGGCATCAGATCACCTCCCAAGTGCAGTGTTTACATCTATTGTCTCCTCTAAACACCCACTAATTACCCATCAATCACCCCCTGTCACTGCTACCCATCAGATTAGACCCCTATCTGCCCCTAGGGCACTCAATCACCCGCCCATACCCTCAGAACGCCCTCAGACCCCAGCCCTGATCACCTCGCCAGTGCATTGCTTGCATCTATTCCCCCCTCTAATCACACCTTGAGACACCCATCAATGACCTCCTGTCACCCCCTAGCACACCTACCCATCAGATCAGGCCCTAATTTGCCCCGTGTGGGCCCCTGATCACTCGGCCAAACCCTCAGATCCCCCTCAGACCCCCTTCCGATCACCTCCCCAGTGCATTGATTGCATCTATTTTCCCCTCTAACCACCCCCTGGGACACCCATCAATCACCTCCTGTCACCCCCTAGCACTCCTATCCATCAGATCAGGCCCAATACAACCTGTTATCTAAAAGGCCACCCTGCTTATGACCGGTTCCACAAAATTCGCCCCCTCATAGACCATCTGTCATCAAAATTTTCAGATGCTTATACCCCTGAACAGTCATTTTGAGACATTTGGTTTCCAGACTACTCACGGTTTTGGGCCCGTAAAATGCCAGGGCGGTATAGGAACCCCACAAGTGACCCCATTTTAGAGAAAAAGACACCCCAAGGTATTCTGTTAGATGTATGACGAGTTCATAGAAGATTTTATTTTTTGTCAAAAGTTAGCAGAAATTGATTTTTATTGTTTTTTTTCACAAAGTGTCATTTTTCACTAACTTGTGACAAAAAATAAAATCTTCTATGAACTCACCATACTCCTAACGGAATACCTTGGGGTGTCTTCTTTCTAAAATGGGGTCACTTGTGGGGTTCCTATACTGCCCTGGCATTTTAGGGGCCCTAAACCGTGAGGAGTAGTCTACAAAACAAATGCCTCAAAATGACCTGTGAATAGGACGTTGGGCCCCTTAGCGCACCTAGGCTGCAAAAAATTGACACACATGTGGTATCACCGTACTCAGGAGAAGTAGTATAATGTGTTTTGGGGTGTATTTTTACACATACCCATGCTGGGTGGGAGAAATATCTCTGTAAATGGACAATTGTGTGTAAAAAAAATCAAAAGATTGTCATTTACAGAGATATTTCTCCCACCCAGCATGGGTATGTGTAAAAATACACCCCAAAACACATTATACTACTTCTCCCGAGTACGGCGATACCACATGTGTGGCACTTTTTTGCACCCTAACTGCACTAAGGGGCCCAAAGTCCAATGAGTACCTTTAGGATTTCACAGGTCATTTTGCGGCATTTGATTTCCAGACTATTCCTCATGGTTTAGGGCCCCTAAAATGCCAGGGCAGTATAGGAACCCCACAAATGACCCCATTTTGGAAAGAAGACACCCCAAGGTATTCTGTTTGGACTATGGTGAGTTCATAGAAGATTTTATTTTTTGTCACAAGTTAGCGGAAAGTGACACTTTGTGAAAAAAAACAATACAAATCCACTTCCGCTAACTTGTGACAAAAAATAAAATCTTCTATGAACTCACCATACTCCTAACAGAATACCTTGGGGTGTCTTCTTTCTAAAATGGGGTCATTTGCAGGGTTCCTATACTGCCCTGGCATTTTAGGGGCCCTAAACCGTGAGGAGTAGTCTGGAAATCAAATTCCGCAAAATGACCTGTGAAATCCTAAAGGTACTCATTGGACTTTGGGCCCCTTAGCACAGTTAGGGTGCAAAAAAGTGCCACGCATGTGGTATCGCCGTACTCGGGAGAAGTAGTACAATGTGTTTTGGGGTGTATTTTTACACATACCCATGCTGGGTGGGAGAAATATCTCTGTAAATGGACAATTGTGTGTAAAAAAAATTAAAAAATTGTCATTTACAGAGATATTTCACCCACCCAGCATGGGTATGTGTAAACATACACCTCAAAACACATTGTACTACTTTTCCTGAGTACGGCAATACCACATGTGTGGCACTTTTTTGCAGCCTAACTGCGCTAAGGGGTCCAAAGTCCAATGAGCACCTTTAGGCTTTACAGGGGTGCTTACAATTAGGCACCCCCCAAAATGCCAGGACAGTAAACACACCCCACAAATGACCCCATTTTGGAAAGTAGACACTTCAAGGTATTCAGAGAGGGGCATAGTGAGTCCGTGGCAGGTTTCATTTTTTTTTGTCGCAAGTTAGAAGAAATGGAAACTTTTTTTTTTTTTGTCACAAAGTGTCATTTTCCGCTTACTTGTGACAAAAAATAATATCTTCTATGAACTCACTATGCCTCTCAGTGAATACTTTGGGATGTCTTCTTTCCAAAATTGGGTCATTTGGGGGTTATTTATACTATCCTGGAATTCTAGCCCCTCATGAAACATGACGGGGTCAGAAAAGTCATAGATGCTTGAAAATGGGAAAATTCACTTTTTGCACCATAGTTTGTAAACGCTATAACTTTTACCCAAACCAATAAATATACACTGAATGGTTTTTTTTTTAATCAAAAACATGTTTGTCCACATTTTTCGCGCTGCATGTATACAGAAATTTTACTTTATTTGAAAAATGTCAGCACAGAAAGTTAAAAAAAAACATTTTTTTGCCAAAATTCATGTCTTTTTTGATGAATATAATAAAAAGTAAAAATCGCAGCAGCAATCAAATAGCACCAAAAGAAAGCTTTATTAGTGACAAGAAAAGGAGCCAAAATTCATTTAGGTGGTAGGTTGTATGAGCGAGCAATAAACCGTGAAAGCTGCAGTGGTCTGAATGGAAAAAAAGTGGCTGGTCCTTAAGGGGTGTAAAGCCCACGGTCCTCAAGTGGTTAAAGATCGTTCAAAAAATTTACACATTTTTTCAAAATTGATTACTTTTTAGTATAATTAAAATCTATGTGGTATGTGATCTCAAAGGGAATGGCACATTTTCCATGATGTTTTTTAATCACTCCAGCATTGTGCATTCCCTGTGTCACCCAGCCTAAGTTGGCGAGCCCCAAAAGAAAAATTGCCAAACCTCATGTGCTACAGGCCACATTGTTAGAGAGACTGTGGCAAGTTGACAACTAAGGATCTAAATGAAGGGGATCAAACTGGTTAAGAAGCTACATACAAGGGACTGATTGTATGAAAGTTTGCAAAGTTGTAATAACCAGAACATAACTTACTGTAGCTTTCTGAACTCAATGAATACTTTATGCTCATGTGAGATTCATCCCACATGTTGACCGGTGCCATAATAGGCAGCACTACTCATTGTCTGATGTAGCCACCAGACCTTATGGGTTTAGGTACTACAGAGGCATACATTCAAAAAAGGCACCGATAAATTTGGGTTCTGGATAATGCTGCTAGTAGAATAGCCTTTCTCAACCTTTTTACCCTGGATACACCTCCAGAACCGCTGTACAATTAACAACTGCAATTGTAATAATCACAAATACTTTCTGTTTTATGAAGGCAAACTTTTGTTTTGCATGTTATTTTAGTAAGAGTTTTTTTTGGACATTTTAAGCCCCTTACACACTCCTAGGAGTTCTGGCTCTCCATGAGTTTGCTGGCGAGGCCGGATTTGTGGGAAGGCCGAATAGGCACGTGCCTAGGGCGGAGCCAAGGATGGGGCGGGTTGACAAGCAGTCAACCTGCCAACCAGTGTCCTCACTGCCGCTGACACTATTCCCCACAGTAATGAAGTGCGAGTGCCATGCATGTCTGCAGACTGCAGCCACCCCTGCTTTGCTCTGCACACAGTAGCATATCTGTGTGTGCAGCAGCAGTGGCTACAGACAGGGACAGAGCAGGCAGCTTTGCTAATTTAAGCATGACAAGAGCAGAGGTTGCATAACTACAGCCCTGCCCGCTGTCATTCTCTAGACGTCAAATGGTAAGGCTGCCCCGCTTCCTCCCCCTTGCTTGTGTGCCCGGGCAATTTGAAGCACGCTACAAGAGTTTTGTTTTCAGCAGACAGGAAGTAAAAAGGAAGCTCATCTCCTCCCCTTCTTTTCCACGTGGCTGCACTACTGCATGCAGAAATTGTACAGCTGCCGGGTCCTCCTGGTGTCACATGTTAAGGGAGTGAGAGAGCATGTCATTATTCAGTGGAGGAGGGGACCCAGGACACCGTAAGTTGATGAAGATGAAGTACTGTGTGTTTTAAACGAGAACTAAACCTAAAAAACTAGCTTAAACAGGATGTACACATTTCTGGGGTTTTTTCCAGCCCCTCCCCCCAGAATGTTCTTGCCCCTCAGTTCCTTAGGACTGTTCTCTGTTATATACTGTAGCTGTCATTCCTCTTAAAAAGCTGCGACTGGGCACAGTCACAGCTATGGCACATGCAATGTTCTATGTGCACAGCACTTCCTCAATCATGCTCTCCAGTGACTGTGCACAGCAGGGACGGCCAGTGAGGTTCTGTGCTTGTGCAATTTGGATTATTTCCCAACTACGCATGTGCAGAATGCTCTGGACCACGCTTGCCTTGCTGTTTGGAAGCATAATGGAGGAGATTGCATGCATGCACCATAGCTGTGATTGAGGACAGTTGCAGCTTTTTAGGTGTGGCTATAGCCGATGGAGAGGAAACTAAAGTAACTGATGGGCCAGGAGCAGTATCCCACCCCTGCCACCGGAAAAAGCCCAAAGTATGTGTAAATCCTATTTTGTTTTTGCTTAGTTCATGTTTTCTGGAATTGTGCAGTGGTGTTTTTTATTCTTTAAAGCACACCTGAGCTGTGTTTAAAACTATGCATTTTTACTTACCTGGGGCTTCTTCCAGCTCCCCGTAATCCTTGAGGCCTCACAGCATTCTCTGGGCCCCCTCCATTCTTTCGCTAGCGGCTCTGTAAGTTTGGCACTCTGACTGCACATGCACAGTCCCACTCACTTGCCCTTCTTAAGTATGCCCCCCATTCCATCCAGGTCCTTTAACTCACACTGTGGCCTCCAGTCCTGGTCCTCACATCCCCCTAATGCATGGGTGGGAGGGGAGGTCATCAGATTACCTATACTGAGTGTGTACAAGCACAACTGTACCGGGTATGTGTAAGTACATACCCAGTAGCACGAAGCAAGTGGCTTTGTGCTACTGGGCATGTACAGACCATACTGGAGCATAATAAGTACAATGGGGTTTATACACAGAGGGAAGTGCAGCCTTGAGGAAGAAGAGGGCCCCAAGCAGCAGTGGCGGGTTCTGAATATGTTCGGAGGGTCCCAGCACTGGAACAGAGGGCCCCAGGAGGATCTACTTTGGTAAGTATCTAATCTTTATTTTGCTAGGGGGGAAAGTGTGTGTAAGCTGGGGGGTGGGGTTGGCTGAGATGCTGTTAGGTTGGTCAAGGGGCGGCTGGTGACAGTGGGCCTTGGGCGGTAAAAAGTAGAAATCCGGCCCTGCTTGCTGGGTAATCTGTAGCTCAAAAACAAATGCTGTAGTCAGCAGTCCCTTTAATTGTTCTTGTTCAGAAGAAGTCCCAAAGGTCAGGGAACAGTTTCAGCATGATGCTTTAGATGGGGAAGTGTCAAATTAGAGAAGCTCATGTTTGGCTTCCCTACACCACAGAACAACTTCCCATGACCTCAAAATGGAATTGCACTTAAACTTACTCTAACTACATAGAATGCTACAAATGTGTCACTGTGGCCACATTTACAATATATTTGTATTTGTTTATTTTGGTTCATAATTATAAGAACTAGAAAACAACACTTAAAGGAAACCTGAAATGAATAGCAAAGAAGTTACTTACATATTTAGTAGTGGGAAGCTTTGCATTCCAGCTACCGCCAGCCACTGTCATCCTCACCTAATAAAGGAAACTACTCAGACTTTTAGGGCCTGATCCAATTGACTTTTTCTCCTAAGTTTTCTTCTTTGAGGAAATTTTTAAAATAACTTTTCAGCACTCAAAAAGTACCAAAAAGTAGATGAAAAAGTACTGTCAAAATTATTCTAAATATGTTCTTGCTTGCTGCTGGTTTAAAGGCAACTTATTGATAAATGTGACAAGATCAGCTAGGAGAAAACTTAGGAGAAAAGGTGAATTGGATCAGGCCCTTAACCACTTCAGGACTCAGCCTTTACCCACCCCTTAAGGACCAGCGCTGATTTAGAACAGCTGTGCTGGGTGGGCTCTGCAGCCCCCAGCACAGATCACACAACAGGCAGAGCGACCAGATCGCCCCCCTTTTTTCCCCACTAGGGGGATGATGTGCTGGGGGGGTCTGATCCTGCCTGCGTGTGGGTGGCGGGGGGGGGGGGGCACCTCAAAGCCCCCTCCACCGCAGGATTTCCCCTCTCCTCCCTCCCTGCCCCGGAGATCAGAGGCTGCACAGGAACGGATCTGTCCTGTGCAGCCTCTAACAGGCTCCTGCCTGTCATGTGACAGCGATCCCTCGGCCGCTGATTGGCCGGGGATCGCTGATCTAGTACAACGCTGCTACTGTTAGCAGCGTTGTAAAAATGTAAACAAAGCAGATAATTTCCGCTTGTGTTTACATTTAGCCTGCGAGCCGCGATCAGCGGCCCGCAGGCTATTCACGGAGCCCCCCGCCGTGAATTGACAGGAAGCAGCCGCTTGCGCGAACGGCTGTTTCCTGATTAATTAGCCTGCAGCAGGCGACGCAGATATGCGTCGCTGGTCCTGCAGCTACCACTTTGCCGACGCGCGTTATGAGTGCGTGGTCGGCAAGTGGTTAAAGTCTAAAATAGATCAATGAGATAAACCTATACTTCCCCCTCACTAAATATTGCAATCAATAATAAAAGACAAGCACAAGGGGTTTCAAAGAAGTTACTGTCATTGTTAAAACATAACCTTTAATTTAATCAACAGGAATACAAATGCAAAAAAAAAAAGTTTGACTTAAAATAATAAAAAAAATAAGTCACAGAGTAATTGAAACAAAGTAACAAGGCATTGCTACATTATTTTAATCAAACCATTATGTCCTCTATTATTATTTTATTGTAAGTCAAACTTTTTTTTGCATTTGTATACCTGTTGATTTGAATAAATACCTAAAGGTAACTTAGATTATTTGGAACTTTTTTGTTATACAGATACGAAAGCATTGCATTATTTGCCTCAGTGCTTCTGCAAGCAGAACATATAACTACCCCCACCCTATTTATCCTAACAAGAACAAGAATACGTGATTCCATGCAGGTGTACATATAAAAAAGGGTGCCGGAGATATCCGCTAGTAGAATATTGTTAAAATTACCAAAATTCAACTACTTCATTAAGATAGTAAAATATCGGTAATTACATAATTTGATTATGACATAACCTAATTCTACTCTCACACAGAACCCTCCCTCAACCGATGCCTAACCCTAACCCCCCCCCCCCCCCCTCCCATGGTGCCTAACCTTACCCCCCCCTTCTCAGTGCCTAAACTTATCCCCCTTGATGCCTAACCTGAAACCCTAAGGACTCCCCACACTACTAACACTAAAGACCCCTAAACCCGGTATTTTCAAAGCCATAGGGTCAGCAATGTTAAAAGCCGCAATTAGAGGTTATAAATGGTAAATAGTGGCTATAAATGGCTAAATAGATGTTCTAAGCGCTACAGTAGGATGCAAAAATGTGGGCAACCTTGTTTATCATCATGATTTTCCTGTATAAATCGTTGGTTGTTACGATAAAAAATGTCACTTAAATATATCATATAGAAGACACACACAGTTATATTTGAGAAGTGAAATTAAGTTTATTGGATTTACAGAAAGTGTGCAATAATTGTTAGGCAGGTGCATAAATTTGGGCACCACAAAAAAGAAATGAAATCAATATTTAGTAGATCCTCCTTTTGCAGAAATTGCAGCCTCTAAACGTTTCCTGTAGGTTCCAATGAGATTCTGGATTTTGGTTAAAGGTATTTTGGACCATTTCTCTTTACAAAACATCTCTAGTTCATTCTGGTTTGATGGCTTCCGAGCATGGACAGCGCTCTTTAACTCAAACCACAGATTTTTAATTATATTCAGGTCTGGGGACTAAGATGGCCATTCAAGAATGGTGTACTTGTTCCTCTGCATGAATGCCTTGGTGGATTTTGAGCAGTGTTTAGGGTCGTTGTCTTGTTGAAAAATCCAACCCTGGCACAGCTTCAGCTTTGTCACTGATTCCTGGACATTGGTCTCCAGAATCTGCTTATACTGAGTGGAATTCATGTGTCCCTCAACTTTGACAAGATTCCCAGTCCCTGCACTGGCCACACAGCCTCACAGCATGATAGAACTACCACCATATTTTACTGTAGGTAGCAGGTGTTTTTCTTGAAATGCTGTTTTTTTTCCTCCATGCATAATGACCCTTGTTATGCCCAAATAACTCATTTTTAGTTTCATCAGTCCACAGCACCTTATTCCAAAATAAAACTGTCTTGTCCAAATGTGCTTTAGCACACCTCAAGCAGCTCTGTTTCTGCTGTGGGCGGAGAAAAGGCATCCTCTGCATCACTCTCGCATACAGCATTTCCTTGTGTAAGGTGCGCAGAATGGTTGAATGATGCACAGTGACTCCATCTGCAGCAAAATTATGTTGTAGGTATTTGGTGCTGGTCTGTGGGTTGACTCTGACTGTTCTCACCATTCGTCGCTTCCTTTTATCTGAGATTTATCTTGGTCTGCCACTTCGAGCCATAACTTGAACTGAGCCTGTGGTCTTCCATTTCCTCAATATGTTCCTAACTGTAAAAACAGAAAGCTGAAATATTTGAGACAATTCCTGTATCCTTCCCTAAACCTAAATGGTGAACAATCTTTGTCTTCAGGCCATTTGAGAGTTTTTTTGAGACCCCCATGTTGCTACTCTTCAGAGAAAATTCGTAGAGGAGGGAAACTTACAATTGACCCCCTTAAATACTATTTCTCATAATTGGATTCACCTGTGTATGTAGGTCAGGGGTCACTGAGCTTACCAAGCCAATTTCAGCTCCAATAATTAGTTCTAAAAGTTTTGGAATCAATAAAATGACAACAGTGCCCAAATGTATGCACCTGCCTAATTTTATTTAAACAATTATTGTGCAATTTCTGTAAATCCAATAAACAATGTCACTTCTCAAATATCACTGTGTGTGTCTCTTATATGGTATATTTAACTGACATTTTTATCATAATAACCAACGATTTATACAGGAAAATCATGATGATTAACAAGGTTCCTCAAACTTTCACATCCCACTGTATAAGGCGTGGTGCCCAGTATGTTATTGGGCACGTCCGGATGCCTATATTACCATTTATAGCCGCTAGTCACCTTTCAGGGTCTTTTTTACCTGCTTCGCCTAGACATAGCAAGTGTGAGGGAAGTGGTAGACATTCTTTGCCTACTTCATATTTACTGTACAACCAGCCCTTTTCCTGTCTTACTGATATATTTTCCAAAAGAAAACCCTCAACAATACTCAACAAGTTCTACAATATTACAAAGCTGAGCCTGATTTACAGTGTACATTTTCTCCAGGCTGGTGATAGTTGGGGACAAATGTGACTCGCTGATCTGGCTTTTTAAAACTTTCAAAAACTAGTAAAAATATTGGGCTGTGGACTGTGGTTTGGAAGATGGGTTAGAAGGGCAGATAATATTGGTGATAGTTGGAGGGAGAGAATCTATAGAGCAGGCTTTCTCAACTAGGGTTCTATGGAACCCCATTGTTCCTTGAGCATCCTGCAGGGTTTCTCCAGCATTTCTTTTTTTCCAGTGACATAGAACATAGGAAGAGATTTTTGCTTTAAAACCTCTCCGTGTCCTCTTCACCAGAGCCATTTTTAGACATAGAGAAATTAGGCAGATGCCTTCGGTGACAGCTGCCCGAGGGGGCACTAAGAGCTATTCTTAGCAGAATGGCTTCAATTCTGGTAGGCTTAACGTTTGTTTTACCACATACACAGTATTGTACAACATGCGGTAAAAGCAGTTTGCTATTATGGTAGATTTTAGTCATAATTTACTGTATGCTATAAATTAGGTCATATATTGTGCGTTATTTCACCGAAAAAGAGAATTCTCAGGAAAAATAGGGGGCATGATAGCAAATAATGTGTATGCATTTTGCAGTTTTTAGTGGAGTTCCTATTGCTAATTTAGTGGTGTTCCTATTCTGGCTGTGTAATAGAAAAGAATAGTGTAGAAATAAAACTCCAAATATTTTATAGATTTTCTTTTATAGCGGAGGCCTATAAATATACTTTCCATAAGTTGCTACATAATCATATACCCCCTCCCCCCCCCCCCCCTCCAAAAAAAAAAAGAAAAAAAAGACTCAGTTTTCAGAAATGCAGAAAAATCTTTCAAAATTGCTAAAGAAAAACCCCTGGAAAATATCGATTGCAGTATTTTACCAACAAAAATATATTTACTGCACATAGCTACCAGAATTGAGGCCAATTTGCTTTATGGAATTTCTATACACAACTACTAGTTCCATTGAAACAAGGATGAATAGTAATTTTAACACCTAAATGGGCACTACTGATTAACATAACAAAGACTGTTTAATAATGAATAGCAGGTACTGTTCATTAGCTAATTAAGCTGTAATAGTTTTGATTTGGTCTCTATTGACTGTTGCCTCCTTTGGATTTCCAGGGAGTTTGTATGTTCTCCCTGTGTCTGCGTAGGTTTACTCTGGGCACTCCAGTTTTCTCCCACATCCCTAAAACATAGAGATAAGTTAGCTGGCTTCCTCCTAAAAACTGGTCCTAGACTATTATGGACACATGACTATGGTAGGGATTAGATTGTGAGCAGTTAGGAAAGGGGAGGATGGCTGCAGGCAACAGCTGTCTTGCCTTGGGCACCAAAATGGTCAGAAACAGTCCTGCTCTTCACTCATTTTATTGTCTGCCCATCCAAGTGCTAGCTTACCTTCTTCTTGACCACAGTCATTTGACTGTTGCGTTGCATTATCATCATGCTATGCTGTGATCACAACTTGTTCACCACAGTCATCTGATTGTTGAGTTACATTGCCATTATGTTGTGCAGTTGAAAAAATATGAGGGATGTCAGATCTGAGGGTGGCTATAGAGTTGAAGAGGAAGTAGAGAACTTAAAGAGACACTGAAGCGGAAAAAAAAATATGACATAGTGAATTGGTTGTGTACTATGAATAATTACTAGAAGATTAGCAGCAAAGAAAATATTCTCATATTTTTATTTTCAGGTATATAGTGTTTTTTCTAACATTGCATCATTCTATAATATGTGCAGATTACACAACACTCAGCATTCAAAATGATTCTTTCAGAGCAGTCTGTGAACTAATGACCTCTCCTCTGGCAGAGAAAAAGTAAATAGTTCACTAACACTTGAGATAATAAAAGTCAGAAAAAAGCCCTCTCCACGACTTTGAAAGTCATAGAGATTAATGGCTTTTTTGCATAGAGATAACAACTGGAGTTTCTTAACTCTTCCTGTACTGGAAACAATTAGACTGATGTATCTGATCTTAATGTTTTATTTCTTAGCTGTACTACACATACAAATCATAATATCATAATTTTTTTTTCGCTTCAGTGTCTCTTTAAGATACATAACCAATGTGCTCATACCAGTCTCTGGAGGAAGATGTGGCTGCACATTAATGAAAAGCACTACAGTCGTGCACTATAAGGGTGCAAAATGACAGGCAGTACTAAAAGGGCAGGGGCAGTATAATAAAGAAAAATATGATGGAGGCACTAAATTAAGGGGAAAATAAAATGAGCATAAAAGGCACAAAAATAAGGAAACAGTTTAATAGGGAGAACTATTTTAAAAAGCACTATTTAGGAAGCACTATAATGAAACATGCAAAATAAGCACCCTGTGAAGGAGGAACAAGGAATAGGATGAAAAGAAGGAGACTGTTACAATATAAGTTTTTAACCACATCCACTTTTGTTTTTAAATCTTTTTATTGTGGCACATATACAACGTATACTACATATCATATACATTTGTTCCGACAAGCATATGCTCTACCTTAGGCCACTTCCCTTTTTCCTAAGACCAAAATGCACTCCTACTAGGTATCCTAAAACACACTGCCTCAATTTGTTGTATACTACCCCTCCTCTTGTTTTCCCCCTATTGCCTTTAGATTGTAAGCCCGCAAGGGCAGGCCTCTCTCCCCCTTTTGTGTCTAGGAAATCATTATACATTTTATTTATCATGTTACTTTTATCACTGTCATTACCACTTCTGTATTTTGCATTCTGTATTTTGTATCATTTTTGTATTTTGTCACTAATTATGTATCTGTATTGTCTGTATTATTATGTACCCCATGTTTGTTTCTTACTTTGTACAGCGCCACGGAATATGCTGGCGCTTTATAAATCAATAGTAGTAATAATAATAATAATAATACATCAATAGCAATAAATGACTGGCCACATTTTAACAATAAAAATACCCACATCCACTTAAGGACCAGGCTATGCAGGTTGGATCTGTGCTGCGTGGGTTCTCCAGCCCACAGCACAGATCGTATAATAGCTAGGGCGACCAGACTTCCCCCCTTTTTTCCCCACTAGGGGGATGTCCTGCAGGGGGGGACTGATCGCCGCCGGCTTGCTGCTTGCAGCGGGGGGGCTCCTCAAAGCCCCCCTCCGCAGCGATATCGGGCCTCCCTGTGCTTACCTCCCTCCCCTCCGTCCCCTGGGCGGCACAGGACGGCGATGCGTCCTGCGCCGCCTCTGATAGGCTTCAGCCTATCAGATGCCGGCGATCCCCGGCAAATCAGAGCAGCGCCGTATGATGTAAACAGCAGGGATTTCTTCCCCGCTTGTTTACATTTAGCCTGCGAGCCGCGATCGGCGGCTCGCAGACTGTTCATGGAGACACCCTCCGTGAAGCGGCCGTTTTCATGGGAAACCACTTGCGACCTGCCGACGCCTGCCGACGCCTATCAGCGTTAGGCGGTCGTTAAGTGGTAAAGACCATGCTTTCTGCAAAATAAATCTTTATTTACAAAGTATAGCTTTTATGAAGGGGTCTCTGAGATTTATGGAACATTAAGTGATCGTGCCCACCTTTATGTAAATTGAGCACAGCAGGAGCATGTTCAATTTTGGGATGATCAGGCCCGGATTTACATCACAGGAGCCTATAGGCACAGATGTCCTGGCAGCCTAGACTTCACCCTCCGTGAACCTACTAATCCCCGCCGAACCGCACTACTTTCCTTGCCCATCATCGCTTGCTACAGGTGTCCCTTAGCATTAGGTAGCTAGAGGCACATTCAGTGTTAAGTAGTTAGTGGTGCCCCCGACTAGTGTTGGGCGAACATCTAGATGTTCGGGTTCGGGCCGAACAGGCCGAACATGGCCGCGATGTTCGGGTGTTCGACCCGAACTCCGAACATAATGGAAGTCAATGGGGACCCGAACTTTTGTGCTTTGTAAAGCCTCCTTACATGCTACATACCCCAAATTTACAGGGTATGTGCACCTTGGGAGTGGGTACAAGAGGAAAAATTTTTTAGCAAAAAGAGCTTATAGTTTTTGAGAAAATCGATTTTAAAGTTTCAAAGGGAAAACTGTCTTTTAAATGCGGGACATGTCTGTTTTCTTTGCACAGGTAACATGCTTTTTGTCGGCATGCAGTCATAAATGTAATACATATAAGAGGTTCCAGGAAAAGGGACCGGTAACGCTAACCCAGCAGCAGCACACGTGATGGAACAGGAGGAGGGTGGCGCAGGAGGAGAAGGCCACGCTTTGAGACACAACAACCCAGGCCTTGCATGAGGACAAGAAGCGTGCGGATAGCAATTTGCATTTTGTCGCCATGCAGTCATAAATGTAATACAGATGAGAGGTTCAATAAACAGGGACCGGAAACGCTAACCCATCACAGATGTTCATTGTTCATGTTACTTGGTTGGGGTCCGGGAGTGTTGCGTAGTCGTTTCCAATCCAGGATTTATTCATTTTAATTTGAGTCAGACGGTCTGCATTTTCTGTGGAGAGGCGGATACGCCGCCGATTTGTGACGATGCCTCCGGCAGCACTGAAACAGCGTTCCGACATAACGCTGGCTGCCGGGCAAGCCAGCACCTCTATTGCGTACATTGCCAGTTTGTGCCAGGTGTCTAGCTTCGATACCCAATAGTTGAAGGGTGCAGATGGATTGTTCAACACAGCTACGCCATCTGACATGTAGTCCTTGACCATCTTCTCCAGGCGATCGGTGTTGGAGGTGGATCTGCACGCTTGCTGTTCTGTGTGCTGCTGCATGGGTGTCAGAAAATTTTCCCACTCCAAGGACACTGCCGATACCATTCCCTTTTGGGCACTAGCTGCGGCTTGTGTTGTTTGCTGCCCTCCTGGTCGTCCTGGGTTTGCGGAAGTCAGTCTGTCGGCGTACAACTGGCTAGAGGAGGGGGAGGATGTCAATCTCCTCTCTAAAGTCTCCACAAGGGCCTGCTGGTATTCTTCCATTTTGACCTGTCTGGCTCTTTCTTCAAGCAGTTTTGGAACATTGTGTTTGTACCGTGGATCCAGAAGGGTATAAAACCAGTAATTGGTGTTGTCCAGAATGCGCACAATGCGTGGGTCGCGTTCAATGCAGTCCTAGGCTGAAGAGGTCATAGCCTAGGGTCACAAAACCTGTTTATTTGGGCAATTTCAATGGTGGCGAGTCTGACGTACATAAATCGCAGCAATGGCCGTTAGCAACGTCTGAATCTCACGAAATGTCTCATGCAGGTAGAAGACAAATTGTTAGACTTGGGCTCCAAAGATGGGTTCCCTACATCTCTGCAAAACAGAGTTACAGGGCTCCAAATTTGGTAAAATCCCCCATAGGCTTTCATTGGGCCTCCTATTTACAGTTCCAAAATCTCACATCTTTTCAAAGGGCAATTACTCAGCAGTACCAAATTTTCTAGCATTGTAGAGACCCTTAGGGGGAACATGACTGGTGAGTTTCGGGCCCCTAGGCCGAAGAGGTCATAGCCTAGGGTCACAAAAACCTGTTTATTTGGGCTATTTCAATGGTAGTGATGGTGGCGTACATAAATCTCAGCAATGGCCGTTAGCAAAGTCTGAATCTCACAAAATGTCTCATGCAGGTAGAAGACATATTGTTAGACTTGGATTCCAAAGATGGGGTCCCTACATCTCTGCAAACCAGAGTTACAGGGGTCCAAAATTGGTAAAATCCCCCATAGGATTGCATTGCCTCCCTATTTCACTTTCCAAAATCTCACATCTTTTCAAAGGGCAATGGCTCAGCAGTACCAAATTTTCTAGCATTGTAGGGACCCTTAGGGGGAACATGACTGGTGAGTTTCGGGCCCCTAGGCCGAAGAGGTCATAGCCTAGGGTCACAAAAACCTGTTTATATGGGCTATTTCAATGGTAGTGATGGTGGCGTACATAAATCTCAGCAATGGCCGTTAGCAAAGTCTGAATCTCACGAAATGTCTCATGCAGGTAGAAGACATATTGTTAGACTTGGATTCCAAAGATGGGGTCCCTACATCTCTGCAAACCAGAGTTACAGGGGTCCAAAATTGGTAAAATCCCCCATAGGATTGCATTGCCTCCCTATTTCACTTTCCAAAATCTCACATCTTTTCAAAGGGCAATGGCTCAGCAGTACCAAATTTTCTAGCATTGTAGGGACCCTTAGGGGGAACATGACTGGTGAGTTTCGGGCCCCTAGGCCGAAGAGGTCATAGCCTAGGGTCACAAAAACCTGTTTATTTAGGCTATTTCAATGGTAGTGATGGTGGCGTACATAAATCTCAGCAATGGCCGTTAGCAAAGTCTGAATCTCACGAAATGTCTCATGCAGGTAGAAGACATATTGTTAGACTTGGATTCCAAAGATGGGGTCCCTACATCTCTGCAAACCAGAGTTACAGGGGTCCAAAATTGGTAAAATCCCCCATAGGATTGCATTGCCTCCCTATTTCACTTTCCAAAATCTCACATCTTTTCAAAGGGCAATGGCTCAGCAGTACCAAATTTTCTAGCATTGTACGGACCCTTAGGGGGAACATGACTGGTGAGTTTCGGGCCCCTAGGCCAAAGAGGTCATAGCCTAGGGTCACAAAAACCTGTTTATTTGGGCTATTTCAATGGTAGTGATGGTGGCGTACATAAATCTCAGCAATGGCCGTTAGCAAAGTCTGAATCTCACGAAATGTCTCATGCAGGTAGAAGACATATTGTTAGACTTGGATTCCAAAGATGGGGTCCCTACATCTCTGCAAACCAGAGTTACAGGGGTCCAAATTTGGTAAAATCCCCCGTAGGATTGCATTGCCTCCCTATTTCACTTTCCAAAATCTCACATCTTTTCAAAGGGCAATGGCTCAGCAGTACCAAATTTTCTAGCATTGTAGGGACCCTTAGGGGGAACATGACTGGTGAGTTTCGGGCCCCTAGGCCGAAGAGGTCATAGCCTAGGGTCACAAAAACCTGTTTATTTGGGCTATTTCAATGGTAGTGATGGTGGCGTACATAAATCTCAGCAATGGCCGTTAGCAAAGTCTGAATCTCACGAAATGTCTCATGCAGGTAGAAGACATATTGTTAGACTTGGATTCCAAAGATGGGGTCCCTACATCTCTGCAAACCAGAGTTACAGGGGTCCAAAATTGGTAAAATCCCCCATAGGATTTCATTGCCTCCCTATTTCACTTTCCAAAATCTCACATCTTTTCAAAGGGCAATGGCTCAGCAGTACCAAATTTTCTAGCATTGTAGGGACCCTTAGGGGGAACATGACTGGTGAGTTTCGGGCCCCTAGGCCGAAGAGGTCATAGCCTAGGGTCACAAAAACCTGTTTATTTGGGCTATTTCAATGGTAGTGATGGTGGCGTACATAAATCTCAGCAATGGCCGTTAGCAAAGTCTGAATCTCACGAAATGTCTCATGCAGGTAGAAGACATATTGTTAGACTTGGATTCCAAAGATGGGGTCCCTACATCTCTGCAAACCAGAGTTACAGGGGTCCAAAATTGGTAAAATCCCCCATAGGATTGCATTGCCTCCCTATTTCACTTTCCAAAATCTCACATCTTTTCAAAGGGCAATGGCTCAGCAGTACCAAATTTTCTAGCATTGTAGGGACCCTTAGGGGGAACATGACTGGTGAGTTTCGGGCCCCTAGGCCGAAGAGGTCATAGCCTAGGGTCACAAAAACCTGTTTATTTGGGCTATTTCAATGGTAGTGATGGTGGCGTACATAAATCTCAGCAATGGCCGTTAGCAAAGTCTGAATCTCACGAAATGTCTCATGCAGGTAGAAGACATATTGTTAGACTTGGATTCCAAAGATGGGGTCCCTACATCTCTGCAAACCAGAGTTACAGGGGTCCAAATTTGGTAAAATCCCCCGTAGGATTGCATTGCCTCCCTATTTCACTTTCCAAAATCTCACATCTTTTCAAAGGGCAATGGCTCAGCAGTACCAAATTTTCTAGCATTGTAGGGACCCTTAGGGGGAACATGACTGGTGAGTTTCGGGCCCCTAGGCCGAAGAGGTCATAGCCTAGGGTCACAAAAACCTGTTTATTTGGGCTATTTCAATGGTAGTGATGGTGGCGTACATAAATCTCAGCAATGGCCGTTAGCAAAGTCTGAATCTCACGAAATGTCTCATGCAGGTAGAAGACATATTGTTAGACTTGGATTCCAAAGATGGGGTCCCTACATCTCTGCAAACCAGAGTTACAGGGGTCCAAAATTGGTAAAATCCCCCATAGGATTTCATTGCCTCCCTATTTCACTTTCCAAAATCTCACATCTTTTCAAAGGGCAATGGCTCAGCAGTACCAAATTTTCTAGCATTGTAGGGACCCTTAGGGGGATCATGACTGGTGAGTTTTGCCACTGCTGACTGAGCCATTGCCCTTTGAAATGGTGTGAGATTTTGGAACGGTAAATAGGAGGCCCAATGAAATCCTATGGGGGATTTTACCAATTTTGGACCCCTGTAACTCTGGTTTGCAGAGATGTAGGGACCCCATCTTTGGAATCCAAGTCTAACAATATGTCTTCTACCTGCATGAGACATTTCGTGAGATTCAGACGTTGCTAACGGCCATGGCTGCGATTTATGTACGCCACCATCACTACCATTGAAATAGCCCAAATAAACAGGTTTTTGTGACCCTAGGCTATGACCTCTTCGGCCTAGGGGCCCGAAACTCACCAGTCATGTTCCCCCTAAGGGTCCCTACAATGCTAGAAAATTTGGTACTGCTGAGCCATTGCCCTTTGAAAAGATGTGAGATTTTGGAAAGTGAAATAGGGAGGCAATGCAATCCTATGGGGGATTTTACCAATTTTGGACCCCTGTAACTCTGGTTTGCAGAGATGTAGGGACCCCATCTTTGGAATCCAAGTCTAACAATATGTCTTCTACCTGCATGAGACATTTCGTGAGATTCAGACTTTGCTAACGGCCATTGCTGAGATTTATGTACGCCACCATCACTACCATTGAAATAGCCCAAATAAACAGGTTTTTGTGACCCTAGGCTATGACCTCTTCGGCCTAGGGGCCCAAAACTCACCAGTCATGTTCCCTCTAAGGGTCCCTACAATGCTAGAAAATTTGGTACTGCTGAGCCATTGCCCTTTGAAAAGATGTGAGATTTTGGAAAGTGAAATAGGGAGGCAATGAAATCCTATGGGGGATTTTACCAATTTTGGACCCCTGTAACTCTGGTTTGCAGAGATGTAGGGACCCCATCTTTGGAATCCAAGTCTAACAATATGTCTTCTACCTGCATGAGACATTTCGTGAGATTCAGACTTTGCTAACGGCCATTGCTGAGATTTATGTACGCCACCATCACTACCATTGAAATAGCCCAAATAAACAGGTTTTTGTGACCCTAGGCTATGACCTCTTTGGCCTAGGGGCCCGAAACTCACCAGTAATGTTCCCCCTAAGGGTCCCTACAATGCTAGAAAAATTGCCACTGCTGAGTAATTGCCCTTTGAAAAGATGTGAGATTTTGGAACTGTAAATAGGAGGCCCAATGAAAGCCTATGGGGGATTTTACCAAATTTGGAGCCCTGTAACTCTGGTTTGCAGAGATGTAGGGACCCCATCTTTGGAGCCCAAGTCTAACAATATGTCTTCTACCTGCATGAGACATTTCGTGAGATTCAGACGTTGCTAACGGCCATTGCTGCGATTTATGTACGTCAGACTCGCCACCATTGAAATTGCCCAAATAAACAGGTTTTGTGACCCTAGGCTATGACCTCTTCGGCCTAGGACTGCATTGAACGCGACCCACGCATTGTGCACATTCTGGACAACACCAATTACTGGGTTTATACCCTTCTGGATCCACGGTACAAACACAATGTTCCAAAACTGCTTGAAGAAAGAGCCAGACAGGTCAAAATGGAAGAATACCAGCAGGCCCTTGTGGAGACTTTAGAGAGGAGATTGACATCCTCCCCCTCCTCTAGCCAGTTGTACGCCGACAGACTGACTTCCGCAAACTCAGGACGACCAGGAGGGCAGCAAACAACACAAGCCGCAGCTAGTGCCCAAAAGGGAATGGTATCGGCAGTGTCCTTGGAGTGGGAAAATTTTCTGACACCCATGCAGCAGCACACAGAACAGCAAGCGTGCAGATCCACCTCCAACACCGATCGCCTGGAGAAGATGGTCAAGGACTACATGTCAGATGGCGTAGCTGTGTTGAACAATCCATCTGCACCCTTCAACTATTGGGTATCGAAGCTAGACACCTGGCACAAACTGGCAATGTACGCAATAGAGGTGCTGGCTTGCCCGGCAGCCAGCGTTATGTCGGAACGCTGTTTCAGTGCTGCCGGAGGCATCGTCACAGATCGGCGGCGTATCCGCCTCTCCACAGAAAATGCAGACCGTCTGACTCAAATTAAAATGAATAAATCCTGGATTGGAAACGACTACGCAACACTCCCGGACCCCAACCAAGTAACATGAACAATGAACATCTGTGATGGGTTAGCGTTTCCGGTCCCTGTTTATTGAACCTCTCATCTGTATTACATTTATGACTGCATGGCGACAAAATGCAAATTGCTATCCGCACGCTTCTTGTCCTCATGCAAGGCCTGGGTTGTTGTGTCTCAAAGCGTGGCCTTCTCCTCCTGCGCCACCCTCCTCCTGTTCCATCACGTGTGCTGCTGCTGGGTTAGCGTTACCGGTCCCTTTTCCTGGAACCTCTTATATGTATTACATTTATGACTGCATGCCGACAAAAAGCATGTTACCTGTGCAAAGAAAACAGACATTTCCCGCATTTAAAAGACAGTTTTCCCTTTGAAACTTTAAAATCGATTTTCTCAAAAACTATAAGCTCTTTTTGCTAAAAAAATTTTTCCTCTTGTACCCACTCCCAAGGTGCACATACCCTGTAAATTTGGGGTATGTAGCATATAAGGAGGCTTTACAAAGCACGAAAGTTCGGGTCCCCATTGACTTCCATTATGTTCGGAGTTCGGCCATGTTCGGCCCGAACCCGAACATCTAGATGTTCGCCCAACACTACACGTGACCCGTTCGGCCAATCACAGCGCTAGCCGAACGTTCGGGTAACGTTCGGCCATGCGCTCTTAGTTCAGCCATATGGCCGAACAGTTTGGCCGAACACCGTCAGGTGTTCGGCCGAACCCGAACATCACCCGAACAGGGTGATGTTCTGCAGAACCCGAACAGTGGCGAACACTGTTCGCCCAACACTACCCCCGACTGAATGGAGATCTCATCAGTGGAATGCTGAGAACTGGACGAGTAACCTCTCATTTACGCTCTGATCGGGACTCTGCATAGGGAAGGAGGGTGGGAGGGTGAACCACCTTTCCATCAACAGGCGCCTGTAGGCACGTGCCTACAGTGCCTTATGGTAAGTCCGGCCCTGGGGAGGATGTACCCTCGGCCGGTCTCCCTCATTTAAAAACATTTAGGGCGACCAGACTTCCCCCCTTTTAAAATGTGTTCCCTCTAAACCCATGGTGAGTGTTGCAGCAGAATTAAGGCTCACCTATCTGCCGGCATGGCTCCTCCTGTGTCCTGTGGCTTCTCTCTATCACCACCGGTGCACCTGTACCCCTGGGAAATGATAATATGTACGTGGTCACGTATTTGCCACAGGGTTCGGGGTACAGGCACCCGGCGGTGTTAGAGAAAGGACACGAGGAGGTATCTCTGTGGGTAGGTGATATTCCTGCTCCTCCAATACTCTGCATAGCCTGGGGGCACACAAAGCTGGGGAGACACCTTGGGGGCCAGCAGACAGAGGGGATCCACTGATTTTCATATACATTTTATGCTGAAATCTCTTAGAAATCTGTAGTGTGTGGGCAGCTCAAAAATCCCTCTCCGATCAGATTCGATCAAAGAGGGTCTATCAGATGGTCAGATCTGGTGGGCATTGTTTAATGCAGCCTTTCTCAACCTTTTTACCCTGGAGGAACCCTGTAAATAACTTTTGGATCTCAAGGAACCCCTGCAAACAATTTTTTGGTCTCGAGGAACCCCTACATTTATTTTTCAGGAGGCATGGTCTTAAAGTAGGTTAGGCTGCTAATTTCACTATCTCCTATTACACTGCCACTCATTATACTGTCTCCTGACTCCCCAATTTAGTGCTTTTTGTTACAGTACCACCTATTATAGTATGCTCTATTATACTTCCCCCACGATGGGGGAAAATGCCAAGGAACCCCTGCAGAGTCCTCAAGGAACCCTGGGGTTCCAGGGAACCCTGGTTGAGAAAACCTGGTTTAATGCATGGCCACCTGAATTTTTATAATCTGTTGCAGTGGGGGCGGGGGGGGGGGGGGGGGGGTTTGAGGGACTTCTACAGGCTACTTGACTCTGATATATACATGGTAGTGTATGTGTGTGTGTGTGTGTGTGTGTGTGTGTGTGTGTGTGTGTGTGTGTGTGTGTGTGTGTGTGTGTGTGTGTGTGTGTGTGTGTGTGTGTGTGTGTGTGTGTGTGTACGTGGGTGGCTTACACCATGCTTATGAATTCTGATATCTGAAGGGAAATTAAATACACAATGCTATTTTTTAAATGTTGGGGGCTACCTATGGGCTTGGACACAGTGTCACATTGCTGTCCGATGCAAGTGCCAGTACATTTTACAGAAATTGCTGTATTTTATTAACTCTCTGATGTCCCCATGTATTGTACTCTGATATGCCTTAGCACAGCATCACAACAGCTACACAAGTCTGTGGAGGTGAGGGTAGAATGTATACACAACCACACTGAGAGTCATTTAGGAAGAGAATGGTGATCAACACATGATAAATGGAAACTAATGCTCAACAGAGCTGTACATAAAAGAGTGGGTTTGCTGTACATGGATGATACACATGGAAGAGGGGGCTGTACATGGAATGGGACAGAAGAAAGGAGAGCCACAAAATTATTGGCCTAGGGACATAAAAAGTATAAATCCGGTCTTGCCAAAGTACATGTCAGAACCTTTACATCAATTAATCAATGCCATACTCATATAAGTATGTAAACCCAGCTGGACTGGATTTACTGACCGGCTCCAATAGAATCTATACAAGCTGGGAGTTGTTGAGAACACTGCATAGAACCTATTACCCTACTTTTCAGACAGAATCAAATTTAAACATTTATATGCAGCAATAGGCAATTGGATTTGGATTTTAGTCTGGCAAGAATGAAAGCTGTACAATTGTACTCCTGCAACTAGAAAGTATATGTTAAAGTGAAATTACAATTTCATTCAAAAATAAAAAAAGCAGTCTCTTCAGTGAAGCCCTACAAATGGATAGGATTTATATCACATGGCTTTTCAAACTGCTTACCTTGATTCTGAGCACACACCCATCCATCCCCTCCACCATGTTTGTTGGGGTGTATTCAGCAAAATACGGTAAAGTAGCTTTGCCCTTTGGGAAATACACCCCAAACTATAAGGTTGGGAGAGTTCATGTTACACCCAGTTACAGCAGATGTGGAAAACAATGACCTAGACCTCTTTCTTTCCTCAGTTTATTGCTCAAGCAGGAGAGGTGATACCTGTCCTGTCTGTACTGAAGCACAAAGTACAGATTCCAAGCTAGAAAACTAGTGCATTCCGTGTTTATAGTCAGTTTCAGACATTGATAACTGGCTGCAAATTGGTATGTGAACAAATCATTAAACTACAAAAACATTTTGTGCATTTCTGATACATGTGTATAGCAAATTGTGAGAGAGCAACTTCACTTCACATACTGCTGTATTTGTGTGCATATCCCATATAAGACATGGTAGATCTTGGAACGTTTATCAGTGAACTGACGAAAATGAAAGTAGAACAGTGGAATTCCCAGACCTGTCTGAAGACTGGGAAATTTCAGTCTCTGCAGCTGGACAATGGGGATTAGCTGTTAAACTATTTATAATGGAAATGCATCTCCCAGAAATGACCTCACTTAGTCAATGTAAGGTGTTTATATTGGCACATACACCGGTATCTTGGTCCGAAATTTCCAGGACTGCAACCTTTATCTAAAACCTGTGAAAATAATGGTTTGTTTCTGAATTGAAATTGAAAGCAGAAACATTTATGATTGATTTAAAGAGAACCTGAGGCGCAAATAACTACAAATATCATATACTTGCCTAAAATGCATAGCATTTTAGTACGGAGGCTTTTTGGTCTCTTTCAGCCCCTTACACACTCCTATGAGTCCTGGTTCACCTTGAGCTTGCTGGGCAATCTGTAACTCTGGGTGTTTTAAGTCCTACTCTGTAGAGCCACACTAATCCATGCCATGCGCTGATGAGGATCAACGAATCCGAAACAGTCTGTATGCATGTTGGATTAGTTTGGCTCTGTAATAGTAACAAGCTGACACATCATTGCATGCCAGCAGTTCTGGAGTTGTGTGTAGCTATCAGGGACATCAAAAAGAACATTTGACTATTCAGCAGTGATGCATTGTGGGACACCTCAGAGCTCACTCCAACATAAATGATTGCAAATACCTTCTGCTTAAAGGGGAACTTCAGCCTAAACAAACATACTGTCATCAAGTTACATTAGTTATGTTAATTAGAATAGATAGGTAATATAATCTCTTACCCACCCTGTTTTAAAAGAACAGGCAAATGTTTGTGATTCATGGGGCCTGCCATCTTTGTCATGGGGAAGCCATCTTTTTTGGTTGAAAGGAGGTGACATGGAGCAGGAGACACAGTTCCAACTGTCCTGTGTCCTGATTACCCCTCCCAGCTGCACACGCTAGACTTCAAATGTCAAATTCAAAATGTAAAAAAAAAAAAAATTGATCCAAAACAGCAGAACAAGAACAACAACAGCAGAAATCCCATCATGCTTTGCACAGCATCAGGGGAAAAAAGCCTGGGCAGTTTTCTTCTGTGCAGCTAAAAATGAGGCTTGTATAAGAGAAACAAAGTTCTGATGCTGTGAAACTGTTAAAGAAACACCAAGCCTTTTCAGTGCTGCTGAGTCGATTTTTAGTCCGGAGGTTCACTTTAACCAGTAAATGCACGTAATGAGAAACAGCCTTTCACCACTAAATGCACATAAGAGACAGCCTTTCACCAGTAAATGCACGTAATAAAAGACAGCGTTTCACCACAAAATGCATGTAATAAGAGACAGTGTTTCACCAGTTAATGCACATAATGACAGACAGCCTTTCACCAGTACATGATATACATGTCCCCAGTATATGTAGCCAGGGGTATGTGTGCCCAGTATATGTAGCCAGGGGTATATGTCCCAGTATATGTAGCCAGGGGTATATGTGCCCAGTATATGTAGCCAGGGGTATATGTGCCCAGTATATGTAGCCAGGGGTATATGTCTAAGTATATGTAGGCAGGGGTATATGTGCCCAGTATATGTAGCCAGGGGTATATGTGCCCAGTATATGTAGCCAGGGGTATATGTGCCCAGTATATGTAGCCAGGGGTATATGTGCCCAGTATATGTAGCCAGGGGTATATGTGCCCAGTATATGTAGCCAGGGGTATATGTGCCCAGTATATGTAGCCAGGGGTATATGTGCCCAGTATATGTAGCCAGGGGTATATGTGCCCAGTATATGTAGCCAGGGGTATGTGTGCCCAGTATATATAGCTAGGGGTATGTGTGCCCAGTATATGTAGCCAGGGGTATGTGTTCCCAGTATATGTAGCCAGGGGTATGTGTGCCCAGTATATGTAACCAGGGTTATGTGTGCCCAGTATATGTAGCCAGGGGTATGTGTGCCCAGTATATGTAGCCAGGGGTATGTGTGCCCAGTATATGTAGCCAGGGGTATATGTCTAAGTATATGTAGCCAGAGGTATATGTGCCCAGTATACAGTATGTAGCCAGGGGTATATGTGCCCAGTATATGTAGCCAGGTGTATAGTTGTCCCCAGTGTATAGGTAGCTAGGACTTACCATAGGTGTCCCCAGGCCAGGAGGGGTGGAAGCTGAGAGAAGAGGAAGCCGTGTGGACAGCGGTGGAGAAGGGGGCCGTCTCCCCCCTTCCCTCACCTTTGGGCTCCCACTCTCTGCCTCGCTCCCCCTTCAGATATCAGCTGCTCGCTGGTCAGAAGACTTCCTCTCTTCCCAGCGCGGGAGAGAGAGATCGATCTGTGCGCCGCCACTCTGGTCTGGACTAGACCAGAGCAGCGCACAGATCAGCCGCGCAGGGAAGAGAGTGAGTCTTCTGACGCCAGCCGCTGATATCTGAGGGGGGAGCGAGGCAGAGAGTGGGAGCCCCAAGGTGAGGGAAGGGGGGAGACGGCCCCATTCTCCGCCGCTGTCCACACGGCTTCCTCTTCTCTTCGCTTCCACCCCTCCTGCGGAGGGGGGGCTTTTGCAGGGGCTGACAGCTTGTCAGCTGGGGTTTAAGCCTGGGTAAGCCCCAGTGTAGCGCCGCCACTGCCTCCAGCTGATCGGGCCTCACTCCTCTTCTGTTAATGTCAATAGGAAATTAATACGTCCATGGGATCTGAGAGACAAACTTATATACAAAATATAGCTAAAGCTGTGTGAACACATGAGCACTAAACTCATCTGTGATTGTTGAACATTCCATTTCAAGACCATAGACACTTACATGCAGCAGTGACCACTTTGCCAATACCCTCTTCACTCTTAGGAAGTTTTACTTTGAGATTTTGATACATGGATCAGGGTCAGAAACCCCAAAAAGGTCACCAGGTCCTGGGTGGCTGCTGCACAAGGGGCTGGCTGGACACGGAAGTTAGTGGCTGCATATGGCTTTGCAACTCCTTCCTCCCTCTGTTCCTCTATCTGGTTTTCTTCCTCAGGACATACTTCCTGGAAGTCTTATAAGGTGAAAACACACTGTAGGAAACTGGCAAATAATTTGTGGGAGAGGGGGGCTCTGGAAGGTTGGGAGATACTTTTGGGGGAACTAACAAGCAGGTATATACTTTAGGTGGAGTAGCATTGGAAAGTTGAATAACATCAGGGTATGTTGGAACGTTGGGGTACACCTAAGCAGCAATGGAATGCTCAGCTGTGATATAGAGTGCTGTAATATTTAGAGGCATACGTTGTCCTAGCATAGGGCTAAAAAACAGATGACAGCTCTGGCTGCCACCATGCATAATTACCTGATTGTGCGCCTCATCAAAGCCCCATGCTTGACAGAAAGAATGATGATTGATACACAGTGGACAGTCCTCATAAAATAGTAAACATTTTGGTTGCACTTGTTGCATGGCAGGATATGTGTCACTAGCCAGGTTGCGTCCATAGCCAGGCAGAACAGGAACCAACGATCCACAATAGCACAGATAATCTTATGCAATAACCAAGTAGAACAATGACATCTACAGGCCAGATGTATGAACACCACACTTTCTAAAAATAAAGGGGAGAATAATGTTACATGTAAAACATAATGCCTACCATGTTGATGTTTTAGGAATCCCCTTTTAAAATCTCTGCATATTCCCCTACATAGCTGCACATTAGTTTCTATATTAGCTGGTTATAAAATAAAGTGAATTTGTGACCGAATAACCTGTTTAATATAGCATTTGAATTTTCCACTGGCTTTGCAGTATTTTTGAGCTACCCCTTTCTGCCTTCATACAGTGTAATTACACAGGCATAAATAGCACTCACTTTTATTATTACCAGCTTTGTTGACAGATCTGAATTAAGTACTTACAGATGCCCCACTAGTCAAAATCAAAAACGTATTTCCTTTTCTTATTTACACTGCAGCACAATTCAGCTTCCGTCTATTCAAATCTGAAATGCTGTTTAATTTGAATCCCAGTAAGAGCAAATGAATGTAACAAGCTAGATTCAAAAAATTGACAAAAAAGCGGCGCTATGGGGGTTAACTGAGCTGCAGGTTCCACAATAAGTTCCTCTAACTCTCAGAATTGAATAAAGTAAATTGTAAACGAGGGAACATGCGCTAATGAGATTAAATTATTTTTAATCTCTAGTCTGTAGAATCACAATAAAACATCAATAAAAATAACAATAAAAAAGGTTCAAACGACCGAAATCAATAAACCCACATTCATACCATTCATAACATCCACAAACACTCAAAAGACCATTCACACTAGACCTTATGAAAATGCTCAGGGAGGGGGATAATTCCCAGATCCCGCGTAGGAGGCAAAATATTCCGTGACTAGTATTGCACTCTCGGTAGTTTCAATAAAAGCAACTTCCTATACATAAATCTAAAAGATTAGGGGCAAATTATATTCCTTTGTTAGCGTGATTAAAATTGCCAGCACGCCACTGCTGTATTGTTTCCAATGGAGCCAGTCCTTCATGCATATAGTTAATAGTTTCAGTGCTTTAAGCACAAGTCCTTTGACTCCTTAGAGTATAACTTTATCAGTAAGTTCAATCAAAGTACCTCGATATGGTAAATGCTCGTCTCCCCGTTTCTCAGCTTTGTGCACAGCCGGGAACTTCAAAGCTGACTCTCTCAGTGTAGACTTCAGTGGAGTTAGGCGGCATACGTCACTTCCTGTCACTTCCTGACATCAGATCCAAAGTGGCGCTCGCTCTCCCGAACCACACCGCACATTGTTTCTAATGGTGACGTCACCTTAGAGCTGTAGGAACTTTTTCAATCAACCACAAAAACGCATCGTGTATTCCCAGCATTATGCTGGGAATACACGGGTCGATCCGGCGGCTGATTAGCCACCGGATCGCCCCCCGCCACGTCCCCGCTCATCCACGCGTGCGCACGGATCGATTACCGCTCGTCCCCACCGGCACTCCTTATCAGCTGCTCGATTCCCTGCCATTGTCCGCCGGCGGGGATCGAGCGGGCGGGGGGTCGAGCAGCGTGATCGGACCAGCTGAATATTATCAGCTGGCCGGATCAGCTGCTCGATACATGGTACAGAAACGTACCGTATATTCCCAGCATTAGAGCTGTCAGGCATGAGATTATCTGACTATCTGGTTATCTAGACTGTAAGATACACTGCAGGGACATCCAGTCACCTATACTGGAGGGACATGCTTTCAACAGAATGGCTGAGGAGTAGCGGGGGGGGAGGGGGGGTGGTGGTTCTAAATTTATTGCTCTGTTTGAGGCCCTGCGTGGTCTTAATCCAGCTTTGCATTAGGGCATTCGTTAAGGTAACACCTACGCAAGTATAACTGCAGTATGTACACCATTCCGTGTCACCATTGTACTTGTGCCATGTATTGGTCAGGGTATGCAATCCATAAATTGTTTTCAAGTGTTCCTTGAGACCCATTGTGGTGTATTATTCAGGGCCCTTTTACACTTGCAGGTAATTCCTGCGTTGCATTACTGCGGGGGGCTTTAAAAGAATCGCAAGTCTATGTAGAGCACTATTGGCACACTCTGCCGCAGGGTCATATGATTGTCATTTTTTGTGTTGCGGTGAGATGCGGTAGGGGCATTAAATCGTGCCGCGGCGCAAAAATTTTTTTGTAAAACTGGCCTGAAGGTCATTTTATTGATTCCAAAACCTTCAGAACTAATTATTGAAACTCAAATTGGCTTGGTAAGCTCAGTGACCCCTGACCTACATACACAGGTGAATACAATTATAAGAAAGCGTATTTAAGGGGGTCAATTGTATGTTTCCCTCCTCTTTTAATTTTCTCTGAAGAGTAGCAACATGGGGGTCTCAAAACAACTCTCAAATGACCTGAAGACAAAGATTATTCACCATCATGGTTTAGGGGAAGGATGCAGAAACCTATCTCAGAGATTTAAGCTGTTCGTTTCCACAGGAACATATTGAGGAAATGGAAGACCACAGGCTTAGTTCAAGTTAACGCTCAAAGTGGCAGACCAAGAAAAATCTTGGATAGACAGAAGCGACGAATAGTGAGAACAATCAGAGTCAACCAACAGACCAGCACCAAAGACCTACAACATCATCTTGCTGCAGATGGAGTCACTGTTTATCGTTCAACCAGTCGGCACACTTTACACAAGGAGATGCTCTTTGCTAGAGTGATGCACAGGAAGCTTATTCTTCACCCACAGCACAAACAGAGCCGCTTGAGGTATGCTGCTAAAGCACATTTGGACAAGCCAGCTTTATTTTGGAATAAGGTGCTGTGGACTGATGAAACTAAAATTGAGTTATTTGGGCATAATAAGGGGCGTTATGCATGGAGGAAAAAGAACACAGCATTCCAAGAAAAACACATGCTACCTACAGTAAAATATGGTGGTGGTTCCATCATGCTGTGGGGCTGTGTGACCAGTGCAGGGACTGGGAATCTTGACAAAGTTGAGGGATGCATGGATTCCACTCAGTATCAGCAGATTCTGGAGACCAATGTCCAGGAATCAGTGACAAAGCTGAAGCTGTGCCGGGGCTGGATGTTTTAACAAGACAATGACCCTAAACACTGCTCAAAATCCACTAAGACATTCATGCAGAGGAACAAGTACAACGTTCTGGATTGGCCATCTCAGTCCCCAGACCTGAATATAATTAAAAATCTGTGGTGTGAGTTAAAGAGAGCTGTCTATGCTCGGAAGTAGAGATGGGCCGAACGGTTCGCCGGCGAACGGTTCCAGGCAAACATCTGGTGGTTCGCCTATCCCGGAAGTTCGATTCGCCCCATAATGCTCTATGAGGGTCAACTTTGACCCTCTGCATCACAGTCAGCAGGCGCATTGTAGCCAATCCGGCTATACTAAGCCCTGAAGCCCCACCCCCCTTATATAAGGCAGGCTCCGGCGGCCATTAGCCTCACTCGTGTGCCTGCTAGAGACAGAATAGGGACAGCTGCTGCAGACTTGTTCTCCTAGGGACAGATTAGTCAGGCTCTTGCCTTCTTAGCTTGCTTAGCTGAATCTTATTGCTATAATAGCGCCCCAGAAAAGCTCTTTTCAGAGCTCATCCTGCTCATGTGATCAATTTTTTTTTCTGTGTTTGAAACTGACATTTGTGTTTTTTAGACAGCATTGCTAATTCATACTGTGTGTCCCACTGCCAGCAGCAGCAGCACATTCAGTGACTCACCTCACTGCATATATAACTACCTTTGGGTTAAGTGAACTCACCTCACTGCATATATAACTACCTTTGGGTTGAGTGAACTCACCTCACTGCATATATAACTACCTTTGGGTTGAGTGAACTCACCTTACTGCATATCTACCTTTTCTGTTGAGTGAACTCACCTCACTGCATATACCTAGCTTCCCCCCGAGATGGACAAAATGGACAAACCAGGTAGAGGAAGAGGAAGACCCAGAGGAAGGCCACCTGGCACTGGCAGGTCTGTGCGAGGTGGTGTTGCTGTGATTTCGTGCGGACCTGGACCAAAGTACAGTGCTCAGAAGAAGGCACGTGCCATCACTTCCCAAAATTGTGAGGACGTGCTTGAGTATTTAACACAGAAGACCTCATCTCCCGCAGCCAGTGCTACCAGCGCTAGTACAAGCACCACATCCGCTGCATTTGACACTTCACAGGAGTTCTTTGGTGGTGGTGGTGGTGAAATCACTGATTCACAGCCACTACTGCAACAACAAGAAGAAGGCGCAGGTACACCACCTCATATGTCTGAGTTAGGTGGTGATAGTATGGACGTAATGTGTGAGGAGGGGCATAATGAACCACCTGAAGTTGGTGCAGTTGTTGAGTTGTCTGAGGAAAGCGAAGCTGGGCAGGAGGATTATGATGACGATTATACGGATGCCACGTATGTTCCCAATAGAGGAGATGACCAGGGGGACAGTTCAGAGGGGGAGCCAGAGAGGAGTAGGAGGAGACGACTCCATGATAGAAGCAGAGGGAGCTAATCCTCAGAAACAGCTGGGGGCAGTGTCCGGCGCCATGTATCGCCAGCTATGGCCAGCCAGCCAACATGCCCTTCAACGTCAGCTGCTGATGCCACCATAGCGCCATCACCCCAGGGGGGCTCAGCGGTTTGGAAATTTTTTAACGTGTGTGTCTCAGATCGGAGCAAAGCCATCTGTTGTCTCTGCCAGCAAAAATTGAGCCGTGGAAAGGCCAACTCTCACGTAGGGACAAGTGCCTTACGAAGGCACCTGGAGAGAAGGCACAAACAGCTATGGGAAGAACACCTGAGGAAAAGCAGCACCCCTCAAATGACAAGCCACCCTCCTTCTCCTCTTCCTCCTTCAGGTGCATCGTCTTCATCCGCTTTCTCCCTTGAACCTTCACAGCCACCCTCCTTCACACCGCCTCTGTCCTTGAGCGGTTCCTGCTCCTCTGCCCACAGCAGTAGCCAGGTGTCCGTGAAGGAAGTCTTTGAGCGGAAGAAGCCAATTTCGGCCAGTCACCCTCTTGCCCGGCGTCTGACAGCTGGTGTGGCGGAACTATTAGCTCGCCAGCTATTACCATACAAGCTGGTGGAGTCAGAGGCTTTCCGTAAATTTGTGGCCATTGGGACACCGCAGTGGAAGATACCAGGCCACACTTATTTTTCACAAAAGGCCATACCCAAACTGTACCGTGCAGTTCAGAGGCAAGTGGTGTCATCTAATGCGAAGAACGTTGGGTCAAGGGTCCACCTGACCACGCATGCCTGGTCTGACAAGCACGGGCAGGGCCGCTACATTACGTACACAGCCCATTGGGTCAACCTGGTGAACGATGGCAGCAAGCAGGGAGTACGTGGCTGTTCAGCGGACCGACTTGTCACACCTCCACGGCTTGCAGGCAGGCCTCCTGCCACCTCCTCTACTCTTCCAGCTACATCCTCTTCGCTGTCAACCTCCTCCTCCTCAGCTGAGTGTCAGTTGAACTCTAGCGGTGCTGCCATCTCCTCTTCCTCTCCAGCTACACAGCCCCATCTCCCCAGAGCCTACGCTGCATGCAAGGTACGACGGTGTCACGCAATTTTAGACATGTCTTGCCTCAAAGCGGAGAGTCACACTGGAGCAGCTCTCCTGGCTACTCTTAACAAACAGGTGGAGCAATGGCTGACCCCGCACCAGCTGGAGATCGGCAACGTGGTGTGTGACAATGGCAGTAATCTCTTTTCCGCTTTGAATTTGGGAAAGCTGACACATGTACCCTGCATGGCACATGTGCTGAATCTGGTCGTGCAAAGATTTGTCTCAAAGTACCCAGGCTTAGAGGACGTCCTGAAGCAGACCAGGAAGTTGTGTGGGCATTTCAGGCAGTCTTATACTGCCATGGCACGCTTTGCGGACATTCAGAGAAAAAACAACTTGCCGGTGAGACGCTTGATATGCGATAGCCCGACTCGCTGGAATTCCACACTGCTCATGTTCTCTCGCCTGCTAGACCAGGAGAAAGCCGTCACCCAGTACCTGTACAACTACAGTAGAAGGACACAATCTGGGAAGATGGGGATGTTGTGGCCCAACAGCTGGATACTGATGCGAAATGCATGCAGGACCGTTTGAGGAGGTGACCAACCTGGTGAGTCGCGCTGAAGGCACCATCAGCGACTTGATCCCCTACGCTTACTTCCTGGAGCGTGCCGTGCATAGAGTGGTGGATGAAGCTGTGGAGGAGCAGGAACAGGAACAGCTACGGCAGTAGGAGTCGTGGGACCAATTTTCAGCCGAACCACAGGTTTCCTCAACACCTGCGGCTCCACAGAGGGGGGAGGAGGAGGAAGAAGAGGAGTCGTGTGGGGAAGGAGAGGAGTCAGACTTGGATGATTATGAGGAAGGTGTTTCTGTGGAGGAGGAAGAGGCGGCAGAAGAACAACCGTCACAGGGGGCTTCTGCTGCTCCACGTTCCCGTGGTATTGTCCGTGGCTGGGGGGAGGAAGAGGAGTTGCGTGACGTCACTGTGGAAGAGCAAGAGGAGATGGAGAGTACATCTGGATCCGACTTTGTGCAGATGGCCTCTTTCATGTTGTCCAGCCTGTTGAGGGACCCCGTATCAAAAAACTCAAGGTGAATGACCTGTACTGGGTGGCCACACTACTAGACCCTCGGTACAGGCACAAAGTGGCAGACCTGTTAGCAACTCAACACAAGGCGGAAAGGATGCAGCACTTGCAGAACAAGCTGTCAATGATGCTTTACAATGCATTTAAGGGTGATGTGACAGTACAACGCAATAAAGGTACCACTGGCAGTATTCCTCCTCCTCCTCACCAGTCCACGCAGGCAAGGACAGGGTGCTCCAGCGATCTTGGGGTGATGTCGGACATGCGGACATTCTTTAGTCCAACGCCTCGCAGTAGCCCTTCGGGATCCACCCTCCACCAACGCCTAGACCGGCAGGTAGCCGACTACCTGGCCTTAAGTGTGGATGTACACACTGCGACTGCGAGCAGCGACCATGAACCCTTGCTCTACTGGTTGCGCATGCTTGAACTGTGGCCAGAGCTGTCCCAATTTGCCATACAACTTCTCTCTTGCCCTGCCGCAAGCGTCCTGTCAGAAAGGACCTTCAGTGCAGCTGGAGGCATTGTCACTGAGAAGAGAAGTCGCCTAAGTCATGACAGTGTTCAGTACCTGACCTTTATCAAAATGAACGAGGCATGGATCCCTGAGGGCTATTGCACGACCGAAGACTAAGTCAGTCCCGGCATACAGCATCTCTGCCTGCAGGCCGCTTGACTGCCTTCTCCGCCACCACCACCAGGGTCCAGGACTCTAGGCGGATTCCAGAATTTTTAAGGCCGCTGCTAGCAGCGGCCGCTATACTAATTTTTCTGGGGCGTGCACATGCCTGCCTAATTTTTCTGGCTGAACTGCAGGCGGCTGCAACAAAAAAACAAAAGGCATGTACATGTGCCCATCCCCCTTCGTGATCATTACCTTGCCGCGGTGAAGGGACTTGCGTATCACAATGAAGCAATGACCGCCGGCTATATGAGTGTCTCGGGTAGGGGTGGCACACCAAAGATAATAAGGTCGTTGTTTCATTGTGGTCAGACCAAATTTGATCAGCTGGACAGTCACTGTTCTGTCATTCAGCTACATCAGCCAGGCGACCATATGGGCTGAAAAGCCACCATCACCTGCACTCTCGTCATGGTGCGCACCAGTCCAGCACGCCCGTCACTACACAAACGGCTGTTTGCAGTCACTGCATACCTTTCACTGCATCTGTGACTGCACATTATACCTGGCAGTCAGTGCATAACTTGCACTTAAATGGATACAGTTTTAAACAATTGAAAAATACAACCATCTACATTTTCAAACAATTTAAAAATACAACCATCTACATTTTAAAACAATTTAAAAATACATCCATCTACATTTTAAAACAATTTAAAAATACAACCATCTACATGTTCAAACAATTTAAAAATACAACCATCTACAGTTTCAAACAATTGAAAAAAAAGGCAAAAAACTTGCCCTCCGTAAAACATTCTTGGCAAATGCTTTTGACTTGGTTCGTCTTCCGCTGGGTCAAGGGTCCATCTGATCACAGATGCCTGGTCTGCAAAGCACGGTCAGGGCAGCTACAGCATGGGTCTCAGCACTCAGCAGGCTCCCACTTCGGGCCGGAATCCAACCTTCATTCCCCGCCCATTACCCGTGGTGACAATGTCAGACTTGCCCGCCTCCATATGATTCTCGTGAAAGGAATGTGGTGTCATCTTTGCCCGCCATAACTGGTTCTCGTTAAAGGATTTAAAGTACATTCATTTCAAATACAGCAAGCCCTTGATAGTCCTCCTGTATTGTTATTTTTGGTCACTACCTCGAGGCGGGCGTGCATGCCTGCCTGCTGCCCTCCTTGCCTGTGTAGTGGTAGCCGTTGCTCAGGCTTCACACCAGATTCCATCCCTCATTCCCCAGCCATTACCCGGGGTCACAAATGGCAGACTTGCCCGCCTCCATATGATTCTCGTGAAAGGAATGTGGTGTCATCTTGCCCCGCCATAACTGGTTCTCGTTAAAGGATTTAAAGTACATTCATTTCAAATACAGCAAGCCCTCGATAGTCCTCCTGTATTGTTATTTTTGGTCACTACCTCGGGGCGGGCGGGCGTGCATGCCTGACTGCTGCCCTCCTTGGATGTGTAGTGGTAGCCGTTGCTCAGGCTCCACACCGGATTCCATCCCTCATTCCCCGGCCATTACCCGGGGTCACAATGCCAGACTTGCCCGCCTCCGTAGGATTCTCATTGTAGCGGTACTGAACAAGTACCGCTACAAGTAGAAAATGTAATTTAAAAACAAAACGTAAGCTTTTTAACAATGCCATGGAAAGTTGAGAAGGCAGTCACACATTACCTGACATCACTGAGTGAGGAAGAGCAATCTCGCCATGTTGTGCAGTAGTCCAGCATGGCCGTCACTACACAAACAGCTGGTAATTTGCGGTGCGTTACACAGTTAGTTTGGTGCGTCAGTGTGAAGCAGTACTCTAATTACACTACTTGATTGATGTATACACATGCAAGATGTTTGAAAGCACGTTAGGCCTGCAATTTAGCATTCAATGTGATTTCTGCCCTTAAAACGCTGTTTTGCTTCACATCCAAATATTTCCCCGGGACTTTTGGCGTGTATCCCACTCCGCTATGCCCCCCTCCAGGTGTTAGACCCCTTGAAACGAATTTTCTATCACTTTTGGGGCCAGCATAATTTTTCTATTTTTCAAAGTTCGCCTCCCCATTGAAGTCTATTGCGGTTCGCAAACTTTTCCGCGAACTGAACCTTCCGCGGAAGTTCGCGAACCCGGTTCGCGAACCTAAAATCGGAGGTTCGGCCCATCACTACTCGGAAGCCATCAAACCTGAATGAACTAGAGATGTTTTGTAAAGAGGAATGGTCCAAAATACCTTCAACTAGAATCCAGACTCTCATTGGAACCTACAGGAAGCGTTTAGAGGCTGACATTTCTGCAAAAGGAGGCTCTACTAAATACTGATTTCATTTATTTTTTGTGGTGCCCAAATGTATGCACCTGCATAATGTTGTTTAAACAATTATTGCACACATTCTGTAAATCCAATAAACTTCATTTCACTTCTCAAATAGCACTGTGTGTGTATCCTATCTGATATAATTAACTGACATTTTTATTATCGTAACAACCAACGATTTATACAGGAAAATCATGATCATTAACAAGGTTGCCCAAACTTTCTCATCCCACTGTAATTTTTTCCCCATTTATGAAAAAAAAAAGATTGAAAACTCTATGAAAATTGCCTGGGTGTATATGTTAAGAAATTGTCAATCTACCCTACACCATTCAATTTTCAGAAAAATTGATCAGAAAAATCCATCGCTCCCAATTGTCTTATATCGAATAAAAATGGGAAATCTGATTGGATTTCTTGCTCAAATAAAAAAAGCTTTAGATTTTTCAGGAAATCCAATCGTTTTTTATCTAATAGCCTTAAATTGGATAATTTTATTGTATAGTGTGTGGCCACCTTGAGTCTCCATACCAAATATGGGAGTTATATTTTAGCATTAAAAATATGTCTGCTATTTTAGCTATTGTCAGTGTGGTTTTAACGTGGGGCGTACATGTTAGTGATCCAGTTTTTTTTTTACTAGTGAGCCAAGCAATATAAGATACCTCTACTTGTTGTCTCTAAATTGAAGGCTTAATTTTAATAGACAATTAAATAACTGAGTAGGAGGGTTGCTGAGGTTTTGTTAATAGCAAAAGAGAGGAAAAGGCTGCTGTAAGCTGTTTAGAAATATTTCGGGAGTGATTGTTTAATGAAATACAGTCTGTGGTAGGCCTGAAAATGTGTGTAATTGGTCTCAACATATAAGTTAATTCTAATTGGCTTTGTATTTTCTTATATAAAGTAATGCTGGATACACACGCACTGGCTTTCCCACTCGATTCCCGGCCGCTCGATTATTTCCGACATGTCCGATTCGTGTTTCGATGGATTGTTAGGTCGATTCGACATACTTTACATGAGAATCGACCTAACAATCATCAAAACGTGATCGGAAATGCTCGAAAATAATCGAGTGGCCGGGAATCGAGCGGGAAATCGAGTGCACCGTGTGTATCCAGCGTTAGTCTGATGCTCAGGATCTATCATGCACATAACAAACACCAATTGGCAAGGTTTATATAATCACAGAGACTCTGGCTATCCAGCAGTTTGGGCATTGGACCCACAAGAGTGCAAATTGGCTTGTGTAGAAAGGTGGAGGAGGTTAATGTGGAATGAAACTATTACATAACATTCAATATACATGTATTTTCCTACTTTTTGATTACCTAACAGTTACCATATTTGCTTTTGTGCACAAGTAATATTGTCCATTTTCAAATTACAAGTTCCCAAAGTACAGTTGATTTGCTCTGAAAGCTGCCATTGCATTTTCATTAAATCTTGTTGTGAGTTCTTCTGAACTGTGTGCATGCTTGAAGCAGAGAGAAATTGTTTTCAGCTCAGCTAAGAATGTTACAACTGAGGAATGTAAACAAAAGATAATGTTATCTCTCTTCTGATGCAGATTATAAGATTTAGGGCCCTTTTACACTTAATCCGTTGTGTTACTGCATTAGTCTGCATTAGTATGCCTTAGTGTGCGTTTTCCCTTAAATGTAACAAAAACCTAATTGTTACAATCCCCACAGGCTGGCATCTGCAAAAAAGAGTGTAGCACTGCATTGTTAATAACACCATATTTCCCCATCTTTTAAAAAATATTCAGTATGAAGAGGATACCAGAGAATAGCAGAGAAGCATGTTTCGCTGATTGTTTAACATGGTATAAATTAAAACTCAAAACTGCATATTTGCTTTAAAGAGGAACTGTCAGCCATACTATCTCAGAAAAAAACACATATATATCTACTTTCGCCTCCTGGACGTACTAGCTACGTCCAGGAGGCCACGTGCGCGTCCGCGCGCTCCCGCACACCAGGGATGGTCGTAGTCAGCCAACTTCGCTACGCTGGAACTACTCGTAGCTTTACGCAATTAAGCTTCGCCAACCTACGGCTTCAAAATCAAATATTTGCTTCGTATGCATTTCGTAGACTACGCGTTAAAATACGCAATTACGCGTAGTGCATAGTGTAGTACATGCGGACGCTTATGCCATTATACATAAAAATGTACGCATGAATGCTTGTACTAGTAACTCTTCTATGCGTACAGTCCCCTTTCCAATACGTAATTTTGTATGCATACAATCGTACGCGGAAAAATAGACGCAAATTAACGCATTCGTAGTATACTTCGTAATACACATGAGATCTACGCGTAGGGGCGTAAACTACGCGTAACGGTACTTCGCTACGCGTAAAATCGTAAGCGTAGTTTTGAGACTTCGCCTACGAACTACGATGCATAGATGCGAACTATGATGCGTAAATTTGCACTGGCGTAGTCTCTGCTCATCCCTGGCGCACACACGCGCGCTCCCGGACGCGGATTGTTAGCCCAGGAATCAGTGAATCAGGCTATTGTGCCCGATCACTGATTCCTCTCCCCCGCAGAAAAAGCGACAGCTTCTCTTGGAAGCTTCGCTTTTTCTGGCTCTTGCGTCCCCATGCGTCCCTCTAAGCGTATATGTTACGCTTAGAGTGACATCATGTAAACAAACTCATGGCTGCCATCTTGTGGCCAAAAAGTAAAACTACAGTTAAATGTAAAAAAAAATAAAAATCAACACATATTTACAGAAAAAAATTACTGTTTACATCCCACCCTCCCAAAAATACCCAAATAACATGTTTAATATATAAAAAAAAGCATTACAATAAAAACAAACAAAAATGTAAATATTTACCTAAGGGTCTAAACTTTTTAAATATCAATGTAAAGATGAAATATTTCTATTTTTTTTTTATTTTAAACTTGTAAATAGTGATGGATGCAAAACAGAAAAAATGCAGCTTTATTTCCAAATAAAATATTGTCGCCATACATTGTGATAGGGACATAATTTAAATGGTGTAATAACCGGGACAAATGGGCAAATACAATACATGAGTTTTAATTATGGAGGCATGTATTATTTTAAAACTATAATGGCTGAAAACTGAGAAATAATTAATTTTTTCCGTTTTTTCTTATTCTTCCTGTTAAAATGCATTTACAGTAAAGTGGCTCTTAGCAAAATGTACCACCCAAAGAAAGCCTAATTGGTGGCGGAAAAAAAAATACAGGATCTTCTCAAAAAATTAGCATATTGTGATAAAGTTAATTATTTTCTGTAATGTACTGATAAACATTAGACTTTAATATATTTTAGATTCAAATACACACAACTAAAGTAGTTCAAGCCTTTTATTGTTTTAATATTGATGATTTTGGCATACAGCTCATGTGAACCCAAATTTCCTATCTCAAAAAATTAGCATATTTCATCCGACAAATAAAAGAAAAGTGTTTTTAAAACAAAAAAAAAGTCAACCTTCAAATAATTATGTTCAGTTATGCACTCAATACTTGGTCGGGAATCCTTTTGCAGAAAGGACTGCTTCAATGCGGCATGGCATGGAGGCAATCAGCCTGTGGCACTGCTCAGGTGTTATGGAGGCCCAGGATGCTTCGATAGCAGCCTTAAGCTCATCCAGAGTGTTGGGTCTTGCGTCTCTCAACTTTCTCTTCACAATATCCCACAGATTCTCTATAGGGTTCAGGTCAGGAGAGTTGGCAGGCCAATTGAGCACAGTAATACCATGGTCAGTAAACCATTTACCAGTGGTTTTGGCACTGTAAGCAGGTGCCAGGTGGTGCTGAAAAATGAAATCTTCATCTCCATAAAGCTTTTCAGCAGATGGAAGCATGAAGTGCTCCAAAATCTCCTGATAGATAGCTGCCCTTGATAAAATACAGTGGACCAACACCAGCAGCTGACATGGCACCCCAGACCATCACTGACTGTGGGTACTTGACACTGGACTTCAGGCATTTTGGCATTTCCCTCTCCCCAGTCTTCTTCCAGACTCTGGCACCTTGATTTCCGAATGACATGTACAAGTTGCTTTCATCCGAAAAAAGTACTTTGGACCACTGAGCAACAGTACAGTGCTGCTTCTCTATAGCCCAGGTCAGGCGCTTCTGCCGCTGTTTCTGGTTCAAAAGTGGGTTCATGCTTCCATCTGCTGAAAAGCTTTATGGAGATGAAGATTTCATTTTTCAGCACGACCTGGCACCTGCTCACAGTGCCAAAACCACTGGTAAATGGTTTACTGACCATGGTATTACTGTGCTCAATTGGCCTGCCAACTCTCCTGACCTGAACCCCATAGAGAATCTGTGGGATATTGTCAAGAGAAAGTTGAGAGGCGCGAGACCCAACACTCTGGATGACCTAACGGCCGCTATCGAAGCATCCTGGGCCTCCATAACACCTGAGCAGTGCCACAGGCTGATTGCCTCCATGTCATGCCGCATTGAAGCAGTCCTTTCTGCAAAAGGATTTCTGACCAAGTATTGAGTGCATAACTGAACATAATAATTTGAAGGTTGACTTTTTTTGTTTTAAAAACACTTTTCTTTTATTGGTCGGATGAAATATGCTAATTTTTTGAGATAGGAAATTTGGGTTTTCATGAGCTGTATGCCAAAATCATCAATATTAATACAATAAAAGGCTTGAACTACTTCAGTTGTGTGTATTTGAATCTAAAATATATGAAAGTCTAATGTTTATCAGTACATTACAGAAAATAATTAACTTTATCACAATATGCTAATTTTTTGAGAAGATCCTGTAAATAATAATAATAATAATCTGAACATTTGTATAGCGCTTTTCTCCTGTCGGACTCAAAGCGCTCGAGAGCTGCAGCCACTTGGACGCGCTCAAGAGGCCACCCTGCAGTGTTAGGGAGTCTTGCCTTGAACTCCTTACTGAATAGGTACTTGACCTAGCCAGGATTTGAACCCTGGTCTCCCATGTCAAAGGCAGAGCCCTTAACCAGTACACTATCCAGCCACTAGGATCAGTTCATTGTAATAAGTAGTGATAAAGTTATAGGCTAATGAATGGGAGGTGAACATTGCTCGGATGCATAAAGTGAAAATGACTTTAGGCTGAAAAAAAGAGAAAATCCTTCTTGGCATTTCCCATTGTAACTGTGGCTTGTAACGGTCATTGTCAGCACACAGAGAGTATCTAAATATTGGTGATCTGCAGTATCACCGACAATACAGACATATACCTGATTATTAGTGATTTGCAGAATCACCAATAATACAAGTATGGCTAACCTCTGGACACCAAATAACAACAACAACAACAACAACAACAACAACAAATAACATTTGTAAAGCGCTTTTCTCCCGTGGGACTCAAAGCGCATAAGCATGGCTCAGACCATCGTGGTACAGAGGAAGACATTTTATAAGTCTGGAAATGCCAGGCTAAACAGGTAGCTTTTCAGTCTGGATTTGAATAGCTCCAAATAAAGTGTAAGTGTTTGGGTGCAACCGTAACTTTAATAGTTTGAAGAATGCTCACCAGAGGGGCTGGTGAGGTACTATCAGTACACGCAGCATGCACTAGCGTACAAGTTCCAGCAATCTGGAGAAACGATACTGAAGAGGCTGAATTTCCCGAGGAGCGGGTGATTCAGAATATACTGCTGGCAAATTAACACCCGAGGGGCCGGTGAGTCAAACTGTACTGCAGCCTAAGAGATACAGAAATACTAAAATGACAGATACCTAGAGAGCAGGTAATTAAGGCTGAAGTGTAGCCTAGCAGAGTTACTTAACCAGCGGAGCTGGCGCAGTAAATACCTCACCAGTGGCGAGGGCCCACTGGCGAGTAGAATGGTCAGGCAGGCAAGGGTCGGTAACAGAGAGATACGTATCGGTACAAAATCGTGAGACAAGAGAGTAAACGGTTAATCAGGCAGAGGTTCAGCAACAGGTAGACAGATAGGCGAAAGTACAGGATCAGAAGGCAGGATCAGAGTCAGAGGTAATAGCTAAGAGTCATACACAGGAGATCAATACAGAAATAATATCCTAGTCTGGGTGTGAAATCCGTGGCATCAACACCCGGGAACTAGTCTACAAGTAACAATAGCAATACAGCAATATCCTAGACTAGGTGTGAAATCCTTAGTATCAACACCAGGGAACTAGCCTTAGCCTAAGGTCTGCGCGCTAACACGCAAGTATTCACGACAACAGACAATCCTACACTGAAGCCCGGAGGCTTATGAAGCAGAGGAGACCCCACTGGCCCGCCCCCTAGAATCAGCCAATCCCGGGCGCCGTGGGACTCCTCTGACGTCAGCCGACCGACAGGTCAGCTGACGGCCTTCCTCCCCGCATAAAGGTCCCGTCTGTGCGCGCCCCCGTGCGCTACGGGGACCCTCTGCCCAAAAGAACGTTCTGTCCTGGGCGTCCTGGACGCCGAGGGTACAGATGGCCGCATGGAGGCAGCTGCGGTGGCGGTGCTGTCTGCCGCAGCTACCTCGTTTCTCACATGGCTATTTTGAAGCCAATCCTGATGTCATTTCCTCTCTTACTCTCCTTTTCCTGATTGTGTATGCATAGCCCACCCTTCACTATAGAAAGTGCATTGTCTCAGCATGAGAAATATTGGCCAATCAGAGAGGAACAGAGTTGTGGGAGGGGAAAACAGGAGGGAAAGAGGCTTCAACCAATCAGGCTGCATTAGTTAAGTCTGAGGGTAAGTAGAGTAGTAAAAAAGGACAACCCAGCATGCCCTTCAACTTAATTTTTGTGTACCAAATAAGAGTCAGGTAAACTGGGGAATGATCATTTATCAACAAGAAAAGTAATAGTGATTTTAACTTTTGGATTTCCTGGTTAGCATCCTTATTACTTGTTTACCAGATAAAAATAAATAATTGATTTTTGATTTTATGCCCGACAGTTACTCTTTAAAACATTAAAGAGTACCAAGGTTATAGGTGGAAAAAAAACCTTGTAATGTAAACCTTATCTTCTCAGTGCTGCAAGGATCAGTGGTTACTCCCCCGTAAATCATTAGCTAGCTGCCCCCCACGGTAAAGCCACCAGGGCGTTTGTTGGCTGAAGTGTCCCGAAGCTCTATGGCCACCCCTACCTGTTTCCACAGCCCGTCCCCAGCTCAGCTTAATAGGTGGCTACTGAGCTGGCATTGTTTACTGTGCAAACATAGCTCATTACAACCTGATTATTTTGTCCTTGGCAAAGACAATCTTATCAATTATCGTCTAAAGGCGTGCACACACGCCATACTGCCGCAAACGACGGGTCCGTCAGACCCTCACGCTGTGCGGATGTTCATGCGACAGTAGCACGTGTGTACGTGCTGTCGGCAGACTTATAAGGCTGTTTCTGAATGTCCGCCCAGTGGGAGGGTCTAACAAACCCGTCGTTTGCGGTGGTATGGCGTGTGTACGCGCCTTAATTAAAATGGAAGTTTGATTATTAACCCTACCAAAATGCCTCTTACACACTTCATGAAGTTCTGATTCCCCATGAGCTGATCTTTAACGCTATCAGTAACTTTAAATAACAATATATGTTTTTTTCCATGCTTTCATTAATAGCTTAAACAACAGATGAAATTTGAATTTTATACCACTTTAAATATGGCTATGGCTTGTAGTGTAGTCTGATCTACTCACTCAGGAGAACTGAGGTCCAACAATATTACCAAACAGGATTGCTCACTCCCAAACAGCACTCTGCCACTTATATAGTCTGCTGACTGCCAGTCAGCCAATAAGAAGTGCAAACACATTACACCTAGTCTGCAGTACTTAATTAAGCAGAGGCTGAGCAATTCAGCCAATCGTTGGAGAGGGTTCAGTCGCATATAGACAAGGGCTATATGACCAGCAGGGGGCAACAGCATGCAGGAAACTCCCTCTCATCTGCCACCCTTCTAACTAAACTGCATAAGGAGCTGCAATTTAAGTTAAAATATGCAAACACTAGTGCACATGACAGGCGGGGGCCCCGAGCACTGCCACTACTCGGGACCCTCAAAACAGCATATAACCCAAAGAGGGGGGGGAGGGAGGGGTTGCAGGCAAGCCCCAGAGCTGCCAACACCAGGAACTCCCCCCCACCACTCCTTCAACTTACCAAACACAAAACGATTGCTCACTCCCAAACAGTACTCTGCCACTTACATAGTCTGCAGACTGCCAGTCAGCCAATAAGAAGTGCAAATACATTACACCTAGTCTGCACCTGCACTCCCCTATTGTGTTACATGCTGGTTTGGGGGCCCTGAGCAGTGGCAGTGCTCGGGGCCCCTGCCTGTCATGTGTGCTCTGGTGTTTGTATAGTCCAACAATGTTACTTAGGGGGTCATCTCTGCCAAAAAAAGAGAAATACAATAACCTAGGTGAACCTAGTTCAGTTTCTGGAGTCCTTGTGAATAAACCTGAGTTTCCTGTGTTTATCGGGTTCTATTCCAAGAATAAAGTTAGCGCCAGAACAGTTCTCATTTATCATAATGAGAAAGGATTAGGATAAGTCAGTTTCATGGACTGGAGTGATATTGACAAAGGTTAAAAATAATCAGTGCATGAGCAGGTGACAAACAGTGAATAATAGAGTACAAAAAGTACTTAGTTTAGTTTAAGCTAAAGTGATTCAGTGCTTAATGGACCACTACTGTAAAAATTTAAAATACTTGTAAGCACATACATAAAAGTCATAATTTCACCCAGATTGATATGCACTATAAATTACGTTTTTCCTATGTCGATTTCACTTAAAGTAGGTAGTAAAAATCTAACAAATTCTGGACTTGTTTATCTCCTCACTGGGAGACCATTCATTATCAGCGTGGGCCATTTCAGCGCAGGGTGAAACTGAAACACGGCTCACCCTGCTCATGCACAAACTCCGGGCCCATGCTGATTACTATTCCCCCTTCAAGTTGTAGCAACATGGGGAGACATGTAATTCAGGCTAATGCCAGTGGCCAAATTACTCTTTTCTTTACAAATGTGTGCGGTGCCTGATGAAACTCTGGGCGCCTAAATCAGGCATGCAGCTCTGGCACCAAGACGGTAGTCACAGCGCTGCACCGAAATCAGCTGCCTTGCCTCATTGGGGATTTTCAGCATTTTCTTTGTATAATTGCACTCCTTGGAAAGAATGTATGCAAAGATGCCAGCAGCTCTCCCTGACTATATTTGTACACTATTTTGGCAGTTGGACTGAGTAACTGCTGTTCAGAAAGTGCTTTTGAAAATAAGGAGAATACTGAGAATCCCCCATGAGACTCCAAAACCTGTCAGATTTTTTGATTCTTACTACCTACTGTGAGTGACAGTGACATAGGAAAGAGGTAATTTATTAGTGCATTATACTCTGCAACAAATGTACATCTTACATGTACTGTATGAAACATATTTTTTCTGACTATAAAACACTCTGGACTATAAGATGCACTTACGTTTAGAGGGGAAAAAAATCAGGAAAAAAACAACCCACTAAACCTAGTAGGTCAATAGTGCAGGGGCATCTTATTGACCTTTCTTCCCCCCCAAACTGTGTCTAAGCTACTCTATCTACACTACACTAACCAGCTACACTACATTAATCCCAGCTGCCCCCACCGGTTATACTACACAGTACACTACACACTAACCAGCTACACTACATTAATCCCAGCTGCCCCCACCAGTTATACTACACAGTACACTACACTAACCAGCTACACTACATTAATCCCAGCTGCCCCCACCGGTTATACTACACAGTACACTACACACTAACCAGCTACACTACATTAATCCCAGCTGCCCCCACCAGTTATACTACACAGTACACTACACACTAACCAGCTACACTACATTAATCCCAGCTGCCCCACCGGTTATACTACACAGTACACTACACTACACTAACCTGCTACATTACATTAATCCCAGCTGCCCCCACCGGTTATACTACACAGTACACTACACTACACTAACCTGCTACACTACATTAATCTCAGCTGCCCCCACCGGGTTATACTACACAGTACACTACACTAATCTCTGCTGCGCTACAAACTAAACTACACAGGAATGCACTACACTACACTGCACTACACTAACACTACACAACACTGTTCTAAACTAACTCTACACTACACTTTAATGCACTAACACTAAACTACACTAACAATACACTAAACTGCACCACACTAACACTTCAATGCTACACCTGATCCTGCTGCTGCATTCCTCTCCCCCTCACTCCAAGCACTGTAAACGCGATCCTCTTCTCCTTTAGCTGTCAATCACTGCAGCCTCTGGATCCTGCTCAGTGCTGATCATGCACTGGGGTCACACATAACATGCGGTGCACGCACCAGAGCACTAAGCAGAGAGTACGGAGGATGCCACAAGGAATAGAGGTGTATTGCCATGGTGGTAGGTGGCTGCAGTGATTGGCGGCTACAGTAGAAAGGATCGCGTTTACAGCGGCTGGAGCAAGGGGGAGAGAAGTGTGGTGGCAGGATTGGTAAGTGCTTCCCTGCAGAATCTGCATCACTTTTTCTTGCACACTTTGCATCTGGCCCTCCTAGCGGTCTGCACAAGTGTAGCTCTGGGTTATCGCTATTTGCAGTGAAAACTAACCCCGAGCTACACTCGGGAAAACCACCAAGAGGGTAAAGCCTGGTACAAATCTTCAATTTTAATTGGCCAGTGATTGACCAATTTTACCACCTCCATGTAGAATGAGAGTTATCAGATGTTGATACTGTGGGCAGATTATGTAGGTAAACTCTCGTACTACATGGAGGTGGTAAAATTTAAGGTGTATACCAGACTTTACACTTTAAATAACAACGGCACATTCTTAAAGTGATAATGATTTCCATGCACTGGGAGGTGGATTTGTAGTTTACTGGCTTAAATTCCAGGCATGACTGTATTTACCAGTCCATTATTCATAGTGAGTTTTGTTAATGCAAGCATTGTTACGAGAATACTTTTCTTCCATTTTCAGCGAAGATGAGTAAGTGAATTTCATTTGTTTGACTATTATTAAAATAAACAATTCTCAATTTCCATATAATTCGAAGGGCAGAGTACCATGTCAGCAGTTTCTGTTTGGTACAGAGAGCTGATAAACAGAACATTTTCTCCACAGCTTATCACCATACTGAAAATCATTGCACTTGTGATAAAGAGCTTTTGCTTGTCTTGGACCCTATTATTGTACTGTTTGTATTATTTCTACAGTAACAATGTTTTGTTTAAGAGATTAAATGAAATAGGGAGTTAGATGCAAATAGATTCAACAACATTTCCTCCTACCTGTAGAGTTATGAGAAAAGAATGTGCTGTGTTTGCAGTAATGACTTGTGAGCTTTGGCAAGTAAGAATTTGGCGATTACTAGAACCAGATGTGTTTGTGTGGAGATCACTTCCTGTGGAATATCACAGCCAGATGGTGGGGGTATTTGTTGAGAGATAAGTGGTGGATGTGCATAATACTACAACCTATTTATTATATTAAAGTCTTTAGAACCTGAACCATGTTTTTTTATCATCAGAATATTAGGGGGTTGAGGAAGTGGGCAGGTCCACAAATATGTGGATTAATATGCAGCTACATGTGCAGGGGCTCTGGAGAGCAGTGGGCGGAGACCTTTATGCGGGGTCGGGTGGCTCAGGGACCCTGCAGCGGTCGTGGGCCCTGCGGCAACTGTCCCCTTTGCCTAAATGGCAGTGCCGGCCCTGGCATGCAGCTACATAGGATTAGGAATGGTGAATTTTCCAGTCAACTAAATTTGTTGCATTAACCCCAAAACGCGCAAAGACTTAATTCATATCAAATTTCAGAATTTTTCATTAAACTCTTTGTTGCCAAAGTTAATTGCAAAACATCACTCAACCATGGTATTATCACCAAACTTGCTACGGAAGTTGGGTTGACAAAAAACATGCTGAGTAGCTTATCCAGTAGCATTCGCATAACTAGCATGTATGGAGCCCGTCTGCAAAAAGAATTGCATGGAGCACCTTAGATCCATAGCCTCCCCCACCAAGGAAACAGGCAGGCAGAGTAATAACCCATAGCACTGGGAGCTGATGATATTACACTCACTATTTGTTCCAGTGCTGTGGATCTCTTTCGTGCATCACAGTACACGCTCTCTGCTGCCATTCACTGGCTCCTTATCACATGACCAATGTAAGTCATGTGATCAGGAGCTTGGTGAATGGCAGCAGATAGTGCTGCTGCTGTGATGCATGGAGATCCGCAGCTCTAAAGTGAGGTAAAAAATATATTGCTCCCTGTGTACTCTTCAGGTGGATGGGAGGAGGAGGGGCCCAAGAAGACCCTGGTCCCCCCTGAAATTGGAGGGAATGTGGGGGCTATTTTTACGCCCATGTCCACTAGGATCCCTTCCCCATTCCCACAAATAGTTCAAAGTAAAAAACACAAACAACAAGAAAAAGTATTTGATTTGAGGAGTACCCGAGGTGAACTTTGGGTCAAAAGTTAGATACTTACCTAAGGAGAGAGTCCTTCAGAGGCTTCCCATGCTGTCCTTTGGTCCTCCGTTTCTAAGTTTGGACCCCCGAAAGCAATCTTACAAGCACCTATTGGATTAAATAGCAAGAAAGACTAATGGAGGCGCCCATTAAGTTTACAACCATAAAACACAGGATACAATTGTCTATGGTAAGAATTGTGGTTCTCACCTGATAAGAAGACTCACAGATCGAAATAAACATTAACACTTTATTTTTGTTCTTGCACAGGACAACGTGTTTCGCAACCTCACAGTCGCTTCATCAGGTAAAATAATGTGCTTAAAAAGAAAAGATAAGGATAGCACTGAGACTTGGACCCATTATCATAAAAACAACAACATATAGTAGTGAGACACATTTATAGCAAAAATCAGGCGTGGAGCTACGGGGGTCGGGGTAGGACACGTGCCCCCGGGCGCTAAGTCCCCAAGGGTGCCCAGCTGAGCTGCCGTGTTTTTTTTTTTTTTTTTGGGAGGGGAGCAGCGCAGAGAAGAGGGAGAGCTATGAGCACAGTGGGGAAGGGCGGACGTCTCCCCCCCCCTTCCCTCACCTTAGGGGGCTCTCCCTCGCTCGCTCTCCCCTCCAGAAGTAATGTCCGGGTGGCTGGCAGCGGCGGACGGGACTTACCTCCGTCTCGCTCCAGCGCCGGAAGTTCGGGTGCCGCAGCCGCTGCTCTGGTCTGGACCAGACCAGAGTCGCGGAAAATCCATTCCGCGCTGCGACGAGACGCAGGTAAGTTCCGCCCGCCGCTGTCAGCCACCCGGACATTACTTCTGGAGGGGAGAGCAAGCGAGGGAGAGCCCCCTAAGTTGAGGGAAGGGGGGGAGATGGCCCCCCTTCCTCACCGCTGCTCACAGCTCTCCCTTCACTGCTCTGCTCCCCTGCTGGGGGACACACCTGACTACCTATTCTGGGGACATATACCCCCTCACTACATATACTGGGCACATATACCCCGTGACTACATATACTGGGCACATATACCCCTGGCTACATATACTGGGCACATATACCCCTGGCTACATATACTGGGCACATATACCCCTGGCTACATATATGCTGGGCACATATACCCCCTGACTACATATACTGGGCAAATATACCCCTGGCTACATATACTGGGCACATATACCCCTGGCTACATATATACTTGGCACATATACCCCCTGACTACATATACTGGGCACATATACCCCTGGCTACATATACTTGGCACATATACCCCTGGCTACATATACTGGGCACATATACCCCTGCCTACATATACTGGGCACGTATACCCCTGGCTACATATACTGGGCACACATACCCCTGACTACCTATTCTGGGGACATATACCCCTGACTACATATACTGGGGACATATACACCTGACTACATATACTGGGCACATATACCCCTGGCTACATATACTGGCACATATACCCCTGGCTGCATATACTGGGCACATATACCCCTGGCTACATATACTGGGCACATATACCCCTGGCTACATATACTGGGCACATATACCCCTGGCTACATATACTGGGCACATATAACCCTGGCTACATATACTGGGCACATATACCCCTGGCTACATATACTGGGACATATACCCCTGTCTACATATACTGGGACATATACCCCTGCCTACATATACTGGGCACATATACCCCTGGCTACCTATACTGGACACATATAACCTTGACTACATATACTGGGCACATATACCCCTGGTTACATATAGTGGGCACATATACCCCTAACTATATATACTGGGCACATATTATACCCCTGGCTACATATACTGGGCACATATACCCCTGGCTACATATACTGGGCATATATACCCCTGGCTACATATACTGGGCACATATACCCCTGGCTACATATACTGGGCACATATACACCTGGCTACATATACTGGGCACATATACCCCTGGCTACATATACTGGGCACATATACCCCTGGCTACATATACTGGGCACATATACCCCTGGCTACATATACTGGGACATATACCCCTGCCTACATATACTGGGACATATACCCCTGTCTACATATACTGGGACATATACCCCTGCCTACATATACTGGGACATATACCCCTGCCTACATATACTGGGACATATACCCCTGCCTACATATACTGGGGACATATAACCCTTCCTACATTTACTGGGCACATATACCCCTGGCTACATATACTGGGCACATATACCCCTGGCTACATATACTGGGCACATATAACCCTGACTACATATACTGGGCACATATACCCCTGGTTACATATAGTGGGCACATATACCCCTGCCTATATATACTGGGCACATATTATACCCCTGGCTACATATACTGGGCATATATACCCCTGGCTACATATACTGGGCACATATACCCCTGACTACATATACTGGGCACATATACCCCTGCCTACATATACTGGGCACATATACCCCTGGCTACCTGTTCTGGGGACATCTATACTGCTGGCCACCTATTTTTGGGACATCTATACTGCTGGCCACCTATTTTGGGGACATCTATACTGCTGGCCACCTATTCTGGGGACACCTATAGTCCTGGGGCTACCTATTTTTGGGGAACAACTGCTGTCAGATTGAGTGTATTTTGGGGAACTGCTGCCAGGTGAGAGGTGTCTACCATATTAAGGGGGCATCTGCCTATTTATGTGAAATGCTGTCTATTTATGTGCCTCATAACTGCTGAATTTGTCTTGTTGGGGGCCTCATGGTTACTGAATTTGTCTTGTTGGGGGCCTCATGATTTTGTTGGGGGCCTCAAGATCGCTGAATTTGTCTTGTTGGGGGCCTCATGATTGCTGAATTTGTCTTTTTGGGGGCCTCATGATTGCTGAGTTGGTCATGTTTGGGGCCTCATGATTACTCATGATTGCTCAATTTGTCTTGATGAATGGGGGGGGGGGGGGGCTCATGATTACTGAATTTGTCTTGGAACATGCTGGAAGGTACATACTGAGGGAGGGTGGGTGAGCGTGAGCCTGCTAACTTCCTGTACATTTGGCTCCACCATAACCACGCCCACATTTAATATGTGGCCACACCCCTTTTTTGGCGCTGCACCCTTCACCTTAGGGGGCGCATTAATAGTCTTTGTCCCCGGGCGCTGAAAGCCCTAGCTACGCCTCTGGCAAAAATACATTAAAAAGGAGGATCTCTCCCTGTATCCGATTCCCCTAGGGGAAAAGAAATAATCAAACATCACATAAATATATATCTCTCTGCTGTGCTGTAGTCAGAGTCCTAGTAGCCCCATATTTTAGGGACTAGGAAATCTTCTAGGAATCAGCCACTGCAGCAGAAACATACACATTAGCTATATCACAAACCACAGTACCTAAAGGCTTAGAAACCGTATAAAACATGTAGAAAGAGACGTCTTTTAAATAAAATCCTTATTGATAGCCCCTATTAGTAGCCATACACTAAAAAGATCATAACAGTCAGAGGCTATAGCTGTGGTAACATATGACCTAAGGCTGACATAAACACTGTTATGAGCTATATGGATTAAAAATTAAAAAAGTAAATAGTAAATTAAAAAAGAATTCTGTGTCTCAGGATAGGTAAATTCTTTTAGGTAAGTTGTTGCCTCCTATTTTTTGCCCTTTACGTAGTTCACCAAAGGGCCCTGCCTCACATGTCAGCAGCCACAAACCTACCTGTACTTCCTTATCTCTCGTATTACATGTACTATTATACCTAGCATAGCTATGGTCGCTTTTTATATCCACATTCATGTGGCTAAACTCAGACTAGGAATCTGTTGATTGCAATGCACTTGGCATCTGTTTGTTGTTTTAAGATTAATAATTAAACAAGTTCCTATTTACTTTTTTAATTTTTAATCCATATTGTTCATCACAGTGTTTATGTCAGGCTTAGGTCATATGTTACCACAACTACAGCCTCTGACTGTTATGATCTTTTTTAGTGTATGGCTACTAATAGGGGCTATCAATAAGGATTTTATTTAACGTGGTATCGTCACCATAAAAATCAAATTTCAACAGCAACTGGTCTGAGTGTATTAAGTGATAAAGATGCTAAGCCTGCATTCAAAACTTTCAAAACTTTTTCTGCTGTTATGATTTGGAGTTATCACATACTTAAGGAACACTGGCCCTTTAGTAGTCGTGCCAAAGAATTGCATGCTGGGGGTTCTTTTTATCTATAATCTATTCCTCCTCTTCCCTTTATTTCCCTGCCAGCTTCTTATCTGAAACCTAATCCCCTACTCACTTGTGTTTACAAGCAAGGCTGAGGCGACTCAGCGATTGGAGGAGACAAGAAAAAAAGTAAAGGGCAGAAAAGACATCACGAGTTAGCTTTAACTGTGGGCAAAAGACATGGCCCCCACCAGGAACAGAATTCACGTAATTTACTATATAACATTCACTGAAATCAAAACGTGGACAGTACAATACATGCGTTATGTAAGTAGATCAAGTATTTATCTACTTATATATGTGTTTTTTTTCCCTGGCATAGTATGGCTGATCCTACTGCTTTAAAAGACCTCTCTTTCTACATGTTTTATACGGTTTCTAAGCCTTTAGGTACTGTGGTTTGTGATATAGCTAATGTGTATGTTTCTGCAGTAGCCGATTCCTAGAAGATTTCCTAGTCCCTAAAATATGGGGCTACTCGGACTCTGACTACAGCAGAGAGATATATATGTATGTGATGTTTGATTATTTCTTTTCCCCTAGGGGAATCGGATACAGGGAGAGAGCCTCCTTTTTAATGTATTTTTGCTATAAATGTGTCACACTACTATATGTTGTTGTTTTTATGATAATGGGTCAAAGTCTGAGTGCCATCCTTATCTTTTCTTTTTAAGCACATTATTTGACCTGATGAAGCGACTGTAAGGTCATGAAACGCGTTATCCTATGCAAGAACAAAAATAAAGTGTTAATGTTTATTTTGAACTGTGAGTCTTCTTATCAGGTAAGAACCACAATTCTTACCATAGACAATTGTATCCTGTGTTATATGGTTGTAAACTTTTGGGCGCCTCCAATAGTGTCTCTTGCTAGAAATATTCACCCTGCCTAGTAGGGTATTCGCTACTATAAGTAATAGGGCAAATTTCTTCTGGAGCAGCGAACTACAAGGCCGAGTGGAGACGGTTCTTTTCCACATGCGTTGATCAGTGGTTGCCGTCAAAAGCAACCCACAATTGTGAGTATAATACGACCTATTTGAATCCATCTGTTACCACGGTAATACATGATAGTGGGCTCCAGGCATCCTTGAGTTTTTTTGTTTTTACCAGTTTTGTTGGATTAAATGCTCATGAATGCGTTCCCCTTTAAGTACAAGCAGAGCTGTACTGCACCTGCATGAGCACGGCCCGCTTACACAGGAAGCTGAAGCCGCTAGTGCATGAGCAGCTTTGTGCTACTATGCAGGTGTGGTTGCACTTGTGCATGAAGAGGAGAGCAGTCGCAATGTGCAGAAGGGTCCTGGGCAGAGGCGGAGGAGAGTGTAGGAAGCCTCTACAGGATCCAGAGGCTTCCCTCTCCTTATGTAAGTATTTCACTTTTGACCCGAGGTTCACCTCTGGTTCTCTTCAAATAGAAATACATTTTCAACTTCATCCAGGAACTAATGGCCACATGACATGCCACTATCCTTAGAATAAATCTATTGTGGCAGAAAAATGGTTAAAAGACTTTGAAATGAATGTCCCACAGCAAAGAAAAAAGTGACTGCCATATCACTGGAATTAACCACTTGAGGACCCACCCTTTACCCCCCCTTAAGGACCAGTGCTGTTTTAGCTGATCTGTGCTGGGTGGGCTGTGCAGCCCCCAGCACAGATCAGGGTGCAGGCAGAGCGACCAGATCGCCCCCCTTTTTTCCCCACTAGGGGGATGATGTGCTTGGGGGGGTCTGATCGCTCCTGCCTGCTGGGTGTTGCGGGGGGGGGGGGGGCACCTCAAAGCCCCCCTCCGCGGCGAGATTCCTCCCCTCCCTCTCCTACCTGTCCACCCCCGGTGATCCGCGCTGCACAGGACGCTATCCGTCCTGTGCAGCCAGTGACAGGCTGTCCCCTGTCACATGGCGGCGATCCCCGGCCGCTGATTGGCCGGGGATCGCCGATCTGCCTTACGGCGCTGCTGCGCAGCAGCGCCGTACAATGTAAACAAAGCGGATTATTTCCGCTTGTGTTTACATTTAGCCTGCGAGCCGCGATCGGCGGCCCGCAGGCTATTCACGGAGCCCCCCGCCGTGAATTGACAGGAAGCAGCCGCTCGCGTGAGCGGCTGCTTCCTGATTAATCAGCCTGCAGCTGGCGACGCAGTACTGCGTCGCTGGTCCTGCAGCTGCCACTTTGCCGACGCACGGTATAAGCGTGCGGTCGGCAAGTGGTTAATATCCACAGAAAAACTGTTGCTGTTGCATTTGTTATTTGGAAGTGATAATTGCTGCATTGTGTGCAAGTCACGTACAGAAAAGGCCTTTAAAGAATTGGCTCTTTTTCCATGTAAATTTTAATTATTCGTCGGTGCTAGAAAATAATAGTTTCTAGATTGAACAGAAGGCATTTTCAATAACATTTCGGAATGGCTTGTATTATAATTGTACGTGTTACATCTTTTTTTATTTTGAAAATTAAGTGGCCGCTTCCTTTCAAATAATACATTTGATTTCACTGAGGTGTATTTCACTGAGGTGTATTGTGTATATGTACATCTAATGGTGCCCATACATGGTACAATTTTTTTCATTTTTTTTTGGATTAGATACATTCGTTTGATTATCCTGTTAGATCGAAAAAATTGCATAGTTATTTTCAAGGTACCATACACGAACGTTCGATTAGGCTGAAAATCTGGGGGAAATGATCGAATATGTAAAAAATTTAAAGTGAGAAAAAAGATTGAGAGAAAACAAAGTATTCGACTGAATGGTTTATTCGATCGGAAGTGACTTTTTTTCAACCGGAATCTCTTTTATTCAGCTCGAGCTGTATTTTACTTCATGTTGTTACCTTATGTTGTGACACCCAACATTAACAGCAATGAAAAATATGTTTTCTTTCAGTACAAACATGCCTGTACTCTAGCCATCTTCTACATCTTCTTCACGATATACAACATGGCATCTTTACAAACAGATAATATATCGTACATTGCAACATGCAGCAGACAAACGTAACAGGAATTGTTACAATCATTCACAAAAGTATGTATACCACTGGCAGAAGGGTGCCATAGAGGCCACATAGAAAGACTCTGAACAGGCACAGAGACATTCCAAGAGGAAAATAAGTGAACACAAAGAAAACATAAACTGTCACAGAGAGAGAGAGAGAGAGAGAGAGAGACAAAGCGCACAAAAACAAAGAAACACAGATCGGCCACAAACAGATATACATAAAAAAAACTTAAAGCAGCACACACAGCAGACAGAAACAGAGAGCGCAAGAGAATCCACATAAAGGAACCAGAGGGGGAAAACAAAGACATCCACAGGATAAGCAGAGATAGAACCAGAAGAGGAAAATAGAGACTACAAGGGAACTCATTGAGAGACACAGGTTAAAAGAAGACACACAGGTGGAGACAGAGATTTTTTTCCCCATACTAAGCCTTTCTATTAAAAATATTTCTTTGCTATACAAACACACCGGGATCGGTTGAAAAGGGCGCCCGAGCTGCCTGTATGAAAAGGGCGCCGCCATAGACATCAATGTTATTTCTGGAAATATGGGCTACAAGGTGTAGAAAAGGGCGCCCGAGTTTTGATATAGGCTACAAGTGGGCTCCCCTTTGTAGCCCATATTTTTTCGGCTACAAGGTTTTCGGCTACAAGCGGCCTCCCCTTTGTAGCCCATATTTTTTTCGGCTACAGTAAGGTGCCCCTCTGTAGCCCATATTATTGACCTTTTTTTTGTAGCCGAAGTTTTTATATGGGCTACAAGCACTGTAAGCCGAATTATTTCATTCCCCCACTATCCATGGCGGCCTGGAGGGGGAATAGTAATTAACACATCCCGGAGTTTTTTTCTAGCCGAAGTTTGTATATGGGCTACAAGCGCTGGAAGCTGAATTATTTCATTCCCCCACTATCCATGGCGGCCTGGAGGGGGAATAGTAATTAACACATCCCGGAGTTTTTTTCTAGCCGAAGTTTTTATATGGGCTACACCAGGCGCCTTGGGTTTTTTGTAGCCGAAGTTTTTATATGGGCTACACCAAGCGTCTTTTTTGTAGCCGAACTTTATATGGGCTACACCAGGCGCCTTTTTTGTAGCCGAAGTTGGTATATATATGGGCTCCACCAGGCGCCCTTTTTTACCGGCGCCCTTTTCATGTAGACCCAACACACCATTTTTTGGGGGAAAAACAAACAAACAACAACAACAAAAAACACTACAATGATTACAACAAAGAAATAAGCATTACATCTTCAATCATGTTATTTTTAACAATACAAATGAAGATACAAAAAAAAACAAAAAAAAAACCTTTGAAACATTTCTACCAATTTAAATCTTAAAGATCTTTTCATACAATTTAACATACATGATACAATTACAACACACAATCATCAACATTTTTCCAACATGTCCGATCAGATTTTTCGTGAAAAAAACGGATAATCGTTCGAATTTCTTGATCGAAAAAAAAATTATTATTTTTGACTTTCATTCGATTCGATCGTTTAGAAAAATCGAATGTATTTATTGTACCATTAGCCTTCTAGGGCTTCAGTGAAGCACATTGTGAAGAGATACCAAGACTCCTGGTGATCCAGAACCACTAGAAAGGTAGAAGGAGCTAAAAGAGGCGCAAAGCACTCCTACTAAAAAGCATTGTTCAATATAAATTTGTTGTCTTAAAACAGAAGGTGTTTGCGATAATTCAGCTTTAAGTGAGCAACATTGGTTTCCCATTATGCACCACTCCCAAATATGCAAATCATCTCTTTTTGACCCGAAAGCCAGGCACACATCCAGAACCACTGATGTGTAGTGAGCTTATAGCTTATAAATGTCACAGAACCACATCAATCAAAAATGCATACAACCTTTTTCGGATTTTCACCACTGAAGTAAAAAAAAACCTGAATTGTATGTGTAGTACTGATAATTAATAGAGCATTAGTAGCAAAGAAAAGAGTCTCATATTTAAATGTTTAGATATATAGCTTTTTTTTATAATATTGCATAATTCTGTCATATTTGCAATTACAAGCCAGACTGTATTTTAAAACTATAACCCAAGCAGAGCTAATGACCCTTTCAACTTCCATGCAGTAAAAATGTTATCTAAATCTGTCTCTGACTGTTTCTTTGATGTACCAGAAAACAGTGACCCTAGTTGGGTCAGAGAGTTAATGAGAGGCTCTTTTGCTTAGATAACAACTGAAGTTTCTTAACTCTTCCTGTACTGGAAACAATATGAGACTTATATCTGTGCTGCTAATATTCTATTTCTTAGCTGTACTACACATACAATTCATTATCTCATAAGTTTATTTTCACTTTAGACTCCCTTTAAAGGCTACTTAAACTATGTATAAATAGTCATGTGTGACCCTCGCTACATCTTAGGTGTACTCCCTCTCCCACTGGCAACCTCTGAAGTATCGCCGACCCCCGATGGGCCAGCGCATGAGCAGCTATTCTTCAGAGGCTGCCAGCAGGACTCGGGAGAAGACCCGAGCTGTGGTGAAGGACACATGTGACTTCTAGGGACTGGAAGAAGCCCCAGATAAGTAAAGCAAGATTTAATCCGTTACTTCAGATACCCTTAAACCCTCCTGGCGGTATAAAAAATTCCGCCAGGAGGCAGCGCAGCATTTTTATTTTTTTTTAAATCATGTAGCGAGCCCAGGGCTCGCTACATGATAGCCGCTCCGCCCTGTCATTTAGTCTATTAGGAAGAGGTAATTGTAGAAGTCTTGAAAAACATATGTAATGAGCATGTGTATATATACACACACACACACACACACACACACACATATACATATATACATACATATATATATATATATATATATATATATATACACACACACATACTCATTACATATGTTTTTCAAGACTTCTACAATTACCTCTTCCTAATAAAAACAAAAGTTTGCTTTCCTAAAACAGAAAGAATTTGCGATAATTCAGGTTGGAGTGAGCTCGAGATGTCTCCCAGGCACCACTGCTGAATATATGCAAATTAACCATTGTACCCTTAGAAGCTAAACACACCTCCAGAACCGCTGGAATGCAATGATGTGTCAGCTTGTTAATATGTACAGAGCCATAATAATCCAACATGCATACAGACTGTTTCGGATTTTTTTTTTTTTTTTTGGCCTTTCAGATTAAAATCACTTAAAAACCAGCCATCACGCGGATCTCTCCATCAGGTTGGCAGCGATATTGCCCATCCTTCATAATTAAATCATCATACCGGCCTTTATTAAATCTGTTCACTTTTTATATCAATGAGCTCTATTCTTTTTGTTTCCAACATTCCTGAGCCTTCTCCTCTCCAACACTTTTTTTATCTGCCAAATACACCACATACAATCTCGCCAAGAAAAAATTGCATACTGCTTCCAATGACAACTGCTCCTTCTTGAATACAATTAGATTCCTTGCATCCCACAGAACTTCCTTGAATACAGAAAACACGATCCACCCCTTCCTATCCTTTTCCTTTGCACCCAGTGACACTCCACCCATCACCATTAAAAGAGATGTGCCCCTAACCTCCACCACCACCTCTAAAAAAAACCCCAACTTCCTCCGAAAATCCCTTGCAAAATCACACTCCCAAAAAACGTGATCCACATCTTCTTCCCCTCCGCACCCTTCTCTTGGGCACCTTCCTGAGGGAGTCATACCCCTCCTTTTGCAAAAAACCCTAGTAGGGAGTGCTGATACCAGGGACATCCACACCACATCTTTTTGTCTGTTTGTTGTTCCTTTAATGTTCATTCTTTTCCATATTGTCTCTGCTTGTGCACTTGTCATTCCTTTTATATAACATATTATATCATTTCTTGTGATCCATTTTTTTATGTTCTGTTTATTTATATCCGCCAAGGCTGCTCCTGTCATATTGAAATTGTACAGAATTTCTTTAACCTTTTGATAGCATAGCGTGGTTGTGAATGCAACAGGCTTGCTCAGGTCCTTAGCAACCCATCCCAACTTGTTCCACAACCATCCTCCCCAGTGGCGTAGCTACAAACCTCAGGGCCCCGATGCGGAATTTGGACCTGGGCCCCCCCCTACATTAAATAGCCAGGTATAGGTAACTAAGGTATAGGTAGCCAGGTATAGGTGTTCCAGAATAGGTGCCCCAGTATAGGTAGCCAAGAGTAGGTGCCTCAGTATAGATAGCCAGGGAGAGAGACAGGGACACAGGAGAGACACAGGGAAAGAGACAGGGACACAGGGAGAGAGACAGGGACAGGGACACAGAGACAGGGACACAGAGACAGGGACACAGAGACAGGGACACGGAGAGAGACACAGCCACAGAGAGAGAGACTGGGACTCAGGAAGAGAGACAGCCACAGGGAGAGACACAGGGAAACCAGGAGAGAGACCGGGACACAGGGACACAAGGAGAGAGACAGCCACAGGGAGAGACACAGGGACACAGGTAGGGAGACAGCCACAAGGAGAGAGAAAGGGACACAGGGAGAGAGACAGCCACAGGGAGAGACACAGGGAAACCGGGAGAGAGACCGGGACACAGGGAGAGAGACGAGGACACAAGGAGAGAGACAGCCACAGGGAGAGACACAGGTAGGGAGACAGCCACAGGGAGAGACACAGGTAGGGAGACAGCCACAGGGAGAGAGAAAGGGACACCAGGTGGGGGAGACAGCCATAGGGAGAGATAGGGAGGGACACCGGGGGGGGGGGGGAGAGACAGCCATAGGGATAGACAGGGACACAGGGGGGGGGGGGGGGGAGACAGCCATAGGGATAGACAGGGACAAGGGGGGCGGGGGGAAACAGCCATAGGGTAAGAGACAGGGACGGGGGTGGGGGGGGGGGTGGGGACAGCCATAGGGAGAGACAGGGGGGGGGGGGGGAGACAGCCATAGGGACTAGGGAGAGAGACAGGGACACAGTAGGAGAGGCAATGCAGCCCGGACTTACAAAGCTCCAGACTCCTCCACCTCCCCACTGACTGTCTATGGCAGCATTCCAGCAGAATTGCAGGCGACAAACACGACTTTCCCACACTGACTCTGCAGCTGAGCTCACTCGAGGGATATGGGAGGAGCCAGGCCAGCCAGAGATCAGTGAAGGGCCAACTGGAGCGTGGAGGGGGCGGTCCGGAAGGTCAGCATGGAGTGAGTGACAGCAGCTGCAACAGCAGCTCAGAGATCAGAGCCAGCCCAGACAGCGTGACTTTGTTGTGTGTGTGTGTGACGTCGTATAGCTGTCACACACACTGAAGTGGCCGCTGCTGTCTGAAGAGAGCGACGGAGGGGGAGGTAATTGCTCTAAAGACCAGGCAGAAAGACCTGATGTGTCTGCACTGCACGCGCTGTATCTGTCTGGGAGCCAAGCCCACCAGAGCCGGCCAGGTTATTTAAGTGCCCTGCCGCTGCCAGTATACACACACACATGCGGGGGCCCTGGGCCCCTCCCCTCAGGCTGCAGGAGCCGGGCCCCGTCGCGGGTGCGACCGCTGCGACCTCGGGTCCTACGCCCATGATCCTCCCAAGTATCTTACAAAATCCTTCACCCTCCCCTCTGACTCCAATACTCTACGGACAGACACCAGATAGTGCAGAGACAAAAAAGAAGCAACATCAGGGAAATCCCAACCACCCAGAGACACACCCTTGTGAACCGTCACCCGTGCCACCCTCTCCATCTTTGAACCCCAGAAGAAGACAAACAACATTCTCTGCACCTCTTGCATCCATCTTTTGCCAGGAGGCAAGACCATACAGAAGTACAACAACAACGGCAATATCACAGCTTTCACCACCAACACTTTCCCTGAAAAAGACAACTTACGCAACCTCCACAAGTTCAACTTTCTTACCACTTTCCCTTTCACCTCATCCAAAGTCTTTCTACCTTTCATCTCTGCATCAAACACCACACCCAACACCTTGATCTCCTGACTCACCGGCACTTTCTCCACATTCAAAGGTACAGGCCTCCCAAAGGAAACCAGCTGGGACTTCTCCCAATTCACAGCCATTCCAGACATTCCACAAAACACCTTCACATGCAAATTCACCCTATCAATATCAGCCTGCGACCCACCCACAAACGCCACATCATCCATATAAGCCAAATACTTCACCTGCTCTCCACCACCACCTGGCACAACAAATCCTTTCACCACCTTGTCCCGTTGGACATACCTCAGCAAAGGCTCCACCACACAAATAAAAGCCATAGGCGACAGTGGACACCCCTGCCTGACTCCGGACAAAACGGGGAATGACCTGGACAAAACCCCATTTACCAAGACGTGGCTCGAAATTCCAGTGTAAAAACTTCTAATAACTTTCAGGAGACAATCAGGGACCCCTAATTTTGCCATCACCCCGAACAGGAAGGAGTGTGATACTCTATCAAATGCCTTTTCCAAATCGATACCCTCAATGACCATCGGCGCTTTATTTTCCTGTGAAAAACTTATCATGTCCCTTAACAAAACCAGGTTATCGGCGCTTCTTCGACCGGGGACCGCACAGGTCTGCCCCTCTCCAATCATAGATGCTATCACACTCCTTAACCTGTTTGCGACCAATTTCGCCACTATCTTGTAGTCCACATTCAACAGCGAAATCGGCCTCCAATTTTTTATCAATTTTTTGTCTCCTTTCTTATAAATCAGGGTGATGACTCCCTCCCACATTGATGGGGACAACCGTCCAGAAGAAAAAACCTCCTTGACCACCTCCACCACTTCCCCACCAATGATAGGCCAGGCCCACCTAAAAAACTCCACTGGGAGCCCGTCCTTCCCTGGAGTCTTGCCTGTTTGCATGGCACCCACTGCCGCCCATACCTCCTCCGTGGCCACCGACTCTTTCAACTGCTGTACCTCCAACGGATCCAAACACTCCTCCAACACCTCATCACAATACTCTTCCATCTCCACATCTGACACAACATTCCCTCCTCCATACAAATCCACATAAAACTTCTGCACCTCTTCCACTACTTCAGAACCAACTACTTCCTTCTCATCCACCACCACTGACTCTAACACATCCCTACTGGACACCACCTTCTTAAAGAAGAACCGGGAGCAAGACTCCCCGTCTTCCAAATCTCTCACTTTCGCCTGATACACAATCCTCTTCCCACGCTCCATCAACATCCCCTTCATTCGCTGTCTTGCCTCCTCCAACTCTTCCTCCACCTCATACCCCCATTCCTTCATCTTCACCAAATACTGCAATCTCACTTTCCACTTCTCTTCCTCCTCTCTCTGCAAACACCTCTTCTCATACGCCAGATTCCTGAAAAAGCCAGAAATCCTCCTCTTTGCCCAATCCCACCATTCTAACAAATCCACAAAACCTCTCTTCCTACACACCCATCCTGCATACTCCACCCTAAATCTTTCAAGTACGTCCACATCCTTCAACAACTCCACATTCAACTTCCAGACTCCCTTCCCAAACACCACTCTCTCCGACGTTTCCAGGGAACAAAGAATGGCTCTGTGATCAGAAAAAGTGACCTGGTGATAAGAGACAGCAGAAACCAACACATACCTAGAAAGTAAAAAGTAATCTATGCGTGACTTAACCGTGCCCGTATCCGAAAAGTAAGTATATTCCCTGTCCCTACTGCCTGCCGCCAAAGCTGCATCCTGCAGTCCAAAATCTGTCACAATCTGGTTGAGGATCCTACTGGTGGAGTCCAGCTTGGTCTCTCCTGATCCCACTCGATCCCCAACCGATCTTATACAGTTCAGATCGCCGGCCACAATGGTCTTAATGCGGCCTGGCAGATTGAACTTGAGCACCTCCAAAAACTCCGCCCTCTCATTTTTGTCTGCAGGAGCGTAACAGTTAAAAAGACGGTACTGGGAACCAAAAAGATTAAAATTCACAACCATCATCCTTCCCGGAATGATGACAGCATGTGGCAAAACCTTTATGCCTGGGTTATTAAACAGCACGCCAATGCCCTCATTCCTACTCTGGCAGGCAGGGGACCAGATGGCATTGCCCCCTGCCCATTCCCCAGAGCCTGGTACCGTCTTCAATATACACTCCTGCAGACAAAAAATATCCGCCCTAAAATTTGCAAGGTCCTGCAGGACTGCAGCCCGGCGGTATGAGGAGCCGATCCCCCTCACATTTACAGACAGCAGGGACAGCACCATCACCAAAAGACACCACGTGTTATGCACCCTACACTCAGCCATCATCACTTCTTGGATGCCCTGGGACTCTTCCTTAAGCCCACTGTTGCGGGCTCCTGCTTTCCTTTTCTGTTTTTCTTTCTTTTTTGTTTCTTTGACTCCGCCATATTCCAGTCCTCTGGACCAGAATCTCCAGCAGCACTCGGCCCAGGCGCCTCTGGGTTAATCCTCCTAGATGGTTTGGTGTTTTCCCAGCTAGTGGGTACAGGAGACAGCGTCATGTCAACTTTTAACTCTCCCTCAGAAATGTCACTGACAATACGCATTTTTGCCACATGGGTATCATCACTCTCTGATTCTGTCACAGCCTCTTTTCTTTCTTGATAAGGTAGTGGATAATCACTGTCACTCTCTTCTATCACCACCTCTTTCTCCCCTTCCACCTTCCCAGGGTCTGTTATGTCCATCTCACACTCCTCCTCCTCATTTGCATAACCTCCTCCCACCTCCTCTGACATCATGCTGGCTGATTTCCCTCCTTTATTTGAATTTGGGGAGCTGTTATTTTTGGAGGGAAGTGAGGGAGTCCCCTGCTGGGATCTCCCCACAGCAGTGTCAGTCTTTGTCTTTTTCCCTGCGCTTTTCACAGGGCTAGAATGTGCTGGCAGAGTCTTCTGCGAGAGAGCAGAAGAAGGGGCGGGCTTAGGATTGTGCAGGGGGTCAGCTGACTGCACAGCTGTTTCCCCGCCTGCATTCTTCTTGTTCTCGCCGGCTGAGCCGGCTCCAGGAACTGTGGCACTACTGCTCCCAGCAGACCTGCGGCTACTAGCGTCCATGGCAGGCCGCTGGGGGTCTGTGCAGACATCAGGAACCTCTGCCTGGCTCACGAGAAGCACGGGGGAGGCTTCGGTACTGGTGGCAGGGGTCGGAGAAGCCTCAGCACACTCTCCAGGCTCACGCTGCGGGTCCCGCTCAGTAGAAACTGAGCTTATGACGTCACCAGCGCCAGGGGAATCCCGCTCTGCTGGAGAGCTGGGCACATCTTCGGGGAGCTGCTCCGGGGGGGTCTCCTCCACAATCTCACTCTGCACAGCCCTAGCCTGACTCTCCAGTTACTTCATCCAGAGGGGGGCCAGGGGGGGTCTCAGCAGCGGTTGGGCCCATATGGACTACACTGGTGCCCTCTCCAGCTGCATCAGTAAGGGGGGTCTCAGTAACAGCCTCAGAGTCCCGGGGCTCCACACGGGGAGCCAGTGACCACCTCCTGCCCCTACCATAAGAACCAGCGGCAGCAGCATACGTGTAAATCCTTGTTTTACCACGCTTTTCACAATCTTTGGCCAAGTGGCCGCCCACACCACAGAGGTCACACACTTTCACCTTCTTGCAGCTGGAGCCGGGGTGCACTGGCTCCTTGCAATGTCTGCACCGCTCCTCCGAGACACAACTTCCAGTTCCATGCCCAAACATATAGCACCTCCGGCAGTAGAGAGGCTGCCCAGGATACGTGACATAACCTCTCTCCCCGGCAATAGAGAAGACAGGGGGTGGGTGAACTACATCATGCCAGCACCCCTCCTGCCTCTTGAACTTCACAATAAACTTCATTTTGCTTCTGTATACTCCTATGTGATTGTATATTTTTTCAGCATAGCTCACATCCTCAAAATATCGCAGCATAAACAGCCTGACCAAATCTGGCTCCACGAAAGGATTGTACATATGCACATAAATCTGTCTCGCCTTTTCATTAAATAATGGCGTGACCGACTCCAACCAATTAACATAATCTTCCCTGCTCTCTCTATAATCTGCCAGCACTTTTAGCGCATCTTCCTCATTATGCATTGTGATATCATAGGCCCCTTGTCCTGGGAAATCTTTTATTGCAAACATCTTGCTCTTATTCAGCTTCAACCCCTCCACCAGTACCTTATCGATGAACGCCTTCGGTCCATGTCTCCTCCAATCTGTCTTTACAACAAAGCGAATTGAGTTCCGCAGTTTTGGCATGCCTCCTCCACCTCCTCCACTCGACGCAGCTGCCATCCTCTCCCCGTTTATCCAGGGCCCCCACAAGGAGGACCCTTAGAATACCCCTCGTGCCAAGTCCAAGTAAATATCCTCCACCTGATCTTCGCCAAAAGTCCTAGAAGCCACAGACTGTTTCGGATTGTTTGATCCTCATCAGTGCATGGCATGGATTAATTTGGCTCTATGGAGTAGGGCTTGTAAATCCGAGAGGCACAGACTAACCAGCAATCTCATGGTGACCCAGAACTCATTGGGGTGTGTAAGGGACTACAATGGTCCTAAAAGCCCCCTTACTAAGATGTTAAGAAAAACAAAAGTTTGCTTTCCTAAAACAGAAAGAATTTGCGATAATTCAGGTTGGAGTGAGCTCGAGATGTCTCCCAGGCACCACTGCTGAATATATGCAAATTAACCATTGTACCCTTAGAAGCTAAACACACCCCCAGAACCGCTGGAATGCAATGATGTGTCAGCTTGTTAATATGTACAGAGCCATAATAATCCAACATGCATACAGACTGTTTCGGATTTTTTTTTTTTTTTTTTTTTTCTTTTACCTCAGATTAGTCTTAATCTCTCCATAGAGACATAAATGCCCCTTAAAAGAGGAATCAGTCCAATCATCATATGGCGTTTATTTTTTTAAACTTTTTTCTTAGGTCATAAAAAATCAATATTCTCCAGAAATTAATTTTCCCCACACTCTTTCATGTTTAGACACATAATACCCCATTATCCTCACAGTCATATCATCCTGATGATAATCTGACATGTTATAATAATACACCTGCATCCTTCTTACAAGCCACAATGGAAACCCATACCTCCTCGCTGTTATAGCGGTATCTTCTCCAAGCATCTCTCTTATTACAATCTTTATGCGTAAAGTAACATTATCCGACATACTATTCCACAACTTATTCGTCTCTTCCACCACCTTCACAATCTCTTTAACACAACTTCTAGTCTGTATCACACAGTCCCTCTCAAGTGGCTCATAATACTGCCTATCCAGCCGCACACTGGGTATACTATGTTCCAATAACACAGTCTGATCACCTCCTTCTCTCCCAGACGCAGCAACGCATCTCCTGGGCTGCGGAGCAGGGCTGTCCGGCTGCCCAGCATCTTCCACCTGAACTTCCATCTCATCATCCGAATCTTCCAGTACAACATACGGATTAGGTGACAGGGGCACCTCTGGAGCACTCCCTACCCCCAACTTCAGCTTCTTACCCCCTCCTACTCTGCTTTCCTCCTCCTTCCTCAGCCTCCCCCTCCCTCCATGCCTCATCCTTGACTTCTGCTTCTCCCACTCCATCTTATCCTGCTCCTCCTTTTTATCCATCTCTGCACCCCAATCTATGGGCTCCTCTCCCCCCCGTGCCTCCTTTACCTCACCAGAACCTACTACCTTCGGCAGCAACACCGCACTCTGCTTCTTCTGCACCTTGGCCACACCCCCCACTCCTGAGGAACTACTACTCCCAGCTCGGCTACTCTGCACCTTCCCGCTGCCCATCCCACTGCTCACCTTATCTTTGCATACTGACTCCTCCCTCCTCTCTGGCTGACCCGCCTCCTCCCGCCGTCTCCCCCGCTCCTGGGTGACCCCCTGCCCCTCACTCACCCCCGCAATCACCTCCGCAGTCTTCCCAACACCGGACCCACTCTGCACAGCCACTTTCCGTGCCAGGGCCTCCTCCTCCTCCTCCCACAGCACGGCTTGCACACAAGTAGCGTCACCCACCGGCTCCTCCTCCCCAGACACGTCACCATCTGCCGGTGCAGCTCCGCTCACTCTCTCTCCACGAGTCTCCTCCTCCATTCGCTCCACAGCCTGAACACAAGAATCATCACCCACGGACTCTTCAGCCGTCACATTCCCATCTTCCGCAAACAGATCCGCCTGGCTGCACGGACTCTCACCAGCCACTCCCACAATCACTCCAGCCACTCCCACACCAGTCACCTCCACAATCACAGCCTATGTCACCTCCGCCGCACGCTCGTCACTCACCCCAGTCTCCTGGCGGCCATCCTCCTCACTGTACTCATCACCCTCCTCACTCTCCACATCCAGCAGCCCAACATCCGCCTCCTCACCACCCAGCGTCACATCCATCACAGCCGCATCATCCAGCAACTCCTCCAACTCCCCAATCACATCGGCAACAGTATCTAGAGACGCCGAGGGCGGGACCACCTCACTGACGTCACCACTCTCAGCACCCACACCAGTCACCTCCCCACGCTCCACAGACACCTCCCCATTCGCTGCAGCCCCGCTCTCCTGACCACGCCCACCACTCTCTGTAGCAGTCACGTGAGACGCCAAGCCGGCAGAACCTCCGCCCTCCTCTGCCACCGGCCCGGACGCCTCCCTCCGCTCCTCAGCATCAGGTACAGTATCAGGTACAGTATCAGTAGCACGTAACACATCATCAGCAGCAGCCAGCACAGAGCGCCCGGTGGTATTAGCACCCCAGCCAGCAAACATATTACGGCTCTCCCGAGCCACCTCAGCGTAGGAGAATAAGCTCCTCCCCCTGGTCATCTTACAGTCTCGTGCCATGTGCTCGGCCGACCCGCAGAGATCACACACACGGGGGGCCGGGCACGCAGAGGCCATGTGTCCCTTTAGCCTACAAATGCGGCAGGCTGCCTTATTGGGGCACTGGTCCCTGAAATGGCCATATAGGAAACAATATCGGCAATACTTCGGCTGCCCCTGGTAGTACACCGTGCATCTCTCACCTGCCACGGTAAAGGCAGCCGGAGGGTGCACAGTGCCACCGTACCCATCAGAGTCTTTCTTCAAAACCACCTTAAACTTGATCTTACTCCGATACATCTTATAAGGGTTATACAGTTTCTCAGCATTACCAATATCCTCACAATATTGCTTCAAAAAGGTCCTCACTGTGTGCACTTCCATAAACGGGTTCAAACAATGGACAGTCAAATACTTCACCCCAGGGTCAAACATGGGAGTGATCTGGATCTTCTGCAGCACAGGATAAGTCCCCTCCAGAACCAGCTTCTTCCAATTTTCACACAGTGCAAGACATTTCTCCTCGGTATAAAGAGAAAGATCATAAGTGCCCAATTCCACAAACTCCTGAATGGCATAGATCTCTGTTACCTGTAGGTCTAGGATATCCAGCAGCACATCGACACAGACCGTCTTCAGACCGATTTCCTTCACCGCCTCCTTATCCACCTGAATTCGCACAGAATTGCGCAGTGGCGTTCTCCTGGGCTTCATCATCGCAGCAACCAGCTAGACGACCTTCGCCCCTCTGATGTTCCCGGGGCCCCCAAAAGGAGACCCCCCACTAAACCTCCTGACTCAGAACCAAATACAGACACACTTGGTCTAAGCCAAAAGGCGATGCACAGCCTGATTCGGATTGTTTGATCCTCATCAGTGCATGGCATGGATTAATTTGGCTCTATGGAGTAGGGCTTGTAAATCCGAGAGGCACAGACTAACCAGCAATCTCATGGTGACCCAGAACTCATTGGGGTGTGTAAGGGACTACAATGGTCCTAAAAGCCCCCTTACTCAGATGTTAAGAAAAACAAAAGTTTGCTTTCCTAAAACAGAAAGAATTTGCGATAATTCAGGTTGGAGTGAGCTCGAGATGTCTCCCAGGCACCACTGCTGAATATATGCAAATTAACCATTGTACCCTTAGAAGCTAAACACACCTCCAGAACCGCTGGAATGCAATGATGTGTCAGCTTGTTAATATGTACAGAGCCATAATAATCCAACATGCATACAGACTGTTTCGGATTGTTTGATCCTCATCAGTGCATGGCATGGATTAATTTGGCTCTATGGAGTAGGGCTTGTAAATCCGAGAGGCACAGACTAACCAGCAAGCTTATTAATTAACAATGCTTAATTTGCATATATTCAGCAGTGGTGCCTGGGAGACATCTCGAGCTCACTCCAACCTGAATTATCGCAAATTCTTTCTGTTTTAGGAAAGCAAACTTTTGTTTTTCTTAACATCTTAGTAAGGGGGCTTTTAGGACCATTGTAGTCCCTTACACACCCCAATGAGTTCTGGGTCACCATGAGCTTGCTGGTTAGTCTCTTCCTAATAGACAGTCTAAATAGTTTCTATTACATTGAGGCACTAGTGCTGTACAATATACAAATCTGCCACCTTTGATCTGTACAGCAGATGCTACGCAAGTTTGCTAACAACACAGGGGGAGGGGGGCAGATAGATAGCCGAGATAAGGTGGCTGATTTATTGCCTGACAGATCACAGGGGTCCTTCATGGCTTCAGTATACGCTGTGATGAAGCGCAGCTTTACAACTGTTTATAACGGGCGGCTAGGTTCGTGAGTGCGGAGAAACCAAAACAACCAGGTGACAGGGAGGTGAGATATGAAAAAAATAAACAGTCATACCAGATGTTCCCCTGTGATTAATGTACTGGTCTGTTTAGTCCGACGCATAAAATGCAAATGACGGGCTACTGAAAGCTAAAGTGATTGAGCAAGCAGCTCTGTTTATTTTTCTGAAACTAAAGCTTCTTTAGTGCAGCTTCTTTTGGATGATGGCTTAATTTTATGCTGCATTAATTTAAACAGTAATTCGCCATAGCGCCCCTTTAATTATCTATTTTACTCAAACAATTCATTACCGTATATCACAAGTTTTTTTCCTTTTTTTTCACTTCAGTGTCACTTTAACAGTGAGATTTAGCTAGCTTATAATGCTGCTGGTGCAATACAGTCAAAGTTTTTTCTGTTGTTGTTTTTTTTTTAGCTTGGATCTGCTTTAAGGGCTGGCACACCAAGCCACACCAAGAGCGGTTCTGAGCGGTTTTGGCAACACTTGCGGTTTGAAAACCGCTTGGCTAATGTATTGCAAGGTGATGGTGCACACCAGAGCGAAACTCGGGTCCTCCTGCAGCATTTTTGCTTATTTCTGAGGTGATTCTGCCTCAAAGTTACCGTATTTTTCGGACTATAAGACGCACTTTTTCTCCCCCAAAAGTGGGGAGAAAAAGTCCTTGCGTCTTATAGTCCGAATGTAGAAAAAAGTAGTACACAAATTGGAAAAAAAACCAAAACGTTTCTTACTGTTTAGGGTTCTCTGTGCGTGCGGTGCAGTCAAACACCTTTCCCCTCTCCTCGCCAGCCTTATTCAGTACCCCCCACTGCAGCCCAGCTCAACGCAGCCGGTCTACCCACCCTCAATGCTGCCGCCTATTAGTCGCCTCCACACTGCCATCCATGCCACCGCCATCCTCCTCCATGCCGGTCCCGTGCTGCCATCCATGCCGCCGCCATCATCTTCTTCCTTGCCGATCTCCGTGATGCTGTCCAGCCGCCATCATCTTCTTCCATGCCGATCTCCGTGATGCTGTCCCACCGCTTCTATCATCTTCCTCCATGCCGATCTCCGTGATGCTGTCCCACCGCCGCCATCATCTTCCTCCATGCCGGTCTCCGTGATGCTGTCCCGCCGCCGCCATCATCTTTCTCCATGCCGGTCTCCGTGCTGCTGTCCCGCCACCCCCATTATCTTCCTCCATGCCGGCCTCCAGTGCTGCTGTCCCGCCGCCGCCATCATCTTCCTCCATGCCAGTCTCCGTGATGCTGTCTCGCCGCCCCCATTATCTTCCTCCATGCCGGCCTCCAGTGCTGCTGTCCCGCCGCCGCCGCCATCATCTTCCTCCATGCCGCAGTAATCCGCCTCAGCCAGCTCTCCAATGCGCCTCCATGGCTGCTTTCAAAGTCCCTGCACGGTGGCAGCTGAAGCGTGGCATTAGATGGGAGATCGTAGCAGTAGTTATGACTACCGATGCTTCAGTACTTCCTGGTTTACGCCCCCTAATGACGTCTGACGCTCATGTGGGGGAAGGAAGTACAAGGAAGTACTGAAACATCGGTAGTCATAACTATCCCTAAGATCTCCTATCTAATGCCACGCTGCAGCTGCCACCGTGCAGGGACTTGGAAAGCAGCCATGGAGGCGCATTGGAGAGCTGGCTGAGGCGGATTATTGCGGCGGCACAGAGAAGGATCAACCACGATGGTAGATGACTAACGCTGCAATTGGCCCTGAATCGCTCACAATACATGAAGACAGCCGGTGCAGCCCCCACCAAGATCTACCCTCATAAAGGGATGTCATGATTGTGCTGCTGCTTTGCAAAAAACAGGAGACAGCACACCGTTTGCTTCTTCAAGTGATCTGTATTCAAGCCATACAGTTCAAGAGCACACAAGGACACGACATGTTTCGGGCGTAGCCCTTCCTCAGGTGTGCCACACCCAGTGAACATTACCCATATATACCCCACCCACAGGAAGTCACCTGACGCTCCGGTCACATGACAATAATAGTGAATACACACATATACTTTTCACCAAAACCTTACTAAAAACATTACTTTATCAAGGGGAACTACACAAAACGTGTCTACCCCAGAATAACCACTGAGGATGTTGCCCCCCCGAATACTAGTCATAATGCAATATTATATTCAGCGTTACACATTTCCATTCACATATAATTCCTGTATCAGGTCGCATGGTTGCAGTCAGTTCTGATCCTACAAAGAAAGAAGATTAGAGAAAACACTTCAGACTTAGGCACTCGTTCAGCCCATTGGGAACAATACAATTAAATTTCCTTATCCATTTTGCTTCACGTTGTAACAACATTTTCTTTCTGTCTCCTCCCCTGACTAAGGGAGGTACACTGTCGATAACAAACCACCGCAGCTGTGCTGCCGTGTGACGTTTCTCCAAGAAGTGCCGTGAGACCGAAGTCTCATACTCCTTTTTCCCTTTGGCAAAGTTGGAGATATCCCTCTTATGCTCTTGAATTCTTGCCTTTACCTCTCTCTCCGTTTTCCCGACGTAAGCATATCCGCAGGGGCACTTGAGCCCGTACACTACGTACGAGCTCAAGCAGGAAAACCTACCCCTGACTGGAACCCTCACGCCGGTTGTAGGGTGAGAGATAAAGTTCCCTTTCAGCACTGCATTACAGCAATTACAGCTCAAACAGGGTACTGTTCCTCGCCTCACTTCAGGGATCACATTCTTTGTATAGGGTTTGATGTCGGATTTACTCACCCAGTTTCTGATCGATCTGCCCTTGCGGTACGCAAAGACCGGTGGATCCCGGAACAAACTCCCAAATTCGGGATCCCGTCCCAAGATCGGCCAGAACCTGCGCACCACCGAGCGGATTCGATCGGACAGGACACCATAACTGCAGACAAAGGGCAATCTATTAGTAGTCTTCCTAGCTTTAGGGAGCAGCAAGTCACATCTCTTCATCTCACGCACCTCCCTGCTGGTCTTTTGAAGGACACGCTCGTCATAACCCTTCTCAACCATTTTCTTAATTAATATTTCCGACGCCGAGTCGTAATCCTCCACCTTGGACGATATACGTCGTGCCCTAAGGAACTGTCCTTTAGGGATGCCTTTTTTCACTGTGGGTGCATGAAAGCTGTCCGTTCGCAACAAATTGTTGCGTTCCGTAGGCTTTTGATACAGTTTCGTCCGTAATTGTCCCTCTTCAATGAAGATGGTGACATCAAGATAATTAATGCGTTTCGTGGAACATTCCGCCGTAAATTTGATGGTCGGGTGCCTCAAATTAGCCTCATCCACCATCTCGTCGAACAATTCCCGAGACCCATCCCACAGGATGAGTATGTCATCCACAAATCGATAAAAGGCCACCAAATGGTTTTTATATTTCTCATGGTTGACGAACATGTCCTTCTCCAGACCAGCAAGGAACAGATTAGCAAAAGAAGGGGCCACAGGGGAACCCATACTCGTTCCCTGACACTGTATGTAAAACACGTCCAGAAACCTGAAATAATTGGACCGTAATATTAATTCCAATGCATCTAAGAGGAAAAACACAGTACCATTGGGGAGGGACGTTTCCAACAGTCGCTCCTCAATGCACCTCATCCCCTCCTCATGAGGAATAGATGTAAAGAGACTCTGTACATCTAAAGTGCACAGCATTAGATCTCTGGGCAGAGGTCCCAGCCTCTCCAACCTTCCCAGCAAATCCTTTGTATCAATCAAACAAGACTCGATACCAGAGACCAAGCCCTGTAGAGTATGATCCACATATTTAGCAAGGGGATAGAGGACCGATCCCATGCCCGATACAATCGGCCGACCCGGAGGATTCTCAAGATCCTTATGCACTTTAGGCAAAAGATAAAAAATAGGTGTCTGCGGGTTCTCAGTACGCAAAAACGCTGCCGTCTGGGCATCTATAATCTCGTCCTCCAGCCCCTGCTCTATCAGAAGATCCACTTTTTTCTTTATCTCAAATATGGGATCCCTATCACACACTCTATAGTGATCCTCACATCTCAGTTGCCGCATAGCCTCTTGTATATACTGCGACCTATCCATTACCACAGTTGCCCCTCCCTTATCTGCTCTGGTGATAATAATGTCTTCATTCACCTGCAAACTTTTCAATGCTTCCCTCTCTAAGACAGACAGATTATCACACATCTTCACTTTCTTTTTCTGATGGCTATGATCCCACAGCCTACGTACTTCATGTAACACAGCCCCCTCAAACATGTCCACAGAGGAGTTCACCAAATCCGGAAGCCAGTCACTTTTCTTGAAAAATGTACCTTTATCTACTGGTGGTTTATCACAAAAAGTCATCTTTAATTTGATGGACCTTATGAACTTGTAAAAGTCCACCTCCCAATCAAATAGATCACTCTCTGCAGTGGGAACAAACCCCAGACCTTTGCATAAAACACTCCTCTCAGAACTAGTGAGACTGTATGCAGAAATGTTAATTATAGGGTTGCTTACCCCCTCTAGCGGTGTCCCGTTCTCTTGGGGTAATCGTCTCTGGGCAAAGGTACTCTTGGATTCCTCCTGCCTGTAGTCCCTCCTGCTACTGAGGTTCCGCCGGCGCCGCCGGTATCTGAGCTGGTCTCGGCCTCTTGAAAATCCTGAGTGGACCCTGAACTGGATCCAACCGGGTTAGACCCCTCCGATGCCTCTCCTGTGGCACTATCCGGAACGCTCTCCCCGTCTCCACGCTTTTTTGGTCGTCGGGGACGTTTCCCAGGCTTCCGTGGACCACTTCCGGGTCGCGGCACGCCACCTCCGGTAGGCTGATGACGCGGCCGAGGCCCAGCTCCGGCTCCACTTCCTCCTTGTGCAGGATCCTCCGGTAGACGGCGTCCTGGTCTCCTAAACTGTTGCCAGGTATACACCCGTCCAGCCCGGTAGTCCTCTTGATCACGGCGAATCTTAGCTTGCTTCGTTGCGGTCAGTTCCTTCTTTAAGGTGGCCACCTGTGTATTGTACTGACTATTCAAATTAGTATAGTCCTCCCCTGTCTCCTCCCCTGACTAAGGGAGGTACACTGTCGATAACAAACCACCGCAGCTGTGCTGCCGTGTGACGTTTCTCCAAGAAGTGCCGTGAGACCGAAGTCTCATACTCCTTTTTCCCTTTGGCAAAGTTGGAGATATCCCTCTTATGCTCTTGAATTCTTGCCTTTACCTCTCTCTCCGTTTTCCCGACGTAAGCATATCCGCAGGGGCACTTGAGCCCGTACACTACGTACGAGCTCAAGCAGGAAAACCTACCCCTGACTGGAACCCTCACGCCGGTTGTAGGGTGAGAGATAAAGTTCCCTTTCAGCACTGCATTACAGCAATTACAGCTCAAACAGGGTACTGTTCCTCGCCTCACTTCAGGGATCACATTCTTTGTATAGGGTTTGATGTCGGATTTACTCACCCAGTTTCTGATCGATCTGCCCTTGCGGTACGCAAAGACCGGTGGATCCCGGAACAAACTCCCAAATTCGGGATCCCGTCCCAAGATCGGCCAGAACCTGCGCACCACCGAGCGGATTCGATCGGACAGGACACCATAACTGCAGACAAAGGGCAATCTATTAGTAGTCTTCCTAGCTTTAGGGAGCAGCAAGTCACATCTCTTCATCTCACGCACCTCCCTGCTGGTCTTTTGAAGGACACGCTCGTCATAACCCTTCTCAACCATTTTCTTAATTAATATTTCCGACGCCGAGTCGTAATCCTCCACCTTGGACGATATACGTCGTGCCCTAAGGAACTGTCCTTTAGGGATGCCTTTTTTCACTGTGGGTGCATGAAAGCTGTCCGTTCGCAACAAATTGTTGCGTTCCGTAGGCTTTTGATACAGTTTCGTCCGTAATTGTCCCTCTTCAATGAAGATGGTGACATCAAGATAATTAATGCGTTTCGTGGAACATTCCGCCGTAAATTTGATGGTCGGGTGCCTCAAATTAGCCTCATCCACCATCTCGTCGAACAATTCCCGAGACCCATCCCACAGGATGAGTATGTCATCCACAAATCGATAAAAGGCCACCAAATGGTTTTTATATTTCTCATGGTTGACGAACATGTCCTTCTCCAGACCAGCAAGGAACAGATTAGCAAAAGAAGGGGCCACAGGGGAACCCATACTCGTTCCCTGACACTGTATGTAAAACACGTCCAGAAACCTGAAATAATTGGACCGTAATATTAATTCCAATGCATCTAAGAGGAAAAACACAGTACCATTGGGGAGGGACGTTTCCAACAGTCGCTCCTCAATGCACCTCATCCCCTCCTCATGAGGAATAGATGTAAAGAGACTCTGTACATCTAAAGTGCACAGCATTAGATCTCTGGGCAGAGGTCCCAGCCTCTCCAACCTTCCCAGCAAATCCTTTGTATCAATCAAACAAGACTCGATACCAGAGACCAAGCCCTGTAGAGTATGATCCACATATTTAGCAAGGGGATAGAGGACCGATCCCATGCCCGATACAATCGGCCGACCCGGAGGATTCTCAAGATCCTTATGCACTTTAGGCAAAAGATAAAAAATAGGTGTCTGCGGGTTCTCAGTACGCAAAAACGCTGCCGTCTGGGCATCTATAATCTCGTCCTCCAGCCCCTGCTCTATCAGAAGATCCACTTTTTTCTTTATCTCAAATATGGGATCCCTATCACACACTCTATAGTGATCCTCACATCTCAGTTGCCGCATAGCCTCTTGTATATACTGCGACCTATCCATTACCACAGTTGCCCCTCCCTTATCTGCTCTGGTGATAATAATGTCTTCATTCACCTGCAAACTTTTCAATGCTTCCCTCTCTAAGACAGACAGATTATCACACATCTTCACTTTCTTTTTCTGATGGCTATGATCCCACAGCCTACGTACTTCATGTAACACAGCCCCCTCAAACATGTCCACAGAGGAGTTCACCAAATCCGGAAGCCAGTCACTTTTCTTGAAAAATGTACCTTTATCTACTGGTGGTTTATCACAAAAAGTCATCTTTAATTTGATGGACCTTATGAACTTGTAAAAGTCCACCTCCCAATCAAATAGATCACTCTCTGCAGTGGGAACAAACCCCAGACCTTTGCATAAAACACTCCTCTCAGAACTAGTGAGACTGTATGCAGAAATGTTAATTATAGGGTTGCTTACCCCCTCTAGCGGTGTCCCGTTCTCTTGGGGTAATCGTCTCTGGGCAAAGGTACTCTTGGATTCCTCCTGCCTGTAGTCCCTCCTGCTACTGAGGTTCCGCCGGCGCCGCCGGTATCTGAGCTGGTCTCGGCCTCTTGAAAATCCTGAGTGGACCCTGAACTGGATCCAACCGGGTTAGACCCCTCCGATGCCTCTCCTGTGGCACTATCCGGAACGCTCTCCCCGTCTCCACGCTTTTTTGGTCGTCGGGGACGTTTCCCAGGCTTCCGTGGACCACTTCCGGGTCGCGGCACGCCACCTCCGGTAGGCTGATGACGCGGCCGAGGCCCAGCTCCGGCTCCACTTCCTCCTTGTGCAGGATCCTCCGGTAGACGGCGTCCTGGTCTCCTAAACTGTTGCCAGGTATACACCCGTCCAGCCCGGTAGTCCTCTTGATCACGGCGAATCTTAGCTTGCTTCGTTGCGGTCAGTTCCTTCTTTAAGGTGGCCACCTGTGTATTGTACTGACTATTCAAATTAGTATAGTCCAAGGGTGGTAGCGCGGAGACTAGCTCCGTTTGTAGTTTACTGATGTCGCTGCGCAGTTCTATAATATGAACCTGCAGTCGCTCGATTGTCAGAACCATAACATCTAGGCTCCCTTTGTTGAGAATCTCAAAAAATCTCGATTGAAAAACAGAGTCCTGCACAAGTAGAGTGGATCTCAGGGTGATCCTGTATCCTCTAGGGATGCGTTTTGCACGGACGTATTCCACCAAGAAGGATTGATGTGACGAATATCGTACCTCCTGTTTCTTAAGATTTAACCAACGTGCTTTTTTGTATTCCACTAGGGATTCCTCATCCTCCGCCAACGGCTCACATGAGCGTCAGGTGACTTCCTGTGGGTGGGGTATATATGGGTAATGTTCACTGGGTGTGGCACACCTGAGGAAGGGCTACGCCCGAAACATGTCGTGTCCTTGTGTGCTCTTGAACTGTATGGCTTGAATACAGATCACTTGAAGAAGCAAACGGTGTGCTGTCTCCTGTTTTTTGCTTGTGCAGGACTCTGTTTTTCAATCGAGATTTTTTGAGAAAATGTTGTTACAACGTGAAGCAAAATGGATAAGGAAATTTAATTGTATTGTTCCCAATGGGCTGAACGAGTGCCTAAGTCTGAAGTGTTTTCTCTAATCTTCTTTCTTTGTAGGATCAGAACTGACTGCAACCATGCGACCTGATACAGGAATTATATGTGAATGGAAATGTGTAACGCTGAATATAATATTGCATTATGACTAGTATTCGGGGGGGCAACATCCTCAGTGGTTATTCTGGGGTAGACACGTTTTGTGTAGTTCCCCTTGATAAAGTAATGTTTTTAGTAAGGTTTTGGTGAAAAGTATATGTGTGTATTCACTATTATTGTCATGTGACCGGAGCGTCAGGTGACTTCCTGTGGGTGGGGTATATATGGGTAATGTTCACTGGGTGTGGCACACCTGAGGAAGGGCTACGCCCGAAACATGTCGTGTCCTTGTGTGCTCTTGAACTGTATGGCTTGAATACAGATCACTTGAAGAAGCAAACGGTGTGCTGTCTCCTGTTTTTTGCATAGTACAAAGAGTGCAGGAGTGGTGTACCTGCGGGAGAGCGGCACCTGCTTCCAGGCCTGGAGACGGATAGGCCTGTATAAGTGTGTGGAAAGTGTGTTCGACATTGTGCTGCTGCTTCCCTGCCAGTCAAGATCATCACAGCTGACATCAAGGACAGGAGTGCGTGGATGGACAGCTGGATAGGTGAGATCACAAGTTGTAGCTGATGGAGAGGCAGGGGCTAGTTTGATGTAGTGTATTGTTACTGATGGGGCAGCAGGGGTGGGTTAATGTAGTGTAGTAACTGGAGTGGTAATTGGGGACTAGTGTAATGTAATGTAGTGTAGTGTAGTGTAGTGTAGTGTAGTGTAGTGTAGTGTAGGGTTACTGGTGGGGCATCAGGCTTTAGTGTAGGGTACTTCTACAGGTGAGGGCAGCAGGGTTTAGTGTAGCTAGGCACTTAAGCTCAGTTATTGTAGCTGGCGGAGAGTGCTTGGGGGGGGGGGGAAGTTCTATAAGATGCCCCTGCACCATGGATGCACGCAGGTTTAGTATATTTTTTTTTCCTGGTTTTTGTCCTCTAAACCTAGGTGCGTCTTATGGTCCGGAGCGTCTTATAGTCCGAAAAATACGGTAAGTATAGGAAAATGGAAAATCGCTCTGAAAAGCGCTAGATCAGAGCGATTTTCCAAGCGTTTTTGTTACGGTAGCTGTTCAGTTACAGCTGTACTGTAACAAAATATAAAAATACTACACAAAAATGCTCCAAAAAATGCTAGGCATGTTTAGAAAATCGCTCCAAACGTGCCTAGAATCGCTCTTAAAAAACTCTTCAAAAACCTCTAGCATTTGCGGATGTGCTAGCGGTTTTTGGTGTGCACTGGGCCTAAGAGAGATGATTTTGAAATCCTTATGGGATTGCCTGACAAAATTCCTGAGAACAGTACAGTTATTATTAGTATATTTTTGGAAAATGTTATCCCAAACAATAACACTAAAGAATGATGATACACTTTTCACCTGCTCTTCAGTCACAGCATTTGATCTCTTTCATTTCATTATTTCTCCCTTTAACTAGACAATCATAAAAGCCAGAACCTGGCACTTTCCACACACAGATTACGTATATGCTTCAGAAAGGAGTTTTCTGTTCTAATGCACGCTGCATAGATCAAGCCATTGTAGGAAGACTCCTTGGGCTTGATTCATGAAGCTGCTCTGCTATAGCAGCGTGTGAGCGCCTTGACAGCAGTGCAACCTAAATTCAGGGAGGCACGCTACGCGCGGTCACGCAGCGTAGCGCTCCTTCCTTTGTTATGCACGCTGCTTACATTAGCAAGGGGCGTTCCTTTAAATGCCGGCTGCTGCTGTGAAGTATTGCGACCTCGATATTTCATTAGCTTGGCGCTACTATGTTAATTAACATAGTTGCGGTCGTGCTAGTGATGTACGACAGCCCCAATACTTCACAGAAGCGGCCCCGGCATTTAAAGGAACGCCCCTTGCTAATGTAAGCAGTGTGTGTAACTAAGGAAGGTGCGCTGCGCTGCACGACCGCGCGTAGCGTGCCTCCCTGAATTTAGGTTGCACTGCTGTCATGGAGCACACGCTGCTATAGCAGAGCAGCTTCATGAATCAAGCCCTTTTTCTGCAAATTTGGGGAAAAGAAAATAGTTGCTTTCCCTATGAATACACTTCTTATTAACAGGGCCGGGCCAAGACAGAGGCTGCAGAGGCAACATCCTATGGACACACAGCCTTGAGGGTGTGCCAGTGCCTCCCCTCACCAGGCCATATGCAGAGTTGTGCTGAGCGTGCTTCACTCACCAGTCGGTGCTGTTGGGATCTCGCTTCAGCCCTATTTTTTCGCACAGTCTCAATTCTATGATGCCCTCTAGTGGCATAGAATTGATTATCTATGCTGGGGAGGGAGGCTACTAATACTGGGGGTATACCTGGCTATCTATGCTGGGGAGAGAGGCTACCTAATACTGGGGCACACCTGGCTATGCTGGGGAGGGGGGCTTTCTAATACTGGTGCACACCTATCTATCTATGCTACTGAGGGGGCTGCTAATACTGGGGCACTTTCTATCTACGCTGGAGAGAGTGCAGCCTAATACTGGGGGCATACCTGGCTATCCAATACAGGAGGCACATCTGACTAGCTATACTGGGTAGGGGCTACCTCATACTGGGGGCACATCTGGCTATTTACGCCGGGGAGGGGGCTACCTCATACATGGAGTACATCTAGATATCTAGATTGTTTTTTTGGGGGGGAGGGGTTGGAATCTCTGCCTGAGGTGCTGAAAAACTTTGTTCCAGCCCTGCTTATTAGTCCGAGATAACACAGGGAAAGAAACCCAGGGAAGTTGTTCCTGATATACATTCTAATCCCTAGAATACATTTAACTTTATCTTAAAGGATACCCAAAGTGTCATGTGACATGATGAGATAGACATGGGCAGGGCCGGTTCAAGTAACAATTGGGCCCTAGGGCAAAATTAGCCTGGGGGCCCCACCAACAGACACCACCGACCAAAAAGCGTCATTAGAGGCCCTTTGTTTCAGCCAAATTTCCCTCCTGGGCCCCTGAGCTGGCTGCAGACCCTCCCCCAATCACCTCCCAACTTAACAGACTCTGCAGAGTCCCTGGGTAGCAACAGTTAAGATAGAGGAGGGACACCTTGGGGGCCCCTACAGGCTCTGGGGCCCTGGGGCAATTGCCCATTTTTTTCCTATGGTAGCTCCGGCCCTGGATATGGGTATGTACAGTGCCAAGCACACTAATAACTGTGCTGTGTTACTTTTTTTTCTTTCTCTGCCTGAAAGAGTTAAATATCAGGTATGTAAGTGGGTGACTACAGTGTGACCCTCACTGATAGGAAATTCCAACTATAAAACACTTTCCTAGCAGAAAATGGCTTCTGAGAGCAGGAAAGAGATAAAAAGGATCAATAGTTCATAGATTTTAGCTCTGGCATACTTCAATGACTGTGTCATGGAGCAAAAACAATAAAACAGTTAAAACTTAAAACGTAGATTTAAACATAAAATAAAGATGTGGAATATCTTAAAGTCATTTTTAGGAGAAGGAAGATAGATACAGTCGTTTATTTCATAAGTTTATTTCCGCTTCGGGTGTCCTTTAAGTAAAATGCCAAGGGCTTGTAGTAGCAGGGGTGAAAAGTGAGCAATCATTTGGTCTACTCTTTCCCATAAAACAGATCAAGGAAGTAAAGCAGGAAATGTGTTCCATTCAAGTGTCAGAATCATTTTTAATTATTGCTTGTGGGTGAAGCTGTTCCCAATTTAATGTTGTAGATAGGCAGGAAGAGGAATCATTAAAAAAAAGTAAACAATACTTAATACTTTAACTTCCAGTAGATTACAAATTAATTCTACTTTAAGGCACAGAACACTCTTGCCAGTGCGTTTCCCCACCCCATGATTCAGGGGTCCACGTGGATTTTTGGGATGCGGCAGAATACATTGCAAATGTGACTGTCATGCTGCAGGGAAGAAGCAGAAAGCTGTCCGATTTAAAATTGCAAGAAAAAACATAAACGAGGGTCAGGAAAGACAGTGAATGATGTGTGATTCCCGAAGTAGCCAATTGACTATAATGGCTGGTGCGGTAGTACGCCTTTTGGCATGTGCGCCAAAGTGTGCATAATTCAAGCGTGTTCCCTGTAGTATGGCACGGCAGTGTAATGCCAACAGCAACGCTGGATAAACAGTAACATTGCAAGGATTAATGCAATCCTAATACCGAGGTTACTGGGAAGCAGCGCTAGGTTTAAATCTCAGCCACAGCACTATCTGCATGGAGTTTGTATGTTCTCCCCATGACTGAAGGGTTTTTTTTCCAGTCACTCCGGTTTCCTCCCACATCCCAAAAAAATACAGATCAGTTAATTGGCTTCCCCTCCAAAATTGGCCCTAGACTGTAATGGACATATGTCTATGGTAGGGATTAGTGTTGGGCGAACACCTGGATGTTCGGGTTCGCGAACGTTCGCCGAACATGGCCGCGATGTTCGGGTGTTCGCGCCGAACTCCGAACATAATGGAAGTCAATGGGGACCCGAACTTTCGTGCTTTGTAAAGCCTCCTTACATGCTACATACCCCAAATTTACAGGGTATGTGCTTGGGAGTGGGTACAAGAGAAAAAAAATTTTGCAAAAAGAGCTTATAGTTTTTGAGAAAATCAATTTTAAAGTTTCAAAGGGAAAACTGTCTTTAAAATGCGGGAAATATCTGTTTTCTTTGCACAGGTAGCATGCATTTTGCCGCCATGCAGTCATAAATGTAATAAAGATAAGAGGTTCCATAAGCAGGGACCGGCAACGCTAACCCAGCAGCAGCACACGTGATGGAACAGGAGGATGCGCAGGAGGAGAAGGCCACGCTTTCAGACACAACAACCCAGGCCTTGCATGAGGACAAGAAGCGTGCGGATAGCATGCTTTTTGCCGCCATGCAGTCATAAATGTAATAAAGATAAGAGGTTCCATAAACAGGGACCGGAAACGCTAACCCAGCAGCAGCACACGTGATGGAACAGGAGGAGGCGCAGGAGGAGAAGGCTACGCTTTCAGACACAACAACCCAGGCCTTGCATGAGGACAAGAAGCGTGCGGATAGCATGCATTTTACCGCCATGCAGTCATAAATGTAATAAAGATAAGAGGTTCCATAAACAGGGACCGGCAACGCTAACCCAGCAGCAGCACACGTGATGGAACAGGAGGAGGCGCAGGAGGAGAAGGCCACGCTTTGAGACACAACAACCCAGGCCTTGCATGAGGATAAAAAGCGTGCGGATAGCATGCATTTTGCCGCCATGCAGTCATAAATGTAATAAAGATAAGAGGTTCCATAAACAGGGACCGGAAACGCTAACCCAGCAGCAGCACACGTGATGGAACAGGAGGAGGCGCAGGAGGAGAAGGCCACGCTTTGAGACACAACAACCCAGGCCTTGCATGAGGACAAAAAGCGTGCGGATAGCATGCTTTTTGCCGCCATGCAGTCATAAATGTAATAAAGATAAGAGGTTCCATAAACAGGGACCGGAAACGCTAACCCAGCAGCAGCACACGTGATGGAACAGGAGGAGGCGCAGGAGGAGAAGGCCATGCTTTGAGACACAACAACCCAGGCCTTGCATGAGGACAAAAAGCGTGCGGATAGCATGCTTTTTGCCTCCATGCAGTCATAAATGTAATAAAGATAAGAGGTTCCATAAACAGGGACCGGAAACGCTAACCCAGCAGCAGCATACGTGACAGAACAGGAGGAGGCGCAGGAGGAGAAGGCCACGCTTTCAGACACAACAACCCAGGCCTTGCATGAGGACAAGAAGTGTGCGGATAGCATGCATTTTGCCGCCATGCAGTCATAAATGTAATAAAGATAAGAGGTTCCATAAACAGGGACCGGCAATGCTAACCCAGCAGCAGCACACGTGATGGAACAGGAGGAGGCGCAGGAGGAGAAGGCCACGCTTTCAGACACAACAACCCAGGCCTTGCATGAGGACAAAAAGCGTGTGGATAGCATGCTTTTTGACGCCATGCAGTCATAAATGTAATAAAGATAAGAGGTTCCATAAACAGGGACCGGAAACGCTAACCCAGCAGCAGCACATGTGATGGAACAGGAGGAGGCGCAGGAGGAGAAGGCCACGCTTTGAGACACAACAACCCAGGCCTTGCATGAGGACAAAAAGCGTGCGGATAGCATGCTTTTTGCCGCCATGCAGTCATAAATGTAACAAAGATAAGAGGTTCCATAAACAGGGAACGGCAACGCTAACCCAGCAGCAGCACACGTGATGGAACAGGAGGAGGCGCAGGAGGAGAAGGCCACGCTTTGAGACACAACAACCCAGGCCTTGCATGAGGACAAAAAGCGTGCGGATAGCATGCTTTTTGCCGCCATGCAGTCATAAATGTAATAAAGATAAGAGGTTCCATAAACAGGGACCGGAAACGCTAACCCAGCAGCAGCACACATGATGGAACAGGAGGAGGCGCAGGAGGAGAAGGCCACGCTTTGAGACACAACAACCCAGGCCTTGCATGAGGACAAAAAGCGTGCGGATAGCATGCTTTTTGCCTCCATGCAGTCATAAATGTAATAAAGATAAGAGGTTCCATAAACAGGGACCGGAAACGCTAACCCAGCAGCAGCACACATGATGGAACAGGAGGAGGCGCAGGAGGAGAAGGCCACGCTTTCAGACACAACAACCCAGGCCTTGCATGAGGACAAGAAGCGTGCGGATAGCATGCTTTTTGCCGCCATGCAGTCATAAATGTAATAAAAATAAGAGGTTCCATAAACAGGGACCGGAAACGCTAACCCAGCTGCAGCACACGTGATGGAACAGGAGGAGGCGCAAGAGGAGAAGGCCACACTTTGAGACACAACAACCCAGGCCTTGCATGAGGACAAAAAGCGTGCGGATAGCATGCTTTTTGCCGCCATGCAGTCATAAATGTAATAAAGATAAGAGGTTCCATAGACAGGGACCAGAAACGCTAACCCAGCAGCAGCACACGTGATGGAACAGGAGGAGGCGCAGGAGGAGAAGGCCACGCTTTGAGACACAACAACCCAGGCCTTGCATGAGGACAAGAAGCGTGCGGATAGCATGCATTTTGCCGCCATGCAGTCATAAATGTCATAAAGATAAGAGGTTCCATAAACAGGGACCGGAAACGCTAACCCAGCAGCAGCACACGTGATGGAACAGGAGGAGGTGCAGGAGGAGAAGGCCACGCTTTGAGACACAACAACCCAGGCCTTGCATGAGGACAAAAAGCGTGCGGATAGCATGCTTTTTGCCGCCATGCAGTCATAAATGTAATAAAGATAAGAGGTTCCATAAACAGGGACCGGCAACGCTAACCCATCACAGATGGTCATTGTTCATGTTACTTGGTTGGGGTCCAGGAGTGTTGCATAGTCGTTTCCAATCCAGGATTGATTCATTTTAATTTGAGTCAGACGGTCTGCATTTTCTGTGGAGAGGCGGATATGCCGATCTGTGACGATGCCTCCGGCAGCACTGAAACAGCGTTCCGACATAACGCTGGCTGCCGGGCAAGCCAGCACCTCTATTGCGTACATTGCCAGTTCGTGCCAGGTGTCTAGCTTCGATACCCAATAGTTGAAGGGTGCAGATGGATTGTTCAACACAGCTACGCCATCTGACATGTAGTCCTTGACCATCTTCTCCAGGCGATCGGTGTTGGAGGTGGATCTGCACGCTTGCTGTTCTGTGGGCTGCTGCATGGGTGTCAGAAAATTTTCCCACTCCAAGGACACTGCCGATACCATTTCCTTTTGGGCACTAGCTGCGGCTTGTGTTTGCTGCCCTCCTGGTCGTCCTGGGTTTGCGGAAGTCAGTCTGTCGGCGTACAACTGGCTATAGGAGGGGGAGGATGTCAATCTCCTCTCTAAAGTCTCCACAAGGGCCTGCTGGTATTCTTCCATTTTGACCTGTCTGACTCTTTCTTCAAGCAGTTTTGGAACATTGTGTTTGTACCGTGGATCCAGAAGGGTATAAACCCAGTAATTGGTGTTGTCCAGAATGCGCACAATGTGTGGGTCGCGTTCAATGCAGTCTAGCATGAATTGAGCCATGTGTGCCAGAGTCCTGCCAGAATCCTCATCATCCTCTTGTGAGCGTTGTGATAGTTGTTGTGATGCATCATAGTCGTCACCTTCTTCCTGGTCTGCTTCTGCTGACCATTCGCGCTGAATTGTGGAAGTCCAACGTGCACCGCTCTGGCCCTCGTCAGTGGTGGCATGAAATTCCTGCTCCAACTCCAGCTGTTCCTCCTCCTCTTCTTCGTCATAGCTGCTGGGGCCAGCGTTTCCTGAGGCAGATGGCCTGATGTTGGTACCATCACGCTGATCGTTTTCTCCTTCAGATTCCCCCAGTTGCATCATGACAGCTGTTTCCTTGATTTTCAACATTGACTTCTTCGGTAAACACAGCAGTGGTATGGTAATGCTGACTGAAGAGTTGTCACTGCTCACAAGCAACGTGGATTGCTCAAAATTTTGGAGGACTTGGCAGAGGTCCAACATGTTGGCCCAATCGGATCCACAGAAGCTTGGCAGCTGTCCGATTGCGCCTCGGTACTGCGCCGTCATGTACTGGACCACTGCACTCTTCTGCTCACAAAAGCGGGCTAGCATGTGCAGCGTAGAATTCCAGCGCATAGGGACATCACACAGCAAGCGATGGTGGGGGAGATTGAAGCGCTCCTGCATCTTGGCGAGTGCCCCCGAAGCAGTACTGGAATTTCTACAATGTTTGGCCACTCGTCGCACCTTCAACAGAAGATCGGCCACGCCTGGGTATGTCCTCAGGAACCGCTGAACTACTAGGTTCATCACGTGCGCCAGGCAAGGGATGTGTGTCAGCTTAGCCAACCTTAAAGCGCGAATGAGATTACTCCCATTATCACACACAACCATGCCCGGTTTCAGGTCCAGCGGTGCCAGCCACAAATCCGTCTGTTCCTTTATTCCCCTCCAAATTTCCTCCCCTGTGTGCTGCTTATCCCCAAGGCAGATCAGCTTCAGCAACGCTTGCTGACGCATGCCAACAGCTGTGCTGCACTGCTTCCACGATCCTACTGCTGCTGGGTTAGCGTTTCCGGATGAGGTACAGCTTTGAGATGCGTTGGAGGAGAAGGAGTCAGAGAGGTAGGTGCTGCTGTTGTTATCCAGTGGGAGGGACGGCGGTGCAGCTGTTTGCGGCGTGGGCAACACCCGCGCCGTAGCAGGTGAGGAATCGCTGCCAGGCTCCACAAGGTTCACCCAGTGCGCGGTAAGGGAGATGTATCGACCCTGGCCGAACGCACTCATCCAGGTGTCAGTGGTGAGGTGAACCTTGCAGGCAACGGCATTCTTCAAGCTTCGGGTTATTTTGCTGACCACGTGCTCATGCAACTCAGGCACTGCAGAGCGCGCAAAGTGGTAGCGGCTGGGAACCATGTAACTTGGGATGGCCACTGACATCATGCCCTTGAAGCTGTTTGTCTCCACCACTCGATATGGCAGCATTTCGCAGGCCAGAAGCTTGGCTATGCTGGCTGTTACTGCCACGGCCCGAGGGTCATTTGCTGGCAATTTCCTCTTGCGCTCAAGCATCTCCGAGACAGACAACTGAACCGTAGGGCTGCACACTGAACGGCTGTTGGTTGTTGTGTTTGATGACTGGGAGACCTCAAGAGCACTATTCCGGAAAGTGACAGTGTCAGCGTCGTCTGATGTTTGTGAATGTTGTTGTGAACCACGCAATGGCTGGGCTACTGCTGCTGCTGAGGAGGGTCTGGTGGTGAGTTTGGTGACCCCAAGGGAGGCAGTGTTGCTGCTGGTACCCTGTCCTGGCGGCCACAGAGTGGGATGTTTGGATACCATGTGGCGGGTCATGCTGGTGGTGGAGAGGTTGTTAATATGTTTCCCCCTGCTCAGGCAGGTCTTGCACACCTTGCAAATCACCATGGTACCATCCTCACTGCAGTCTTCAAAGAAAGGCCAGACTTTGGAGCACCTGCCTTGCTGGCGATTTCTGTTTGCGCCTCTTTTTTGTCTCACTTGAACTTCCACGCTTGTGGTGCCTGAAATTTCGCGCCGCCTACCTTGTGGCACAAGTCGAACTCGTGCAGCAGTGGGTTCTTCAACAAACTCATCTGTGCTGCTGCTACGACTGCGATGTTCTCCTTCACATACAAAATCTGGGTCTCTGTCAACATTGTCCATACCCTCCTCCTCCTCTTCTATCTCCTCAAACTCGTCATATGTGATTGTGGGCCGCCGCCGTGGAGTAGAGCTCCCCACAACAACCTCTGCGCAGCACACTCCAACGTCGTCCTCAAGATCTTCTCGGCTGACCTCCTGCAATTGAAACCCCTCCTGCCCAACTTGCTCTGGGATTTGAATTTCCGAGTTCTCCTCGGACTCGCCTTGCATTTCAGTGCGCGGTGCATTTCCCACAGTCAATGGTTGTGAATCCGGGCACAAAATTTCTGGCAGTTCCATTGACCTTTAAAAGTTGGAAGTTTGTTGGGCTGGGAATAGCTCCTGCGAATACCCCATTGTGTCCTGAGAAAATTCTTCGGACTGGTTATTTGGCAGTTGTGTGCGTGGTGTCGCTGCCGGTTGTGTCTGCTTTGTGCCCACTGGCTCCTTGTAACTGGCTGAGGACTCGGACCTCGTGCGTGATGTGCTGGTGCTGCTTAACCCACTGCTGGACGCTTGAGAGGTCATCCAATTAATTATCTGGTCCTGTTCTTTTGGATTTGTGAGGGTTGATTTCCTGGACAACATGGGCGGTATTGAGTGGGTTTTCTTCGGTGCTCCACTGTGGCCTGTACGTGAACCGTCAGGGGTAACACCTCTTCCCTTGCCCCTCCCTCTTTCACAGGATTTCTTCTTCATTTCACTTATCCGTAAAAGTACACGCTGACTGGCAGCAGTACAGTGGCAGTACAGAAATGCTATACAGTGGCGGGTGAGCGGTGTACTACTATTCCCAGCAGCGACACAGAGCACAATGCTATACAGGGTGAGCGGTGTACTACTGTTCCCAGCAGACACACAGAGTGGCAGTAAATACAATGCTATATAGTGTGGGTGAGCGGTGTACTACTATTCCCAGCAGCGACACAGAGCACAATGCTATACAGGGTGAGCGGTGTACTACTGTTCCCAGCAGCGACACAGAGTGGCAGTAAACACAATGCTATATAGTGTGGCTGAGCGGTGTACTACTATTCCCAGCAGCGACACAGAGCACAATGCTATACAGGGTGAGCGGTGTACTACTGTTCCCAGCAGACACAGAGTGGCAGTAAACACAATGCTATATAGTGTGGCTGAGCGGTGTACTACTATTCCCAGCAGCGACACAGTGCACAATGCTATACAGGGTGAGCGGTGTACTACTGTTCCCAGCAGACACACAGAGTGGCAGTAAACACAATGCTATATAGTGTGGCTGAGCGGTGTACTACTATTCCCAGCAGCGACACAGAGCACAATGCTATACAGGGTGAGCGGTGTACTACTGCTCCCAGCAGAGACACAGAGTGGCAGTAAACACAATGCTATATAGTGTGGCTGAGCGGTGTACTACTATTCCCAGCAGCGACACAGAGCACAATGCTATACAGGGTGAGCGGTGTACTACTGTTCCCAGCAGAGACACAGAGTGGCAGTAAACACAATGCTATATAGTGTGGCTGAGCGGTGTACTACTATTCCCAGCAGCGACACAGAGCACAATGCTATACAGGGTGAGCGGTGTACTACTGTTCCCAGCAGACACACAGAGTGGCAGTAAACACAATGCTATATAGTGTGGCTGAGCGGTGTACTACTATTCCCAGCAGCGACACAGAGCACAATGCTATACAGGGTGAGCGGTGTACTACTGTTCCCAGCAGACACACAGAGTGGCAGTAAACATAATGCTATATAGTGTGGCTGAGCGGTGTACTACTATTCCCAGCAGCGACACAGAGCACAATGCTATACAGGGTGAGTGGTGTACTACTGTTCCCAGCAGCGACACAGAGTGGCAGTAAACACAATGCTATATAGTGTGGCTGAGCGGTGTACTACTATTCCCAGCAGCGACACAGAGCACAATGCTATACAGGGTGAGCGGTGTACTACTGTTCCCAGCAGAGACACAGAGTGGCAGTAAAACAATGCTATATAGTGTGGCTGAGCGGTGTACTACTATTCCCAGCAGCGACACAGAGCACAATGCTATACAGGGTGAGCGGTGTACTACTGTTCCCAGCAGACACACAGAGTGGCAGTAAACACAATGCTATATAGTGTGGCTGAGCGGTGTACTACTATTCCCAGCAGCGACACAATGACCGGGGGACCCTGGCTAGCCTGGCTGGAGAGAGAACTACCCTGCCTGCCTACCCAAAGCTAAACCCACAGACAAATGGCGGAGAAATGACGTGGATCGGGTATTTATTTACCCGAACCACGTGACCCGTTCGGCCAATCAGAGCGCGTTCGGGTCCGAACCACGTGACCCGTTCGGCCAATCACAGCGCTAGCCGAACGTTCGGGTAACGTTCGGCCATGCGCTCTTAGTTCGGCCATATGGCCGAACAGTTTGGCCGAACACCATCAGGTGTTCGGCCGAACTCGAACATCACCCGAACAGGGTGATGTTCTGCAGAACCCGAACAGTGGCGAACACTGTTCGCCCAACACTAGTAGGGATTAGATTGTGAGCTACTCTGAGGGACAGTTAGTGACATGGATATGTACACTGTACAGCGCTGCCCAAGATTTTGGCGATATATAAATGCTAAATAATAATGCTTTTGCTCTCTATAATATACCTACATACAGTAGTAGGCACAAGATAAAACTGTCATTAAAGCCAATTGGCTGAATCACAAATACAAACTCAATCAATTTAACAGCCTGGTGCTAATGTTATATTTTGTACAACCGGTGGTGTGGCAAAATGGTGCGAGGGAGGAAGGTAGCATCTGGGTGCTGTCTGGGAGGGGGGGGGATTGAGTGGGAGGCAACATCTGTGGCGTGAGTGGGTGGGAGATAGCATCTGGGTGCTGGCTGGAGGGGGGGGGGGGAGTTGATGGGGGGTGAAATCTGGGTGCTGGCTGGGTGGTGACTGGGTGGGAGGTAGCATCTAAGTGCTGGATCCCTATGGGTTGGAGGTAGCCTATGGGAGCTGAGAGAGAGGGAGCATCTAGGTGCTTGCTAATCTAGGTGCTTGCTGGGGTGGGTGGGAACAACTAGATGCTGCTGTGTGCTGAAATGTGTGGGAGAGAGCTTTAAAGGGAACCTTAACTAAAAAGACAAAAAGAGTTTCACTTACCTGGGGCTTTTACCAGCCCCCTGCAGCCGCCCTGTGCCCGCACCATCCTGAAACGATCCTCCGGTCCCCCGTAGCGGCTATGTTTCGTTTTCAGCCAGTCGCCGAGCCACTGCGCCTGCACAGCCCTGGCAGGGTGCGACCTCACTCTCGCTCACGACGACTCCATGAGTGAAGACCTGTACGGCAAGGGCCACACAGGCGCAATAGCCTGGTGACTAGCTAGTCGCTGAAAACGAAACTTAGCTGCTGCGGAGGACCAGAGGATCGATCCAGGATGGGTTGGGACAGGGTGGCTGCAGGGGGCTGGTGGAAGCCCCAGGTAAGTGAAACTGTTTTATTTTTAGTTAAGGTTCCCTTTAAGGTGCTTAGCTGGGGTTGGTGAGAGGCAGACAGGTAGCATCACATCACTGTGTACTGGCCTCGCAGGAGTGGGTAAGAGGCTGGGCCCACGCTTGGTGAAGCTGCTTACCACTGCACTTCATCCCATACGAGTAGACTACATGCCCTCTCTGGTCTCTGGCTGGCTGCCTGTGAGAGATCTCGCTCTGTGCCAGCACCCAGCAGTGCTGCAAGATCTCTAACTACTATAACATGCCATCCCTGAACCTCCATCACTGAGAGGCAGCTGGGGAGGAGGGCAGAGATTGAGTTACAGCGGGCTAACTAAAATAACTCAGCCACTGCCCTTGGGACTTCCAGGGGTTGGTGGGCGGGCCTTACTGTAAATGGTGGGTGGGGATTACTGTGAATGGTGGGCAGGGCGTTCTGTGGCTGAAAGGGCCTCTTACTTGCTAATTAAAAAAAGGGGGTGCCTGGGCACCCAGAGCACCTCCCTTTGCACATGTCTGGGAAAAAAGTGCCCCTAGGGGTACTCACCTCTGGAGGGGAAGCCTCTGGATCCTGGAAAGGCTTCCCCATCCTCCACCCGCCCATTCCAACACTGGGACTCCTTAAAGGCTGCTTGGACCACTAGCACAGACCTGCTCGGGTCCGTCAGGCTCGACTTTTAACGCTGGAGCGCAAGCGGGTCCGTGCTACTGTGCAGATGCAGTGCAGCCACGCTTCGGAGATCTCAGTGCTGGATTGAGCTAGTGGAGAAGGACAAGGGAAGCTTCTGGAGAATCCAAAGTATTAACATTTGAACTGGAGCAAAAGGCTACTGCTACTACAGCATAAAATGTTTACATTTGTAGATTTTTTTTTATCATGTCATAAAACCAGGTAGAGTAACTTCTCAAAATATAGGGTGGTATTCCTGACCCCAGCCTGTAGATGTCAGTGTTACACTATGTACACTGTGTTGTTTATTGGGATCTCTTCTATCCCCTTTTGTTGTTGTTCATCCTGTTTATTATTGGTACTTGGATTTCTTGACTAGCATACATAACCATTGATTATGAGAATGTCTCTCAGGGCCCTTTTCCACCAGCGCAAACGTTTGCGCTGGCTGAATCGCAAAAACGCAAACCACTAGCGATTTTACAATCGCTACAGTTTGCTTTTTAACATAGGAATCGCGGTAGGTCATTTCCACTACCGCGATTCGTTTTTGCCGGGAACGCGAACGCGCGGCGGAGCGATATTTGCCGCGATTTTGCTATGCAGTGCATAGCATAGCAAAATCGCGGCCGCGAACGTCGGGGAATCGCCAGTAATTGCGATTCAGCAATCGCTAGCGTTCAGCGTGAACGCTAGCGATTGCTAGTGGAAAAAGGCCCTAATATCCATGCACTGCTTGGATCTTTTTGTTTTAAAACTACATAAATCAGGAAGCACTCTCTTTGGCTAGAAAATGTGATTTTCAGATTACTCATATGGGAACAGGACAACTTCTTTTTCATACAGTGTCAATGATCAGGGCCGGGCTGAGGCAGAGGCGAGAGAGGCTCAGTGTAGGAGGGGGCACACAACTCACTCAGCTATCATTCCTCTATTGTGTATGAAAAAGAGAGAAATAAGAAAACGACATACATGGCAGTGACTGCAAGCCAGATAACTAGAGATTAAGGTGTTAGGGGCTCTGGGGCACCTCTTAGTCTAATAGCAATCAGTGTGTGACGGCTGGAGTCGCAGGGAAGGAGGGGCGCATTTTGGTGTCTCAGCCTTGGGTGCTGGAGGACCTTGTCCTGGCTCTGCAGTTGACACTAATGACACAGCTCTTACTGCATTAAATAACTGCATTCAATTCCAGCAATGAATATAAAGCAATGGCAAATCCACAGAAAAATGTAAGTCACGTTAAAAGAGCTGGTGGTTACCTGTTTAATTATGTTTAGTAATCTAACTTGAAATCAGGGCTGTAAATACAAATCATGGGGGCCCTTTGCAAAACTTTGATGGTTCCCCCGAACATTCACCCCCTTACCCTTGCCTACCCCTGGTGACCATTGTGGGTGTTGGGGCCCAACTTGCAAGGCTCATAAAATAAGAGTGGACATCATAATTGTCACACTCATAACAATTGCCGCCGCAAAAACACCTGATTTTAAGGATGGACCCTGTCACACGCCCCCTAGTGGCCAGACCACACAAGGTCTTCCAATCTGTTCCGGCACACAGACCGTGCAATCTGTGGTCTCAATCGGTGCGCAGAAACCACTGGAATTTTGGCAGCAGACAGGCTAGAAAGTAGCTTGTGAGTTACAATAACACAAATGACACACTATTTCAGGGTATAGAACTGCCACCACTTCTGCAGAAGGGCAGAAGGCCTAACCTCACTGATACTAATACCTGCAAATAAAATGGTTAAAAACACACTCTATTTTATCTAGCTATCAACAGTAGTAGCGACTCTTCGGAAGGCTAGAATTCGTTTTGTGTTGCTGAATAGTAGGTGTAGATGAAAAATCAATGACTTTTAGAAGTCTTTTATTATAAATGCAATATAAATAATTAATATATTCGGAAAATCATTAAAATTAACAATTATGGAGACAATAGTAGCACAGTATAAAAATAAAAAAGGGAAGAAAATACGAATTCTTCGGTTCAGGTGAAAATATGTCCTTTCTGGGAAAACACGTGAAGTTCTTTCTGTTTGTTTCCAGAGCAAAGTTCAAACAAAAATGGCCGCTACTCAGTCCTCAGAGCAACAGCATGCCTTCGTGACGATGGAATTTGGAGGACTCAGGGGAAGAGTCTCTGTCAAGTTCTTTTGAGTGTCCCACATTTTTGCGTGGGGTCTCAGGTTCAGCCTAGGTGCTGGACGGGGCAGTCACTCTTCTGGTTGGGACATTTTCCATCCACCCAATATGACATATTTCATAACTCAGCTTATGCGTCCCGCACACACATAACAACCACAGATTCATACTCCTCAGAATATGACAATTCTTAGGACATCAAACTTGATTAGGGTAACATGTTCTGGCATGAGGCAGATGCATACCACGGTGACTGGGTATGTCAGTGGCCCCAATTTAATATTAAAATATTCACCAGATCCGGACCAGCAGAATGATATAACTTTCATACCTCTCATACACACAGGCAAAAATATTATACTACATTTATGTTTAATGCTGATGGGTGTAATGATCCGCTCAGATGCCTGCGCAGGCAGGCAGCTTTTTGACCACTGTTCAGGTCTGCATTCTGCAGGTCTCTGGAAAAGAGACCTTTTGTCAGCTTTGCAGCTTGTTGCTGCTGAGGAATTTGCATACGTTTGTCATGCAAATTGCCTAGCCACATCCTTTATAGGCTTGCTCTATAAATACCATGTGATTCCACAGTACTTCGCTGGTCATAAGGGTTTTCCCTGTGAAACACTCCTTGAGTGTCAGCCATGCTTATTGTTTAAAGATTAGCTTAGAGTAATTCTTGGGACTGCACTAGGCATCCTTGCTAGAGCAGTCAGGATTGTATTAATTGTATTGCCTGTTCTGTCTGTCTGTGGGGTGCTAACCAGAGCAGCGGTTGTTACTGGTAGGCCCTTCTGTTCATCTGTCTGTCGTGCTTGGATCGCACTAGCCTCTAGCGGTAGCGGCTGTGGATCCTTCTGATCTACAAGCCACTTGCTCTGGCGGAAAGAGCAGTGGATCCTGCTAGCTCTGTTGCCTTACTTGGATCGCACTCGCTCTGGCGGAAAGAGCAGTGGATCGTATCTCTCACTTATTCCTGTAGCTGTCTTGTCTGATACGAACGCTTGCTGAAGGCTCGGTGAGGTAACCGTTAAACAAGCGCTCGCGTCCTCTGTTTCGTGTTTGTCTGTCGGTGGTTAGTTAGGCGTGCTTGTCTCTGTTGTGTTTAACACGCGGAGACCGCGCTGTAAACGCTTTCGCTGTTGCGAATGAGTGCGGTGTTCGCGTTTAGTTAGCGTTTGTTATTTTCCTTATCTTCTCATTGTATGATTTACTGTGCCTTTGCTACTCTCGTGCCCTGTCTTGCTTTAGCCTTGTGTCACCTCTGGCAATCGCCTCTCTCGCGATTGCGTTCCTACTTCGTATCTGCTGTTGTGTGTGCACCGTCGCGGGTTGGCGACTAGATTGGTGCACACACATACAATCTGTCCCTGTGCTCATTCTTATTCGCAATCGCTTCTCTTGCGATTGCGTTCTCATTTGGTTTCCTCTGTTGTGTGTCCACCATCGCAGGTTGGCGACTAGATTGGTGCACACACATACATTCCTCCTCTGTGCTTATTCGGTCTTGTGTCGCTGTTAGCAATCACCATCTCTTGCGATTGCCTTCTCACCTGATCTTCATGGTTGTGTGTTCATCGTCGCAGGGTGGCGACTAGATTGGTGGACACACATACCCTCTGTCACTTTGTTCTCTCTTTCAGGGCTATCTTGCCCTGCGTTTCTTTCCTTCATACAATTCCTGTCTGGCATCTGTGGCAGGGCAGATGATCTGTTCCTCTGCACTCCACAGCTCCACCTGCCGACAGGAATTTCCCTCTACGGGTGCATTGCACCTTTTGCTAGGTTCTCTCAAATTATACGCTTGTCTAGGATTTCCGCAGTGTCAGCGCACATCCTGTACGCTGACCACGGAGAGAATTCCACAATCGTTACAATGGGAAGGCTCCTCCGTGACTGGAGCCCTGCTGACTGTGTCTAAAGCACGCTTTTGCTAGAATTACCAAATGGTATCCTTTCAAAGGGCATGTTCACACTTGGTGTCACTGGCCCATGAAGGAACTTCTTTTGATCACGTTAATTACACAAACAGGTCTTATCAGAGAGCATACTTGGCTCTCATGAAAAGAACTCTGCTAACAGCTATGAAGAAAACAGAGACCTCCAGGCTCGACTGCAAGGACCTGCACATTGAATTATGATCTGGCACATCCACGACAATCGGTGCAGAACACCGATTGCGATGGCGTTTTCTTTTCTCACTGCTCTTCCGTGACACCTCCCCTCAAGAATGTGTGGTGTTGCCGCTAATCTGGCTGACAGGTCTCGAGCTGCCAGTAAGGCAGGATAACTCATTGGAGCCTGCGGCTTGGTTCACCTGGACAGATCGCTGTCCTTTACCCTCAGGATTGACCAAACATGGACCTTTCCGGGCAGGGCGATTGCGCCACCGCATTCCGATGTGGCGTCTGTCAGAACTGTTGACAATGGACAGTGGGTCAGGTAGGTCAACAGCAAACCCATGCAAGGACTTCTTGCTAAGTGGCGGTGAACCCTGTGGGAATCCCTGGACCTTCCCAGCCCCTGACAGACGGCACATGTCTTGCAGTATTTTGCTACATCCATGTTCATGCTGGGACAATAAAACTGTTTTTGAATACAGGCAAGTGCCTTGCGGACTCCCAAGTGTCTGGCAAGAGGGCTGTCATGTGAGGAGTGCAGCACATGCCGCCTGAATGCACTCGGTACCACGAGCCACTTGGTATTCGCATGTGGGTTACCCGCAGTGGGCTGTACAGCCTCACTGTACAGTCTCCCACCTTCCCAATACACCTTGAAACAGCCCCGTCTGCAAGGGGCTCAAAAGCTTGCTGCCTGAGCGCCTCCAGGCTTTGGTCACTTTGAAGCACTGCTGTGAATGCAGCACTGTCAGATTCAGCCAGCTGGCTCATGTCGCATGAGGTCAACGGCTGAAAGCTTCAACTTCTGGGGTCAGCACGGGACGAGAAGTCCGGCACTGAGTCCACAACCCTTGCAGCACTCTAAGTGACTGCTAGCTCAGGCACAACATTAACGTTACAATCAGTGACATTTCCCACATCACTGACACATGCATTCATGACAGTGACAGGTATAGTTACATTTTCATCCCAACTGACAGTTTGCACATTAAACACAGGTACCTTTGACTCAGGTACTATTGAACCTGGTACCCTTGACCTGGACACATTCAACCCACCTTCCCCTGGTGCTCCCCCCAGTATGTAAAGTACCTGGTGGTGGGGGAAGAGTCCATCTGATTCTGTGAGCGTTGAGGCGGTTGCGGCAGGTTCGTAGTAGGACACAAGCTTGCCCAAATCGGTCCCCAACAACACAGGGACCAGGAGATGATCCACAACCCCAACAACCCTTTCTTAAACCCCCACTCCCCAGTCGAGCGTCATTCTCGCTTGGGCTATGTGTAAAAGGGTGCCCTTCACTCCAGTAAGGGCAAGGCATCGGTTGAAGCTGATACTCTCCTTTGGATCAAGGTGGGAGTGAACTAACATGATGTCTGCTCCGGGGTCTCGGAATCCGGTGACAATCTTGTCGTTCACTCTAACAGGCTGCAGCTGGTCGGTTCAGTTGCGGATTTACTTTCCAGGGGCAAACAAAACAAGATCTGATGATCCAGGCTGTGGTTCACTGGCTGGTTTCATCTGCCGTGGGTGAGGTACAGGTGGTCCTGGTGCTGGCGGTGTCTGCCTCTGCTCAGGACAGTCGAACTTCATGCGTCCAAGCTTGCGGCAGTAGTGACAGGTGACCCCCTCAGATGCCTCAGGCCTGGGCGCAGCAGCTGCACTGGGTGGCCTCTGTGGCAGACGGCTCATGGGGGCAGGAGGGTCTGCCAGGGTATTGGGCTGACCTCCTCTCCAGCTAGATGGTGCAGTTCTGCGTGTGTCAGGCAGCCGGGTAGTCACAAAGGTCTCAGCAAGGTCTGCGGCAGCAGTCGCTGACTTAGGCTTCCGTTCTAGCACAAACTGTCGTACATCAGTAGGGCAAATATTCAGAAACTGTTCTAGGACTATCAAGTCCTCCAGGACATCAAAAGACCCTTTGGTGAGGCCTAGAGTCCATTGGTGGAGTGTGGTGAGTAAACTGCTGACTACATCTCAATAAGAGTCCGTAGATTTTTTCTGCCAGGACCTGAACTTTTTGCGATAGGCTTCTGGTGTCAGTTGATATTTATTAATGATAGCATCTTTTATAGCGGCATAATCATTATCTTTTTCCACAGGTAACTCTGCGAAAGCATCAAGCGCTTTGTAGCGCAGCAAAGGTGTCATGTGTCTGGCCCACTGGTCTTGGGACAGACGATACTGACGGCATGCTTTTTCAAAAGATCGCAAAAATAAGTCAATATCAGTGTCTTTTTCAATAGTAGCAAATTTAAACTTTGCACTTACAGGTGATGCGGCTGCTTCAGCCTGGAGGCTGGGCGATGAACTCCAGCTGGACTGTTGCAGCTTGGTCATGTTCAGTTCATGCTGACGCTGGCGCTCCCGCTCGGCAGCATCCATCTCCGCTTGGCGTTCGGCAGTGGCAGCTTGGCGCTCCTCTCGCGATTGCATGTACCGCAGGTACTTCGCTGGGTCAGTGTCCATTAGCTTCTGTAATGCCTGCTGCATTACAGGGTCAGCACAAATGGACAGTCCAGTACTGGCTGGTTCCGGGCGAGTACTTGGAGAATCTCTTACATCATGATCCGCACTGGCATTCTCCTGCGCAGTCGTTGTAGCAGGGCGCTTAGGATGCTCAACCTCCATACAATCAGGATTTCCAGTCTCCGGTTCTCCTGGACTTGAGGCAAATGTCCTCCCCAGTAGAGTTGGGCCGAACCTCCGATTTTAGGTTCGCGAACCGGGTTCGCGAACTTTCGCGGAACGTTCGGTTCGCGTTAAAGTTCGCGAACCGCAATAGACTTCAATAGGGATGCGAACTTTGAAAAAAAAAATTATGCTGGCCACAAAAGTGATGGAAAAGATGTTTCAAGGGGTCTAACACCTGGAGGGGGGCATGGCGGAGTGGGATACACGCCAAAAGTCCCCGGGAAAAATCTGGATTTGACGCAAAGCAGCGTTTTAAGGGCAGAAATCACATTGAATGCTAAATGACAGACCTAAAGTGCTTTAAAACATCTTGCATGTGTATACATCAATCAGGTAGTGTAATTAAGGTACTGCTTCACACTGACACACCAAACTCACCGTGTAACGCACCGCAAACAGCTGTTTGTGTAGTGACGGCCGTGCTGGACTGGTGCGTACCATGGCGAGAGTGCAGGTTTTGGTGGCTTTACAGCCCATATGGTCGCCTGGCTGATGTAGCTGAATGACAGAACAGTGACTGTCCAGCTGATCAAATTTGGTCTGACCACAATGAAGCAACGACCTTATTATCTTTTGTGTGCCCCCCGAGACACTCATCTAGGCGCCGGTCATTGCTTCATTGTGATACGCAAGCCCCTTCAGCACGGCAAGGTAAGGATCACGAAGGGGAATGGGCGCATGTACATACCTTTTCTTTTGTTGTTGCAGCTGCCCGCAGTGCAGCCAGAAAAATTAGGCAGTCATGTACACGCACCAGAAAAATTATTACAGCGGCCGCTGCTAGCAGCGGCATAAAAAAATCAGCAATCCGCCTGGAGTCCCGGACCCTGTTAGTGGTGGCGGAGAAGGTAGTCAAGCGGCCTGCAGGCAGACATGCTGTGTGGAGGGACTGGGAGCGACTTAGTCTTCTTGGGGCAGGCCAGTGGCGGGTTCACTGAACAGTACAGGTATACAGTGGCGGGTTCACAGAACAGGTATGCAGTGGCAGGTTCACTGAACAGAACAAGTATGCAGTGGCGGGTTCACTGAACAGTACAGGTATACAGTGGCGGGTTCACTGAACACAACAGGTATGCAGTGGCGGGTTCACTGAACAGAACAGGTATACAGTAGCGGGTCCACTGAACAGAACAGGTATACAGTGGCGGGTTCACTGAACAGAACAGGTATGCAGTGGCGGGTTCACTGAACACAACAGGTATGCAGTGGCGGGTTCACTGAACAGGTATACAGTAGCGGGTCCACTGAACAGAACAGGTATGCAGTGGCGGGTTCACTGAACAGTACAGGTATACAGTGGCGGGTTCACTGAACAGAACAGGTATACAGTAGCGGGTCCACTGAACAGAACAGGTATGCAGTGGCGGGTTCACTGAACAGTACAGGTATACAGTGGTGGGTTCACAGAACAGGTATACAGTGGCGGGTTCACTGAACAGAACAGGTATACAGTGGCGGGTCCACTGAACAGAACAGGTATGCAGTGGCGGGTTCACAGAACAGGTATGCAGTGGCAGGTTCACTGAACAGGTATGCAGTGGTGGGTTCACTGAACAGGTATGCAGTGGTGGGTTCACTGAACAGGTATGCAGTGGTGGGTTCACAGTACAGGTATGCAGTAGTGGGTTCACAGAACAGGTATGCAGTGGTGGGTTCACAGAACAGGTATGCAGTGGTGGGTTCACAGTACAGGTATGCAGTGGTGGGTTCACAGAACAGGTATGCAGCCAGGAACAAGCTAAGCCTAACTAATCTTTCCCTATGAGAGACAGTCTGCAGCAGCTCGCCCTACTCTCACTAATGCAGGCACACGAGTGACCGTAATGGCCGCCGCTGCCTGCCTTATATAAGGGGGGTGGGGCTCCAGGGGCTAGTGTAGCCTAATTGGCTACACTGGGCCTGCTGACTGTGATGTAGAGGGTCAAAGTTGACCCTCCATGTGCATTATGGGGCGAACCGAACTTCCGCAAAGGTTCGCCTGCGGGACGCGAACCACGGAAGTTCGCATGGAACCGTTCGCAGGCGAACCGTTCGGCCCAACTCTACTCCCCAGTGGACACAACCAGCACCCACAGTTGCTGGTTATCCCATCTGTACAAGTCTGCTATCATGTCCGATTTTGTCTTGCGGACTATATCAATGTTCCTCGCTTGACGTAGATTTTCCAGATCTGCTTGGTGCATGTTCTTGTAGTTCCCAGACACTTTCACTCCAAATGAAATAAAAACTTTTGATTAGGGGTACTAGGCTACACAGTCTCTCTGTATATATAAAAAATATATTGTATCCAGCTAGCAACCAACAAATTGGTTCGTTTCTCGACAGGGCTAATTCGATAGTGCTATCTGAGATACTTTCAGCACAACACAGATATCCCAAATGCTGCCAAACACTTTCACATGCCCCCTAATGGCCAGACCGCACAATGTTTTTCAATCGGTTCCAGCACACAGCCCATGCAATCTGTGGTGGCAATCAGTGGCGTAGCTAAGGAGCTGTGGGCCCCGATGCACGTTTTACAATGGGGCCCCCCATGCACTCTATACATAACTATTGATGTAACGCACCAAAACCTGCCAATGGCAACTATAGTGTCAGAGATGCAAGAAGGGGATGGGGAACCATTTGTTAATGATTACCACTATTCAAAGTATCTATAGAAGTGATTATTATGAGCACAGTACTAATAGAAAGCTAATACTGCAGTTGAGGGAAGGCCCCTCAGGGCCCCTCTGGCCCAAAGGCCCTGATGCGGTCGCAACCTCTGCACCCCCTATTGCTACGCCCCTGGTGGCAATCAGTGCGCAGAAACCACTGGAGTTTTGGCAGCAGACAGGCTAGAAAGGAGCTTGTGAGTTACAGTAACACAAATGACACACTATTTCAGGGTATACAATAGAACTGCCACCACTCCTGCAGGAGGCAGGAGACCTAACCTCACTGATACTAATACCTGCAAATAAAATGGTTAAAACACACTCTATTTTATCTAGCTATCAACAGTAGTAGCGACTCTTCGGAAGGCTAGGTTTCATTTTGTGTTTCTGAATAGTAGGCGTAGCCGAAAATAAATGACTTTTAGAAGTCTTTTATTATAAATGCAATATAAATTGTGAAGTTTAGAGGGGGTCGCAGCCAGCACGCAGTACACAGATGTATAAAACAAAGTCCGTTTATTGTGCAGTAGAAGAAAACAGCTTCAGTTCAGCAGTAATAAGTGGAAAATAACAGTTCAGCTTACTTCAGCTTGGTAATATAAAGTCCAGCAGGATCAAACAAAGTTCAGTTTTCATCAGGCCAATACCATACAAACAACAGAGCAGGGTATGGTTTGGCTTCCATCAAATACTCCAATATTCCTTGTCAGGAGATTCCACAGCATACATGCTACTCCTTCAACACCTCTCCTCAGACTGCCTCTGAGGCTGCTTCTTAAGCATAAATTTGCATCTCATCAATACCATAATTAGGGAGGCTCTCAGCCTCACTGACAACCAGGTGTGTACCTAGGTGGGATGGGAAGGCCCGCCCTTCCTTCCCTCCCATCCCAGGAGTCCGGCCCTGAGAAGAAAAAAACAAGCAGCAACTGCTTGCTGCTAAAATCCGGACTCCCTTCCTAGGACCACACAGGGTTTTAAAGTGACCATAGTCCAAATACCGGGGAAATGTACCTCCCATCTACTACCCAGCCCCGATGGCCCCTACATATCCCCCCCCTCTGCCTCAACCCCGAGGCGGTGGAGGCACATAGACCCACTAAACAGTGGACTCGGGAAAGGGCATCAGCGTTCTGGTGCACTTTACCCGGCCTATGTTTCACCACATAGTTGAACTCCTGGAGAGAGAGAAACCACCGGGACACTCTTGCATTCGTTCCTTTGTTCCTTTTCATCCACGCTAGCGGGGCATGGTCAGAGATCAACCTGAACTTCCTACCCAATAAATAGTAGCGCAGGGAGTCCAGGGCCCATTTTATGGCCAAGCATTCCCTCTCCACTACCGCATAGTTTCTCTCAGCGGCCGTCAGTTTCCGACTGAGAAAAACTATGGGATGTTCTTCTCCATCAATCACCTGTGACAGAACCGCCCCCAACCCAACATCTGAGGCATCTGTCTGCACTACGAATTCTCGAGTGAAATCGGGGGCTACCAGGACAGGGTGACTACACAATGCCGATTTCAGCTCCAAAAACGCTTTTTCTGTCTCTGCCGTCCACTGTATCATCACTGACTTCCGGCCCTTGGTCAAGTCAGTCAAGGGAGCTGCTAGGGTAGAAAAATTGGGAATGAACCGTCTGTAGTAGCCCACTATCCCCAAGAAAGCTCGAACCTGTTTCTTACTGATGGGGCGGGGCCATTCCTGGATTGCCTCAATTTTGTTAATTTGGAGTTTTACCAACCCCCTTCCGACAATGTACCCCAAGTATTTTGCTTCCTCCATACCTAGGGCACATTTCTCAGGGTTCACTGTAAAACCTGCCTTCCTTAACGCATCCAGGACTGCTTGAACCTTGGGAAGGTGAGACTCCCAGTCTGAACTGAAGATTACGATGTCGTCTAAATAGACCGACGCGTATCTTTGGTGTGGACGCAACATTCTGTCCATAACTCTCTGAAATGTGGCCGGGGCGGTCTGTAACCCAAACGGCATTCTTTTGTACTGAAAGTGGCCCTCAGGTGTAGAAAATGTCGTTTTCTCTCTGGCTTCTTTGGCCAAGGGTATTTGCCAATATCCTTTGGTCAGGTCTAACGTGGTGATGTAGCGGGCTGGGCCTAACCTCTCTATCAGTTCATCCACACGGGGCATGGGATAAGGTTGGATCCCGCATCTGTGCAGTGATAAAAATCCCTTTTGACACATCCAGGTCAGGGAGCATAGATTGGGGGGAAGATTGCTCATCATCCTCGCCCAACATAACTTGTAATGGGGAATCATCCCCCCCCTCAGTAACCTGCTCAGGGTCCCGACAAGGATGGTCAGTCCCATTTTCATCCATTGGCAACATTACATCATCCTTTTGTAATAATACATCATCATTATGCAATAATACATGATCATTTTGCAATACATTTTCTGCAACATTTGTATCCAGACTTGGTGCATCAAGTTCTCTGGTAGGGGGAGGAGGGGCTAAGTTATTATCAGAGTCATTAAATAACTTCCCTTTGACATTCTCCCATAGTACCCAAAACAGTGGAAAGTCTCGACCCAATATAACTTGACACATTAGGTTTCTTACCACTCCGACGTCGTGAGTGATTGTCCCACAGTCAGTTGAAATCGACACTGGCACCACAGGATAAGTCTTTGTGTCTCCATGGATACACACCACCTTAAGCGGCTTTAGCACAGTGTCAATTGTTCCAATCAGGTCAGCGTGCACCATGGTTACCATACTGCCTGAGTCCAGCAAGGCTTTAGCAGGTACCTGGTTCACACTAACGGGACACACAAAGCTCTCCTGGCACTCTGCCAGGCATACCTCCTGGGCAAAAAAGGACACCCTCTGTAGCACGTCACACTGCATGGGTTCCTCCTGCAGTGGACACTGGGCTCTGGTATGGCCCCAAGCAGAACATCTCCAACACTGGATCGCGCCTCCCTTCCGAGGTGTAGCAATAGCAGGTGGCAACCCCTGAGCGGCTGTTGGGAATACTTCCCTATTGCTGGTGATGCTGGTTGCGGGGTTCCGTGAAGCACCCTTTCCAGAGTCAGGGAACCTTGCAACACGGGGTAAGATGGGGCCCGCCTGGCCCTTTGGAGAGAGTAGATCCTCCACTACGGTATATCTCTCCACCAACTCCACCAGCTGCTCCGCTTTTTTGGGGTCCGCATGACTGACCCATCGCTGTAGTCCCACCGGCAGGGCACGCAGAAAACGATCCAGCACGAATCGCTCCACCATCTCAGGCCCGGTCAGTACCTCTGGTTGCAGCCACTTTGTCGCCAGTTGGATGAGGTCATACATCTGCGATCTGGCTGGATGATCCATCCGGTATTGCCAGCTGTACACCCTCTGTGCCCGGACCGCTGTTGTTACACCTAGTCGGGCCAGGATCTCTGCCTGTAGTCGATCATAGTCGAGGGCGTCTGCAGAGTTGAGATCGTAGTAGGCCTTCTGGGGTTCTCCCGTCAGGAACGGTGCAAGGATACCAGCCCATTTGTCTTTCGGCCATCCTTCCCGCTCTGCTGTCCTTTCGAACGTTTTCAGAAAGGCTTCCACATCATCTGTGGGGGTTAGTTTCTGCAGAAAGTGGCTGGCTCTCACCATCGCCTGGTTGCTAGGGGCAGCTCCTGCTGTCTCTCTCCCCTGGGCCAGCTTCTGCACCGCCTCAAGCAGGATTTTGGCTTGCGCCTCTGAGGCCTCTCGCAGGGCTTCTGTGGCTTGCTGTTGAGTCACCATACTCGCCTGCTGAGACACCATACTCTGCTGTAGCTGCACAGTTGCTAAGGCCATTTGTTTCAGCAATTCCTCCATCATGCATACAAGGAGACTGGCCCTTTAAATGTCACTTTTTAAACGGAACTTTTTCTTTTCCTGCAGTGCTGCGCTGCCCGCATCCGAGCACCAGTTGTGAAGTTTAGAGGGGGTCGCAGCCAGCACGCAGTACACAGATGTATAAAACAAAGTCCGTTTATTGTGCAGTAGAAGAAAACAGCTTCAGTTCAGCAGTAATAAGTGGAAAATAACAGTTCAGCTTACTTCAGCTTGGTAATATAAAGTCCAGCAGGATCAAACAAAGTTCAGTTTTCATCAGGCCAATACCATACAAACAACAGAGCAGGGTATGGTTTGGCTTCCATCAAATACTCCAATATTCCTTGTCAGGAGATTCCACAGCATACATGCTACTCCTTCAACACCTCTCCTCAGACTGCCTCTGAGGCTGCTTCTTAAGCATAAATTTGCATCTCATCAATACCATAATTAGGGAGGCTCTCAGCCTCACTGACAACCAGGTGTGTACCTAGGTGGGATGGGAAGGCCCGCCCTTCCTTCCCTCCCATCCCAGGAGTCCGGCCCTGAGAAGAAAAAAACAAGCAGCAAATGCTTGCTGCTAAAATCCGGACTCCCTTCCTAGGACCACACAGGGTTTTAAAGTGACCATAGTCCAAATACCGGGGAAATGTACCTCCCATCTACTACCCAGCCCTGATGGCCCCTACAAAATAATATATACAGAAAATAATTAAAATCAACAATTATGGAGACAATAGTAGCGCAGTATAAAAATAAAAAGGGAAGAAAATACGAATACTTAGGTTCAGGTGAAAATATGTCCTTTCTGGGAAAACACGTGAAGTTCTAGTTTCCAGAGCAACGTTCAAACAAAAATGGCTGCTATTCAGTCCTCAGAGCGACAGCAGGCCTGTGACGATGGAATCTGGAGGACTCAGGGGAGGAGTCCCTGTCAAGTTCTTTTGAATAACCCACATCTTTGGGTGGGGTCTTAGGTTCAGCCTAGGGGCTGGACGGGGCAGTTACTCTTCTGGGTGCGACATTTTCCATCCACCCAATATGACATATTTCATAACTCAGCTTATGTGTCCCGCAAACACATAACAACCACAGATTCATACTCCTCAGAATATGACAATTCTTAGGACATCAAACTTGATTAGGGTAACATGTTCTGGCATAAGGCAGTTGCATACCTCAGTGACTGGGTGTGTCAGTGGCCCCAATTTATCATTAAAATATTAACCATATCCAGACCAGCAGAATAATATAACTTTCATACCTCTCATATAAACAGTATTCCTTAAACAGGCTAAAATCATATACTACATTTATGTTTAATGCTGATGGGAGGCTCTGGTATCCTTTCAAAGGGCATGTTCACACTTGGGGGTCACTGGCCCATGATGGAAATTCCTTTGATCAAGTAAATTACACAAACAGGTCTTATCAGAGAGCATACTTGGCTCTCATGGAAAGAACTCTGCTAACAGCTATGAAGAAAACAGAGACCTCCAGGCGCGACTGCAAGGACCTACACATCCAATTATGATCTGGCACGTCCACGACAATCGATGCAGAACACTGATTGCGATGGCATTTTCATTTCTCACAGCTCTTCCGTGACAGACCCCTTTATGGGAAGGAGTGAAGTAGTAGTTGGGGCCCCCTTACAACTCTGGGCTCCCTACAGTCACAGGGGCTGCTCCTCTGGGCTCCCTACAGTCACAGGAGCTGCTGCTTGAAATGCTAAGAGAGCAACTAGTGGGGGGGTGGGGGAACAAACTCACCACTTATTAGATAAAATGAGACTTGAGTTTAATCAGAGGGGGTTTGATTTGGTTAATTGGCAGTATATGGTGACTTCCTGTGAGAAAACGAGGAAAAGCCTCCACGTGTACTGGCGGCAAGGCGGCTGATTCCGCGTCCAGCGCGGCGGTTTGTCCGCAGCAGCCTGCGTCTGGTGTGGCTGGGTCTGTTAGTTCACACAAGCTGAGGAGCTACGCGCGCACGCCAGAAGTCAGACCTTTTATACCAGCAGGAGATGTATCAGCTGATCAGGACGATCAGCTGATTCCTGCTGGACTCCTGATTGGCAGAGTGGCTCGGGCGGGGCGGCAGAGTCCTGCAACTATATATTCAGGTTGCTTGTCAGTTGCTGGTTGTCTGTCATTGCGAATACCTATGTGTTAGCACTCAGACCTTAGTCAGATCCTTCAGTGTGGTGGAACCAGGAGGACCTGGGAATCCACACTTAGCCAGTTCACTGTATTATCATCTGTGTTATTCCTTAGACCAGCTCCAGGGTGTAGAGACCACGGACCTCACACCTCAGACTAGGAATACTGTGTATCATCTGTGTTATTCCTTAGACCAGTTCCAGGGTGTAGAGACCACGGACCTCACACCCAGACTAGGGAACTTGTGTTATCATTCTGTTATACATTAGACTAGTTCCAGGGTGTAGAGACCACTGACCTCACACCCAGACTAGGGAACTTGTTATACACCAGACTAGTTCCAGGGTGTAGAGACCACGGACCTCACACCCAGACTAGGCATTGTTTGATATCTGTTATGACTTATTGCTTTCCTGACTACTCCTCTGATCTCTGATTCGGTACCTTGCACATCTGATATTCCGTTGCCAAACCCTGCTTGCCTTGGATACCGAATCAGCCTTCTGTCTTTGTACTTTGTCTGTCCGTGTGTTGCCGACCTGGCTTGCCCGACCTCGAGAGCTATATCTCCCCTTAAGAGATAGTCTCCAGATCAGATAGAGACATACACCTTCAGGTGTCACTCACTCTCTGGTCCTTCCTACCACCAGCCTGACTCCACCCCTTGGAGAGTCTAAGGCTGCTGGAAGGTTCCTGTACTCTCTAAAAGCAGTATTGCTTATACTGCCAAAGTTCACCTGCTCATCAGGTGTGTTTCTCAAAGTATTACTGTTGCACCAAACACTCTTATATACGTAGGTGTCCAGAGGTTAGTAATATATCTGTATTATCGGTGATTCTGCAGATCATCAATAATCAGGTATATATCTGTATTCTTGGTGATACTGCAGATCACCAATAATCAGATTCTCTCTGCGTGCTGACACCGATCGTTACACTTCCCCTTTACATTTTAGGACATGCATTTCACTTCCTAATTGGTCCTCCTGTGCATTCCAGGACATGAAATTCATGTCTTACGTTAAAAACTGCCATTGCGCACTCGTGTACCTGCGTGCTCTCCTCATCACCATTCGTGCACATGCATGCACTCATTTAAAAGTAATAGCAGCCGTCATTCATGAACTTAGAAAAAAATGTAGTTCAATAGTCAATAAAGGAATGATTAAAATGACCCCTCTGTAGTAAAGTGTTAACACCTACCAAACTAATAAAAAAAAACTTTGTTTCACCTATACTTGGCCTTAAAGTGTACCTGAGATAGCGTATAAGGCTGTATGTATACTTACCTGGGGCTTCCTCCAGCCCCATGAGGTTTGTGGGGTCCCTTGCTGTCCTCTCTGGCCACCCCGTTCACTTGTAAATCCCCCCGGTATTCTGATCATTCTTGCACTGCTGCGCATGTGCGGCCAGGCCGTGCACTCCCCCGCCACGCTCCCGTACCTGGAAGAATGATGGGGTGCGCATGGCCGAGCCACGCATGCCGAGAAGAGTTCAGCCAGCCAGAATACCAGGGGATATACAAGTGAACGGAGCGGCTGGGGAGGACAACGAGGGACCCCACAAACCTCATGGGGCTGGAGGAAACCCCAGGTAAGTATAAATACAGCCTTTCATGTCATCTCAGGTTCCCTTTAAGATTCATGGACATCTGTAATGGCTGCCACCCATAATGATCAAGTATGATTGCTAGGGTGACAGTTCAGGGACCCAAGATGCATTACTTTAGAAGACAAAGTGGTAGTGCACATCCACTAAAAGCCAGTCTTTATTCCATATCGATTAACATTACATCATACAGCGGCACAATACACAGTGGAGACAGTGAACAAGGAAAACAGGGATCTCTTCGCTAGAGATGTCGCGAACCTCCGATTTTCGTTTCGCGAACCCTGTTCGCGAACCTTCGCGGAAGGTTCGGTTCGCGTAAAAGTTCGCGAACCGCAATAGACTTCAATGGGGAGGCGAACTTTGAAAAATAGAAAAAATTATGCTGGCCACAAAAGTGATGGAAAAGATGTTTCAAGGGGTCTAACACCTGGAGGGGGGCATGACGGAGTGGGATACATGCCCAAAGTCCCGGGGAAAAATCTGGATTTGACGCAAAGCAGCGTTTTAAGGGCAGAAATCACATTGCAGGCCTAACGTGCTTTCAAACATCTTGCATGGGTATACATCAATCAGGGAGTGTAATTAGAGTTCTGCTTCAAACTGACACACCAAAATCACTGTGTAACGCACCGCAAACAGCTGTTTGCGTAGTGACGGCCGTGCTGGACTGGTGCGCACCGTGGCCAGAGTGTAGGCCGTGGTGTTTTTCAAGCCCATATGGTCGCCGGGCTGTGGTAGCTCAATGATAGAACAACAGTGACTGTCCAGCTGATCAAATTTGGTCTGACCACAATGAAGCAACGACCTTATTATCTTTTGTGTGCCACCCCCACCAGAGACACTCAAATAGCCGGCGGTCATTGCTTCATTGTGATACGCAAGCCCCTTCACCGCGGCAAGGTAATGATCACGAAGGGGGATGGGCACATGTACATGCCATTTGTTTTTTTGTTGCAGCCGCCCGCAGTGCAGCCAGAAAAATTAGGCAGGCATGTACACGCACCAGAAAAATTTGTGTAGCGGCAAATTCAGGAATCCGCCTAGAGTCCTGGACCCTGTTGGTGGTGGCGGAGAAGGCAAGCAGCCTGCAGGCAGAGATGCTGTGTGTGGGGACTGACTTAGTCTTCGGTCCTGCAGTAGCCCTCCGGGATCCATTCCTCATTCATTTTGATAAAGGTCAGGTACTGAACACTGTCATGACTTAGGCGACTTCTCTTCTCAGTAACTATGCCTCCAGCTGCACTGAAGGTCCTTTCTGTCAGGACGCTTGCGGCAGGGCAAGAGAGAAGTTGTATGGCAAATTGGGACAGCTCTGGCCACAGGTCAAGCCTGCGCAACCAGTAGTCTGAGGGTTCATCGTCGCTTTTCGCAGAGTCTACATCCACACTCAAGGCCAGGTAGTCGGTTACCTGCCAGTCCAGGCGTTGGTGGAGGGTGGATCCGGAAGGACTATGGCGAGGAGTTGGACTGAAGAACGTCCGCATGTCTGACATCACCCTGAGATCGCTGGAGCGTCCTGTCCTTTCCTGCGTGGACTTGGGAGGAGGAGGGTTACTGCCAGTGGTACCTTGATTGCGTTGTGCAGCCACATCACCCTTAAACGCATTGTAAAGCATCATCGTCAGCTTGTTCTGCAAGTGCTGCATCCTTTTCGCCTTGTGTTGAGTTGTTAACAGGTCCGCCACTTTGTGCCTGTACCGAGGGTCTAGTAGCGTGGCCACCCAGTACAGGTCATTCGACTTGAGTTTTTTTGATACGGGGGTCCCTCAACAGGCTGGACAACATGAAAGAGGACATCTGCACAAAGCTGGATGCAGACGTACTCTCCATCTCCTCTTGCTCTTCCTCAGTGACGGGATGCAACTCCTCTTCCTCCCCCCAGCCACGAACAATACCACGGGAACGTGGAGCAGCAGAAGCCCCCTGTGACGGCTGCCGCGGTTGTTCTTTTTCCGCCGCCTCTTCCTCCTCCACAGAAACACCTTCCTCATCATCACCATCATCAGAGTCTGACTCCTCTCCTTCCCCACACTACTCCTCTTCTTCCTCCTCCTCCGCCCCCCTCTGTGCTGCCACAGGTGTTGTGGGAACATCGGGTTCGGGTGTAAATGGCCCCCATGACTCCTGCTGCCGTAACTCTTCTCGTTCACGCTCCTCCACAGCTGTATCCACCACTCTACGCACGGCTTGCTCCAGGAAGTAGGCGTAGGGGATCAAGTCGCTGATGGTGCCCTCGTCGCGACTCACCAGTTTGGTCACCTCCTCAAAGGGCTCCATGACCCTGCATGCATTTCGCATCAGTGTCCAGTTGTTGGGCCACAACATCCCCATCCTCCCAGATTGTGTCCTTGTACTGTAATGATACAGGTACTGGGTGACGGCTTTCTCCTGGTCTAGCAGGCGAGAGAACATCAGCAGGGTGGAATTCCAGCGAGTCGGGCTATCGCAAATCAGGCGTCTCACCGGCAAGTTGTTTCTACGCTGAATGTCCGCAAAGCGTGCCATGGCCTTGTAAGAGCGCCTGAAATGCCCACACAACTTCCTGGCCTGCTTCAGGACGTCCTCTAAGCCTGGGTACTTGGACACAAATCTTTGCATGATCAGATTCAGCACATGTGCCATGCAGGGTATGTGTATCAGCTTTCCCAAATACAACGCAGCAATGAGATTGCTGCCGTTCTCACACACCACGTTGCCGATCTCAAACTTGTGCGGGGTCAGCCATTGCTCCACCTGTTTGTTAAGAGCAGCCAGGAGAGCTGCTCCAGTGTGACTCTCCGCTTTCAGGCAAGACATGTCTAACACTGCGTGACACCGTCGTACCTGCAGCATAGGCCCTGGGGTGCTGGGGCTGTGTAGCTGGAGAGGAGATCGCGGCACCAGCCAAGGAGGAGGAGGAGGATGACGACAGCGAAGCAGCGGTAGCAGGTGGAGAGGAGGTGGCTGGAGGCCTGCCTGCAAGCCGTGGAGGTGTGACAAGTCGGTCCGCTGCGCAGCCACGTACTCCCTGCTTGCTGCCATCGGTAACCAGGTTGACCCAATGGGCTGTGTATGTAATGTAGTGGCCCTGCCCGTGCTTGGCAGACCAGACATCCGTGGTCAGGTGGACCCTTGACCCAACGCTGTGTGCCAGAGATGACACCACTTGCCTCTCAACTGCACGGTACAGTTTGGGTATGGCCTTTTGTGAAAAATAATTGCGGCCTGGTATCTTCCACTGCGGTGTACCAATGGCCACAAACTTACGGAAAGCCTCCAACTCCACCAGCTTGTATGGTAATAGCTGGCGAGCTAATAGTTCCACCACGCCAGCTGTCAGACGCCGAGCAGGAGGGAGACTGGCAGACATTTGCTTCTTACGCTCAAATACTTCCTTCACGGACAGCTGGGTACTGCTGTGGGCAGAGGAGAAGGAACCGCTCAAGGGAAGAGGCAGTGTGGAGGAGTGTGGCTGTGAAGGTGCAAGGGAGAAAGTGGATGAAGACGATACACCTGAAGGAGGAAGAGGAGAAGGAGGGTGGCTTGTCTTTTGAGGGGTGCTGCTTTTCCTCAGGTGTTCTTGCCATAGCTGTTTGTGCCTTCTCTCCAGGTGCCTTCGTAAGGCACTTGTCCATACGTGAGAGTTGGCCTTTCCACGGCTCAATTTTTGCTGGCAGAGACAACAGATGGCTTTGCTCCGATCTGAGATACACACATGAAAAAATTTCTAAACCGCTGAGCCCCCCTGGGGTGATGGTGCTACGGTGGCATCAGCAGCTGACGTTGAAGAGCATGTTGCCTGGCTGGCCATAGCTGGCTATACATGGCGCCGGACACTGCCCCCAGCTGTTTCTGAGGATGAGCTCCCTCTGCTTCTATCATGGAGTCGTCTCCTCCTACTCCTCTCTGACTCCTCCTCTGAACTGTCCCCCTGGTCATCTCCTCTACCGGGAACATATGTGGTATCCGTATAATCGTCATCATAATCCTCCTGGCCAGCTGCGCTTTCCTCAGACACCTCCTCAACTGCACCAACTTCAGGTGGTTCATCATCCCCCTCCTCCATACTATCGCCACCTAACTCAGACGTATGAGGTGGTGTACCTGCGCCTTCTTGTTGTTGTTGCAGTAGTGGCTGGGAATCAGTGATTTCACCACCACCACCAAATAACTCCTGCGAAGTGTCAAATGCAGCGGATGTGGTGCTTGTTGTACCGCTGGTGGCTGCGGGAGATGAGGTGTTCTGTGTTAAATACTCAAGCACCTCCTCACGATTTTGGGAAGTGATGACACGTGCCTTCGTCTGAGCACTGTATTTTGGGCCAGGTCCGCACAAAATCACAGCAACACCACCTCGCACAGACCTGCCGGTGCCTGGTGGCCTTCCTCTGGGTCTGCCTCTACCTCTTCCTCTACCTGGTTTGTCCATTTTGTCCATCTTGGGGGGATGCTAGGTATATGCAGTGAGGTGGGTTCACTCAACACAACAGGTAGTTAGATGCAGTGAGCTGGGTTCACTGAACAGTAAAGGTACTTAAGATGCAGTGAGGTGGGTTCTCAATCAACACAACAGGTAGTTAGATGCAGTGAGCTGGGTTCACTCAACACAAAGCTAGGTATATGCAGTGATGAGGTGGATTAAGTAAACACAACAGGTACTGGGTAGTTAGATGCAGTGAGCTGGGTTCACGGAACAGTAAAGGTACTTAAGATGCAGTGAGGTGGGTTCACTCAACACAACAGGTAGTTAGATGCAGTGAGCTGGGTTCACTGAACAGTAAAGGTACTTAAGATGCAGTGATGTGGGTTCTCACTCAACACAACAGGTAGTTAGATGCAGTGAGCTGGGTTCACTGAACAGTAAAGGTACTTAAGATGCAGTGATGTGGGTTCCCACTCAACACAACAGGTAGTTAGATGCAGTGAGGTTGCCAGGTGGGTTCACTCAACACAACAGGTAGTTAGATGCAGTGAGGTGGCCAGGTGGGTTCTCACTCAACACAACAGGTAGTTAGATGCAGTGACCTGGGTTCACTGAACAGTAAAGGTACTTAAGATGCAGTGAGGTGGGTTCTCACTCAGCACAACAGGTAGTTAGATGCTGTGAGGTGGCCAGGTGGGTTCTCACTCAACACAACAGGTAGTTAGATGCAGTGAGCTGGGTTCACTCAACACAAAGCTAGGTATATGCAGTGATGAGGTGGGTTAAGTAAACACAACAGGTACTGGGTAGTTAGATGCAGTGAGCTGGGTTCACTCAACACAAAGCTAGGTATATGCAGTGATGAGGTGGGTTAAGTAAACACAACAGGTACTGGGGTATATGCAGTACTGGGTAGTACAATGTGCAGCTCCCTGTCACACACACAGGTAGTCACTGAATGTGCTGGGCTGCTGGCAGTGGCATACACACTATCAATTAGCAAGGCTGTGCATGCAACAAAAGTGTCAGTTTGACACACAGAAAAAAAAATATGTACAGGATGAGCTCTGAAAAGAGCTGTTGCTGTTGATGGGTGCTTTAAAAGCAATAATAATCAGTCAGGAGCAAGCAAAGCAGCCTAGAACCTAACTAATCTGTCCCTAGGAGAAAAAGTCTGCAGCAGCTGTCCCTTTCCTCTCTCTAGCAGGCACACGAGTGAGTGTAATGGCCGCCGGACCCTGCCTTATATAAGGGGGGGGGGGGCTCCAGGGCTTAGTGTAGCCTGAATGGCTACAATGTGCCTGCTGACTGTGATGCAGAGGGTCAAAGTTGACCCTCATAGTGCATTATGGGGCGAATCGAACTTCCGCAAAAGTTCGCCTGGTGCAGGCAAACACGAACCCCCTAAGTTTGCCTGGATCCGTTCACCGGCGAACCGTTCGCTACATCTCTACTCTTCGCTACATTAATTCTTCAATTACTGAATAGCTGCATTACAACAGCTCCAGTTTCCACGATGCAACCAACATTCAACATTCACCACTCAGCAGCAGCACACATACATTCAAAAAGGGCACTGCAGTGATTTGCGCTGCTAGTACAATATCGGTAAAATTACCAATATTCCACTACTTAACTCCAATGGTAAAATATTGGTAATATTTACAAATATTTTACTTACACCTAACTTTACCCTGTTCTCACACAAGCTCCCCTCTGTTGATGCCTAACCATAACCAACCCCCAACCGATGCCTAGCACTAACTGATCCACTGCTGCAATTTCCTAACCCTAACAGATCCTTACCATAAATGAAATGTGCAGATATGCACCGGACATGCGATGGAACCTGCTTGGATACCGCACTGTTGTGCATCTGGAGAGAGTGAACAATGTTGACCTCTAGTAATGAGCAAATATGGACAATTTTGAGATCTTCAATAATTTTTGCAAAAAAATGTTGAATGTTTGCACAGATGAGAATATTCCCGTTGAAGTCTATGGGCCTAAGAAAATACATTTTAGTGGTCTGCCTCCATCTCCTGGACAGTTCCATGGTGTCTAGTGTACCCCCATACAGTTCCCAGGTGTTTAGTGCTTTCCCCCTCCCTCCCCCATATGGCTTCCCTGGTGATATATACAGTAGGTTGCAAAAGTATTCGGCCCCCTTAAAGTTTTCCACATTTTGTCATATTACTGCCACAAACATAAATCAATTTTATTGGAATTCCACATGAAAAACCAACACAAAGAGGTGTACACATGAGAAGTGGAACGAAAATCATACATGATTCCAAACATTTTTACAAATAAATAACTGCAAAGTGGAGTGTGCATAATTATTCGGCCCCCTTTGATCTGAGTGCAGTCAGTTGCCTATAGGCATTGCCTGATGAGTGCTAATGACTAAACAGAGTGCACCTGTGTGTAATCTAATATCAGTACAAATACAGCTGCTCTGTGAATGCCTCAGAGGTTGTCTAAGAGAATCTTGGGAGCAACAACACCGTGAAGTCCAAAGAACACACAAGACAGGTCAGGGATAAAGTTATTGAGAAATTTAAAAGATACCACAACCGAACGGTTGTGGTAAAATTGACTGGAGCACTGTGTAGGATATAAGGAGTACATACCTTCCGTGCCTCCAGCCCCCCTCCGTCTGCCGCTGTTCTTAGTTTATACTTTCCTGACCCTTACCCCAGACATACTGCGCCCTGTGTGCGCAGTATGTCCTTCCCCCTTGCTTCTGGCCGGCGCATAGTGCGAGGCTCAGAAGCACGCTGTCCCCTTTCTGCTGCGTGTGCGCTCCATTACACCGAGCGTCACATGCTAATCATGTGACGCACAGCAGAAAGGGGACAGCGTGCTTCTGAGCCTCGCACTATGCGCTGGCCAGAAGCAAGGGGGAAGGACATACTGCGCACACAGGGCGCAGTATGTCCGGGGTAAGGGTCAGGAAAGTCGCCGGACCCTGGCATTTATAAACTAAGAACAGCGGCAGACGGAGGGGGGCTGGAGGCACGGAAGGCATGTACTCCTTATACCCTACACAGTGCTGCAGTCAATTTTACCATAACCGTTCGGTTGTGGTATCCTTTAAAGCAGGCTTAGGCTACAAAAAGATTTCCAAAGCCTTGAACATCCCACGGAGCACTGTTCAAGCGATCATTCAGAAATGGAAGGAGTATGGCACAACTGTAAACCTGCCAAGACAAGGCCATCCACCTAAACTCACAGGCCGAACAAGGAGAGCGCTGATCAGAAATGCAGTCAAGAGGCTCATGGTGACTCTGGACGAGCTGCAGAGATCTACAGCTCATGTGGGAGACCTTGTCCATAGGACAACTATTAGTCATGCACTGTACAGAGTTGGCCTTTATGGAAGAGTGGCAAGAAGAAAGGCATTGTTAACAGAAAGCATAAGAAGTCCCGTTTGCAGTTTGCCACAAGCCATGTGGGGGACACAGCAACCATGTGGAAGAAGGTGCTCTGGTCAGATGAGACCAAAATGGAACTTTTTGGCCAAAATGCAAAACGCTATGTGTTGCGGAAAACTAACACTGCAAATCACTCTGAACACACCATCCCCACTGTCAAATATGGTGGTGGCAGCATCATGCTCAGGGGGTGCATCTCTTCAGCAGGGACAGGGAAGCTGGTCAGAGTTGATGGCAAGATGGATGGAGCCAAATACAGGGCACACTTGGAAGAAAACCTCTTGGAGACTGCAAAAGACTTGAGACTGGGGCGGAGGTTCACTTTCCAGCAGGACAACGACCCTAAACATAAAGCCAGGGCAACAATGAAATGGTTTAAAACAAAACATATCTATGTGTTAGAATGGCCCAGTCAAAGTCCAGATCTAAATCCAATCGAGAATCTGTGGCAAGATCTGAAAACTGCTGTTCACAAACGCTGTCCATCTAATCTGACTGCACTGGAGCTGTTTTGCAAAGAAGAATGGGCAAGGATTTCAGTCTCTAGATGTGCAAAGCTGGTAGAGACATACCCTAAAAGACTGGCATCTGTAATTGCAGCAAAAGGTGGTTCTACAAAGTATTGACTCAGGGGGCCGAATAATTACGCACACCCCACTTTGCAGTTATTTATTTGTAAAAAATGTTTGGAATCATGTATGATTTTCGTTCCACTTCTCACGTGTACACTACTTTGTATTGGTCTTTCACGTGGAATTCCAATAAAATTGATGCATGTTTGTGGTAGTAATGTGACAAAATGTGGAAAACTTCAAGGGGCTGAATACTTTTGCAAGCCACTGTAGTGGGCTAAACATAATGAAAAGTGGGAAAACCACTTGGGAGACAAATTTGATGGCTCTGCAGGCCAGAGTTTGACGTGTATGTAAACAGCATTTATTCCCTTAGTAATCAGGAATGAATAGAAGGTGCCAGAGTCAGCCTGGAGTGACAGTGCAAACATTGTTGTAATCACCTTCTTCAGACAATCCCCATCCTCACCTTCCATTCAGGACAGCACAACACCTGTCATCTCAAAATTAGCAAATGCATAGCTCCTAAATGTCCCTCTTTTGAAGGGACAGTCATTCTTCACCCCTCCGTCCCTCTTTCTTCCTCATTTGTCCCTTTTCAGGACTGATGTACAGATCTGTGTAAATATATATATTTTTTCTACTATGTGTTTAATTGTCTCTAAACTTACATCATTTAAATTGATATACCATATTTTTTAGACTATAAGACACTCCTGACCGTAAGACGCACCTAGGTTTACAGGACAAAAACCATTGGAAAAATATATACTAAACCTGGTGGATCCATGGTGAAGGAGCATCTTGTGGATTATGCCTCCTTTGTACTACATGCCCCCTTGTACCTCTTGTGTTTCCCTGTGTCCTCCTCTGTCCCCCTTGTGTCCTCTTGTGTCCCCATGAGTCCGCCTCTGTCCTCTTTGTGTCCTCCTCTATGTCCCTTTGTGTCCCCCTTGTGTCCTCCTCTATTCCTCTTTGTGTCTCCCTGTGTTTCCTATGTTTGTCCCCCTGTATCCTCCTCTGCATGGGCACAGTACAGGGAGTCCCTGACATTGCGGCATGTGGAAGGTTAGTATTGGCAGACATTCAGTCAGGAACTTTCGGGGGAGAAAAAATGAGTCTTATAGTCTAAAAAATACAGTTTTTCTTACTTTCAAATGTTAAAATGATGGAAAACTACTAATGATGGAAAGGACCAGTGTGGTTTGAATGATAAATACATCTTTTGATTCTGAATTCTTCTTACATGATGAGGGGTGTGGTGGGGGCATGGTTAGGGGTGTGGCTGGCATTTGTCTTAAAGTGTCCCTCTTTCTCATCTCAAAATGTCGAGAGGTATGCAAATGTAAACCCCAAATCCCCTTATACAAAATGACTATGCTATGGCTTACTTTATTTGACAACACTTCACCAAAATATTTGGGGTTTATTATTAATATTATTTCATGCAGTCATGTTAAAACAAGCCTTATTCTTTTTTTCCTACTAACTGCAAGAAAAAAAAACCCCTTCAAATTCTCCTTCTCCTTTTTGTCGTTTTGTTAAGATGAGAAATTTTCCCACACGTAAGCGCTATTGTATAAACACACTGAAAACACTTTCACTTTTCTAATCTGATGTGTGTTTGATTGCTTAGAGGATGTTCCTGCCTTACATTTCCAACAGGTTCCGCTGTCTGGATCAGATGCTTGTCGCCACATTAGGAAACTCAAACTCCAGTCAGGATTGAAATTGAGAACAGATTCACATTTTCTTATGTGTATATTAAATTTACTTCTTTGAAGCCTAGATCCAAGATTCATGTTTAAATCCACATTTAAAGAAATGTGTTAATAAGATTTTTATTTGTACTTACGACCTTCAATTTACCGTAAGTGGATCTTCCCTTGAGGTGAGGTGCCTCTAAAAGGGAGTGATCATATTACTCTTTTTTTCCTCTCAGAGAAGGGGCAGGCTGGTCTAGTATCCTATGGAGATGGAGTGCTGCTCGATGGGAGTGAGAGTGGAGCTTGGTCATGGCTCCAATGGCTTTGGAAGTACTTGCATCCCTGAATACTTCCAAAGATGACAGGATCCGTACTACGCACAGGTGAGCAGGGGCTTTGCTAGGATCCTAAGAGATCTGGGGCACCAAGGAGAAAGGTAGAGTGTGGCGCTCGAAAAAGGTGCATGGTTGTGACAGAGTGTTGGGGAAATGGGTGTGGCCATGACATGGGCATAGTCAACTGTAATGTAACAGTGTAAGACAACGTTTTTCCTCAAAAAACATAGATATAATAAGGCAGCATTTCTCCCACAAAAAAACACACAACAATGCAGCGTTTCCTCATGATGTAGTGGTCTCTCATGTACAGACAATAAATCTGCAGAAACTATGATGCTGTCATTATGACCAAAATCTGAGGAATGCCATGAAGAATGAAGGCAGTTCTGAAAGTAAAAAGAGGTCCAACTCAGTACTAGCAAAATAAAACAACCACTACACCACATGAAAAATGCAGAAACCATTAACCAAGCTGTCAAATGCAGAAACCATTACCCCAAATGTCAAATGCAGAAACCGTTACCACAGAAAACGATGCCTCCGACATGTGAAATTCACATATTACTCCACACGTATAAAAAACAGCAAATATTACTTCAGAAATAAATTTGCATCCCCCCCGCTGGGTGCTGGTGGGGTGGGATGGATAAATACTGGGTGCTGGTAGGGTGGGGTGGGGTGGATAAATGCTGGGTGCAGGTGGGGTGGGAGGAAGGATGGGATAAACACTGTGTGCAGGTGGGGTGTGAGGGAGGAATGTATAAACTCTGGGTGCTGGTGGGAGAGAGGAAGGTATAAATGCTGGGTGCTGGTGGGGATGGTGGGAGGAAGGGATAAACTCTGGGTTCTGGTGGGGTGGGTGGGAGGAAGGGATAAATGCTGGATGCTGGTGGGTTGGGAGAAATGCTGGTGGGGTTGGAAACACTGGTGGCTGGTGGGAGGATGGGAAACACTTGTGAGGGGGTGGCAAAGGCTGGTAGGGTGTGAGATGCTGGTAGGATAGGAAAGACTGTTAGGGTGGGAAAGAATGGTGGGGTGGGAGGTTTGTGGGGTGGGCAACACCGGTGGCTGGTGGGGTGGCAGGGTGGCCCATGCTGGTGGGCTGACAGAGTGGCCAATGCTGGTGGGGTGACAGAGTTGCCAATGCTGGTTGGGTGGCAGGGTTGCCCAGGCTGTTGGGATGGCCCTTGCTGGTGGGGTGGCAGGGTGGCCCACACTGATGGCTGGTGGGGTAACAGGGTGGCCCATGGTGGCGGGTTGGGAGGTTGGCAGGGTAGCCCATGCTGGTGGGTTGGCAGGGTGGCCCATGCTGGTGGGGTGTCAGGGTGGCCCATGCTGGTGGGGTAGCAGGGTGGCCCAGGCTGGTGGAGTGGGATAGTGGCAGGGTGGCCCATGCTTGTGGAGTGGAAGGGTGGCAAGGTGGCTCATGCTGGTGGGGTGGCCAATGCTGGTGGGGTGAAGGGTGGCCCATGCTGGTGCGGTAGCAGGGTCGCCCATGCTAGTGGCTGGTGGTTTGGCAGAGTGGCCCATTCTGGTGGGGTGGGAGGGTGGCAGGGTGACCCATACTGATGGGGTGGCAGGGTGGTTCATGCTGGTTGGGTGGGAAGGTGGCCTATGCTGGTGAGGTGGCAGGGTGGCCAACACTGGTGGGGTGGCAGGGTGGCCCATGCTGTTGGGGTGGGAGTGTGGCAGGGTGGCCCACGCTGGCTGGGTGGCATGGTGGCCCGCACTGGTGGCTGGTGGGGTAGGAGGTTAGGCAACTCACCTCAGGGCCCCTCTCCTTTCACTGTCCGCAGTGGAAGATACAGTGAGACACTCACCAGGCTCCGGGCTCAATCAGATGTTAGAGCGCCAAGCGTTCGGGTCTACGCTCTCTCCTCTCTGCATTGCCGCTCATGCTGAGTCAGGAAGTAGTTTGAGCATTAATGTAAAAAGGAGACAGCGTGCACCAGGTGGCTGGTGCTCTAGTGTCGGATGGAGCCCAAGGATGGAGCAAGTTTATTGCTTTAGAGTCTAAAGTTTAGACCATTGAGCTTTTGTATATATTGAAAATAGTTCTTCCTTCCATGCATTTATGGCACCAGTTTCTCTAAAGCCTGAGTCATTAAGTACAATTATGTCTTAAATTTTTTCACTAATTGCAGATTACATTAAGTTTAAGGTGCCCATACATCTAGTGAATTTGGTGGCTGATTTACAGGGGGGAAGGGGGGGGGGGGGGGTTGCATTGCTTTAGTTGTTCGTGATTATAGTATGCTGTTACCACCACGCACCTAACCGAGCATGCCAGCCCCACATCTTGCAGCATATCCAATGGAAACATTCCACCAATTTCAGCCCTATTGGTCGAATCGTCGATAAGGCATACTTTTGGCTGCACTGATTTTCATCTGATTAAATTATTGAAATGGATGGTCAATCAGCTGCCAAATCGGTAAATGTATGGGCACCAATAGTGTTGTCATAGGTCTCTTTATGCTTGGTACACACCATGCAATTTCCTGTCAGATAGACGGGTTGAATCGATCATTTTTGACAGGTCCAATTGGATTTCTGATCAATTTTCTGATGCAGAATTTTCCGAACAGAAAACGATCAGAAATCAGATTAGACCTGTCAGAAATAACCGATTTAACACGACTATCTGACGGGAAATTGCATGGTGTGTACCAGGCATTAGACCTTCTTCCCTAAACTGTTTTTTCCATGGTAACTCAGTTTTAGTAGTTGACCTGTTCTTTTTTTTCTTTTTTGCACAAAGCTTCTATGAAAGAGTGTTATGGGGCCTGATGCAATTTTACCATTACCTGTGCAGGTCCCTTTAACACTTCGCACCACATGCGTTACTGTGGTAAAGTGCACTTGCTATGGTAATACGTGGAGTACCTGGTAAAGCGCACTTGCTATGGTAATACATGGCGTAACAAACATTACCATAAGCGGTAAGGGTTAACCGCTGCTGCTCCCCCTGCACTAGTAACAGTAAAATTGCATCATCAAGTGCATCAGGCCCATAGAGTGACAATCTATCGCCACCTTACAAACAGGTCTAACAGTGTGCAAAGGGTTAATATAAATCAGTTCAGATTTGCAGCTGTGCCATACTTTTTCCATTCTTTAATACCTTTTTAAACTATTGAAATATCTATTGATTTTGCTGCCCTGGTTGACAGGACATTCCATGTATGGTTAAACTTCCTGGTTTGCCAACCCTCACTGTAGTTTGCCACCAAATCAAGGGATCCCAGCAGCTTGATGATATAATTCACCCAAAACAATGCTGACTCTTGCTGATGAACTCCCACTATATGTGGCGAGACTCCAGCAAGTGCAGACATACATTGGGGCTCTTCAATTAAGATCAATGAGGGTGGTAACCTTGTTTAATGAAAATATTCTTAAAGGACTTCTGTGGCCAAATGTTCCCCAAAAAATAAAAAAAGTTAGATACCTGTATAACTTTGGTTGACACGGAGGACGCCATCCGCGCCCTCCGTGCGTTCCGCCGGGTCCCCACCTCTCAATATCCCCCCGAATGGCTCCCGACCCCACGGCCAGGGTCGGGCTCTGCTGCCTTATAAAGATGGCCGCCGGCGCTGGCCGCGGCTGCGCACTCCGTATGGCCGCTACTGCGCCTGCACAGCACTAGGGCCAACCAGAGCCGTCCCTAGACTTTTTGCCGCCTGAGGCAAAATTAGAAAAAATCGCCACCCCCCCCCCAGCCGTGGGGGGGGGGGGCCGAGCTGGAGGGGTAGCGGGCAGAAAGGGGGTATTGGGCCTAGCGGCGGGGAGGGGGGTCGGACCTCCCCTCCCTTGCCTGGGTCCCCCGATCTGCGCTCCTCCTCCAGCGTTAAGTACAAGCCTGCATATGATGAAGAGGCAACGGGCGGGGGAATCACTCACCTCTTCCGCGTTCCATCGTGCGCTCCACTGACATCACTTCCTGCAAGGCCGTCCACTTACAATGCCGTGGGCGGCGTTGCCGGAAGTGACGTCAGTGGAGCACACGATGGAACGCGGAAGAGGTGGGTGATTCCCCCGCCCGTTGCCTCTTCATCATATGCAGGCTTGTACTTAACGCTGGAGGAGGAGCGCAGATCGGGGGACCCAGGCGAGGGAGGGGGGGGACCGACCCCCCTCCCCGCCGCTAGGCCCAATACCCCCTTTCTGCCCGCTACCCCCCCAGCTCGGCGGGAGGCCCCCAGCGTCCATGGACAGGCGGGTGCCGCCCCCCAGATCTGCCGCCTGAGGCAAATGTTTCACCCTGCCTCATGAGCGGGCCGGCCCTGGGGCCAACCCCCCGATCCATGCAACAGGCTGTTTCCTGTAGCATGGATCGGGGGGGGGGTTGGCCCTAGAGCTGTGCAGTCGCAGTATCGGCCATGCGGAGTGCGCAGCCGCGGCCAGCGCCGGTGGCCATCTTTATACAGGCAGCAGAGCCCGACCCTGGCCGTGGGGTCGGGAGCCATTCGGGGGGATATTGAGAGGCGGTGACCCGGCGGAACGGCACGGAGGACGTGGACGGCGTCCTCCGTGTCCACCAAAGTTATATAGGTATCTAACTTTTTTATTTTTGGGGGGAACATTTGGCCTTGGAAGTCCTTTAAGGTAATCCAAATGTTTCCAAAAGATTTTGATAATTTAAATGAGAAAGAGAGAGAAGCTTTGAAACAATTACAAAATAACCCCAACATTTAGATAAAAAGGAGTGATAAGGGTGGGAACGTGGTCGTAATGAAAAGAGAACTATATGAAAAAGAAGTAAGACGCCTCTTAAGCGACAAAGTGACATATGAAAGGATTATTGATAACCCTTTCAAAATATTGGTAGATAAAATTAATACTAAACTCATGTGAGGCTACCTTGAGGGAGTCCTAACAGAGAATGAAATTAAGTTCCTTATGGTTGATGACTACACTATTCCCACCTTTTATACCCTACCAAAAACTCATAAGAATATAAAATCACCCCCTGGACGCCCGATAGTTTCGGGCAACAAAGGCCCCCTTGAGAAAATTTCACAATATGTGGATCTTAAAGAGAATCTGTATTGTTAAAATCGCTCAAAAGTAAACATACCAGTGCGTTAAGGGACATCTCCTATTACCCTCTGTCACAATTTCGCTGCTCCTCGCCGCATTAAAAGTGGTTAAAAACAGTTTTAAGAAGTTTGTTTGTAAACAAACAAAATGGCCACCAAAACAGGAAGTAGGTTGATGTACAGTATGTCCACACATAGAAAAATACATCCATACACAAGCAGGCTGTATACAGCATTCCTTTTGAATTTCAAGAGATCATTTGTGTGTTTCTTTCCCCATGCACTGAAGTTTCAGGCTGCTCTTTTCTTCCTGCAAACAGCGTTGCCCTTGTTTGTAATTCCTCAGTATGTGAAAGCCCAGCCAGCTCAGAGGACGATTTATCCAGCTTGTAAAAGATAAGAGAGAAGAGAGAAGCTGCTCTAATCTAAATAACACACAGGCAGTGTGCAGAGAGAGGCCTGGAAGGGGGAGTTCATAGCAGAACCACAACACTGAAGAACTTGGCAGCCTTCCAGACACAGGCCGACAAGTCTGACAGGGGAAAGATACATTGATTTATTACAGAGACAGTGATAGTATAAAGTGCTGCAGTTAGCCAGAACACATTAGAATAGCTTTTGGAACTTGTAGGGTGATAAAAAACAGGATGCAATTTTTGTTACGGAGTCTCTTTAAGGTGAAAGATATAGTGCAGGGTTTACCTTCATTTGTGATGGATACAAAGAGTGTCTTGGCTGCACTGGAAGATGTGCACATAGAGGAAAATTGGATTTTAGTAGGACTGGACGTCGAGTCCCTCTTTACATCTATCCCCAACAATAAAGGCCTGGAAGCAATAAACTTTTTTCTAGAAAGGAAATTTGGGACACATAATGACCACTGCGAATTTGTAGCTGATCTCATGAAATTGATTTTGGATAACAATTTTTTTGAATTTAAGGGGGAGTTATACCGACAAAAGCGAGGGGTTACCATGGGCGCTGCATGCTCCCCAGCTTACGCCTGCCTCCACCTAGGCTACTGGGAGGAGACAGTCGTGAGACATATGACTGAGTATCGGAAGCATGTCGCGCTATGGCTTAGATTTGTGGATATACTTGAGGACATACTGGTCCTGTGGCGGGGTACCGAGTCTGAACTACACTGCTTCGTGAACGACTTAAATAAGAATAACAAAAATATATTTCTAACATTTACTTATGATACAAAAGAAATCTCTTTCTTAGATCTAAAGATTTATAAAGACGGAAATAAACTATGTACAAGAACTTATCTCAAGGAAACAGCTGGAAATACCCTGCTTTCAGCCACGAGCTTTCACCTACCCTCTCAAAAATGGGCAGTTCCCACAGGGCAGTTTATGTGGTGTCGCAGGAACTGCACAAAACGAGTAGATTTTGAAAAAGAGGCCAATGATTTGAGAGATAGACTGAGGGCTCGTGGATACCCTGAAAAGAAAATAGAAGAGGCATATGAAAAAGCGTCATTAAAGAATAGAAGGGAGCTCCTAGAGGTTAATAATAGCCGTGAAAAGAAAGACAAAGGATGCTATCCTTCTGGCTGTACACGTATGGTTACTACTTATGGCTCTCATTATCAAGAAGTAAGAAATATTCTAGGTAGGCACTGGCATTTGTTGTGCAGAGATCCACTCTTAAAGGATATAGTGGGCGACTATCCACATATGGCAGCAAAACGCTGTAGAAATTTAAACGATATATTGGTGACAAGTGATTTTGGTTACAAATGCAAAAATAGAGGTAAAAGGAAATGGAAAAAAGGAATGAATAGATGTGGCAATTGTGATATCTGTCCCTACGTGAAAAAAAGTGATGTATTTTATAACCAGGATAAAACGGAAAAATTCACTGTAAATGATTATATATCCTGTTCAACGGAAAGGGTCATTTATCAACTGCGGCGCAGTTGTAATAAAATATGCATAGGCAAAACCCATAGGGTATTAAGAAAAAGGATACAAGAGCATATTAACAATATCCTGAGCAAAGAGGAAAAAAGCCCAGTAGCAATGCATTTCCAAATAGAACATAATTCTGACCCCAATCATTTGAGAGTTATGGGAATCTATAAACTAAATATAAGTCCACGTAGAGGGGACTACGACCAAGAACTTTTAAAGAAGGAATCCTACTGGATATACAAGTGCAATGCCATGCAACCAAATGGTCTCAACAGTGACATGAATCTAAAAGTATTTCTCTAACTCACCACTGGAGGGAGCAATAGACTCTCGGAAAAATCCTGCCTGTTTTTAATATTCAACAATGTTCACAGACCCTCACTCATACGTATAAAAGGAGGAGGAGGCTCTGTGACGTCACGTCTGAGGAAACCCGGATACGGGTGAAACGTGTCACGTGGGCTGAAGTCATGTGACCAGCAGTCTCCATTTGCCTCTACAATCCGCCTCCACCCGCTCCCCGACCGAGCAAGGACCGCTATGTGGCGCCTCTAAGCGCACGAAAGTGTTTTCGCTCAGGGCACGCTGGGAACCCGGTATTGCTAGCTGCACAGCACCGACAGTACCCGCCCTGCAAGTTAATCGCCACACAACCTGGACGCGTGAGTCCCGGCGCACGCCGGATGGAAACCTATGCATAGTCGGGTATGCGAATGGCAGTAACAGCCATGCATTCAAAGAGGGGTGTTTGAGGCACACACTCTGCTTGTTACACGCTTTGTTGTTTGTTGCTGGAGTGCCAGATAAGCTTACACGCTGCATGGAGACTTCTGTGATACCACTTGTGTTTGCATTTGAGCTCAATTAACGCAACAAAGGGGGCCCTGAAGATAATATTTAACTGCAACGAACATTAGGAGTGCACTCCTTTAGCTCAGGGTTACAGCTCAGCTATGCATACAGCCTATCTTGTTTTTATGGGAGGGTTATAGGGATTTTTCATCTGTGTGTACAATAATAATAAGTGTTTTTTTATGATAAAGAGGCTCCCTAAATCCCTATTCTTTAATCCAAATGTTTGTCTCTGCTCAAAAAAGGTGCACATTTACTCCACTGACAGGATATCAATACCAGGTAGGCAACACAAGATGAATCTGGTTTATCATACCATATGTGCAAAATGTCCCAGAGAAACTTAAGTAGGAGAAACTGGACAAACTCTGTGTAAACGAATGAATGGACACAGGTAGACCAATAACAATTCTGATTTCCCAGTACCTACACACTTTCGTTCCCATGGACAGAGCTTAAATTATTATTTTGGGTTACTGCCCTGGAGGGTGGCTTTACATCACAGAAAGAGAGACTAACAGCAGAAACACAATGTATACATTGGTTCAAATCTGTAGATTAAATATTGAACATGCATACTAATTTCTTGTATTGGTATGAGGTTGATGATATTTAAAGTAAACCCGAACCGAAGCTCGGGATCAAAATCAGATACTCCTCTTAAGAAAGGGAAGTCTCAGGATCCTATTGAGGCTTCCCTCGCTACTCAGATGTCCCCCGTCACAGAGCACGGCTCCCGTCCAGATCCAGTTTCTTCCCGTCTTGCAGCGTGGCCGCGCAGTAGACACACAAGCATAACTGCGCATGCGCAATAGCACGGAGCCGAGGCTTACACAGCCACAATACAGAGAAGAGCTGCGCGGCCCCGATGTAATTAGTGACAATGATTTCTTCTTCCAGGGAGCAGCGCTCAGCGACGGGGGACATTAGAATAGAACACAGGGAAGCCTCAATAGGATCCTGAAGCTTCCCTTTCTTTAGGTAATTATCTAATTTTGTAGCCAAGCTTTGGCTTGGGTACACTTTAATGTCATAATTATTTTTCATCCTAGACAAACTGCATCTATTCTGCTTGTAGCTAACTCTTGAACTCTTATTTTAATTATTTTTCATCCTAGACAAACTGCATCTATTCTGCTTGTAGCTAACTCTTGAACTCTTTTACAATGCCTCTGTACCAGTCTGAGTCTCAGTTATGTGAGGATTGAGTAAACAAAGGATCTTTTCTATTTGCCATAAACCAGCAGACATCCTCTCAAGACCCTATTTGGATATTTTGTTTCAATTAGTGCATCGTAATGACATGTATATATGTTTCCAAAAAAATCTATGTATCCCCTTTGGATGTGGCATGTATATAGCTGTGTGCTCTAACAACTTGTCAGCATACATGATCCTTTTTGAAACGCGGTATTTAACCACTTGAGGACCCACCCTTTACCCCCCTTTAAGGACCAGCGCTGTTTTAGCTGATCTGTGCTGGGTGGGCTGTGCAGCCCCCAGCACAGATCAGGGTGCAGGCAGAGCGACCAGATCGCTCCCCTTTTTTCCCCATTAGGGGGATGATGTGCTGGGGGGGTCTGATCGCTCCTGCCTGCTGGGTGTTGCGGGGGGGGGGCACCTCAAAGCCCCCCTCCGCGGCGAGATTCCTCCCCTCCCTCTCCTACCTGTCCACCCCCGGTGATCCGCGCTGCACAGGACGCTATCCGTCCTGTGCAGCCAGTGACAGGCTGTCCCCGTCACATGGCGGCGATCCCCGGTCGCTGATTGGCCGGGGATCGCCGATCTGCCTTACGGCGCTGCTGCGCAGCAGCGCCGTACAATGTAAACAAAGCGGATTATTTCCGCTTGTGTTTACATTTAGCCTGCGAGCCGCGATCAGCGGCCCGCAGGCTATTCACGGAGCCCCCCGCCGTGAATTGACAGGAAGCAGCCACTCGCGCGAGTGGCTGCTTCCTGATTAATCAGCCTGCAGCTGGCGACGCAGTACTGCGTCGCTGGTCCTGCAGCTGCCACTTTGCCGATGCACAGTATAAGCGTGCGGTCGGCAAGTGGTTAAAGGCAGTCATTACAAAGACCTGGCTGTAAGCTGCGCTGTTTTCCTCATTTAAAGACTGTAGCTGTAAGGCCCCATCTATTCAATTCACAGAAATCTTGCTTTGTAGATAACATGAATCATTTTGTGGCTGCCTTTCTTTAGTTTGATTTTAGCGAGAAAGCTTCTGTACATGACCTTGACTGCGGAGTCTCATTCAGCAGCAGAATAGAGTTTACACAATTATATTACATAAAGACTAAAAAGAAGTAGATGTTCTGCAACTGCTCACACATAAAGAAAAAGGCTAAGATGCGTCTACTATCAAAAGTTAATGAGGTGGCATTCATTGCATGGCGACTCTTTGTCCTGATATTCATACTTGAATTACTTCAACCTCCAATCATAGGTAGGAAAAATGTACTTTAATAATGTTGCTTTGTATATAAGTATGTAGAGGGACAGAAGCTGAGAGCACAGGTCCTCAGAGTGAAAAGCTAAACTCCTACTCCATAATTAGTGAGGTTGCCACTTAGAATCCTCCAGACCTGATGCATTATCCATGTATCAGCAAGTGTGTGCCTAGGTTTGTCTGTGATTTGGGATCTACTATACTGTAATCAATGGCTCTTTCTTACTTTGTCCTCCTCTTGACACTTACCTAACCCTCTACAACCCCCTCCTTTAAAAAAATCCCCTGCTGATTCCTAAAGTGTAACCAAGATGACATGTGACATGCGATAGACATATGTATATACAGTGGCAAGAACACAGACACCTATGCTGTGCTGCTTTTCTTTTTTTCCATGCCTAAAAGAGTTAAAATCCAGCTATGCATCTGACAGTTTTTCTCCAGCCCAGTGGGGTTATAGCGGTCCCTGTCTGATAACAAATTACAGCTATAGAACACTTTCCTAAGCAGCTAACTGAGCTTCTGACTGCAAGGGATAGATAAAAAGGTCAATAGTTCATACATTATCCCTCCAGGATGCTTTAGATACTGCAATTGAGCAGAGACAATAAAACATTATCTATATATATAATAGGCTAAGTGCCTCAACCTTCAAGCAAGAAGAAGAAGTATCGCCCTGCCCCCAGGGCTGGTCCAAGCAAGAAGAAGCTAAACCCTGCATTCGGTTCTGGAGGTGTGTTTAGCTTCTAAAGGCAACAATGGTTAATTTGCATATATTCAGCAGTGTTGCACTGGGAGACATCTCAAGCTCACTCCAACCTGAATTATTGCAAATTCTTTCTGTTCTAAGAAAGCAAACTTTTGTTTTCCATAGCATCTTAGTAAGGGGGCTTTTAGGACCATTGTAGCCCTTCACACACTCCAATGAGTTCTGGTTCACCATGAGCTTGCTGGTTAGTCTGTACCTCTCGGTGTTACAAGCCCTACTGCATAGAGCCAAATTAATCCATGCCATGCACTGATGAGGATCAAACAATCCGAATCAGTCTGTGCATCGCTTCTCGGCCTTTTGGCTAGGACCAAGTGAGTTGGCACTTGCTTGTTTTTGGTCGGAGGGTTTAGGCTGGGGTCTCCTTTTGGGGGCCCCAGAAAGATCAGAGGGGCGAAGGAGGTCTGGTGTGCTGTGAACAATGGCAGACTTTAAGAAGCCGCTGAGGAATTCGATGAGGATTCAGGTCGGGAAGGAACATTTGAAGGTGATCGGAATGAGAGTCGTGGCTGTCGAAGTTTTGAAGGAGATCCTTGGTGTCCAGGTAATGGATGTATATGCGATGCAGGATTTTGTGGATATGGGCCAATATGTTGTCTCCTTTTATTCGGAGGAACGCTGTCTGGCTGTCTTTGAAAATTGGAAAATGGTGAAAGCTGAGGGGAGGTATCCTGTTTTGGAGAAGATGGAGGTGGACTTGCTGTTTTTTTTTTTGTTTTTTTTTTAAAGAGAATTTTTATTGAAGGTTTTTCACAATACAAACATGGAAACATCAACAGTCCCCAGCCCCCTCCCACCACCCTTATACCCATTATCCCGGTCTATCACATGAATCCTTCATATATCAGTTAACAGCATAAGTCCACGAAAGTCATAATACTTATTCTCTCCATTGGAGTTGTCTTAAACTAAGAACAGTATCAGATAGATGTACATAGCATACTGACTCACCGTACTACATCATAAATGCAGGTCAGAGACACTGATTGTAATGTCTAAATTAGGGTTGACCGACTCCACCCCCTCAATCCATGGCTCCCAAATTTTATTGAATTTATTGGGATGACCTCTGGTCTGGTAAGTGTAGGGACCTCTTTCAATTTCCACTTAAGCAGAAGGCATTTCCTGGCATAGAACAAGGTAGTACGCAGGAAAAGTTTCTTATATTTGTTGCATGGGATGGAGTCCACCATCCCCAGCATGGAGGCCTTGGCATCCAAATCTAGGTGTCTTTTGGTTATTTTGGCTAGAAATGTGGCAATGGCCATCCAAAAAGATTGTACAGAGGGGCATTCCCATGCACAGTGGTAAAAATCAGCCCCCTCATATCCGCATTTGAAACACTCAGGGCCAACCCCTTTACCCATCTTAGCCAGTCTAACCGGGGTATAGTATACTTGATGAAACCATTTTATTTGTATCAGTTTGTCATTGGCACTAATGACTGTTTGCATATATGAGGACTCAAAGACCAATCAGAGTGTTCTATTTCTAAGGAGTAGCCTTGCCACCTCAACTTACTTTCCTCATATTTACTAAAACCATTTTTTTGTATTAATGTATTGTAAAATCTGGAGACCTCCTTAGTTCTATCTTTGTTTAGGATTAGCAGCTCAAGTTCAGATGGCTTAATATGCACACCCGTAAGACCCCACTGTACTCTTACTGCATCTCTTAGCTGAAAGTACCTGAATAATGAGTGCCTCGGAAGATCGCATTCCTGACGTAGTTGAGTAAAGCTCTTGAAAGAGCCATCCACAAATATATGGTTCACATATTTAATCCCGTGATCCACCCAAAACCCAGCGTCCTCCATCTTTAAAAGTTCCGGCAAACAGGGATTAGACCATAATGGTACACTGGGAGATATGGACTTGTCTGACTGTGGGAACAGTTTGGATGCCTTATGATATATTTTACTAGATAAGTTAATTAGTGCTGCACCCTCCTTATAGGGAGGCCTACCCCTATATATTACATTGCATAGTGCTTCAAATGAAGATGCTACATCTGCTTCTAGGTTAAGAGAGGTGTCTGATCTGTCTGAGCCCATCCACCTATGGACATAAGTAAGCTGGGACGCCAAGTAGTAGAGGTAGAAGTCTGGTAGGGCAAGCCCACCGTATACTATGGGTAGTTTTAAGGTTTTAAGTGCTAGCCTAGGTTGCGAACCCCCCCATTTAAAGCTAGATATCAAGGAGTCTATGAGTTTGAAAAAACTTTTAGGAATAGACCCAGGGGCCATTTGCAGCAGGTATAGTAATTTAGGGGCAAATATCATTTTAATTGCTGTGGCCTTTCCTACCACATTAATTGAAAGCTTACCCCATAGTTTTAATCTAATCTCCAAGTTTTCGACTAAGGGGGTTAGATTTCTACTCATGTATTCCTTATTATCTCTTGTGACAGTAACCCCTAGGTACTTGAATGAGTCCACTACTTCTAAATGTGATGACTCATGAATATGATGCCTGGCCCCAACATCCAGAGGGAACAAGGCAGACTTAGACCAATTTACTTTTAAACCGGAAACCTTGCTAAAGGAATCATACATTTTAAACACCTCCTGTAAGGATGGACCTGGATCAGCAAGGTACAGTAAGACGTCATCAGCATATAGTGATATGCGTTCCACCATGCTCCTAACTTTGAGGCCGTGAAGAACGGTAGAGGTTCTGATTAGTTCTGCCAATGGCTCCATGGCTAAGGAGAATAATAGGGGAGAAAGAGGGCAGCCTTGCCTTGTTCCTCTCTGGATATCAAAAGAGTCAGAAACATACGAGTTGACCCGTATTCGGGCCCTTGGGGTAGCATATAGAATCTGAAACCATTTTTTAAAGTTACTCCCAAATCCCATTTTAGTCAGCACTGCAAGAAGAAACGACCACTCAATTGAGTCAAATGCTTTATGTGTGTCTAGGGACAAGATGACCCTGTTACCTGCATTTGAGTGCGGATATTGAATGTTAGTAAAAAGCCTCCTAATATTTAATTTAGTCGACCTGCCAGGCATAAATCCCGTTTGATCACCGTGAACCAGTGATGTAATATGCATTATCAGCCTGTTTGCCAGAACTTTTGCGAGGACCTTGGCATCCGAATTTATTAGCGAGATGGGCCTATATGATTCACATAACTCCAAGTTCTTATTTGGTTTGGGTAAGAGGATTATTAGGGTCTCATACATTGATTCTGGTAACGTTCCCACCTCAAAGGAGTGTGCAAAGACACTGGCCAGTATAGCACTGGATGTATTTGTACTTTTAAGGTACCATTCTATGGGGATCCCATCGGGCCCAGGTGTCTTGCCTTTTTTAAAAGACAATATAGCAGAGTCAATCTCTTGCACTGAGATGGGAGCATCCAGAGCCAACCTCACCTGCTCCTCCAGCTGTGGCAGTTCTATAGTGTCTAAGAAGGCATTGGCCAGGTCCTGACAAGGGCCTAGTTGACTTATATATGTTGGAATAAAATTCATAAAAAGCCTGGGCTATTTCAGTAGATATGGTGCATACTTTACCAGAGCTAGATATTATTCTAGGTATAGCAGTGGAGGCTTCATTAGACCGCAACATGTATGCTAAGACTTTGCTGCATTTATTACCAAGTTCAAAATATTTTTGTTTGGAGATCAACTCCTTACGTTTAGTATGTTGTAGGAGTCTTAGCTCATGAGCACGCCTAGCCTTAGCCCATTCCCCATAAGCTTCTGGAGATGGATTCAGCATCAAAGTTAGTTTGTGTTCATTGACCTTGGACTCAGTGAGATCAATTGAGGCCTTGTCATTTTGTCTGATTATAGCCATAGATGCCCGAAATACACCTCTCAGTACTGCCTTGCCTGCGTCCCAACATATACCCAGATCCGTGGAACCCAAATTTTCATCCCAAAAGTGTTTCATACCCTCATTACATGCAGACTGTACCGTCTGGTCCTCCAGCCACCACGGACCCATTCTCCATATATAATTGCCTACAGCACCAAGGAAACGTAACTCACACATCAGTGGAGAGTGATCAGATATCCCATGCGACATGTACTTTATATTTTCAACTAAAGGTAGTATGTCTTTTGTTCCAAGGCACATGTCAATTCTAGACATTGACCTAAATTGATCTGAGAAGCATGAATATATTCGATCTGGATATCGCCATCTCCAAATATCCGTGAAGTCGTATGCTGAAAGCCACTTCAAGAGTGAAGGAAATTCACGAGAACTCCTAGTGAGTCTGTCTTTAGTGGGATCTATCACTGCATTGAAGTCCCCAGCTATCAGAATAGGACCGTCTAGATTATTCCGCAGTTTGCCCGCTAAGGCTTCTAGTATGGCCACATTAAAAGTGGGTGGTACATATACTGAGACTATAGTTAATTTTCTACCTTCAACCATGAGAGAGACTATTGTGTATCTTCCTGCAGCGTCTACTTGTACAGAGGACACTGAGCCTGGGAGCGATTTGTTAATTAACACTGCAGTACCTCTAGAGAAGGATCAGAAATGGGCCACATGGTAACTGGAGATCCAGGGCTTTTTAAGCCATAAGACCCTCTCCCCAGTAAGGTGAGTCTCTTGAAGGCAAATAACATGAGGAGCTGCCTTTTTTAAATAATCAAAAACTAGCCTGCGCTTAATGGGATTGTTAAGGCCCCTTACGTTCCACGAAATGACCTTAAGATTAGCCATTCGGCATTTTTAGTTGTATGTACATTGCAACTACCAGTGGAGATAGAACTGAATAACTGTTTAGATATCTAATAACATCATAGTGATAGACCAGAAAACAACAAAACCCCAACCCCCTTTCACACCCTAACCCTCCCCGCTCCCTGTCCCCAACTACAGGAAGCATCATCCCAAACTTACAGAAACGGGTATTTCAGGTGACTAGCCCTCCTTCACTCACTCAGCAAGTTTTACATTGCTTAATGTCTCGCCCCATAGGATTAACCCCTATAGAGCTATGCATATATATACCTCTTAGTCTGAGGGTACAACCTTACACTTCTGGACTTTAAACATTACCATACAAGCATATTAACCACTTGCCGACCGCACGCTTATACCGTGCGTCGGCAAAGTGGCAGCTGCAGGACCAGCGACGCAGTACTGCGTCGCCAGCTGCAGGCTGATTAATCAGGAAGCAGCCGCTCGTGCGAGCGGCTGCTTCCTGTCAAATCACGGCGGGGGGCTCCGTGAATAGCCTGCGGGCCGCCGATGGCGGCTCGCAAGCTAAATGTAAACACAAGCGGAAATAATCCGCTTTGTTTACATTTGTACGGCGCTGCTGCGCAGCAGCGCCGTAAGGCAGATCGGCGATCCCCGGCCAATCAGCGGCCGGGGATCGCCGCCATGTGACAGGGGACGTCCTGTCACTGGCTGCACAGGACGGATAGCGTCCTGTGCAGCCCAGATCTCCCGGGGGAGAAGGTAGGAGAGGGAGGGGGGAGAATGTCGCCGCGGAGGGGGGCTTTGAGGTGCCCCCCCCGCAAAATGCCTGCAAGTAGGAGCGATCAGACCCCCCCTGCACATCATCCCCATAGGGGGGAAAAAAGGGGGGCGATCTGATCGCTCTGTGTGGCCGCGGATCTGTGCTGGGGGCTGCAGAGCCCACCCAGCACAGATCCAAACAAACAGCGCTGGTCCTTAAGGGGGGGTAAAGGGTGGGTCCTCAAGTGGTTAAGGTAACTTCATAGAAGAAAATTGACAAGTAATGTATCACTCCAAGCGGAGGTAAGAGTTCAAAATGCGGATACTCATATATATAGATCTGATACGTATATGATCCCAAGCTGCAACACCTGTGGGGAGACCAGTACAAGAGGAATCACTTATATACCGTTATACATAACACAACGCGACCTGGGCAGACATCCATTTAGGCACTTCAGGGTATTCCCCATAAGGCGACAGTGTGCAGCTGCTTATGTCAGCGTCTCAAGAAGGAAAAATGACAGCATACTAGTGTATCCGCTTAAACTTTAAGGATATCAGGCAAAGTACATATGCCTAATTATTTAAAGCAGTCGAACGGCACCTGTGAAAGGAAAATTTAGTTAGTCAGAGCCACGAGCCTGAGCGAGTCCCTGAGCATCTAGCCATTGTGAGACTTCAGTGGGAGTAGTGAAGAACACCGACTTGTTGTTATGCATGATTTTCAATTTTGCAGGGAACAGCATATTGTATTGAATATCGTTGTCACGTAATGTTTTTTTAACAGCAATAAATGTGGCACGCTTCTTTTGGACTTCAAGTGAGAAATCCTGATACATGGATATTTTGGTTCCATTGATTTCCATGTCTGGTTGAATCTGGGCTGCCTTCAAGATCTCAGCTTTATCCCTGTAATTCAGTAACTTCATTACAATTGGCCGCGGCGCGGCTCCAGGCTTTGGCGGGCCCCCCGGCACACGATGCGCCCTTTCAATGGCGTATGTTCTGGAGGCGCGAAAATCTGGGAGAGCCTCTTGGAACCACTGCTCGAAAAAGATTTCAGGTTGTGAGCCCTCTGCCTTCTCAGGAACCCCTACAAGGCGTAGGTTGCATCTCCTGGCCCTGTTTTCGAGATCGTCCAATTTCTCTGCATTAGTGTTAGATGTGGTAGTCACCCTCTGGATGCCTTGTTGCATTGGGCCTATCGCATCTTCCACCCCACTGATCCTACGTTCTGTTTCTACTGTTCGTTCCTTTAGCTTAGACATATCATGCTTCACAAATGATAGCTCTGTGTGAATAAAGTCTAACTTAGTAGTTACTGCGACTTGGAAAGATTTGATAGCCGCCATTAGCTCTGCTCTAGAAGGCTCCTCGGCTTCTTCCCCCTCATGGCCTGCCGCTTCAGTGTGTTGCGTGTAATGAGCAGCCACTCTAGGTTGATCCGAGAATGGGTTAGGATCAGTGTGGAGGATAGGAACAGTCTTACCGTGTTCGTGCTGCCGACTATGCCCCTCAGTGTGATTTCCGCAGGCCTCCGTTGCCACTGCAGATCCAGGCTTGTGCTGTGCTTCCAGGCCGTCGGCGCCATCTTGGGAAGTGCCATGAGCGAACCTCGCTAGTTTTTCCACGGTCCCCATGTGTCTCTGGTCGCCGTATTTGGTCATCCTTGAAGTGTAGGCTGACCCCCGAGTCACGGGAAGCTGAATCGGGTGGTTTCGGAGCAATTTAGACAGCAGGATTCCACAGGATTCGAGTGAGTTTAGGAGAGCAGCGCGCTAATGCGTCTTCACTGCTCCATGGCTAGCCACGCCCCCGGACTTGCTGTTTGATGCGACGGTTAAGTATCTGACAGTACATCTGTTTAACCATTTCTTAGAGACTCATACTGTTAGATCTTACCTGAAGAGATACTGCTCTGAGATAGGAAACACTGTGAAATTGACTAATTTGTATGGGATGTATCGCAGCAAGTTAAAATTTGAGGTGAAGCTGAAACCAGATCCGGATGGCTATGGTGGCACTGTACACCCCCCGGCAATGTTTACTGTGGCGGGTGAAAAGTGCACCATAAGCTACCAGGGGCAGCCGAAGTACTGCCGTTACTGTTATATGTATGGGCACATGAGGGAGCATTGTCCTAATAAATCTACTTGCAGGTTCTGCAGGCAGAAGGGTCATCAGGCTTACGAGTGTTCTGCCCCCTTGTGTGTGACCTTTGCGGGTTGGCTGAACACTTAGCCAAGGACTGCCCGTTGAATAGGGGGAGGAGTCTCTTCTCCTATGCTGCTGTTGCGAAGGAGGGGAGGAGTTGGTTTGGGAAGTGGGGTGAGCATACTGTAACTGCTGCTGCTGCTACTGTAGTTACTGAGCAGAGGGAGGTGTCTGAACCGGTGGCTGATGAGAGTGTGGGTGTGGATGAGCTGGCTGCGGAGGCTCCTGTGTCGGGTGATAGTGCTGTGGAGAGTGGGGTGACTGCTGGTGCTGTGAGTGATGTGATTGGGGAGGTGAGTGATGTGACTTGTAAAGGGGCGAGTGGCGTTGTGGAGGAAACTGAATTGTTTTCTGCAAGTGGGGAGGATAGGATGGCGCCGGAGGAGACTGGAGATGGTGGGGGGCGTGGCCAAGGGCCGAGTACCTTGCCGAGTGATTCTGTGGCGGTTGTGCAGGAGGAAAAACCTGTGACTGGGGAGGTGATTGGTGCGGATGGGGTGAAGGTTTCCGCTGTGAAGAAGTCTGTACAGGGGAGTATGGAAATCCCTGCAAAGCCGAGCGGAGAAGGTGGGGGGCGTGGTCAAGTGCCAGTGAGTGTCCCGAGTGGAGTGACTGTTGAGAGAAAGGAGGAAGGTGTGTCTGCTATGAAGGAGAAGGTGGAGTCTGGTAAGAAGGAGGCTGGGTCTGTGGCTGCGGGAAAGCAGAAGGAAGCGATCGGAGGTGCCGGAGGGCATGGTCAGGGGCCTGCTATGCAGAGTAGTGGGTGTGGCCATGCGCTGGTCCCAAAGATCGCTAAGGAAGGTTCTGCTGTGCGCAAAGAGCCTGTGAAGAGCGGGGTGACTGGTGGTTACAGTGGTGTGACTGTTGTGGAGAAAGGAGGTGCTGTTGCTGGAGGGAAAACACTGGTGAAGGAATCGGAGGGGCGTGATGGGACCAGTAGTTCCTCCAGCAAGGTGGTGACTGGGGGGTTGCAGAGTTCTGGAGAGAAAGTGGCGGAGAGTGACATCTCTGAGGAGGAGAGTGAGGAGGAAAGTATGGATGAGCTAGATTGGGGGTCGCAAGTGGAGAGATTGGAGGCGCTGCTGGAAAAAGAGAAGGAGGAGGAGATGGACACCAGTGATGCTGGAGGTGGATGGACGCAGGTGGGTAAGAGTCAGCTTACGCCTGCACAGAGGAAGCAGCCAGTGGAGAGACAACACAGTGAGTCTGTAAGAGTGGCGAAAAAGTTAAAGCTGGAGGAGGGGAGTGCTCCAGAGGTGCTGCTGTCCCCGAGTCCCTATGAGGTTTTGAGAGGGTTGCCGGATTCAGGAGAAGTTGGGGGGGGCCTCTAGTCAGGATGATACACCACCTTTGAGTCCGTTGGGTCCTCTAAGGAAAGCTGTATCCAGAGAGTATGAGAGGAATGCTAAATGTCAAAACTGCAACAGTGTGGGGCATTTGATGTGTTACTGTCCAGCAGGGCTTAAAAAAGGGATGAAAGTGGAGGGGCGTCCAAATATGAATAGGTGGGGTTCAAACCCAACAGCAAGGGACGTGTATTTTTTTGTGAATCTTGTGGATGAGTGGTATGACTCACTATCAGCTGAGGAATATGCACAAAGGAAGGCTGATGTTTTGCAGATTGTGTTTAAGGTGGACTTCAAGGAAACTTCGAAGTTTAAAACTATGCCAGGTTGGTTATATCAGAGATTGAGAGAGTATTTCATGAAGGATTCTCAGTGGTATGCTAATGCTGAGACAATGCGTATGATCTGTTTTCATATGTTTAATTCATTTTGTTTCTAAGACTCTGTGTTTTTATTAAAAGTAAAATACCTATGATGCTAACATTCTGGTAAAACATCAGGATTATTCATGATGTAAAATTACTGGTTAAAGTTCAGCTCGCCTTCCCTTTGGGGTTGGATGGGTTTGGGCTATGCTGAGGTAAAAAAAAAAAAAAAAAAAAATCCACAACAGTCTGTATGCATGTTGGATTAATATGGCTCTGTACAAATTAACAAGCTGCAAGTCCAGCGGTTATGGAGGTGTGTTTAGCTTCTAAAGGCAACAATATTTACTTTGCATATATTTAGCAGTGATGTACTGGGAAACATCTCAAGCTCACTCCAACTTGAATTATTGCAAATCTATCATATATATATATATATATATATATATATATATATATATATATATATATATATATATTATATATATATATATATATATATATATATATATATATATATATATATATATATATATATATAATATATATATATATATATATATATATATATTACACTAAGTGCTTCAAGCAAGAAGAAGAAGTAGCACCCTGCCCCCAGGGCCGGTCCAAGCAAGAAGAAGGGGCTCGTCCAAGCAAGAAGAAGAAGTAGGTCCAAGCAAGAAGAAGAAGTAGTGTCATATCAAACCAAGGGCAAAGAGGGATAATTTGCATATTCAGTAGCAGTGCATTGTGGGTAACCACAAATGTTCACTTATAGCTGAATTATTGCAGATTTGCTTCTGTTTTAAGAAGGAAAATTACACCAAGCTTTGTTTTTTTTTAGTAGGAGGGCTTTTTGGTCTCTTTTATCCTCCTATACATTCTTAGTAGTTTGGGTCACCCTGAGCTTGGTTACTCTGTTGTACTGGTCCAAGCCCTATCTCATACAGCCATATCAATCCCTGCTATCATGTACTGATGAGGACCAAAAGTCTGAAACAGGATGTTACATGTGGGTTAGATATGCCTGTGTAAAATTTAAAGCTATAGGGCCTGATTCACAAAGCGGTGCAAACTGTTTAGCACGTGAAGTGCCGTTCCTGGACTTTTGCGCGCATAAAGTGCTGCGATTTGTGCGATCGTGGTCTTTTCTGCGCGCAATTTGCTGTGATTTGCGCAATCGCGGACTTTTGCGCACGCAAAGTGCCGCGATTCGTGGCAAATTGCGTGCGCAAAAGACCGCAATCACGCAAATCACAGCAATTTGCGCGCGCGGCACTTCACTGAGAACGGCACTTCACGTGCTAACTGTTTAGCACACCCGTGCTAAACAGTTTGCACCGCTTTGTGAATCAGGCCCATAGGCTTGCTTGACTTACCAAGGGTGAAAAGGAATAATTTGCATATTTAGTAGCGGTGCATTGTGGGTAACCACAAATGTTCACTTATAGCTGAATTATTGCAGATTTGCTTCTGTTTTAAGAAGCCAAATTACACCAAGCTTTGATTTTTTTAGTAGAAGGTCTTTTTGGTCCCTTTTATCCCCCTATACATTCCGAGTGGTTTGGGTCGCCCTAAGCTGCTTGGTAACTCTGTTGTACTGGTCCAAGTCCTATCTCATACAGCCATATCAATCCCTACCATATACAGATGAGGATCAAAAGTCTGAAACAGGCTGTCATGTGTGGGTTTGATATGACTGTGTAAAATGTAAAGCTATAGACTTGCTTTACACCAGTGGTTCTGGATGCTTGATTGACTTACTGAGGCTGAAAAGGAATTATTTGCATATTTAGTAGCAGTGCATTGTGGGTAACCACAATTGCTCAATTATAGCTGAATTATTGCAGATTTCCTTCTGTTTTAAAAAGGCAAATTACACCAATACAGTGTGCGGCATTGCAGGAAGTAACGACAGTGGAACGCACGCTGGAACACAGAAGAGGTGAGTCATCCCCGCCCACTGCCTCTTACTAATAGCGGTGGCTGTTGCTGAGCTTAAGCAGGAGGGGGAGCGCACATGGGGGACCCAGGGGGGGGGTGGGGGGGGGGGGTCCTGCTGAGCTTAAGCAAGAGGGGGAGCGCACATGGGGGACCCAGGTGAGGGGAGGTTCTTCTGAGCTTAAGCAGGAGGAGGAGTGCACATGGGGGACCCAGGTGAGGGAGGGGGGGTTCCTGCTGAGCTTAAGCTGGAGGGGGAGCACACATGGGGGACCCCCCTCCCCGCCGCTGTGCCCAATACCCCATTCCTGCCCTCTACCCCCTTATGCGGCGTATGCTACGCCGCGGGTCGGCTAGTTATTATTATTTTTATTATTATTATTTATTGTATTTATAAAGCGCCAACATATTACGCAGCGCTGAAAACATTAAATCTACTTTGTAAATGTTTATACATTTATTTATTTAAAGTATTTATATAGTGCCGACATATTAAACAGCGCTGTACAGAGTATATTGTCTTGTCACTGACTGTCCCTCAGAGGGGCTCACACTCTAGTTCCTACCATAGTCATATGTCTATGTATGAGTCATGTATCATAGTCTAGGACCAATTTTGTTTTTCTAGGGGGAAGCCAATTAACTTATCTGTATGCTTTGGGGATGTGGGAGTAAACCAGAGTTCTCAGAGGAAACCCACACAGACACAGGGAGAACATACAAACTCTTTGAAGATGTTGACCTGGCTGGGATTCGAACTGGGGACCTAGCGCTGTACAGAGTATATTGTCTTGTCACTGACTGTCCCTCAGAGGGGCTCACACTCTAGTTCCTACCATAGTCATATGTCTATGTATGAGTCATGTATCATAGTCTAGGACCAATTTTGTTTTTCTAGGGGGAAGCCAATTAACTTATCTGTATGCTTTGGGGATGTGGGAGGAAACCAGAGTTCTCTGAGGAAACCCACACAGACACAGGGAGAACATACAAACTCTTTGAAGATGTTGACCTGGCTGGGATTCGAACTGGGGACCTAGCGCTGCAAGGCAGCATGCTGCCCATACATAAACTAAAACCATGATATGTCTAAAAAAAAAGTCATTTTTAGGAGTAGGAGGAAAGATTCAACTGTTTTATCTCATCAATTAATTTTCACCTTGGGTTCACTTTATTTTTGTTTATTATTTCCCCTCTTAAAATAAATAATTTTCCAGGTGCTGAACCCTAATTTTTTTTAATCCTAACCAATGCAAATTTTATTCCCCTAATATAATTGATAATATTGATTTAGAAATCGCTAGTGTTGGGCGAACAGTGTTCGCCACTGTTCGGGTTCTGCAGAACATCACCCTGTTCGGGTGATGTTCGGGTTCGGCCGAACACCTGATGGTGTTCGGCCAAACTGTTCGGCCATATGGCCGAACTAAGAGCGCATGGCCGAACGTTACCCGAACGTTCGGCTAGCGCTGTGATTGGCCGAACGGGTCACGTGTAGTGTTGGGCGAACATCTAGATGTTCGGGTTCGGGCCGAACATGGCCGAACTCCGAACATAATGGAAGTCAATGGGGACCCGAACTTTTGTGCTTTGTAAAGCCTCCTTACATGCTACATACCCCAAATTTTACAGGGTATGTGCACCTTGGGAGTGGGTACAAGAGGAAAAAAAATTTAGCAAAAAGAGCTTATAGTTTTTGAGAAAATCGATTTTAAAGTTTCAAAGGGAAAACTGTCTTTTAAATGCGGGAAATGTCTGTTTTCTTTGCACAGGTAACATGCTTTTTGTCGGCATGCAGTCATAAATGTAATACATATAAGAGGTTCCAGGAAAAGGGACCGGTAACGCTAACCCAGCAGCAGCACACGTGATGGAACAAGAGGAGGGTGGCGCAGGAGGAGAAGGCCACGCTTTGAGACACAACAACCCAGGCCTTGCATGAGGACAAGAAGCGTGCGGATAGCAATTTGCATTTTGTCGCCATGCAGTCATAAATGTAATACAGATGAGAGGTTCAATAAACAGGGACCGGAAACGCTAACCCATCACAGATGTTCATTGTTCATGTTACTTGGTTGGGGTCCGGGAGTGTTGCGTAGTCGTTTCCAATCCAGGATTGATTCATTTTAATTTGAGTCAGACGGTCTGCATTTTCTGTGGAGAGGCGGATACGCCGCCGATCTGTGACGATGCCTCCGGCAGCACTGAAACAGCGTTCCGACATAACGCTGGCTGCCGGGCAAGCCAGCACCTCTATTGCGTACATTGCCAGTTTGTGCCAGGTGTCTAGCTTCGATACCCAATAGTTGAAGGGTGCAGATGGATTGTTCAACACAGCTACGCCATCTGACATGTAGTCCTTGACCATCTTCTCCAGGCGATCGGTGTTGGAGGTGGATCTGCACGCTTGCTGTTCTGTGTGCTGCTGCATGGGTGTCAGAAAATTTTCCCACTCCAAGGACACTGCCGATACCATTCCCTTTTGGGCACTAGCTGCGGCTTGTGTTGTTTGCTGCCCTCCTGGTCGTCCTGGGTTTGCGGAAGTCAGTCTGTCGGCGTACAACTGGCTAGAGGAGGGGGAGGATGTCAATCTCCTCTCTAAAGTCTCCACAAGGGCCTGCTGGTATTCTTCCATTTTGACCTGTCTGGCTCTTTCTTCAAGCAGTTTTGGAACATTGTGTTTGTACCGTGGATCCAGAAGGGTATAAACCCAGTAATTGGTGTTGTCCAGAATGCGCACAATGCGTGGGTCGCGTTCAATGCAGTCCTAGGCCGAAGAGGTCATAGCCTAGGGTCACAAAACTGTTTATTGGGCAATTTCAATGGTGGCGAGTCTGACGTACATAAATCGCAGCAATGGCCGTTAGCAACGTCTGAATCTCACGAAATGTCTCATGCAGGTAGAAGACATATTGTTAGACTTGGGCTCCAAAGATGGGTTCCCTACATCTCTGCAAACCAGAGTTACAGGGCTCCAAATTTGGTAAAATCCCCCATAGGCTTTCATTGGGCCTCCTATTTACAGTTCCAAAATCTCACATCTTTTCAAAGGGCAATTACTCAGCAGTGGCAAATTTTCTAGCATTGTAGGGACCCTTAGGGGGAACATGACTGGTGAGTTTCGGGCCCCTAGGCCAAAGAGGTCATAGCCTAGGGTCACAAAAACCTGTTTATTGGGGCTATTTCAATGGTAGTGATGGTGACGTACATAAATCGCAGCAATGGCCGTTAGCAAAGTCTGAATCTCACGAAATGTCTCATGCAGGTAGAAGACATATTGTTAGACTTGGATTCCAAAGATGGGGTCCCTACATCTCTGCAAACCAGAGTTACAGGGGTCCAAAATTGGTAAAATCCCCCATAGGATTTCATTGGCTCCCTATTTCACTTTCCAAAATCTCACATCTTTTCAAAGGGCAATGGCTCAGCAGTACCAAATTTTCTAGCATTGTAGGGACCCTTAGGGGGAACATGACTGGTGAGTTTCGGGCCCCTAGGCCGAAGAGGTCATAGCCTAGGGTCACAAAAACCTGTTTATTGGGGCTATTTCAATGGTAGTGATGGTGACGTACATAAATCGCAGCAATGGCCGTTAGCAAAGTCTGAATCTCACGAAATGTCTCATGCAGGTAGAAGACATATTGTTAGACTTGGATTCCAAAGATGGGGTCCCTACATCTCTGCAAACCAGAGTTACAGGGGTCCAAAATTGGTAAAATCCCCCATAGGATTTCATTGGCTCCCTATTTCACTTTCCAAAATCTCACATCTTTTCAAAGGGCAATGGCTCAGCAGTACCAAATTTTCTAGCATTGTAGGGACCCTTAGGGGGAACATGACTGGTGAGTTTCGGGCCCCTAGGCCGAAGAGGTCATAGCCTAGGGTCACAAAAACCTGTTTATTGGGGCTATTTCAATGGTAGTGATGGTGACGTACATAAATCGCAGCAATGGCCGTTAGCAAAGTCTGAATCTCACGAAATGTCTCATGCAGGTAGAAGACATATTGTTAGACTTGGATTCCAAAGATGGGGTCCCTACATCTCTGCAAACCAGAGTTACAGGGGTCCAAAATTGGTAAAATCCCCCATAGGATTTCATTGGCTCCCTATTTCACTTTCCAAAATCTCACATCTTTTCAAAGGGCAATGGCTCAGCAGTACCAAATTTTCTAGCATTGTAGGGACCCTTAGGGGGAACATGACTGGTGAGTTTCGGGCCCCTAGGCCGAAGAGGTCATAGCCTAGGGTCACAAAAACCTGTTTATTGGGGCTATTTCAATGGTAGTGATGGTGGCGTACATAAATCTCAGCCATGGCCGTTAGCAACGTCTGAATCTCACGAAATGTCTCATGCAGGTAGAAGACATATTGTTAGACTTAGATTCCAAAGATGGGGTCCCTACATCTCTGCAAACCAGAGTTACAGGGGTCCAAAATTGGTAAAATCCCCCATAGGCTTTCATTGGGCCTCCTATTTACCGTTCCAAAATCTCACACCATTTCAAAGGGCAATGGCTCAGCAGTGGCAAAACTCACCAGTCATGATCCCCCTAAGGGTCCCTACAATGCTAGAAAATTTGGTACCGCTGAGCCATTGCCCTTTGAAAAGATGTGAGATTTTGGAAAGTGAAATAGGGAGCCAATGAAATCCTATGGGGGATTTTACCAATTTTGGACCCCTGTAACTCTGGTTTGCAGAGATGTAGGGACCCCATCTTTGGAATCCAAGTCTAACAATATGTCTTCTACCTGCATGAGACATTTCGTGAGATTCAGACTTTGCTAACGGCCATTGCTGCGATTTATGTACGTCACCATCACTACCATTGAAATAGCCCCAATAAACAGGTTTTTGTGACCCTAGGCTATGACCTCTTTGGCCTAGGGGCCCGAAACTCACCAGTCATGTTCCCCCTAAGGGTCCCTACAATGCTAGAAAATTTGGTACTGCTGAGCCATTGCCCTTTGAAAAGATGTGAGATTTTGGAAAGTGAAATAGGGAGCCAATGAAATCCTATGGGGGATTTTACCAATTTTGGACCCCTGTAACTCTGGTTTGCAGAGATGTAGGGACCCCATCTTTGGAATCCAAGTCTAACAATATGTCTTCTACCTGCATGAGACATTTCGTGAGATTCAGACTTTGCTAACGGCCATTGCTGCGATTTATGTACGTCACCATCACTACCATTGAAATAGCCCCAATAAACAGGTTTTTGTGACCCTAGGCTATGACCTCTTCGGCCTAGGGGCCCGAAACTCACCAGTCATGTTCCCCCTAAGAGTCCCTACAATGCTAGAAAATTTGGTACTGCTGAGCCATTGCCCTTTGAAAAGATGTGAGATTTTGGAAAGTGAAATAGGGAGCCAATGAAATCCTATGGGGGATTTTACCAATTTTGGACCCCTGTAACTCTGGTTTGCAGAGATGTAGGGACCCCATCTTTGGAATCCAAGTCTAACAATATGTCTTCTACCTGCATGAGACATTTCGTGAGATTCAGACTTTGCTAACGGCCATTGCTGCGATTTATGTACGTCACCATCACTACCATTGAAATAGCCCCAATAAACAGGTTTTTGTGACCCTAGGCTATGACCTCTTCGGCCTAGGGGCCCGAAACTCACCAGTCATGTTCCCCCTAAGGGTCCCTACAATGCTAGAAAATTTGGTACTGCTGAGCCATTGCCCTTTGAAAAGATGTGAGATTTTGGAAAGTGAAATAGGGAGCCAATGAAATCCTATGGGGGATTTTACCAATTTTGGACCCCTGTAACTCTGGTTTGCAGAGATGTAGGGACCCCATCTTTGGAATCCAAGTCTAACAATATGTCTTCTACCTGCATGAGACATTTCGTGAGATTCAGACTTTGCTAACGGCCATTGCTGCGATTTATGTACGTCACCATCACTACCATTGAAATAGCCCCAATAAACAGGTTTTTGTGACCCTAGGCTATGACCTCTTTGGCCTAGGGGCCCGAAACTCACCAGTCATGTTCCCCCTAAGGGTCCCTACAATGCTAGAAAATTTGCCACTGCTGAGTAATTGCCCTTTGAAAAGATGTGAGATTTTGGAACTGTAAATAGGAGGCCCAATGAAAGCCTATGGGGGATTTTACCAAATTTGGAGCCCTGTAACTCTGGTTTGCAGAGATGTAGGGAACCCATCTTTGGAGCCCAAGTCTAACAATATGTCTTCTACCTGCATGAGACATTTCGTGAGATTCAGACGTTGCTAACGGCCATTGCTGCGATTTATGTACGTCAGACTCGCCACCATTGAAATTGCCCAATAAACAGGTTTTGTGACCCTAGGCTATGACCTCTTCGGCCTAGGACTGCATTGAACGCGACCCACGCATTGTGCGCTTTCTGGACAACACCAATTACTGGGTTTATACCCTTCTGGATCCACGGTACAAACACAATGTTCCAAAACTGCTTGAAGAAAGAGCCAGACAGGTCAAAATGGAAGAATACCAGCAGGCCCTTGTGGAGACTTTAGAGAGGAGATTGACATCATCCCCCTCCTCTAGCCAGTTGTACGCCGACAGACTGACTTCCGCAAACCCAGGACGACCAGGAGGGCAGCAAACAACACAAGCCGCAGCTAGTGCCCAAAAGGGAATGGTATCGGCAGTGTCCTTGGAGTGGGAAAATTTTCTGACACCCATGCAGCAGCACACAGAACAGCAAGCGTGCAGATCCACCTCCAACACCGATCGCCTGGAGAAGATGGTCAAGGACTACATGTCAGATGGCGTAGCTGTGTTGAACAATCCATCTGCACCCTTCAACTATTGGGTATCGAAGCTAGACACCTGGCACAAACTGGCAATGTACGCAATAGAGGTGCTGGCTTGCCCGGCAGCCAGCGTTATGTCGGAACGCTGTTTCAGTGCTGCCGGAGGCATCGTCACAGATCGGCGGCGTATCCGCCTCTCCACAGAAAATGCAGACCGTCTGACTCAAATTAAAATGAATCAATCCTGGATTGGAAACGACTACGCAACACTCCCGGACCCCAACCAAGTAACATGAACAATGAACATCTGTGATGGGTTAGCGTTTCCGGTCCCTGTTTATTGAACCTCTCATCTGTATTACATTTATGACTGCATGGCGACAAAATGCAAATTGCTATCCGCACGCTTCTTGTCCTCATGCAAGGCCTGGGTTGTTGTGTCTCAAAGCGTGGCCTTCTCCTCCTGCGCCACCCTCCTCTTGTTCCATCACGTGTGCTGCTGCTGGGTTAGCGTTACCGGTCCCTTTTCCTGGAACCTCTTATATGTATTACATTTATGACTGCATGCCGACAAAAAGCATGTTACCTGTGCAAAGAAAACAGACATTTCCCGCATTTAAAAGACAGTTTTCCCTTTGAAACTTTAAAATCGATTTTCTCAAAACTATAAGCACTTTTTGCTAAAAAATTTTTTCCTCTTGTACCCACTCCCAAGGTGCACATACCCTGTAAATTTGGGGGTATGTAGCATGTAAGGAGGCTTTACAAAGCACAAAAGTTCGGGTCCCCATTGACTTCCATTATGTTCGGAGTTCGGGTCGAACACCCGAACATCGCGGCCATGTTCGGCCTGTTCGGCCCGAACCCGAACATCTAGATGTTCGCCCAACACTAGAAATCGCCAACATAGTCTGTGGTGCTGTGCAGAGTAAGAAAGAAACATTGGGCATATAAATAATTCAGATAATGGTATTGTAATGATCCGCTCAGCTGTCTGCACAGACAGACAGCTCTTTGACCATTCCTTAAAGAAAACCTGAACTGAAAATTAAAAGTCAAAATAAGCATACACAAGTCATACTTACCTTCCATGTAATCTACTCCTCAGTGTCTTTCTCCTGTCCCGCATCCTGTTTGTTCACTGTGATCAAGGGAATTTTCCGTCCTCCATTTTGAAAATGGCCATTACCCATAACAGCTTTCTGGTCAGCACACAGTTAAACTGTAACATCGCCCCCTTGAGCCATAGGGAAACATGGACATTACCTGGTACATCCGTTTTCCTCTCAGCTATAACTGACAGCAACTGATATTTTACTGACAGCAACTGATATATATCAGTTCTGACAAAATGTTGTCAGAACTGGAAGGGATTATTGTCAGAAGAAAATGGTGAGCTTCTATAAGGGACTGATGGCAAGGTAACTATGTAATGTTCATTTGAAGTTACCTCATGTGTTTATTTTAAATATTTTTACTCAGTACAGGTTCTCTTTAAGTCTGAGGGCTGCAGGTCTCTGGAAAAGAGACCTGTCTTTGCTTTGCAAGTTTCAGACCTGCTCTGCTTCTGAGGAATTTGCATACATTTGTTATGCAAATTGCCTAGCTGCCTCCTTTGAAGGCTGGCAGTATAAATACCATGTTCTCCCAGAATCCTTTGCTGGTCATCTTAATGGTTTGTTACTGCTAAACACTCCTAGAGTGTCAGCCTTGCCTGTTTGTTAAAGATTATCTTAGAGTAATTCTTGGGACTGTACTAGGCATTCCCTCTAGTGCAGTCGGATTGAATTATCTGTTTTGCCTGTACTGTCTTTCTGTTGCGATTGTCCTGTCGCCATCAGCGGTCGACAGGAAATCGTTCTGTCTGTCTGGGGGTGCTAACCAGAGCAGCGGTTGCTACTGGTGGCTCTTTCTGTTCATCTGTCTGGATTGCATTAGCCCTAATGGTAGTGGCAGTGCTTCCTTCTGTGTCTCGATTGCCTTGTCGCCAGCGGCGGTCGACAGGAAATCGTTTTGTCTGGTAGTGGTAGTGGCAGTGCCTCCTTCTGTATTCTGTCTGGGGGTGCTAACCAGAGCAGCGGTTGCTACTGGTAGCCCCTTCTGTTCATCTGTCTGGATCGCACTCGCCCTAGTGGTCCTTCTGTATTCTGCCTCGGGGGGGGGGGGGGGGGGGGGGGGGCAACCAGAGCAGCGGTTGCTACTGGTAGCCCCATCTGTTTGTCTGTCTGGATCGCTCTAGCGGTAGCAGTAGCAGCGGTGGTTCCTTCTCTGTCTGGGAGTGTACACCAGAGCTGCGATTGCTGCTGGCCACTCCTCCTCTCTGTCTTGTCTGATACGAACGCTTGCTGTAGGCTCGGTGAGGTAATCGTTTAGCAAGAGTTCACGTTCTCTATTTCGTGTTTGTGTGTCATTGGTCAGTTAGGGTGGCACGCTTGTCACTGGGCGGGTGATCATGCAGAAATGTGTTCGCTGTTGCTCGCAGAAACGCGTTCGCATTTAGCTAGCGTTTGTTATTTTCTTTATCTTCTCATTGTTGTTTGCTGTGCCTTTGCTACTCTCATGCTCTGTTCTGTTCGGCCTTGTGTCACTTCTGGCAATAGCCTCTCTCCTGCGATTGCGTTCCCGCTTTGTTTCTGCGGATGTGTGTTCACCATCGCTGGGTGGCGACTAGATTGACGAACACACATTTAGTCTGTCTCTGTGCTCTTTCTCTTAGAGGGCTATCGTGACCTACTTTGCCTTTATCTGTACAATTCCCACCTGGCATCTGTGGCCATGCAGAGGCTGTGCTCGTCTGCACTCCACAGCTCCATCTGCCGGTGGGAACTGCCCTCTACTGGTGCATTGCACCTTTCCAAATTACAAGTTTGTGGAGGATTTCCGCTGTGTCAGAGCGCATCTTGTGCGCTGACCACGGAGATAGAAACCCGCAAACGTTACAGAATGACCAGCCAAACCGAAATTCCCAGGGTAGAGGGAATGTTCGATTTGCTTCAGATTTCATTGCCTAAGGCATATGTGGATCCTATTATAGGTAGGATCATACATTATATTAATGCAGTTAAAAAATCTGTGCATGTTCCTGATCCCAACCCATATGAATGTTACCTTGATACAGGGTTGTTTGAACCTCCATTTGCTCCGTGGGAGTTGGGAGCTTTGATGGAGGAATTTGAATTTGATTGGAAGGTCTTTTGCGATTTTTACATCGCAAAAAGCGAAGATATTCTGAATGCTTGTCTTGATTCTATGTATATTTTGATTGATTCTGATGAGTGTGACGAGTGTTTTGTGGATCCGGTGATTTGTGTGTGGCAGACGATTTTGGATGAATTGCACACCCACCAACTAATTGATTCCAATAAAGGGACACCGTTGTCACATGATTATTCCTGCCTTTCTGGGGTAAAGCAAGTGAGTTTAAACACTGTGGGACCTGTAATTAATGGATGTGCCTCGTTTGTGGACACCTGTGTGAATTCTGATAGATTTTCTTCTGTTTGTTGGAGTTTGAATCTGTGCGATCTGATGCCTGTTTCTCACATAATCCTGCTATGGAGAAAATTCCTAAACCATGCAGCCTCAAATGTAACCTTTTGAACACCTTGCAGTCCGCTCCACAGATTGCGGAGGCTTGCGCTTTGGAAGCGTCAGCTTCGCAACCTAAAGCGATCTTGGATTCGCAAATTTTGTGTTCTGTCTCCTCCAATTCGACATTGTTAGGCGAGCCTAGGGGTGAGTGTGAGGAAACGCGGAAAAGCCGCCGCGTGTACTTACGGCAGGACGGCTGAATCCGCGTCCAGCACAGCGGCTGGCATGCGGAGACGTGTGCCTGGCACCACGAGAGAATGTGGAAAAGCCGCCGTGGGTACTGACAGCAAGGCGGCTGTTTCCGCGTCCAACGTGGCGGTTTGTACGCGGCGGCATGCGGGTGGTGTGGCTGGTTCTGTTAGTTCACATGGGCAGATGGAGAACTACGCGCACACAGCCCAGATGTCAGGACCTTTATACCAGCAGGGGAAGTGTCAGCTGATCAGGAGGATCAGCTGATTCCTGCTGGACTCATGATTGGCTGAGTGGCTTGGGCGGGGCGGCAGACTCCAGCAGCTATTTATACAGCTTGCTTGCCAGTTGCTGGTTGTCTGCCATTGCAAACACTTACGTGGAAGCATTCAGACCATAGTCAGATCCCACAGTGTGTTAGAACCAGGACGGACCTGGAAATTCACACTGAGCTAGAATTCTCTCGCATGTCAATGTTATGTTATGTTATAGACTAGTTCCAGGGTGTAGAGACCAAGGACCTCACACCCAAGATTAGGGAACTGTGCATCATTTGTGTTATACTCCAGACTAGTTCCAGGGCGTAGAGACCAAGGACCTCACGCTCAAGACTAGGGAACTGTATTATCATTTGTGTTATACTTCAGACTGGTTCTGGGGTGTCGAGACTACGGACCTCACACCAGACTAGGGACTCTGTGTTATCATTGTGTTATGCATCAGACTAGTTCCAGGGTGTAGAGACCACGGACCTCACACCAAGACTAGGCATTGTTTGATATCTGTTACTACCTTGGGAACTATCTCTCTCCCTTAAGAGATAGTCTCCTGACCTGCTAGTGACATCCACCCTTCAGGTGTCACTCCCGCGCAGGTTCCTCCTACCTTCAGCCTGACTCCACCCCTTGGAGAATCTCAGGCTGTTGGAAGGTTCCTGTGTCAGCATAAGCAGTATTCCAGGCTGCTTCTGATCACCTGCTCAGCAGGTGCATTACCCAAAGCATTACTGTTACACCAAACACTCACGTACCATAGGTGTCCAGAGGTTAGCAATATATCTGATTATCGGTGATACTGCAGATCATCAATAATCGGGTGTATATCTGCATTCTTGGTGATACTGCAGATCACCAATAATCAGATTCTCTCTGCGTGCTGACACCAATCGTTACAGTGAGACAGCGCTTTGGTTTTGCGAATCTGATACTGAGGAAAGTAATGATTTTCCACCCTGTACTCTGGATGAGTCAATATTGCCTTGTATAAAATCTACTGCAGTGACCCTAGAGGCTCATCTAGGTATTGCTACTATTCTCACCTGTTTCTCTGCTATTTTAGAATTGCAGTCTGGTTTGACTGCTATGGAGGATTCTGCCTGCAGTGAAACGAAACTCAGAGAGTCAGAGTTAGTTTCACTAGATATGCATGTGTATCCTTGTCTTGATGATGAAATTCAGTCTCAGCATATGGTAGAACCATTCCTGGGACATCTGCCCTGTCCGCAGAAGGTATTTGATGTTCGGCCCTGTAACATGCATAGTTCAGAATCCTTCTCAGAAAACTTGGAAAATTACACTTCTGAGGTCTTGTTTGATGTTTTGGAGGTTTCCAAGTCCCTCCTAAAGGGTGCAGAACTTCTAGGAGATGCCTTCTGCCCCCCAGATCCGTCTGAGGTTTTGCCCACTTCAGTGGGCATTGTTGTTGTGCTGACTACCTTTGCAGCTCTTGTGGAGCTTCACTCATGTGTAGTCAATGATGAGTTTTGGTTAGATGATATTACAGTCACAGAAACTTCTGAGTCTGAGTCCGAGTCTTCTTTTGAAAGACCAGTACCTGTGACCTCTACTCGTGATGATTTTCTGCCCGTTCCTGGTTTTGGTCTTGTCGTGTCGGATTCTGAGGTTGGCAGTTCCCTGACATGTCCTGAGGTTTCTCCTGTGCTGGTGTACCCCGATGTGCTCTGTGACCCAGAAAGCCCAAGTGTGCCTCGGTTACCAGCATGCTCAGATGCTTCCTCGGTGGAGACATGTTCTGATGTTGCCTGCCTGCTTGCATGCCCAGAAGTGATCCCTGAAAGTCCTGATCTTGATGGGTGTCCTGGTAATTCTGAATCCGGAATAATCATAGGTTACATAGGGGTTCTGGGTGGTTCTCCATGTGAGCCTGGTGAGCGTTCTGGCCTCTTGGGATCTCTGCGGAGCTTCAAAGGGTTCTGGGAGATTCCGGGAGAAATTTTGCTTGGTACCCTGGATAGGATTAACAGTGGCTTTTGTGTTGAAAGGGACACTTCGAACAGGTATTGTGGCAGGTTTGGTATTTTTGGACGCTCCCTGGAAGGTGGTGGGTATTGCCTGGAGGGTGTCGATGGCTTCTTCTCTGGCATTCACAGTTCTGATGGGTGTTACGCTAAGGCTTGTAGTACTGATGGGCATGTTTCGGTGGCTTCTGCTTCCGACGAGGTCGGTTTCGGGAGGATTGACTCTAGAATTGGGCTTTGTCGGGCTGACCCAACCTTCATGAGTCTTCAGTTAGAGTTTTTTGGAAACGCCAGTTTAGAGAGACGTCTGGAATCCGTCCCTAGAGGGGGGGGGGGGGTACTGTAATGATCCGCACAGACAGACAGCTGTTTGAGCATTCCTTAAGTCTGAGGGTTGCAGGTCTCTGGAAAAGAGACCTGTCTTTGCTTTGCAAGTTTCAGACCTGCTCTGCTTCTGAGGAATTTGCATACATTTGTGATGCAAATTGCCTAGCTGCCTCCTTTGAAGGATGGCGGTATAAATACCATGTTTTCCCAGAATCCTTTGCTGGACATCTTAATGGTTTGTTACTGCTAAAAACTCCTAGAGTGTCAGCCTTGCCTGTTTGTTAAAGATTATCTTAGAGTAATTCTTGGGACTGTACTAGGCATTCCCTCTAGTGCAGTCGGATCTGTTTTGCCTGTACTGTCTTTCTGTTGCGATTGTCCTGTTGCCAGCGGCGGTCGACAGAAAATCGTTCTGTCTGTCTGGGGGTGCAAACCAGAGCAGCGGTTGCTACTGGTAGCCCCTTCTGTTCATCTGTCTGGATTGCATTAGCCCTAATGGTAGTGGCAGTGCTTCCTTCTGTGTCTCGATTGCCTTGTCGCCAGCGGCGGTCGACAGGAAATTGTTCTGTCTGTCTGGGGGTGCTAACCAGAGTGTTAGGAACCTGTTCAGGACTTGATCTACCTGCTGGTGGCAGTGTGTGCGGGACTTATGTACTTTCTATATCCACCACTAGGGGGCTGTGCACTTCATGTCATCAAACTTGCAATCCTCAGTCTTACCTGCAGATGGCATCAGACTCTGGAGTTTCTTGGGACTTCCACCTCCTGCCAGCAGAGGTCAACCTGCTTGGGACTTTGCAGGCCGATCTGCTGACACACCCAATGCTCACCTTACTTAAGACCAGCTCTCATTACAGCAGGTGCCAGAACATCACATAGCTTCCCCTGTGCTTGCTGAACTCTGGTCTCCTGTGTTTCTGGTCCTCTGTATCCCTGGTTCTATTCTGATTATCCGGTATATGATTTATGGCTAGCCTCTGACCTTGCTTCTGTGTTGCGATCTTGTACTGCGATCTGATGTGTAAATATATTGTATGTATTTTGTATATATACCTGTATATTGTTTCTGTGTGTATTCCTCAATTAAGTGTATATATTGTATATTTGTTTATGACTTCTTAGTTAGACTAGTTAGGGTTTTGGTTGCACTATTCATTGTTTGTATATACACTGTGTGGTTGTGCTTAATAAACACCATTCACTTATTTCCGTGTTCAGCCTCATTATATCCTGCTGCAAACAGTGATCACCTGTGCTTGCTCTGTGGGGTTTGTAACAGTATGTTCTGGCCATTCTGATCACTGCAGCTTGATATATATCAAAGGGCTGATAAAACTTCCTGTCTGTGAAGTTTATCCACTCAGTCATTCATAATGAACTCCAGTGAGATGTACTATTATATGTTGCTGGCTGATGAGGAGGGAGATCACTGCAGACAGATTTTCTCTGAGTATCCCAAGAATGATCTCCTCCACCTGATCAATCAGCTGCAGGATAATGTGCAGCAAGGTGTGTTCTGCAGACAAGAGGTCCAGCCATTGCTAGAAATCTGGAGCAATCTGTCAGTTTCTGGTTATACTAGCAATGATCTGGATCCACCTTATGATCTGACAATGGTGGAGATGTTACTTGATTTATTGGAGGATGATGAGGATTACTTTGTTGAATATTATTCCAACAAATCTAAAGAGTTCCGTTTGGAATGTTCCAACTCTGTTTTGTGTCTGTCTAACAGGAGGGTTTGTAGTTTTGAAATGATTGCTCCTCTAGTTGGTGCATGGAATAAAATATCTTTCATATGTGACAACCCTGATTTTCACCCTGTCACTACCTCCTCTCCTCTGTTCTCTGACCAGAGTTCACAGCACTTAGTCATGAGTAAACAGCCTGTATACCAGTTACCCATAGCAACCACCTCCAAGGACTTTCATTCATTTGCACCTGTGACTCCAAATATCTCAGCCTTTGCATGTACTCAAATCAGATCCACTACCCAGGCCAAACAGCACTCACCTACAACCAAAGAACCTGCTAACCCGTTGCCCATAGCAACAACCTCCCAGAATACTTATTTACCTGCTCCTGTGATCCGGAAGAGTGCAGCCTCTCTTCAGACCGCAATTAGATCCATGCCTTGGTCTAAGGAGTACCCTGTCACTACGCAAAAGTCCATGTTGCCATCGCTCATAGCAACCACTCCTAAATTCTCTCAGTTGCCTGCATCTGTTACTCAGATTAGATCCTCACCCTGCTTCAAACCTAAAGTGGCATTTAAGAATAAACGCAAATTCTTTCCGACCTCATCAATTAACCACATACAGTCTTCACTGCAATCTGCATCTTCAAAATGCACCCTGCAACCTGAATTACCAGCAGCTTCTCTTCAAATCAATCCTGTAACAGCCCTGCCTCCAGCCACTCCAGTAGCAGAATTTTGCACCTTGTCAGCAGAGACTTTGTTTCAGCCTGCAGAAGGTAATTCTCCTGCAAGTCTTATGGACTATAATCAGCCTGCACAGCCTATAGACTGTATTCCTCCTGCAATGTCTGCAGGTGGTAATCCTCATGCAAATGTTATGGACTGTAATCAGCCTGCACAGTCTATAAACTCTATTCCTCCTGCAATGTCTGCAGGTGGTAATTCTCCTGCAAGTCTTATGGACTGTAATCAGCCTGCACAGCCTATAGACTGTATTCCTCCTACAATGTCTGCAGACTGCAATATCTCTACAAAGCTTATGACTTGTATTTTTCCTGCCATGCCTGCAGAATGCCATATTTCTACAAAACTTATGGACTGTAATCCACCTGCAAACTGTATTTCTCCTGTAAAAATTATGGACTGTTATCCTCCTGCAGACTGCAATATCTCTGCAACGCCTATGAACTGTAATCTCCCTGCAATGCCTGAAGCCCTCCAGCCGCTGTCAGACCCTGCAGCCCTCCAGCCGCTGTCAGACCCTGCAGCCCTCCAGCCGCTGTCAGACCCTGCAGCCCTCCAGCCGCTGTCAGACCCTGCAGCCCTCCAGCCGCTGTCAGACCCTGCAGCCCTCCAGCCGCTGTCAGACCCTGCAGCCCTCCAGCCGCTGTCAGACCCTGCAGCCCTCCAGCCGCTGTCAGACCCTGCAGCCCTCCAGCCGCTGTCAGACCCTGCAGCCCTCCAGCCGCTGTCAGACCCTGCAGCCCTCCAGCCGCTGTCAGACCCTGCAGCCCTCCAGCCGCTGTCAGACCCTGCAGCCCTCCAGCCGCTGTCAGACCCTGCAGCCCTCCAGCCGCTGTCAGACCCTGCAGCCCTCCAGCCGCTGTCAGACCCTGCAGCCCTCCAGCCGCTGTCAGACCCTGCAGCCCTCCAGCCGCTGTCAGACTCTGCAGCCCTCCAGCCGCTGTCAGACTCTGCAGCCCTCCAGCCGCTGTCAGAATCTGTAAACTTTCAACCACTTGCAGAGTGTGCTCATTCCCAGCCATTTGGTGAACATTCTGATTTCCAGCCTCCAGCACAGTTTGCAGTGTTCCAGCCTCCAGCACAGTTTTTACAGACTTCATCATCTGCCATTCCTACTCCTTCATCTACCATACCTGTACGGCCTCCACAGACTCCTGCTGCCTCTGCCCGGCCTCCACAGACTGCTGCTGCCTCTGTCCGGCCTCTACAGACTGCCGCTGCTGCTGCCGCCTCTGCCCGGCTTCTACAGACTCCTGCTGTTGCCTCTGCCCGGCCTCTACAGACTCATGTTGCCTCTGCCCGGCCTCTACAGACTCCTGCTGCTGCTGCCTCTGCCCGGCCTCTACAGACTCCTGCTGCTGCTGCCTCTGCCCGGCCTCTACAGACTCCTGCTGCTGCTGCCTCTGCCCGGCCTCTACAGACTCCTGCTGCTGCTGCCTCTGCCCGGCCTCTACAGACTCCTGCTGCTGCCTCTGCCCGGCCTCTACAGACTCCTGCTGCTGCCTCTGCCCGGCCTCTACAGACTCCTGCTGCTGCCTCTGCCCGGCCTCTACAGACTCCTGCTGCTGCCTCTGCCCGGCCTCTTCAGACTCCTGCTGCTGCCTCTGCCCGGCCTCTTCAGACTCCTGCTGCTGCCTCTGCCCGGCCTCTACAGACTCCTGCTGCTGCCTCTGCCCGGCCTCTACAGACTCCTGCTGCTGCCTCTGCCCGGCCTCTACAGACTCCTGCTGCTGCCTCTGCCCGGCCTCTACAGACTCCTGCTGCTGCCTCTGCCTGGCCTCTACAGACTCCTGCTGCTGCCTCTGCCCGGCCTCTACAGACTCCTGCTGCTGCCTCTGCCCGGCCTCTACAGACTCCTGCTGCTGCCTCTGCCCGGCCTCCACAGACTCCTGCTGAACAGCCTGTCGTTGTCCAGTCGGCTGCCCAGCTCATTTTTCCACCTGATGTTCTATGGTCTGTTGCCTGCCAGTCCGCTGCCCTGCCTGCCTTCCTGGTAGGTGATCTTCAGTTTACTGTCCTACCTGATGTTTGCCTGTCTGCTATTGCCTTTTGTTTGGAACTTATGACTACCACTCCCTCCCAGCCTCAACAAGTGCTTCTGAACCAGGTGCCTGCAGTTGCCTCTGTCATCCCAGGATCCTCAACCCCAGGGTTCTCTGTTCCCTTACCAGGGATAAGGCCATTCCTGTTGCTAGCCTTGCCAGCCTTGTTGACAGTTCTGTATAGGAAACCCCAGTTTTTTGTGGCTTGTCTCCAGGCTTCTCCTCACTGTGAGTTCCTACCCTTTGACCTCTGCTGCTCTCCTGAATCCGGTGACCCCTGGAGGAGAGGGAGAGTCCTTGGTTGGCTTCTCTTGCCTTCAGGATGGGTTGCCAGGCCCTTGGGCATTGGTAAGGACTCCATTGGGGTTGCCAGTGCCCTCTGGGAGTTTAAAAACTTTCTTACAGGCAGATGGTATCTGGGTCTAGGTAAAATGTGTTGGTTTCAGAGCCTGTGGATTATGCTTCGGAGTACAGCCATTATTCTGGGTATCCTGCAACCCTGGTTGACGGCATTGGCAGGGGATTATCAGGATGGCTCTGGGGACCCTGGTGGTGGTACTTCCTGTGTGATTCAGACCAACTCTGGCTCTGGAGATTACCGTGGTTGATGGAGCGTCCTGAGGCCGCTCCTTAAAGGGGGGGTACTGTTAGGAACCTGTTCAGGACTTGATCTACCTGCTGGTGGCAGTGTGTGCGGGACTTATGTACTTTCTATATCCACCACTAGGGGGCTGTGCACTTCATGTCATCAAACTTGCAATCCTCAGTCTTACCTGCAGATGGCATCAGACTCTGGAGTTTCTTGGGACTTCCACCTCCTGCCAGCAGAGGTCAACCTGCTTGGGACTTTGCAGGCCGATCTGCTGACACACCCAATGCTCACCTTACTTAAGACCAGCTCTCATTACAGCAGGTGCCAGAACATCACATAGCTTCCCCTGTGCTTGCTGAACTCTGGTCTCCTGTGTTTCTGGTCCTCTGTATCCCTGGTTCTATTCTGATTATCCGGTATATGATTTATGGCTAGCCTCTGACCTTGCTTCTGTGTTGCGATCTTGTACTGCGATCTGATGTGTAAATATATTGTATGTATTTTGTATATATACCTGTATATTGTTTCTGTGTGTATTCCTCAATTAAGTGTATATATTGTATATTTGTTTATGACTTCTTAGTTAGACTAGTTAGGGTTTTGGTTGCACTATTCATTGTTTGTATATACACTGTGTGGTTGTGCTTAATAAACACCATTCACTTATTTCCGTGTTCAGCCTCATTATATCCTGCTGCAAACAGTGATCACCTGTGCTTGCTCTGTGGGGTTTGTAACACAGAGCAGCGGTTGCTACTGGTAGCCCCTTCTGTTCTTCTGTCTGGATCGCACTCGCCCTAGTGGTAGTGGCAGTGCCTCCTTCTGTATTCTGTCTGGGGGTGCTAACCAGAGCAGCGGTTGCTACTGGTAGCCCCTTCTGTTCATCTGTCTGGATCGCACTCGCCCTAGTGGTAGTGCCTCCTTCTGTATTCTGCCTCAGGGGTGCTAACCAGAGCAGCGGTTGCTACTGGTAGCCACATCTGTTTGTCTGTCTGGATCGCACTCGCTCTAGCGGTAGCAGCGGTGGTTCCTTCTGAACTCTGTCTGGGAGTGTACGCCAGAGCTGCAGTTGCTGCTGGCCGCTCCTCCTCTCTGGCTTGTCTGATACAAACGCTTGCTGTAGGCTCAGTGAGGTAACCGTTTAGAAAGCGTTCGCGTTCTCTATTTCGTGTTTGTGTGTCACTGGTCAGTTACGGTGGCACGCTTATCACTGGGCGCCTAACGCGCGGTGATCATGCAGAAACGCGTTCGCTGTTGCGAATGAGTGCGGTGTTCGTGTTTAGCTAGCGTTTGTTATTTTCTTTATCTTCTCGTTGTTGTTTGCTGTGCCTTTGCTACTCTCGAGCTCTGTTCTGTTCAGCCTTGTGTCACTTCTGGCAATCGCCTCTCTCTTGCGATTGCGTTCCCGCTTTGTTTCTGTAGATGTGTTTACCGTCGCTGGGTGGCGACTAGATTGGGGAACACACATTTAGTCTGTCTCTGTGCTCTTTCTCTTAGAGGGCTATCGTGACCTACTTTGCCTTTATCTGTACAATTCCCACCTGGCATCTGTGGCCGTGCAGAGGCTGTGCTCGTCTGCACTCCACAGCTCCATCTGTCGGTGGGAATTGCCCTCTACTGGTGCATTGCACCTAACCTGGGTTCTCCAAATTACACGTTTGTGGAGGATTTCCGCTGTGTCAGCGCGCATGTTGTGCGCTGACCACGGAGATAGAAACCCGGAAATGTTACAGGTATACACAAAATATAGACATTGGTGCATAATACAGAATTGGTACATATAATTACAGTGACAAATGTGACATGATTATCAAAATATATAGCAAAGTCCAAGACACAAAAGGGTGAGAGAGCCCTACTTTTGTGAGATTACAATCTAAAGTAATAGGTAGATATTTACAATAGGTATACTTATAGGAAATGGGTTTTTAGGTTATATTTAAAGAGAACCTTAACTGAGAGGGATATGGGTGTTTCCTTTTAAACAATAGCAGTTGTCTGGCAGTCCTGCTGATCTCTTTGGCTGCAGTAGTGGCTGAATCACACCTGAAACAAGCATGCAGGTAATCCAGTCTGACTTCAGTCAGAGCACCTGATCGGGATGCTTGTTCAAGGGTTGTGGCTGAAAGGATTAGAGACACAGAATCAGCAGGAGAGCAAGGCAACTGGTATTTTTTTGAAAAGAAAAATACATACCCTTCTCAGTTTAGGTTCCCTTTAATAAGGAACGCAATTTGGCCAGTTGATAGAAAATGGCCTAAGTTAGAAAGGTAATGGTAATGGTAAAGTTAGAGTGTATGCTTGTGTGAAAATGTGTTTTGATGGAGGCATAAAAATTACAAAGGTTAGAGAGTGGGGTTTGATGGCATGTGTTTTGGAAAAGGATTCTAAAGGAGGAGTGAGGCTCATGAGAAATCTTGATTACGTAATTGCGAGAAAGTGATTCTAGAGGAGGACATCTGGAAACTAGTGAGGAAATGTACAAGGGTGAGAGATTGTGGAGAGCTTTGTAGTTTAGAGTTAAGAGTTTGAGAAGGATTTTCTGGTTAATTGACAGCCAACAGAGAGCTTGGTAGAGAGGAGCAGCAGAGAAGGAGCAAGAAGAAAGATGCATGAGTCAAGCAGCCCCTATAATACTATACCCTGATCCAAGGGTCCCCAAACATTTTGGGTCGAGGGCCGGGTCAACATAATTCAGACTGCTGGGGGGCCGGGGTATACATAGAAGTCTTTGCAGGCCAAACAGTGATGCATACTAAGGTGACAACCTTCAGTCCAATTGGACAGCAGTGTCACCTGATGTGGAATTTGATTGGAAACCAGCGAATTACTGCTTTCTGGCTTCATTCTATATGCAGACCACCAATATTTAAAGATGTAGCTGAGCGCATCTATAATACATTTTGTGTGTGGGGGGCCCGTAAAAAAAGCCTCAGGGGGCCGCATTCGGCCCGCGGGCCTTAGTTTGAGGACCACGTCCATTCAGTTACCATCTTTACTGATAATCACCTTATATCATTTTCATTTCAACTTCAATAGTGCCCAAACCATCAGTTCTCCATCACCATGTTCAAAGCACAAGACCACTTGCTGAAGAAGGTGGTGTAGCCAAATGCCAGTGTTCAAACCACCAGTACCTTTGTTTAGATTTTAGTTCATAAATTTTATTTAAAATCTTGTGACATTAATAGACAACATAATAATAATAATGTTAACATTTATATAGTGATTTTCTCCTGTTGGACTCAAAGCACTTGAGAGTTTCAGCCCCAAAGGGCCCGCTCAGTAGGCCACCCTGGAGCATTAGGGAGTCTTGTCCAAGGACTCCTTACTGAAGAGGCTGCCTGTAGCCAGGATTCAAACCTAGGTCTCTCGTGTCAAAGGTGGTGCTGCAATCAGTTCCCACAAGTCTTCTATCTGACCTGGACTATATAATAACATTACACCGAGTTACATGTAAGAGAGGTTAAATAAGTTACACTGAGTAAGTGATTCTTACCTTATTTTTTTATTTCTGGCTTTATGGTCAAGCAATGGTTTCACAAACAAAGAGGACCAAGAAAACTGCTGCAGACACAATGATGTTAAAATCAAGAGCCTGTCAGGAATTTGCCGGTGATGTAGTTTTGCCACTCATATAAAAAGCGCTTTTTATGTAAAAGACAGAGAGGACATCTCCTCCTGTTGCACAGGAACAGGAGGAGACGTCCTCTGTGTATTTTACACACTTTTTATATAATGTTTGCATTTTATCCTTTTTTTACATGAATAAATGGTTTTACATTATTTGAGGCGTTTTTAGTCCATAGAGTCACTGATTAATGTATATGGATTCATGTGGCGGGGACAGCAATAGAAAGGAGGTTGCCACTAAGAAGGCCATACACACTGAGAAATGAGTACAGCTGACTGTGAGGGTCGGCAGCAACCACATAGGTTGAGCAGTGGGTTGATTCAGTGTGTGGGCCTCTATATCAGTATGGTCCAATTTATTGCGGATGTCTGCACTATGATGGTTGTTTATATGTCCTGAGATATCACCACTGTGAAGAGGAGAGTCCAGATGGGACTCTATTTGACAGGTGCTTGGCTTCCTGACATATCTACAATACTTTGCTCCAATTGCTTCCTGATGAAGCAGATTTAAACCTGCAAAACGCATCCACTGTGGCATATATGAATAAAGGTACTTGTTGACCAAAATCAACAGAATTATGTTTACTTTGGGCAGGTAATTCCACCACTACCTCCTCTTTTAAATGTTTTTTAATACATTTTATACTTGCCTGGTGCCTCTGTTCCAACCTACAGTTCAGATCATGGAATAACCCAAGGCGTTGTCCAAAAAGATGTAATTTGGTGCCTCTACACAGAAAAAAAGGTATGTATTGTTCAGATGAAGTCAGTGCCCATAGAGTGCCCTCCAGATCTACCCAGATTGCCCTCCAGATCTACCCAGATTATTAATCAGAGGTATTCACTCAAGCTGATGCTTCATCATGCCAGACACATTGAGCCTGATTCAACTCACTTTTTCTCCTGAGATTTTTCCTAGGAGATAACTTTTTATCTCAGTTTAAAATATATTTTCATCACTCTGAAAAAGTACCAAAAAGTAGGTGCAAAAGTACTGTCAGAAGTAATTTTTTGCTTGCTGGTGACTTAAAAGGAATTTTTGATAATATGTAAAAATATCACCTAAGAGAAAACTTAGAAGAAAACGTTAATTGGATTGGGACCATTGAATTTTCCAACATTTTCCAACACCAGGCAAAACACCAAAAGACTCTGGCCCATATGCAATTCACTTTTTCTCCTGAGTTTTCTCCTACGTGATATTTTGACACCTTGTCATAAAATGCCTTTTTAAACCATCAGCAAGCAAGAAAAGAATCAATATAATTTTGATGATACTTTTTCACCAATTTTTTGTTACTTTTCAAATTAAAAATTATTTCCTAGGAGAAAACTCAGGAGAAAAGCGTAATTGCATATGGGCCTCTGACTATTCCCTCAAAACACTGGACCTATAGATACCAAGGTTCATGGACTGAAGTTCATCAATGTATAACATCAACTTCATATCTCTGAATCAAAGGAAGAAACTGCTCATAAAGGGAGCTCTCCCTGATCTTCCTAGACTTGGGAGGAGTTTGCAGATGACCCAGCACCATATTTAACGTGGAATGAAACCCAGCATTTCTTCTTTGGTCTAAACAATTATTTACAGCATATTATATACAACTAACATTTTTTTTTACTAGAACAGCATTCAAAGGGTTACACACAGGACTTCAAAGTTCAGTGCAGAGAAATGTGGACGCATTCGAAAGTGTAGATAATGTTATCTTGTGTTTACTTAATTGTATCAAGTGAAGAATATGACACATTCTCTGACTGTGCCTCCTGGACACAGAAAAACACTCACAGCATTTCTGCCTTCAATACATAATGAATAAAACCAGTTATAAATAAAATGCAAAGTCAGATCTCAAAGAAAAAAACTGTACTTTTGGGAACTTGTAATTTCTAAAAGAATAATAATACTTATGCACAAATGCAAATATGATAACCGTATGGCATATAAAAAGAAGGAAAACATGTTTTTATTAAATATTATGTCAAGGTGTTATACCGCTTTAAGATATACTTAAATTTATTTACCCATTTATTAAGACTATAGTATACAGTTTAACTGTGTGATGAAACGCGGAAAAGCCGCTGTCTCTCAAGGCGAGGCGGCTGTTTCCGCGTCCAGCATGGCGTCACAACGTGGAAAAAACGCCGCATGCCGCTTAGGCAGAGCGGCGGAATCCGCATTGGGAACGGCGGAATCCGCATTGGGAACGGCGGAATCCGCATTGGAGGCGGCTCCCGCACTCAGTTCACTGGATACATTGCAAGACAGTACTGGTGTGGCTGGGACTGATAGTCCACCAAGATTCAGACTTACACGCGCGCGAGCACAGAGGCAGAGTTTAAATAGCAGTTAGAAGGGAGTCGGCTGACCAGCTGGGTCAGCTGACAAATTCCACTGCTCCCATTGGACCAGCAATTAGGGAGGTCCTGGAAAGGTCCTAGAGTATATATACTGCTGGTTGTTCACTTGCTCTTTGTCTGGCGTGCGATCACATATGTGGGAGCACCCAGATCCGTAGTCAGATCCGCAAGTGTGCCGGGACCAGCTGGAGCTGTAATCCTACACTTAGCTAGATTCTGTTGATAGCTAAAGTACTAGTTTGATTGTGATTATCTGTTATGACTTTTGCCTGCCTTGACTACCCTTCTGAACTCTGATCTTGTACCTCGATAATTCTGATACTCTGTTGCCGATCTCCGGCTCGTTTCTAGACTCCGCCTCAGCCTCCTGATGCTGTACCTCGATATATCTGATACCCCGTTGCCGAACCCTGCCTGTACCTAGACTCCGCCTTTTGACTCCTGATCTTGTACTTTATCTGTCCGTGTGTATACGACCTGGCTTGTCCGACCTCGAGAACCGACCTTACCGTTGGAGGCGGTTCCTCGCTCTGTTAGCGACCCTTCTCCTGAGGGTCACTTTCAGACATCCTTCCTACTGTCAGTCTGACGCCTCCCGTCTTGGAGAGCTCAGGTCTGCGGAAGGAATCTGTGTAGTACTCCTTGCTGCACTGAGGCCTAGTCCTTAAAGTGATACTGTTACACCAAACACTACACTCTACTCAGGTGAACAGAGGTTAGTTTGTATATCGGATTATCGGTGAGACTGCAGATCACTTATAATCTGGTATATATCTGTATTTCCGGTGATACTGCAGATCACCGGTAATCAGATACTCTCTGCGCCCACCGATCGTTACAAACTGCTTCCGAACCACACTGATTAAAATCAATGCCCTGTTTGGCACCTGTTATCGCTGCCAGGACGTAGATTTCAATCCCTGCTGTACGCTCCTGCTGCTGCAGCCCCCTTGCTCTGCCGTCGATATGATGGCAGAGCTCCCTGAGCAGGTCAGGAGCCGATTTCATTGGCTTCCTACCCTGTGATCACTATGAGCCAATCACATTGGCTCACATTGATCACATGATCCGATGGCAATGAAATTTGCTCCTGACCGGCTCAGACAGCAGAGCGAGGGGCTACAGTGCAGCTTGAATGGCGGTAGTGCCAGGTCCATGCGGTGTGACATCGATGCACCCCATGTTTTCAAACCAACAGTTTCTAGTCCTAACCAGTTCAGCCTATCTGGACAAGTATGTTCGTCCAGATAGGCTCTGCTGCTGCTGCGCGGTGTGCGTGTTCCCACCGCCTGCCGCTAGCCCCCCGATCAGTGAATGGGAATATAGTTCCCATTCACCGATCTAAGTCCCCCGCAGAAAAACCAACGATCTCTCATCAGAGACCGCCATCTTTCTGCTCAAAAAAAAATTTCCGTCCTCTTTCTAGTTCCTGCATGCGAGATCGTTCGCATCCAGGACTTTTTTGACTGTGGCCATCTTGTGGCCAAATAGTAAACTACACCCACATACATTTTTTATTAAACAATTACATCATTTTACATTTAAAAATAGTTATAAAAAGTAGGTGGAGCCAAAAACAAATTTCACTGGTCAAATATAAACTGCAGCCATTCTTACACTGTTAATGGCAGGGTTCTCAAATTTTGGACAGTTGGTCACTGGGTGACTGGAATTAATATTCAGGAAAATGGGTGGAGCCTACAACAGCCAATCAAATTTCAGCCATTCATTTTTATTGGGAAAATGTAAACTGCTGTCATTTTTAGACTGTTAATCGCAGGGTTCTCAAACTTGCCACACTTGGTCACTGGGTGACTGAGATTAAGATTCAGGAAAGTGGGTGGAGCCTACAACAGCCAATCAAAATTCACCTATTGATATTCAAGGGGAATATTTAAACTGCTGCCATTCTTACACTGTTAATGGCAGAGGCTTCAAACCTGCTACAGTCTGTCATTGGGTGACTGGGGTCAAAATTCACTAAAGGGGCGGGGCCACAAACAGCCAATCAGATTTCTTTGCCGGATAAACTGCTTCCATTCACACATTTTTGATGCCAGGAACCTGAAAGCTCACAAATTTGGTCATTGAGTGACTGTGTGTCAAGGTTATAAAAAGTAGGTGGAGCCAAAAATCAATTTCACTGATCAAATATAAACTGCAGCCATTCTTACACTGTTAATGGCAGGGTTCTCAAAATTTTGGACAGTTGGTCACTGGGTGACTGGAATTCATATTCAGGAAAATGGGTGGAGCCTACAGCAGCCAATCAAAATTCACCTTTTGATTTTCAAGGGGAGTATTTAAATTGCTGCCAAAAACAGCCAATCAGATTTGATTAATTTCAATGGGAATATACAAATCATTGATGCCAAGGACCCCAAAGCTCATAAACATGGTCATTGAGTGACTGTATGTCAAGGTTAGAAACAGCCAAAAACAACTAACTTTTTACATGGGAAAATATAAACTGCAGTTATTCTTACACTGTTAATTGCAGGGTTCTCAAACTTGACACAGTTGGCCACTGGGTGACTGGGATTAATAGTTAGTAAGCCATTCATTTTTATTGGGAAAATGTAAACCGCTGTCATTTTTAGGCTGTTAATCGCAGGGTTCTCAAACTTGCCACACTTGGTCACTGGGTGACTGAGATTAAGATTCAGGAAAGTGGGTGGAGCCTACAAAAGCCAATCAAAATTCACCTATTGATATTCAAGGGGAATATTTAAACTGCTGCCACTCTTACACTGTTTATGGCAGAAACAGCCAATCAGATTTCTTTGCCGGATAAACTGCTTCCATTCACACATTTTTCATGCCAGGAACCTGAAAGCTTACAAACTTGGTCATTGAGTGACTGTGTGGCAAGGTTATAAAAAGTAGGTGGAGCCAAAAACAAATTTCACTGATCAAATATAAACTGCAGCCATTCTTACACTGTTAATGGCAGGGTTCTCAAACTTTGGACAGTTGGTCACTGGGTGACTGGAATTCATATTCAGGAAATTGGGTGCAGCCTACAAGAGCCAATCAAAATTCACCTTTTGATTTTCAAGGGGAATATTTAAATTGCTGCCAAAAACAGCCAATCAGATTTGATTAATTTCAATGGGAATAAACAAATTATTGATGTCAATGACCCCAAAGCTCATAAACATGGTCATTGAGTGACTATATGTCAAGGTTAGAAACAGCCAAAAACAACTAACTTTTTACATGGGAAAATATAAACTGCAGTTATTCTTACATTGTTAATGGCAGGGTTTTCAAACTTGACACAGTTGGTCGCTGGGTGACTGGGATTAATATTCAAAAAAGTAGGTGGAGTCTACAACAGCCAATCAAAATTCACCTTTTGATTTTTAAGGGGAATATTTAAATTGCTGCCAAAAACAGCCAATCAGATTTGATTAATTTCAGTGGGAATATACAAATTATTGATACCAAGGATCCCAAAGCTCATAAACTTGGTAATTGAGTGACTATAGGTCAAGTTCAGAAAAAGTGGGCAGCGCCAACAACTACATTTCTTACATGGGAAAATATAAACTGCAACCATTCTTACAGTGTTAATGGCAGGGTTCCCAAACTTGACACAGCTGGCCACTGGGTGACTGGGATTAATAGTTAGAAAGTGGGTGGAGCCTACAACAGCCAATAAAAATTCACCAATTGATTTTTTAAGAGGAATATTTACATTGCTACCCTTCTTACACTGTTAATGGCAGAGGCCTCAAACCTGATACAGTCAGTCATTGGGTGACTGGGGTCCAAATTCACTAAAGGGGTGGAGCCACAAACAGCCTATCAGATTTGTTAGATTGATTTCAGTCATTCTGTTATTGGCAGAGCTTTCAAACTTGACAAAGTTGGTCACTGGATGACTGGAATTAATATTCAGAAAAGTGGGTGGAGCCTACAACAGCCAATTAAAATTCACCTATTGAATTTAAAGTGGAATATTTACTTTGCTGCCATTCTTACACTCTTAATGGCAGATGCCTCAAATCTGGTATAGTAAGTTACTGGGAGACTGGGGTTTAAATTCGGAAAAATTCAACTTATTGATGCCAAGGACCCCAAAGCTCATAAACATGGTTATTGAGTGACTGTATGTCAAGGTTAGAAACAGCCAAAAACAACTAACTTTTTACATGGGAAAATATAAACTGCAGTTATTCTTACACTGTTAATGGCAGGGTTCTCAAACTTGACACAGTTGGTCACCGGGTGACTGGGATTAATATTCAGAAAAGTAGGTGGAGCCTACAACAACAAATCAAAATTCACCTTTTGATTTTCAAGGGGAATATTGAAATATCTGCCATTCTTACACTGTTAATGGCAGAGGCCTCAAACCTGCTACAGTCGGTCATTAAGTGAATGGGGTTCAAATTCGCTGAAGGGACGGAGCCATAAACAGCCAATCAGAATTTTTTGCTGGATAAACTGCTTCCATTCATACAATTTTAAAACCAGGTTCACAAACTTGGTCATTGAGTGACTTTGTGTCAAGGTTACAAAAACTGGGTGGAGTCAAAACCAGATTTCCCTAGGAAAATTTTTACATGGGAAAATATAAACTGCAGCCCTTCTTCACTGTTAATGGCAGGGTTCTCAAACTTTTCACAGTTGGTTACTGGGTGACTGGGATTAATATTCAGAAAAGAGGGTAGAACCTAAGAAAGCCAATCAATATTCACCTGTTGATTTTCAAGGGGAATATTAAAATTGCTGCCATTCTTGCACTGTTAATGGCACAAGCCTCAAACCTGGTGCAGTTGGTCATTGGGTCACTGGGCTTCAAATTCAGAAAAGGGCTTGGAGCCACAAACAGCTAATCAGATTTGTTTTTAATGATGCCAAAGACCCGAGCTCACAAACTTGGTCATTGAGTGACTATGTGTCCAGGTTACGAAAAGTGGACAGAGCCAAAAACAAATTTCACTGGGAAAATATAAACTGCAGGCCTTCTTACACTGTTCATGACTGGGTTCTCAAACTTTGCCCAGATGGTCATTGGGTGACTGAGATTAATTTTCAGGGAAGTGGATGGAGCCTATAATAGTCAATCAAAATTCACCTGTTGATTTTCAAGGGGAATATTTAAATTGCTGCCATTTTTACACTGCTAATAGCAGATGCCTCAAACCTGCTACAGTTGGTCATTGGGTGACTGGGGTTCAAATGCTGGAGAGGGGCGGAGTCATAAACCGCCAATCTGATTTATTTAATTTCTATGGTAATATACAAATTATTGATGCCAAAGCTCACAAACTTGAGTGTTTGTGTGTTAGGGTTAGAAACAGTGAGCAGAGCCGACACCAGCCAAATACATACCCGGGCAACGCCGGGTCATCAGCTAGTATAATTATATTATTTTAAATTATAAACTTGTAAATAGTGATGGACGCAAATTGAAAAAATGCACCTTTATTTCTAAGTAAAATATCGGCGCCATATATTGTGATAGGGACACCATTTAAATGGTGTAATAAATGGGACAAATTGGCAAATAAAATACGTGAGTTTTAATTACGGTAGTGTATATTAATTTCAAACTATAATGGCCAAAGACTGAGAAATAATGATTTTTTTTTTATTTCTTTCTTAATCTTCCTGTTAAAATGCATTTAGAAAAAAATAACTCTTAGCAAAATGTACCACCCAAAGAAAGCCTAATTAGTGGTGGAAAAAACGAGATAAAGATCAATTTATTGTGATAAGTAGTGATAAAGTTATTGGCGAATGAATGAGAGGTGAACGTTGCTCGGATGCGGAGGTTTTCGACACTGTGGGGCTGAACCGGTTAAGGGGCTAAGAACTAGAGATGTCGCGAACGGTTCACCTGCGAACGGTTCCAGGCGAACTTTGGGGGTTCGAGTTCGCCTGCATCAGGTGAACTTTTGCGGAAGTTCGATTTGCCCCATAATGCTCTATTGAGCAAAACTTTGAGCCTCCATATCACTGTCAGCAGACACATTATTGCCTAACACACTTGTCTCACTGCTGTAAGCCCGCCCATACCATTTGACTCAGTTGTCTGCCTACACTAATTAGTTATGGGACAGCTGCTACACACTCTGCTAGGGAAATTTTAATTAGCCTCTTGTGGGTCTCCTCCCTCCTCCCACCTCCCTCTTCCCACCTCCCACCTCCCTCCTCCCTCCTCCCTTTACTTGTAAAATTGTCTAATTTTTCTATTGACAACTGTTGAACACAAAAGACAAGGCCATGTCTGGCTACATATCTGTAAGCAGTGGCTGCATGGTGTAATGGTTAAGGGCTCTGCCTCTGACACAGGAGACCAGAGTTCAAATCTCAGCTCTGTCTGTTCAGTAAGCCAGCACCTATTCAGTAGGAGACCTTAGGCAAGTATTCCTAACACTGCTACTGCCTATAGAGCATGCCCTAGTGGCTGCAGCTCTGGTGCTTTGAGTCCGTCAGGAGAAAAGTGTGATATAAATGTTATTTGTCTTGTCTACTTTTTCTCTTGTATTGAGCATAAATGGTAATTTTTAGGCCAGCTTCAGTTGGTACAGTGGTTAGGGTGCATGCCCACCACACAGTGAGACTCAGGTTCAAATCCCAGCCAATGTGAGTTGGCTTTTATGCTACAAATCCTTAAAGGGAACCTAAAAGGAGAAGGATATGGTTTTTTCCTTTTAAAATAATACCAGTTGCCTGAATCGCCTGCTGATCCTGTGTCTCTAATACTTTTAGCCACAGCCCCTGAACAAGCATGCAGATCAGGTGCTCTGACTGAAGTCAGACTGGATTAGCTGCATGCTTGTTTCAGGGTGTGATTCAGCCACTATTGCAGTCACAAAGATCAGCTGGACTGCCAGGCAACTGGTATTGTTTACAGGAAACATCCATATCACTCTCAGTTAAGGTTCCCTTTAAGCAACCTAATGTTTCTATTGCATTGAGCATACATGGTAAATTTTAGGCAAGCTTCAGTTACTACTGTTGTGGTACAGTGGTTAGTGTGCTTGCCCGCCACACAGTGAGATCTGGGTTTGATTCCCAGCCATGGTATGATGTAAACTGGTTTTTGGAATAGTATAATTCCCTGGCAGATGAGACCCTCCTCCCTCCGGTAGGAGGTAGAAGGGTAGAAGGAGGAGGGAGGTGACTCACAAGAGGCTAATTAAATTCTCCCTAGCAGAGTGTGTAGCAGCTGTCCCATAACTAATTAGTGTACTGAGTCAAATGGTATAAGGACCTTGCTTGGAGGAGGGAGAACGGGTCCTCCAGCAGTGATGTGTATTTCACTCAATCAGGTGTGTCTCCAGGTATTAGAGCTCTTGAAACATGTTTTCTATCATTTTTACAGCCAGTAGAATTTTTTAAAATTTTCAAAGTTCGCCTCCCCATTGAAGTCTATTGCGGTTCGCGAACTTTTTCGCGAACCGAACCTTTTGCGGAGATTCGCGAACCTAAAATCGAAGGTTCGCGACATCTCTACTAAGAACTCTATTGCTATGTGGTTATCTAAATATGAATAGTGTAATTGCATGTACTGTATTAAAATAATGAATTTTTCATTTATGTAAATATGTCTGGCAGGCTCCTAGTTAACTTGGCAAGAGGACAGAGAAAATTCTGCCATACAATCCAAATAAAAAAACAAGTCACAGTCACATAGTTTATTGTATGTTAATTGTGTTATTTTGTGGGTTAGTTACATGCATAAGAAAACTTAGTTTAACAAATGAGTTCACAAAATATGCTTTGTTAATTTATCAAGGTGATCAAAAGTTACGTTGGTCTGTTGCAAAAATATGTAATACATGACGATAAGTTTATTTTAGCTCCATTCCTCCTTACAAACAAAGATGTCTACTAGATTTTTTTGCAGCTCCAAGCAGCCCAGATCTTGTGCACCCTTTCCTATTAGTATATTGGTATTTACCAATTGAGGATCGCAGTGTTAAACCCCCCAGGCCAAGCCATTTAATTGGGCCACTGCAGCTTTAAGGGCTCGATGCAGGACCGTACAATTCAGCAAACAAGCGATTCCCCCCCCCCCCTATTCTTGCACCAACAGAGCTTTCTGTTGGTGGGGTCTGATCGCTCCCCCAGTGTTTATTTTTTGGGGGGCAAATATTTATTTTTCTAATATATTTTACCAGGACCGCCCTCCCTCACCCCGCCAGCCAATCCCCGTGATCAGCTGTCATAGGCTTCAGCCTATGACAGCCGATCACTTCTGTCTCCCCCAAGTGGACAGCCATGTCACCGCAATTTCCTAGCTGGGAGTTTAATAGTACAGGATATATAATAGTACACCTGATTGGCTGACTGGCGTCTGCTGACCAGATAATGGCAGGAAATTGCTCTAGCTGTGAATTAGCAATTGTGTTTGTTGCAGTTAGCATTCAGTTTAGAGGCAGTGGGGGTGAGTTCCCTGGAGGTGAGAGGTCCAGGGCTTGCCCACACTTCCCTCTAGGTATCGCATGGTGGTTTGGGGGCCCCAGCCAGTGAGAGATAATGGGGCCCCTGGCTGTCGTGCGGGCTATTGTTTGTGATTTTAAATTTCTTTTTTTCAGCTTCCAGGATGCGGTTGATAGGTGAGTGGTTAGGGACGGGACCGTGTGGGAGATGTGCCTACACGGGGCGTCCCTGGCTGTAACTGATGCAATGTATGATTGCGTCCAACCGAAGCCTCCCACCTGAATGCTAATTTATGCAATTCCTGCTAGATTTGGTACAGCAGGCAAAGGGTGTATAATAGTACACCTGATTGGCCGACTGGCATCTGCTGACCAGATAAAGGCAGGAAATTGCTCTAGCTGGGAGTTAGCAATTGTGTTTGTTGCAGTAAACTAATGTTGCCAAGATAAGCAACTATGTGGCAAGCAGGCAGAGGAACAAAGAAGCAGTGTGCAGAAGGAGGGTGCAACCACTAAGGTGGAGCAAATGGAAACCGTATGAATCAATTATCAAGTGTTATACATGCCACATGTACCTTTAACAGTGCTGGATCATACAGCTGATTTTTCAGAGACAAAACTTCAGTGCCATACGCTGAGCCTGCAAACCTGTAAATCCCAATGGGAATGCAGATTCGCCCATCAAACTGCACCCCAAGTGTGTTGGCTTCCCCCGTTCTCTGGCTGGCCTGACCATCACCAGTCTTCCTCTTCCCCATGATTACCATCCTTGAACCATATGTAGCTCACCACCCTTGGAGCATAGAGGGCTAAAGAGCAGTCCCAGGATGGTGAGTGCGGGTTCCTACACAAATGACAGCCATCTCTCAGCGCACTGGCACTTATAGGCTCATGCACAGTGTGCCTAGTGCTATATGTGGCCCGGAATACAACAAATGTGACAAGTAAGCCTGCATTGAAGAAACATCATAGAAATGAAAATACATCTACACAATAACAGAAACAGTCATGTGGATTATCACTTTCCCAAAACAGCAGAATACTGAACATCTAAATGCCACAGTCATGAAAGGAAATTTAAGAATCATTCAAGTATGGAAAACCTTCCAGTTTATGTTTATAATCTGGTGTAATACAAGATGAACTAGACTAATAGTAACTGAACGTTTTAAATCAATATCCAACACACATATTGACATTTTCAATATTGTATACATTAAGTTCCCGGTCCCTTCAGTCTCCTTGCCAAGCAAGTTGCTATCATTTACATTTTTATATCTCCGTTCTTTATAAAGCGGTAGAATGTATTGTTATACTGTGTTAAATGCATCTGACAAAGAGAACACATCCTTCTAATAGCGAATCCTCAAAGAAAATACAAACAAAGGGAATATCACATACAACATTATATTATCTTTCCTTTGACACTCTATCAAGCAGTTTACTCATGCAGGATGATATGGGCAGTCTGCAGAGAACTAAGCAGGTTGTATTTCTAGTTAAAGCATATCACAACCGAACGGTTGTGGTAAAATTGACTGCAGCGCTGTGTAGGGTAAAAGGAGTACATACCTTCCGTGCCTCCAGCCCCCCTCCGTCTGCCGCTGTTCTTAGTTTAAAGATGCCGGGGACAGCGTCCTTCTGAGCCTCGCACTATGCGCCGGCCAGAAGCAAGGGGGAAGGACATACTGCACACACAGGGCGCAGTATGTCCGAGGTAAGGGTCAGGAAAGTCGCCCGGCGACTGTCCTTCCCCCTTGCTTCTGGCCGGCGCATAGTGCGAGGCTCAGAAGGACGCTGTCCCCGGCATCTATAAACTAAGAACAGCGGCAGACGGAGGGGGGCTGGAGGCACGGAAGGTATGCACTCCTTTTACTCTACACAGTGCTGCAGTCAATTTTACCACAACCGTTCGGTTGTGGTATCCTTTAAGTGCCATAGCAATGATTGCTGGTCTCATGAACTCATACAGTAGCTGGCTGCAAATTGAAATATAATTCCAACAATATTGAACTGCAAAGAAATTTGTATTGCACTGTACATCTCTCTTATTACAAGATTCCAGAAACCACAATGCCTGCTTTGCATAGAACCTTATTCCGTACACCGTTAGAATCACCTCCTCTAATTCATATATACCGGATTTCTCACGAACCTGTCTCCACCTATGGAATTCGATTCCAAGGCACATCCGGCACTCCCCATCTTTTGAAAACTTTAAAGGGAACCTGAGATGGTGGGGGGAATTCATACATACATTGGGCTTCCTCCAGCCCCCGTAAGATCTTTGGCTCCCTCGCCATCCTTCTGGGCTACCTCAATCTGCCTCTAGGGTCCTTTGAAGTTCACAGTACTAGAGTGCAGGCACAGAACACTCCTGGCAGTGGGAACGCATTCCCCCCTCCCTCCCCCCCTCCGTCTCAGGTACACTTTAAGCACAGCCTTGAAACTCACCCTTTCAGACAAGCATACATTCTAACCTAGGCCATTCCCCTTCAGCCTTCAGCCAAGCTATACTTCTTGCTGGATATAATCTAATAGCATATAACTTCTGAATATGCACCTTATGTATTACCCCAGCTCCTGTTTCTTTCTCGTTCCTTTAGATTGTAAGTTAGTAAGTTCAGCGTTTTTTGCCTTTTATTACATGTAACTTAACAATAAAAATAAAATGTTATAGTGCTTTTCTCCAATAGAACTCAAAGCACTTAGGCTCACACAGATTCAGTAATTGGTAGTCGGATGAAGTATTGACACAGAGGGTATTTATATTTCTGCAAATGCCAAACTGAACAGATGGGTTTTCAGTCTGGCTTTAGACACATCCAGAGATGGAGCTGTCCTGATCTGCTGAGGTAAGGAGTTCCATAATGTAGGAGTGGTATGACACAAGGCCAGGACAAGTTTTGCTGCCTGAGGCAAACTTGTGAGGATGCAGCCTGGCAGCAGTATTCTGTATAAGCTGTAGAGATAGGCGCTTGCCGGCGGACAGTTCCCGGCGGATATCAGCTATTCGCGCCTGCGGTGGGCGGTGAGCACATGTCGTGTCTGACCTGCCCCCTATACATTATCATTGAGCTAAACTTTTACCCCTTACCTCACAGTCAGCAGACACTTGGCAGCCAATCAGCCTGCACTCCCTCACAGATGCCCCTTCCCGCTCCCTATAAAAATGCGGGTGCGCCGGGCATGTTTCATTCTGTCTCCGGCTGCTGTAGTGAGAGGAAGGGACAGAGACCATTGATGAGATAGGGAAAGATAGCTAGGCCTGTTTTGTTGTTCCTCGCTGAATGACTTGCTGTTAAAACACCCCAAATAGCACTTTTGAGGGCTACTCCATCGTTGTGCAGTTTTTTTTTGTGTGTGCGACACTCCACAGCCCACTGGCACCCACCCAGAGCTGTGCACAGTACTTCTGCTTACTGCTATTGTTGTCCTATTAAGTTGCAGGCACAGTTCCACTCCAGTGCATTCGTTTAGACCAGTGTTTCTCAAACCTGTTCTCCTGACGCCCCAACGGTGCATGTTTTGCAGGCAACCTCACCTATGCACAGGTGGGGTAATTAGTGTTTCAGCTACATGGAATCCACCTAGCTGAAACACTAATTACCCCACCTGTGCATAGGTGAGGTTGCCTGCAAAACATGCACCGTTGGAGAGTCAGGAAAACAGGTTTGAGAAACACTGGTTTAGACTATATTCTTATAGTACTATTGCATTTCTCTGTGTGTGACACTACACAGCCCACTGATACCCACAGCTGTGCACAGTACTACAGCTATTGTTGCCCCATCAAGTTGCAGGCACAGTACCACTCCAGTGCATTAGTTTAGACTATTCTGATAGTACTATTGCATTTCTCTGTATGTGACACTACACAGCCCACTGACACCCAGAGTTGTGTACACTACTGCGATTGTTGCCACATTAAGTTGCAGGCACAGTATCACGTCAGTGTTTTTTCTTCCACTGTATTTTGATAGTACTACTGCATTTCTCTGTGTGTGACACTACACAACCCACTGACACCCAGAGCGCTGTACACTACTGCGGTTGTTGCCAAACTACATCGCAGACACAGAACCACTCCAGTGCATTATTTTTCACTTGTTGCAGGCACAGTACCCCAAATAAAAAAAATTACGGGCAGAGGCAGGCCACCCCACAGGGGTCCTCGAGGTCGTGCTGCTGTGATTTCCTGCGGCCCTGGAAGAATGCCCAGTGTTCAGAGGGCATGTACTATCAACACCCAAAATTCAGAGGACGTAGTTAACTGGCTTACACAGCACACCCCATCTTCTACAGCTTCCGCACAGAACCTTGACGCACCATCCTCCTCCTGCTCTGATTCTGGCACCCCACAACAACTCGCAACCCCACTCGCCTGGCAAACACCACCACCACTAGCACCACAGCCGCTCCACTTGATATGTCAGAGGAATTATTCATACATTTGTGTGATGAATTTACTGATGCACAACCATTTTGGCAGAAGATGAAGGCGATAAGGATGTTACACCAACTGATATGTCTCAGTCATATCAGTACACGCATGGATGTAAGGTGTGAGGATGATGATGATGATGTAGTACCCATTGTTGGTGCCATTTTGGAGGTGTCTGATACAAGTGAAGCAGTTGATGATGACAATGTGTCTATGGATTTAACGTGGGTGTCCGCAAGAAGGGATGAAGAACAGGGGGACAGTTCAGATAGGGAGACAGAGAGAAAGAGGAGACGAGTTGTAACTAGCAGAGGCAGCTCATCAAAAGGAGCTAATGGCACTGTCAGACAGCATGAATCGGCACCTACGCGCCGGGCCAACATGCCCTTTAACGACTGCTGTTGCCACCACCAGAATGCCATAATTTCAAAGCTCACCAGTGTGGCATTTTTTTGTGTGTCTGCCTCTGATAACAACATTGCCATTTGCAACCTCTGCCAACGGAAACTGAGTCGTGGGAAGTCCAACACCCACCTAACTGCTTTGCGAAGGCTCAGCCACCCTCCACTCCGCCATCTCTCACCTTGAGTAGTTCCTGCTCATCTGCCCACAGTCAGGTGTCTGTCAAAAAAGTTTTTGAGTGGAAGAAGCCAATGTCTCAGAGTCACCCCCCCTTTCCCGGCGTCTTGACAACTGGCTTGTCGGAACTGTTAGCCTGCCAGCTTTTACCATACAAGCTGGTGGAGTCTGAGGCCTTCAAAAAATGTGTTGCAATTGGGACACCGCAGTGGAAGGTACCGGGCAGAAACTTTTTCTCTAAAAAGGCAATCCCCAACCTGTACTGTCATGTGGAAAGACAAGTCGTGGCATCTCTGGCACACAGTGTTGGGGCAAGGGTACATCTGATCACTGATACCTGGTCTGCAAAGCATGGTCAGGGCCGGTATGTGACGTACACTGCGCATTGGGTAAATCTGTTGATGGCTGCCAAGAATCACACCGGAGAAGCACTCATGGCCACTCTGAACGAACAGGGGGTTCAGTGGCTGACTACACACCACCTGGAGATCGGCAAAGTTGTGTGTGAAAACGGAAGCAATCTGTTGGCGGCATTGAATTTATAAAGGTTAACACATGTGCCCTGCATGGCACATGTGTTGAATCTTATTATACAATGCTTTGTGTCCAAGTATCCAGGCTTACAGGAGGTCCTCAAGCAGTCCAAGAAGGTGTGTGGCCATTTCAGGTGTTCCTCCACGTCCATGGCGCACTTTGCAGATATTCAGCGTCGAAAGAACCTTCCAGTGAGGCGCTTGATTTGCGACAGCCTGACTCGCTGGCAGGGCCAGCCTTAGGTTTCACAGCGCCCTGAGCGAAACTGGATTTTGTTGCCCCCCCCCCCATAAGTAGCATATTTGTCTCCATATAGGTAGCATAGTTGCCCCCAGTGTAGGTAGTATAATTGCCCCATATAGGTAGCATAGTTGCCCTCAGTGTAGCTAGTACAGTTTCCCCCAGTGCAGTAGCATGGTTGCCCCCAGTGTAGGTAGTATGCCCCCAGTGTAGGTAGTATGCCCCAGTATGCCCCCAGTGTAGGTAGTATTCCCCCAGTGTAGGTAGTATGCCCCAGTATGCCCCCAGTGTAGGTAGTATGCCCCCAGTGTAGGTAGTATGCCCCCAGTATGCCCCCAGTGTAGGTAGTATGCCCCCAGTGTAGGTAGCATGCCCCAGTATGCCCCCAGTGTAGGTAGTATGCCCCCAGTGTAGGGAGTATGCCCCAGTATGCCCCCAGTGTAGGTAGTATGCCCCAGTATGCCCCCAGTGTAGGTAGTATGCCCCCAGTGTAGGTAGTATGCCCCCAGTGTAGGTAGTTTGCCCCAGTATGCCCCCAGTGTAGGTAGTATGCCCCCAGTGTAAGTAGTATGCCCCAGTGTAGGTAGTTTGCCCCCAGTATGCCCCCAGTGTAGGTAGTTTGCCCCACAGTGTAGGAAGTATGCCCCCAGTGTAGGTAGTTTGCCCCCAGTATGCCCCCAGTGTAGGTAGTTTGCCCCCAGTGTAGGTAGTATGCCCCCAGTGTAGGTAGTTTGCCCCCAGTGTAGGTAGTTTGCTCCCAGTGTAAGTAGTTTGCCACAAGTGTAGGTAGTTTGCCACCAGTGTAGGTAGTTTGCCACCAGTATGCCCCCAGTGTAGGTAGTTTGCCCCCAGTGTAGGTAGTTTGCCCTCAGTGTAGGTAGTTTGCCACCAGTGTAGGTAGTTTGCTCCCAGTGTAGGTAGTTTGCCACTATTGTAGGTAGTTTGCCCCAGGCAACCCCCCCCCCCCTTTATGTGGCAGCGGGCCGGGCAGAGACTGACTCACCTGACATCCAGCTCCAGCGCCGACGTCACTCTTCTCTCCCTGCCTCCGCTCCATCTGTAGTTAGAGCAGGCTACAGGAAAATGGCTGCCATTTGTCTGCATTTGTGGACATCGGCGGCCATTTTCTTGTAGCCCTGCTCTAAATATAGACGGAGAGGACACAGGGAGACAGCGGGGCGGCGAGGGGCGGCAAGGGGCGACAGGGCGCATGCGCCCTTGAGAGCATGGCGCCCTGAGCAACCGCACAGGTCGCTCATAGCAAAGGCCGGCCCTGCTCGCTTGAATGCAATGCTCCTCATGTTCAACCGCCTGCTCCAACAAGAAAAAGCCATCAACGAGTATCTGTACTAGTACGGTGCTAGGTATTTTTTGCTGCGTTACTGGACACTCAAGCGCAATGCCTGCAGGCACTTGTGTCCTTTTGAGGAAGTGACAAGCCTGGTGAGTCGCAGTGAAGGTACCATCAGCGAACTGAACCCATATGCTTTCTTCCTTGAAGTGTGCCCTGCGAAGAATGCTGGATAAGGCTGTAGAGGAACGTGACCTGGAAGAGAAAGAGCTGTGAGCACCATCACCACCACCAGAACCAAACTTGTTGTCGACACCTGCTGTGCCTGTGGCAACGCAGAGGGAGGAGTCGTCTGAGGAGTCAGAGGAGGAAGGTGGCTTTGAGGAGGAGGTGGAAGAACAACCCAGGGGCGTAGCAATAGGGGGTGCAGAGGTAGCGACCGCATCGGGGCCCTTGGGCCAGAGGGGCCCCGTAGAGCCCTCCCTGAATTGCAGTATCAGCTCTCTATTGGTCCTGTGCTCATAATAATCACTTCTATAGATACTTTGAATAGTGGTAATCATTAACAAACTGCTCCCCATTCCCTTCTTGCACCTCTGACACTGTAGTTGCCATTGGCAGGTTTTGGCGCGACGTATCAATTGATATGTATGGAGATTGTTTGGGGGGGCCCCATGTAAAACTTGCATCGGGGCCCACAGCTCCTAAGCTACGCCACTGGAACAACCGCAGCAGGCTGGGGGAGGAGGAGACCTTCTGTGATATCAGTGAGGAAGAGGAAGAGGAGATGGCTAGCTCAGCATCCATTCTTGTGCAAAAGGGGTCTTTTATGCTGTCCTGCCTGTTGAAGGACCCCCGTATAAAAAGGCTCAAGGTGAACAACCTGTACTGAGTGGCAATGCTACTAGACCCTCGGTATAAGCACAAAGTGGCGGAACTGTTACCAAATCACAATAAGTCAGAAAGGATCCAGCAGTTGCACAATAGCCTGGATAATATGCTGTACACTGCGTTCAAGGGTGATGTCACAGCATGATGGGAAAGAGTTGCCAGTAATCCTCCTCTTCCTCCTACTCCCACGGCCATGCCGACAAGGACAGGACACTCTTCCGATGTGATGGTGATGTCAGATATGCAAGTTTTTTTAGTCCGACGCAGGACCGACGCATCGCACAGTCCTTTGGGATCCACCCTCAGAGAGCGCTTTGACCGACAGGTAGAGATCTACCTGGCCTTAACTGCAGATGTCGACACTCGGAGGAGCGATGAGCCCCTGGACTACTGGGTGCACAGGCTTGACCTGTGGCCTGAGTTCTCACAATTTGCCATTGAACTTCTGTCTTGCCCTGCCTCAAGCGTCCTGTCAGAAAGGACCTTCAGCGCAGCAGGAGGGCTTGTCACTGAGAAGAGCAGTCGCCTAGGTCAAAAAAGTGTTGACTACCTGACCTTTATTAAAATGAATGAGGCATGGATCCCGGAGGGTTACTGCCTGCCGGAAGTCTTGTAAATCAGTCCCCACACAGCTGTATATCCTCTCTGCACGCCGCGTGACTTCTCCGCCGCCACCAACAAGGGTCCAGGTTAATCCTAAAATTTTAAATTTTTCTGGCATGTGACTGTACATGCCCAATTTTTCTGGCCTCTGGTGCTACACAGTGGCTGCAACAACCAAATAAAAGGCATGTACATGATGACAATTCCCCTTTGTGATCGTTAGCTTGTCGTGGTGAAGGGGCTTGCGTATCACAATGAAGCAATGCCCTATAGGAGTGTGTTGGTGGCACACCCAAGATGATAAGGTCATTGCTTCATTGTTGAAAACTAAAATCGGCTGGATAGGTTTTGTCAAAACCTTTTTTTTAATGGTCACCTCAAGTGATCAATCAATAAAGCCTACTAGGCCAACACTGGGCCCACGCTGCAGAACCAGTGTTTTTCTGGTCACTTTACCATCATTGAACTACCTCAGCCTGATCATAGGGGCTGGAAAACCGCCATTGCCTGCACTCACGCCAACGTGCGCACAAGCACGGCGACCACTACACAAAGATTGCCGCCGATAGGACAAATATTTAAGTTCTGAGAGTTTCAACTATTAACAACTCTTTACGGTTTGTAAAGAGAAAGAGAGAAAGGGAGATCGAGAGCCCCCAATAGTGTATTATCGTTTTTATGACTAGCATAAAATAAGAGAATTCTGAATATACTCACAAGTCTGGGTTGCCAATTGGGGCAACCACTTCAATCGCAGACGAGGAGGTTAGACCTGTCCTCGCTCAGGTTAAGAAGTCGCTCTCCGTAGGAGGAAAAAAAGGGGGGTGTCAACACCCATCCACCATGTGGATCAAGAGGTAATGAGTATATGGAGGCGCCAGTAGAGTAAAAATTCAAATTTTAAAAGCAATAAAATTGAGGGTGGCAATGGTGGACTTGCTCACCCAACAAAAAGGCACAAACACTGATTCAGTGTTATGTAAAGAACATACAAATTTAATTATTACTCCTCATAAAAAACAGAACTTTTTTTATGAGGAGTAATAATTAAATTTGTATGTTCTTTACATAACACTGAATCAGTGTTTGTGCCTTTTTGTTGGGTGAGCAAGTCCACCATTGCCACCCTCAATTTTATTGCTTTTAAAATTTGAATTTTTACTCTACTGGCGCCTCCATATACTCATTAACTCTTTACGGTTGTTTGTGGTGAGTTAAACTGAGAATTTGGTCTGTAAGAGTTTGGTCTGTCAGTGTGAAGCGGACATAACCCTTACACTACCATAACACACACCCAAATACCTTGGGTATTTTTCACCTTATGCATCCGAGTAATTTTCACTTCCCATTCATTCGACATTAACTTTATCACTAATTATCCCAATTAATTGATCTATATCTTGTTTTTTCTGCCACCAATTAGGCTTTCTTTGGGTGGTACATTTTGCTAAGTATTATTTTTTTCTAAATGCATTTTAACAGGAATATTAAGAAAAAAAATCATTATTTCTCAGTTTTCGGCCACTATAGCTTAAAAATAATACATGCTACCATAATTAAAACCTATGTATTTTATTTGCCCATTTGTCAATAATGTGTGTTTATTTAATTAAAGAATGTATGTAGATATAGGGAGCATTACAATAGTCTAGTCAGGATGTAAAAAAGCATGAACTAGGGTTGGCAGATCTTCTAGGGGGATGATTTTTTGATTTTTGTACTGAAAGCATGAACTAAGGTTGGCAGATCTTCTGGGGGATGATTTTTTGATTTTTGCAATGTTCTTCAAGTGAAAGTAGGATGATTTCACCGCAGCAGAAATATGAGTTCTGAAGTTTAAATCCCCATCAATTAGAACTCTCAGGCTACACACATGCTCTGAGCTGTGTAGATCTGTGCCTCCTATTCCCAGTGGTGAAGACTGCAAGTGAAGTTGTTTTGTTGTCATGCGCTGCCCTCCGATCAAAAGGACTTCTTTTGTATCTGCATGTAGTCTCAGCCAGTTTTCACTCATCCATTGCTGTGGCTCAACTAAGCAGGCATTTATAATTGGAATTTGGTCTGTCCCAGGCTTGAAGGAAAGATATGATTGGGTGTCGTCAGAATAGCAGTGGTATGTCAGGCCATGTTTTTTAATTAGATTTCCAAGCGGACTCAGAGGCATATCTAGAGGGGTGCAGGCATGCCACAGCACCATGCTTGGTCCTGTGCTGCACTGCCATGCCTGCCCCTGTGACTCTCAGTCACTCAGACCAACTCTGTTTTCTGGGGAACATGGCAACTTAATTTATGTATGTAGGGCGCAATTAGCTTAGTGTTAGAAAAGAAGACAGAGATATTTCCAAAAAACACATGTACTTGAGAAAGCATGCTGTTTTTAGAGGAGAAGGGGGCTCTGACCAGGTGGGGGGGGGGGGATGCAATTTCAGTGTTTGCCAAAGGCTTTATATTACCCAGATGTGCCCCTGGAAGTGGTACTATGTAAATTGTGAATATCAGGGGATAAAGGATTGAGCCCTGGGGCACCCCATACTTAATTAGTGCAGAGGTGGACAGGAAGAGAGCCAAAGATACTTTTTGGGTTCTGCCACTCAAGAAGGATTGGAACCCCTAGAGAACTATGCCATCAATGCCACAGTATTCCTGTAGCCTGCTTATGAATATGTCATAGTCAACTGTATCAAAGGCTGCAGAAAGGTCTAGCCGTATCAGGATGGAGCACTCTCCTCTGTCTCTTGCCATGAACAGGTGGTTGCAGATTTGGATGAGGGCTGTTTCAGTGCTGTTATGTTTCCCTTTCTTAAATATTGTTCTGTAACATTCTAGCTTCTAGCTGGTGGTATACAGCTTTTTCAATTACCTTCCCCAGAAAGGGAAGGTTAGAGACAGGTCTGTAGCCGGTCATTGCATCTGGGATGTATATTTTGCTAGTCTCAAAGAATTAGAAACAATGACAGTATTTTTATGTATACCAATTTCTGTATTTTTATATACCCGTGTTTATTTCTTACTCAATGTAGTGTCACGGAAAAAGAGAGTTCTATATAAATAACTACCAATAATTTTTTATACGCATGGAATTTCAATTTAAAAGAACAAATTCATTTTAGCTGCAGGATGTATTTTCGCTGTTATGACTGGTTGCTGCAGTTGAAATGAATATCTGTGTCTTTGCACTTGCATGACCAGGGCCAGGGCAGGACTTAGCAGTTTTCAGTGGGAAGCTGTAAACACATTGATTGTCTTGATTTCACTGGGCTTCCCCCGCACTGTACTCCTTAGGATCACTCCTTCATGGAACAGTATGCTCTGTACACGGTGAGATGACAGGAGCCTGCTGCTGCGGCTGCTGCTGAATCCACTGCTCTACCAGCAATACTTCTGTATGCACAGCACACAGACCTCAATGTTCATCCTTATTAAATAAAAACTAGGAGATATTCTGCAATTCCGAGCGACACACAGAACCTCTGACTTCTGTTTCATTTCAACCGACTGAAATATTTCTATGCAAGAGACCTTCATTTTCTTGCACAACATACACAAACACCTCTGAAAATATTTCAAGTATTAGTAGTCATTGCTCGACTAGCTAATCTAGATTTCTATTTTTAAAGGTCAAAAGGCTAAAAAAAATACAATGTGTACCAACAAGTGCCCAACCGGCATCATACACAGTAGTAAAACTAACGAATTGGTGCCTGTTGGGCATGGCGCAGGTCACAGGTCAGCTAGCAGTGGGGAAGGTTTTTAGAATATGAGTAATAAGTAAAGATGAGATTTTGGTAAGTGTGTAAATCCACAGCAAGAAGAGACTGGAAAAGGGTAGAGACTCTAAGATGCAATAGGTAGGCTGGCAGAGAATGTGGGTGATGGAGGATGTGATGTATGGAGAGTAGAGATGGCCCAAACCTCTGATTTTCAGTTCGCGAACCTCCGCCAAACGTTCGATTTGCACGAACTTCTGCAAACCGCAATAGACTTCAATGGGGATGCGAACTTTGAAAACTAGAAACATTTATGCTGGCCACAAAAATGATGGAAAAGGTGTTTCAAGGGGTCTAACACCTGGAGGGTAGCATGGCGGAGTGGGATAGACACCAAAAGTCCCGAGGAAAAATCTGGATTTGACGCAAAGCAGCGTTTTAAGGGCAGAAATCACATTGAATGGTAAATTGCAGGCCTAAAGTGCTTTAAAACATCTTGCATGTGTATACATCAATCAAGGAGTGTAATTAGAGTACTGCTTCACACGAACACACCAAACTCACCGTGTAACGCACTGCAAACAGCTGTTTGCGTAGTGACGACCATGCTGGACTGGTGCGCACCATGGCGAGATTACTCTTCCTCAGTGATATCAGGTAATGTCTGTCTGCCTTATCGACTTTCGATGGTTCTTTCTCTACCATTGTTAAAGCTTACATCTATTTTTTTAAATACTTGTTCTGCTTGCTGTTCAGTACCTGCAACGAGAATCTTTTATGGAGGGCAAGTCTGCCATTGTGAGTGACCACTGGTAATGGCCGGGGAATCCTGGTTTGATTCCGGTCCGGAGTGGGAGCCTAAGAAATGGCTACCACCACCACACATCCAAGGAAGGCAGCAGGCACGCTGTGGGCAAAGGAGCAGGAACGGCTACCACCACACATCCAAGGAAGGCAGCAGGCACGCTGTGGGCAAAGGAGCAGGAACGGCTACCACCCATCCAAGGAAGGCAGCAGGCATGGCATGCACGTCCCGAGGTAGTGACCAAAAATATCAATACAGGAGGACTTTCGAGGCCCTGCTGTATAAAAAATGAATTAACTTTAAATCTGTTAACGAGAATCTGTTATGGAGGGCAAGTCTGCCATTGTGACCACAGGTAATGGCCGGGGAATCAGGGTTCGATTCCGGTCCGGAGTTGGAGCCTGAGAAACAGCTACCACCACACATCCAAGGAAGGCAGTAGGCATGGCATGCACGTCCCGAGGTAGTGACCAAAAATAACTATACAGGAGGACTTTCGAGACCGTGCTGTATATGACACTGATCGACTTTACTACCTGTAAAGAGAAACTGTTATGGAGGGCAAGTCTGCCATCCATTTAAGTGAAAGGTACAGTATGCACTGACTGCCAGGTATAATACAATGTGCAGTCACAGATTCAGTGAAAGGTATGCAGTGACTGCAAACAGCTGTTTGTGTAGTGACGGCCCTGCTGGACTGGTGCGCACCATGATGAGAGTGCAGGTGATGGCGGCTTTAAAAACCCATATGGTCACCGGGCTGAGGTAGCTGAATGACAGAACAGTGACTGTCCAGCTGATGAAATTTCGTCTGTCCACAATGAAGCAACGACCTTATTATCGTGGGTGTGCCCCCCCCTCGAGACACTCATATAGCCGTCGGTCATTGCTTCATTGTGATACGCAAGCCCCTTCACCACGGCAAGGTAATGATCACGAAGGGGAATGGGCACATGTACATGCCTTTTGTTTTGTTGTTGCAGCTGCAGTGCAGCCAGAAAAATTACGCAGGCATGTACACGCACCAGAAAAATTATTATAGCGGCAAAAAAATGTTAAAGGAATACTATCGATGTATGCATTTATTTTTAAATGCTGTATGTTGTAGCACACATTAGGGCAAGTACTAGGAACAATTTGATTCCTCACACAGCTGTTCCTCTCAGTTGTAAAATCCTCCGTCAGTTTTGGCGTCAGTGTTGGATACAAAATGTATCTAATACTGAGCTCCCAGAGGGCTAGACCATGTCTCTGCAAAGGGGAGATGCTATCAACTCCTCAGTTTATAGTTTAATTATCACCTTGCTGAAAGAATCTTGTTGATATGGTGGTAAGGGGTTAAAGATTCTAGCAATGTGTGTTTATTATCTTTGCTTCTCTTTACTGATAAAGATACTAATAATGCTAATTGTAGACAGTGGTCTGCCCCTCTCAGCAGCTTGTAAAGTGGTTTCAGCCTGGAGTGAATCGCCTCAAGCAGGCAGCCAGTCTGAGTGTAAACACAGACTCCTGGTATAGCTAGTTATATTCCAGCAATATTACAGCTCATTTAGTTACCTGTTACCACCTCAGATCAGCCTATTTCTCCTCAAGTCTGCTGCATGCTGTGAGTGACACAGTGAAATATATTTGTGAGCTGTGTGACAGAGTAACCAAGCAGCTCAGGGTGACCCAAACTACTATGAGCTGTGTGAGAAATGAATTTTTAAGCAGGGATAGTGAGAGAGAGACCTGGGTGAATAAATAAAGTGCCCCTAGCACTAGTGGTAATGTGTACACTAATATAGAGTATTAAAAAAAAGTCGTTTCAATCGATAGTACTCCTTTAAATGTTTGCACAGATGAAAATATTCCCGTTGAAGTCTATGGGCCTAAGAAAATACATTTTCACACAGTTATGTATATGTTCAAAACTTAAAGGGCATGCTAGTAAAAATATATTTTACATAATGCTTTGGGCATGAAAAAACACATTTTTACGTAGATGAGTTTATGCAAAAATATTTATGAGCATGATTGTGAAAAAAACATGGTCTGAAAATACATTGAAGATTAGAGATGGGCCGAACCTCCGATTTTAGGTTCACAAACCGGGTTCGCGAACCTTCTCGCGAAACTTCGGTTTGCGCGAACTTTCGCGAGACCGCAATAGACTTCAATGGGAAGGCGAACTTTGGGAAACTAGAAAAATGTATGCTGGCCACAAAAGTGATGGAAAAGATGTTTCAAGGGGTCTAATACCTGGAGGGGGATACACGCCAAAAGTCCCCGGGAAAAATCCGGATTGGACGCAAAGCAGCGTTTTAAGGGCAGAAATCACATTGAATGCTAAACTGCAGGCCTAATGTGCTTTAAAACAGCTTGCATGTGTATACATCAATCAGGGAGTGTAATTAGAGTACTGCTTCACACTGACACACCAAACTCACTGTGTAACACACTGCAAACAGCTGTTTGCATAGTGACGGCCGTGCTGGACTGGTGCGCAGCATGGCCAGAGTGCAGGCCGTAGCGGTTTTCAAACCCATATGGTCTCCGGGCTGTGGTAGCTCAATGATAGAACAACAGTGACTGTCCAGCTGATCAAGTTTGGTCTGTCCACAATGAAGCAACAACCTTATTTTCTTTGGTGCGCCACCCCCCGAGACACTCATATAGCCGGCGGTCATTACTTCATTATGAAACGCAAGCCCCTTCACCACGGCAAGGTAATGATCATGAAGGGGAATGGGCACATGTACATGCCTTTTGTTTTGTTGTTGCAGCTGCACTGCAGGCAGAAAAATTAGGCAGGCAAGTACAGGCACCAGAAATATTATTATAGCGGCCGCTGCTAGCAGAAATCTGCCTGGAGTCCTGGACCCTGTTGGTGGTGGCAGAGAAGGCAGTCAAGCGGCCTGTGGGCAGAGGTGCTGTGTGGGGAGCGACGTAGTCTTGGGGCAGGCAGCCAGTCACACAGCGTGCAGGCAGAGATGCTGTGTGTGGGGACTGACTTAGTCTTCGGGTGGGCAGTAGCCCCCCGGGATCCATGCCTCATTCATTTTGATAAAGGTGAGGTACTGAACACTTTTGTGACTTAGGCAACTTCTCTTCTCAGTGACAATGCCTCCAGCTGCGCTGAAGGTACTTTCTGACAGGACGCTTGAGGCAGGGCAAGACAGAAGTTGGATGGCAAATTGGGACAGCTCTGGCCATAGGTCAAGCCTGCGCACCCAGTAGTCCAAGGGTTCATCGCTGCTACATCCACACTTAAGGCCAGGTAGTTGGCTACCTGCCGGTCCAGGTGTTGGTGGAGGATGGATCCGGAAGCGCTAAGTCGAGGCATTGGACTAAAGAATGTCCGCATGTCCGACATCACCATAAGATCGCTGGAGCGTCCTGTACTTGCCTGCGTGGACATGGTAGAAGGATTACTGGCAGTGGTACCTTTATTGCGTTGTGCTGTGACATCACCCTTAAACGCATTGTAAAGCATAGTTGCCAGCTTGTTCTACATGTGCTGCATCCTTTCTGCCTTCTGATGAGTTGGTAACATGTCCACCACTTTGTGCCTATGCCGAAGGTCTAGTAGCATGGCCACCCAGTACAGCTCATTCACCTTGAGTTTTTTTATACGGGGGTCCCTCAACAGGCTGGACAGCATGAAAGGCGCCATCTGCACAAAGTTGGATCCAGACGTACTATCCATCTCCTCTTGCTCTTCCTCAGTGACGTCAGGTAAGTCCTCCTCCTCCCCCCAGCCACGAACAATACCACGGGAACGTTGAGCAGCACAAGCCACCTGCGATGCCTGCTGCGGATGTTCTTCTGCCGCCTCCTCCTCCTCCTCCAAAGAAACACCTTCCTCATCATCCGAGTCTGACTCCTCTTCCCCACACGACTCTTCCTCCTCCTCCCCCCTCTGTGCTGCTGCAGGTGTTGAGGAAACATCTGGTTCTGTTGAAATTTACTCCCACAACTGTTCCTCCTGTAACTGTTCCAGTTCACGCGCCTCCACAGCTTGATCCAACACCCTACGCATGGCACACTCCAGGAAGTAAGCGTACGGGATCAAGTCGCTGATGGTGCCTTCACTGCGACTCACCAGGTTGGTCACCTCCTCAAACAGCCACATGAGCCTGCATGCATTTCGCATCAGTGTCCTTTTACTGTAATTGTACAGGTACTGGGTGACAGCTTTCTCCTGTTCTAGCAGGTGAGAGAACATTACCAGGGTCGAATTCCAGCGAGTCGGGCTATCACATATCAAGCGTCTCACCGGCAAGTTGTTTCTCCACTGAATGTTTGCGAAGCGTGCCATGGCTGTGTAAGACCACCTGAAATGCCCACACAACTTCCTGGCCTGCTTCAGGACGTCCTCTAAGCCTGGGTACTTTGACAAAAATCTTTGAATGACTAGACTCAGCACATGTGCCATGCAGGGTACATGTGTCAGCTTTCCCAAATTCAAAGCGGAAATGAGATTGCTGCCGTTGTCACACACCACGTTGCTGATCTCCAGCTGGAGCGGGATCAGCCACTGATCCACCTGTTTGTTAAGAGCAGCCAGAGGAGCTGGTTCAGTGTGACTCTCCACTTTGAGGCAAGACATGTCTAAGATGGCGTGACACCGTCGTACCTGGCATGCAGCATAGGCCCTGGGGAGATGGGGCTGTGTAGCTGGAGAGGAGATCGCAGCACCAGTAGAGTTGAACTGCCAATCAGCCAGGGAGGAGGAGGAAGACGATAGTGAAAAGAATGTAGCAGGAGGAGAAGGAGAGGAGGTGGCAGGAGGCCTGCCTGCAAGCCGTGGAGGTGTCACAAGTTGGTCCGCTGCACAGCCACATACTCCCTGCTTGCCATCGGTCACCAGGTTGACCCAATGGGCTGTGTAAGTAATGTAGCGGCCCTGACCGTGCTTGGCAGACCAGGCATCCATGGTCAGGTGGACCCTTAACCCAACGCTGTGTGCCAGAGATGAAACCACTTGCCTCTCCACTTCACGGTACAGTTTGGGTATCGCCTTTCTAGAGAAATAATTGCGGCCTGGTATCTTCCACTGCGGTGTCCCAATGGCCACAAATTGGGACCACCAGCTGGTATGGTAAAAGCTGGCGAGCTAACAGTTCCGCCAAGCCAGCTGTTAGATGCCGGGCAAGGGGGTAACTGGCAGAAATTGGCTTCTTCCGCTCAAAGATTTTCTTCACAGACACCTGGCTGCTGTGGGCAGAGGAGCAGGAACCGCTCAAGGGCGGAGTGGAGGAGGGTGGCTGTGAAGGTGCAAGGGAGAAAGCGGCTGAAGATGCTGCACCTGAAGGAGGAAGAGGAGAAGGAGGGTGGCTTTTCTTTTGTGTGCAGACACACTAAAAAATTTGAACAACAGGTAGGTAGGTATATGCAGTCATTGGTATTACAATGTGCACCTGTCACACACAGACAGGTAGTGGACAGGCACAGTGACACTGCATGCGCTCAACTCACATAGGTAGGTGGGTGCACTGTGAACAACAGGTAGGTAGGTATATGCAGTAGTGGGTATTACAATGTGCACCTGTCACACACAGACAGGTAGCAGACAGGCAAAGGGACACTGCGTGCGCTCAGCTCACGTAGGTAGGTGGGTGCACTGTGAACAACAGTTAGGTAGGTATATGCAGTAATGGATATTACAATGTGCACCTGTCACACACAGACACGTAGCGGACAGGCATAGTGACAGTGCGTGCGCTCACGTAGGTGGGTGGGTGCACAGTGATCAATAGGTAGGTATATGCAGTGATGGTCAATGTGCACCTGTCACACACACAGGTAGTCCTTGAATGTGCTTGGCTTGGCAGTGGCACACACAGTATGAATTATTAAGGCTGTCTATGCAACACAAGAAGTGTCAGTGGGACACACAGAAGAAAAAAAAATAGATCACAAGAACAAGATTAGCTCTCGAAAGAGCTTTTGTGGGGTGCTATTTTAGCTATAAGAATCAGCAAGGAGCAAGCTAAGAAGCCTACAAGAGCCTAAACTAATCTTTCCCTATAAGAGAGTCTGCAGAAGCTGTCCCTTCTCTATTTACTGCAGGCACATGAGTGAGTAAAATGGCCGGCGATGCCTGCCTTTTATAAGGGTGAAGTGGTTCCAGGAGGGAGTGTAACCTGATTGGCTACAATGTGCCTGCTGACTGTGATGTAGAAGGTCAAAGTTGACCCTAATGGTGCACTATGGGAGCGAATCGAACTTCCGGTAAAGTTTGCAATTCTTCGCGATCGCGAACCCCCGGAAGTTCACCTGGAACCGTTCGCCGGCGAACTGTTCGGGCCATCTATAATGGAGAGTAGTAGGACAAGATGAGAGGTATAGAATTTGTGGCTAAGGCATCTATACACTATGTGCTTATTTCCATTTTGTTTTCTGATTAATATATTAGACTTCAACAATGAATTAAAAATGAAAGTATTGAAAACAAGACAATGTTTTTTATTTATTTATTTCTACCATTTGAACACTCATGTCTTTAAAGAGGATCTGTAACCTCAAAAAATCCCCTGGGGGGTACTCACCTCGGGTGGGGGAAGCATCCGGATCCTAATGAGGCTTCCCACGCCGTCCTCTGTCCCACTGGGGGTCTCGCTGCAGCCCTCCGTGCAGCCGTGACGTAATATTTACCTTCCTGGCTCCTGCGCAGGCGCTCTGACGGCTGTCGGCTCCGAACTACACGGAAATAACCGATCGCCGTCGGGTCTGCTCTACTGCGCATGCGCAAGTTTCCGGCGCCTGCGCAGTAGAGCGGACCCGACTGAGATCGGGTATTTCCGTGTAGTTCGGAGAGGAAAGCAGCCACAGCGCCCCCGCTGGAGCCAGCAAAGGTAAATATTGAAATTACAGTCGGGCCTGTCGCCGGCTGTTCAGAGGGCTGCAGCGAGACCCCCGCGGGACAGAGGACGGTGTGGGAAGCCTCATTAGGATCAGAGAGTCTCTTTAAAGCAGGCCATACACTGGCTCGATTCACGGCCGTTTCGACAGCAGATCCAATCCTGGGATCGGATCTGCTGCCAATCGCTTGCGCTAAACGCACCCGCCGATCCGATTCCCTCCCGAAATCGGATCGGTCCGTCGATCGCGCCGTGCGGGAAATTACCCTCGATCGCCCGGCGGTAGGAGCGCGTCGCTTGCGGCGTACGATTCGGGCCCGATCCGAGCATGTATACATTACCTGAAGCTGGCTCCGGGGTCCTCTTCTCCTCGCTGCACCGCATTTCCGCATGTCCCAGTGTACGCTTATACTTCCTGTGTCACTCCGGTGACCAGGAAGTTGAAATAGAGGGCGCTCTATTTGAACTTCCTGGTCACGGAGTAACACAGGAAGCGCCGGGATGGAGCAAGAACAGCGGTGCGGTGCAGTGCGGAGAAGACGCCCGGGAGCCAGCCTCAGGTAATGTATACGGGGGGGGGGGGGGGACAGGCGGCAGGAGCAGCTGAACAGATTGTGATCGGTTTCAGGCTGAAATCGATTCACAATCTGTTTGCAGTAAAGGCAGCCATACGATCCCTATCTGATCAGATTCGATCAGATAGGGATCTGTCAGCTGGTCGATCTAATGGCACATCGACCAGTGTATGGCCACCTTAAGACTTTTTTTAATGAAGGTGAGCATGGCAGAAGGGAGGGGGGTGGGGTAGCATGGTTTAAAGAGATCTTAGCAGCTCCTGGTTTCAAATAGCTGAAAGTGCTGCCATGTGTGAGAAGTTAACCCAACCCTCTGCTCCCTTTTCACTGCCATTATCCAGGGTAGGTGTGAAATTCATAAAGTTTGACTAATGTTATCTGTTTGATTCACAATCTTCCAACTCATCCCCCTCCCTAATGTTTAATGGGTTTGTTTGATCTAAGCTTGTCGGCAATTAAGTCTAATTAGGTGAGTCCTTATCTGCCTTCCATCTTCTGTTGCTTGTGACCAGCTTGCCAGGCAGAGGAAGTACAGGAAGAAGTATTCCGCCTGTAATTAACCCTTAAATGTAAAAAGATGAGGTAAAATTAAAGGTTTTTTTTAACAATGAACCACATTTCTAGCATGCATTCTTAATTTGGTATTGAGCTGCCCTCTGAGTTTAAAATGATGCTTGGTTCAGTGAAGGCCTCTTGCATACTACATGCGATTCCGATTTGCGATTTTCATGCGTTTGGACATGTGATTCCAATTTGTGATTTTGAATTGGTACTGCATGCTGCATTTTCTTCTGTGTTTTTCTTTTTGTTTTGGTAGCATCCATGGAAAATCAGAATCGCAAATCGGAATCCCAAATCAGATTTGCAATGTGCAGGGGGCCTTAAAGAGGAACTTTAACCCAAACTCGAACTTCATCCCAGTCAGTAGCCAATACCCTCTTTCCCAAGAGAAATCTTTACTTTTTATTGAATAGATCATCAGGACCATCTGTGATATTGTGGTGAAACCCCTCCCACAGTGTGATGTCAGCACCATGGCCATGACAGTTTACTGTCTTTGAACCTCATTACATTGTGGGAAATAAAATCTGTTTTCAACTGTCAAGTATCTCCCTCTATGCATGGAACTCTCAGCAAACAAAAGTTACGTACACACGTCCAACTTTTTTGAACAACGTGTTATCCGACTTGTCGTTTGAACACAACAAGTTGGACGTGCGTACGCGCTTATGAGCGACTGATAACAGACCGTTTTCCCAACCCACTCAGCAAATGCGTTGGACCAAACAACTGTTAGGTCAGTACATATGTAAAAACGAATTTGTCCAACTATGTTCTATCCAGTCCATTGTCCATTATCAAGTTGGTTAAACGAAGTACTTCCGGGTCACGGCTTAGCTTCCGATTGGAGGAAGCTGACAGAGGCGGGGAGCCATTCAATGGAGGAGGCAGGGGAGGGAATGCAGGGGGAGGTGGACGAGGACAATTTGAATGTCGCTAGCCTGGCGCTATTTTGCAGGGGGGACAGCAGAGCCCGGGGGCTAGCAAGGGCAATAGAAGTACACAGAGGCATGTCATTGTGCAGAGAACAGTTTTTTTTAGTAAAAACTGCATCGTGTTCTCTTTAAGAGACTGGGATTCAACAACGTCACTTCATCAGTTATGACAAGCCAAAAGGAAAGACTGGATAATTAGTGAGATTCTGAGCCTGCAGTAACACCTCATTTTTCCATTATTATATGAAACAGATGGGTGCCTAATACCAAGTGACGGGAACTTATAGAATCATTCTCACTTTTTATGTAGTTATCTATAGCTCTAAGAATGGGTAATATTAGATTGAAAAATCAAGATTTTATGTATTTCATAAAATACCAAGTTAAGTCGTGGCGAACTACAACTACTAGAATTGTAGAATAGAATTGTACTAGAATTAAACAAGAGCCCAAAATAAACCTAAATGCCCCCCTACTAAAAAAGTGATGCTAACTATAATTATGTTTTTGCCTTATTAAACAGAAGGTATTTGCACATGTAGGCATAATGCATCACGGGAATCTTCAAATCATTCCTTTAAGCAAAACAGGTAAAATGGGAATGGCATTTTGGGCACCCAATGAGTAGTTTGGGCATCGGACCAAAATTGGATGCTAGCATAGCCTAGCATCCATATAGCTGAGCATATAGCATATCCATATAGCTGAGCTTGCATGGTGCATAGCCTCTTATCATTTCATAGTTACATAGCTAATTTGGTTGAAAAAAGACATCCGTCCATCAAGTCCAACCAGAAAAATAAATGAATAAATAAAATAATAATAAATAAATAAATAAATAAAAAAGCACCAACCTGAACCTGCACATATCCCAGTTGATCCAGGAGAAGGTGAAAATCCTTACAAGGCGGGACAAACCCAGGATTTTCAAGGGCGGGATTCCTGAAAATCCCGAACACAATTCAGTATAATAATGTGGTAGGACATCATGCTAGGTACACATAATGCAATTTTCCATCCAACTGACAGGATCTGACAATTATTTCCTTAAAGGGATACTTAAGTCAGGCAGAAAAAATGAGATTAACTCACCTGGGGCTTCCCTCAGCCCCCTGCAGCTGATCGGTGCCCTCGCAGCCCCGCTCCGATGCTCCTGGACCCGCCGGCGACGGCTTCCGGTTTCGCCGTCACCGGCCGACAGGCATGGGAACGAGAGTGATTCTTCGCATTCCCAGCCACAATAGCACCTCCTATACTGCTATTGCGGCCTTCTTGCCGTAATAGCAGCATAGGGGGTGCTATTGTAGCTGGGAACGTGAAGAATCACTCGCGTTCCCATGCCTGTCGGCCGGTGACGGCGAAACCGGAAGTCGTCGCCGGCGGGTCCAGGAGCATCGGAGCGGGGCTGCGAGGGCACCGATCGGCTGCAGGGGGCTGAGGGAAGCCCCAGGTGAGTTAACCTCATTTTTTCTGCCTGACTTAAGTATCCCTTTAATATCTGATCTGCTCCCGATCGACAACGGGATCGATCAGGAGCAGTTTGGATACAGATAATAATGAGGAAAGCCGACATTGCTAATAAAGGGGAAAGTGAAGCATTCACACAGCAGGGCACAGGGCTGTGCTCATACCTGTCTCTGCTAAGTTCCCCAGAGTTACTCCATGCTCTGTACACATACTGATGCTCTATCCAAAGTCAACTGTAGCAAAGAAAGAAAGGGGACAGTGCTGTGAGCTGCAGGATGCCTGCTGATATTCTGGTGTCTTATATTGTGCCTGTCCCCAGACACTGCACCGGCCCTGGTCTGAGGGGGGATTCTGGGCAGCTGTAATCCCCCCCCCCCCTGCGTTTTCCTATGCAAAGCTTGGGCCAATTAGATTAATTAGCTTGGGCCAAAATTCCTTCCTGGCTCCAGATGGAAGTCAGATAAATCCCTGGATCAACTATTCCGGGAATTACTGAGTAATTATAACCATGGATGCACTTCAATGCAAGGAAAGCAGCCAAGCCCTCTTTAAATGCAGATGTAGAGTTTGCCATAACTACTTCCTGAGGTAAGATATTCCAGATTCTAACCACTCTTACTGTGAGGGACCTCTTTCTAAATAGAAGGCAAAAACTTTTTTCCTCCATGTGCAAATCATGTCCCTTGTTCATCGTACAACCCTAGGGACAAAAAGCTCTACCAAGCTTTAGTATTACCCTCTGATGGATTTATACATGTTAATTCAGTATCAGTTCTTTTACCCCTTCATCTCAGGCTTTTTTTAAGGGGCATTTGGATTTTTTGTAGTCATATTGGCGTATATGCACTAAACTGCATTAAGCAGAATATAATGCGTAAAATCTTACCACACAATAAGTAGAGCAGAATGCAATATATCACATGCATTTATCATGCTCTATTTATTGTGCATAAGACTTTATGTGCATATTTCTGCTTACCGCAGTTTAGTGCATACACCCCACTGACTCTTCATTATCAACTGGCCTCTTAAAAATGGCGAAAGGGACTAGATGTGCAGACAGCGTGTATTAAAAATAGGGCGCCTGGAAAAAAGGGCGCAGGATATAGCCGAAATTATAAGTTGTAATGTAAAACAATATTTTTTGTTTATAGCTTATAAACGAAAATATAGTGCTAAATCGGTTGAATAAACGGAAATGGAACAGCAAAATACCATCTATAACAACAAACGAATTTGGAAATGAAACATCAAATCGCGTCTATAACAAAAAACTATATTTACACTTGTATTAAACATAGTAATACAATGGTAGATTTTACAGGTATTTTACTGCAATTATACCTAACTGTAGGCTCTCCCTATCCCTATCCCCTAGAACCCCCCCCCCCCTTTGTGTAAATATACATCATTTAATAAATTGTATATATTACAAATATTTTACTGTAACTATACCTATCCCTACTCTCACACAGAACCCTCCCTGTACCTATCCCTAACCCCTAGACCCCCCTGGTGGTGCCTAACCCTAACCACCTCCCTGGTGGTGTATATTGTACAGTAACTATACCTATCCCTACTCTCACACAGAACTCTCCTTGTACCTATCCCTAACCCCTAGACCCCCCTGGTGGTGCCTAACCCTAACCACCCCCCTGGTGGTGCCTAACCCTAAATCTCCCCTGGTGGTGCCTAACCCTAACCATCCCCCCCCCCTGGTCGTGCCTAACCCTAACCATCCCCCTGGTCGTGCCTAACCCTAACCATCCCCACTGCACAAACACCCTTACACACATATAAACAATAATATATTTAATCCTTAAAATACTTCACTATAAATAACATGAATAGAATAATTTATATATTTGTAATAGAATAAATAGCGTTAAAATCACGTACCCATTGATAATATTATAAACAGAAAAAGGTGTGTAATATATAATAGAATAGATAGCCTTACAATCATGTACGTATTAAAAATCTTAAAATAACGGTAATATTAAAAGCGATATGTTAGAAAACTATAATCAACGCATTATAAGTGTAAAAAACAAAGTTAATACCAAAAGCAATGTATTTCCAATAGAACAGGGTTGAAAACGATATTTAAGCATTATACGTATGAAAACGAATTTTAAATGATAAAATAAGTGTAAACGAAAATTTACTTGTCACAGCCCTAAACGCGGAATTCGGAAACCACAAAGTTAAAACGAACTTGTAAACAATATTTGTAATAAACCTTATTCTGTAAACAAAAGCGTTTGTTAACACGATCCCTGCAACCGCTATTTCTCGGGCGCCCTTATTTCCTGTCGGGCGCCCAATAGCCGATATTTTGCATTGTAGTCTATAGCGGCACCCTTTTTGTCCATTAGCCATATGCGTCCTTTTTTACTGGCCCTGTGCAGACAAGGAATTAAGATGTAAGCTGCATAGAGGGCTTTGTGCTACAGTAGCATGTAGACAATGGACTTTACTTAGACATCCTGTTAGGAGCAACTTGGTAGCAGCAGCCCAGTATATTAGCATTAATATTTAAGCACTACTTTTAAAGTTTTCTGGCTACAAAAATGTAATCTACAGTTATTCTTAAAGAACAAAAAAAAAAGATGTAAAAGGTGTCATGTACTAATGAACTTTGTATTTAAGGTCGCTGGGCATGAATGATGTAAAATATATTCTTCTTTCCTGCTTTGTTCTCGCTGTCCACAAGCTTCAAAGTCTCTCGGCGAGCACTCCTGGCACCATCCCACTCTGCTTATTACGTGTGCATCAGAAGATTTCCATGTTCAGCAGCCAGCCCTGGACCTTCAAACTGGCAGATCCTGATGGAGCCGCTATAATAGGGCTGCCTTTATTCCTCTGACAACTTTGAAGTTGAAAGGCAGGGTAATTAGATAACAGATTTTGCAAATTGTTCTACTTACCTATTCCGTTTTTTTTTTTTTCCTGTATTTGAATTTAAATTGTAAAGGGAATGGTAAAAATCTGTGCCATAGGTGAAAACATGCAAGATCAGCACTTGGAAATTTTGGCGCATGGTAAAGTTTTGCACACTTTATGCAGTAGACTGTCAGTACTGTTACAGATATTCTACTTTCGCCTATCATAAACTAACTCATATATTGACCCGCCTCCTACCTATACCTAACACTAACCTTCCCCGGTATCAGGAACTTTGGTCACAGGCGGCTCCCAGTAATTATCTTTTTTGCTGTCTTTTTGTTTGTTTTTTGCACCACCCGGGGGGAAGGGGTCATAGGGTTAGGCACCACCAGGGGGGTCATATGGTTAGCCATATGGCACAGAGGCGCTCATTCAATACTTGGATTGGATACAGCTTTTTTGAACTCCTGTATAGCCTGTATAGCCTGAGGAAGCGGTGCTGTGGCCCGCGAAACGCGTTGCATCTTTAGGAGCTACACTGTTTAATAAATGCATTCTACTTTACCTCAGAGTCTTGTTGTCCACTGCTAGAGGGAGGTAAGTCCACTTGTTTTTTACTGTTTTTAAGTAATAGTGTTTTTACTCTTTTTGGCGCCTCTGTTCTATCTGCGTTTGATACATATTACTTATCCACCCTTGGTGGAGGGGTACGCCCCCTTTTTTTCCTATCTACAGAGAGCGACTTTTATACCCGAGTGGGGTCGGGTACCAATTCTCCCCACCTGCCTTTCAAGTGGTTGCCTGCTGGTGACCCTTTTTTGTGAGTATAATTCTGCACTAACTATCTAGACAGATTTTCTCTGTTAAAACTATATTGCACTATTGGGCTCTCGGTGCCCTGTTTTTTCTTTTGTTTTAGCAGTAGGGGGGGGTCTTAGGTTTAGGCACCACCGGGGGGGGGGGGGGGTTAGGGTTAGGCATCACCAGGTGGGGTCTTAGGTTTAGGCAACACCAGGGTGGTCTTAGGGTTAGGAACCACCGGGGAGGGGGTTAGAATTAGGCACCACCAGGAGGGGTTAGGGTTAGGCACCACCAGGGGAGGTCTTAGGGTTAGGTGCCACCAGGGGGGTCTTAGGGTAAGGCACAACCAGGGGGGTCTTAGGGTTAGGCACAACCAGGGGGGTCTTAGGGTTAGCCATCACCTGGGGGTCTTAGCTTTAGGCAACACCAGGGTGGTGTTAGGATTAGGAACCACCAGGGGAGTCAGAGTTAGGCACCAACAGGAGGGGTTAGGGTTAGGCATAGGTAGTGGAGGGTTCTGTGTGAGAGTAAGGTTAGGTTTAGCTATAGTAAAATATCGGTAATAGTTACCGGTATTCTACTAAAGACAATGAACACGAAAATTAAGACTTTAAATAGTAGAATAATGGTAAATTTACCAATATTCTACCGTCGGCACTGTTCCTGCGACCAATTTTCCACGGCGCCTGAAATTCACATACGCACCTTTCCCCATACCAACCCCCCACCAATAACTACAGTAACTCTAACCTGCCCCTACTCAAAACTGGAACCACTAATTGTCACAGGAGCCCTCAGTGGCTGACCGCACTTAGCCTTCTAAACGATGCCAGCGCACAGATCGTGCGAACTCTGGTCGCAGTCAATGCGCAGGAACCGTTAAGAATTAGCCGCAGACAGCTCAGAAGGGAGCCTGTGAGACACGGGTGATTACAACGTCACCCACTGGTTCAGAGTAAACTGCCACCACCGCGGTTACTATGGGACCGTGGGGCCCACTAACTGACTGACTAATCCTGCGAATAAAACGGTTAAACACACGATATTCTGTCTAGCCAACAACAAACAAACAGTAGCGTATCTTCAGAGACCCGGGATCATTTCTGTGTGTGTGCTGATAAGCAGGGTAGCGGAAAGTGAATGACTTGGAGAAAGTCGTTTATTCACGCAATATAAATAATTAATATATACAGACAATTATGAAAACCAACAATTATGAAAACAGTAATAGCCAGAATGAAAAATAAAAGAAGGGAGAAAAATACTTAGTTCCTGGAAAGATGTCCTTTTTGTGGGAAAAATCAGAGTTCTGGTTTCCAATCAAGTTCAAGCAAAACGGTTTCAAGTTCTTAGAGTTCTTTGTTCAGATGGGTCAGCAAAATGGCCACCAGCCCTATGTCCTCTGGCTGGCAGCAGCTTGTCATGAAGATGGTAAAGGGAGGAATTCCCCGCCCGCCTGCTGGCCAGGTGCTTTTGATGAAGCTGGTTTGGGGGTGTGGCAATGCCGCCCCTCTGAGTCACCCACCAATGACAGTTCATTCCCTCTGAGAGATTTTAGGGCTAAACTTATGAAATGCTGTAACTCCTGAACCATACACGTTATATTTAGGGGGGTAACAGCTTCAGACTTGTTGGAAAATACAGATTAATATGACATCAGACACGGCTAAGCCAGCGGGTCAGGCTCCTGAGAAGATTAATATCTCGATAACCGGACGGTCTATCCCAAGGAATTTCATATCAGCACGATGGCCAGATTTTACCGGACAAGACGATATGAATTTTATAGCTGTGCGACATACGGTTTTCGTATGCCGACAGGAAATCATATCACCCATGCTTTCCTTATGGCCCATGCTCGGTGCCGGATCGGCTGGCTTTCTATGGCCCCCCTGTGGAGCCAGTTTCCTGGTCCTTTTCATGGGGACATCTGCTGTAGGGGGAATGAGCTAGGCCCTGCAGGGAACCCTGCCACGTGCGAGATTCCTGAGTGGTGAGGCATTCATGAGGGGTGAGGGGACTGCTTTGGCTCACAGGGGAACAGATCTCTGGATTTAAAATAACACAAAATGTCATTTTCGGATCGCTTGCACGACTGCTCAGATCCGACAGGGAGCGATCAGGAAAGCGACTGTGAATTCTCTAGATTCACCTGCGTTTCTCACGGCTATTCCGTGACACCTCCCTTTCCTGACGCTGTGTAGAGGGTTGTCAGCAAGACATCCGTCGTAGCAGCCATTGGCGCTGTTGGGCCTAGTTCCCCCTGACACCGGGACAGCCCATCAGCGTTCCAGTGTCGGCCAACCTGGCTGACAGGTCTCGGGTTGCCGGTGCGGCAGGGAAACCTATTGGAGCCTGTGGCTCGGTTCCCCTGGACCGGTCGCGGTCTGCTACCCTCAGGGTTGACCCAACATGGACCGTTCTGGACAGGGCGTTTGCGCCACTGCAGTCGGACGTGGTGTCTGCCGGGACTGCTGACAACGGGCAGTGGGTTGGTTAGGTCAACAGCCAGCCCACGCAGGGTTCCCCTGCTGAGTGGCTGTGGACCTAAGGGAACCCCGCGGGAATCCCTGGACCTTCCCAGCTCTTGACAGACGGCACATGCCCTGCAGTAGTTTGCTACATCCCTGTTCATCCGGGGCCAATGAAACTGGTTCCGAATACCGGCGAGTGTCTTGCGGACACCCGAGTGCCCTGTCAGAGGATTACCATGTGCGGATTTCAGCACATGTCCCCTGAACGCACTCGGGACCACAAGCCACTTGGTATTCGCGTGGGATCTACCTGTAGGGGGCTGTACAGACTCACTGTACAGTCTCCCACCTTCCCAGTACACCTTGAAAGCGGCCCCGTCTGCGAGGGGCTCAGCGGCTTGCTGCCTGAGCACCTCCAGGCTTGGGTCACTTTGTAGTGCGGCTGAGAATACGGCGCTGTCAGTTTCAGCCAACTGGCTCATGTCACACGAGGCCAGCGGCTGAAAGGTCTCATCCCTGCGGTCAGAGGAGGGGGAGGAGGCCGGAACCCCCTCCACCTGTTCTGAGCTCGGGTTCTGAACAGTGCAGCTGCGCGGTACTGCTAGCACAGGTACACTGTCAGAATGGCACAGACGGGCATTACTCAAATCATCATTGCATGCAGTAATGACATTGACAGGTATAGACATTTTTTCATTACAGACAGGTTGTACAGGAAACTCAGGTACAGTTACAGCATCATCACAACAGACAGCCTGTACCTCAAACTCAGGTGCCTTTGAAGCAGGCACTATTGAACGTGGTACCCTTGAACTGGGCACATTCAACCCACCTCCCCCTGGTGCTCCCCCAAGTGTATAAAGTACCTGGTGGTGGGTGGAGAGTCCGTCTCCTTCCGTGAGCGACAAGGCGGTCGTGGCAGGTTCATAGTAGGACACAAGCTTGCCCAAATCAGTCCCCAGCAACACAGGGACTGGGAGATCCTTCATAACCCCAACAACCCTTTCGTGGACCCCTCCCACTCCCCAATCCAGCTTCACTTTTGCGTGGGCTATGTGGAAAAGGGTGCCCTCTACTCCAGTAAGGGCAAGGGATCGGCTGGAGCTGATGCTCTCCTTTGGCACAAGATGTGAGTGAACTAACGTGATGTCAGCTCCTGTGTCTCGAAATCCGGTGACAACTTTGCCGTTCACTCTAACAAGTTGCTGCTGGTCGGTTCGGTCGCGGATTTCCTTTCCGCGGGCAAACAGGACAAAATCTGATGATCCAGGCTGTGGTTCGCTGGCGGGCTGCCTCTGCTGTGGGTGAGGTGCAGGTGATGCAGATGATCCAGGTGCTGGTGGTGTCTGTCTCCGCTCCGGACAGTCGAATTTCATGTGTCCGGGCTGGCGGCAGTAGTGACATGTGACTACTCCAGGCGCTGCAGGCCTGGGTGCAGCAGCTGCGCTGGGTGGCCTCTGTGGCGGACGGCTCACAGGGGCAGGAGGGTCTGCCGAGGTATTGGGCTGACCTCCTCTCCAGCTGGATGGGACAGTTCTGCGGGTATCAGCCACCCGGGTAGTTGCAAAAGTCTCAGCAAGGTCTGCAGCGACCGTGGCTGAAGTCGGCCTGCGTTCTAACACAAACTGTCGTACATCAGCAGGGCAAATGTTCAGAAATTGTTCGAGGACTATCAAGTCCTCCAGGACGCCATAAGACCCTTTGGTGAGGCCTAGAGTCCACTGCCGGAGTGTGGTGAGCAAGCTGCTGACCACATCTCGGTACGAATCAGAAGACTTTTTCTGCCAGGCCCTGAACTTTTTGCGATAGGCTTCTGGCGTCAGCTGGTACTTAGTAATGATAGCGTCTTTTATAGCATCATAATCATTATCCTTTTCCGCAGGCAATTCTGCGAAAGCATCAAGCGCTTTGTAGCGCAGCAAAGGTGTCAGATGTCTGGCCCACTGGTCTTGGGACAGACGATACTGACGGCATGCTTTTTCAAAAGACCGCAAAAACAAGTCAATGTCAGTGTCTTTTTCAATATTAGCAAATTTAAATTTTGCACTTACGGGTGCTGCAGCTCCTTCGGCAGGGAGGCTGGGCGGTGAACTCCGGCTGGCCTGTTGAACCTTTGCCATGTTGAGCTCATGCTGTCGTCTCTCCCGCGCCTCTGCGGCATCCCTCTCCGCGTGGCGTTCAGCAGCAGCAGCAGCAGCTGTGCGTTCCGCAGATTGGCGTTCCTCAGCCGCCTTGCGTTCTGCAGATTGGCGCTCCTCACGCATGTACTGCAGGTACTTGTCCAGGTCAGTCTCCATGAGCTTTTGTAATGCCTGCTGCATTACCGGGTCAGCACCCATGGACAGTCCAGTACTGGCCAGTTCCGGGCGAGTACTGTCAGAAACTCTGGGATTGGGGTCCACACTGACATTCTCCGGTGTAACTGTTGATGCAGGGCCCTCAGGATGCACAACCTCTGTACGGTCCGGAGTCTCAGTCTCTGGTTCCCCTCGATTGTCAGATGGGCTGGTATCCACCTCAGCGGACACTCCCGGCTCCCGCAGTTGCTGGGTATCCCATCTGGACAAGTCGGCTATCAGGTCCCGTTTTGTCTTGCGGAGGATGCCAATGCCCCTCTCTTCGCAAAGATTTTCCAGGTCTGCTAGGCACATGTTCTGGTAGTTCCCGGACATTTCCATGCCAAATAAAATAAAACTTTGGGGAGGGGTACTGGCTACACAGTCTCTCTGTATATATAAAAAATATATTGCCTTCCAGCTACACCAACGAATTAGTTCGTTTCTCGATAGCGCTAGCGCTATCGTAGATACTTTCAGCACAACACAGGTCCCAACCGCTGCCTAACACTGTCACAGGAGCCCTCAGTGGCTGACCGCACTTAGCCTTCTAAACGATGCCAGCGCACAGATCGTGCGAACTCTGGTCGCAGTCAATGCGCAGGAACCGTTAAGAATTAGCCGCAGACAGCTCAGAAGGGAGCCTGTGAGACACGGGTGATTACAACGTCACCCACTGGTTCAGAGTAAACTGCCACCACCGCGGTTACTATGGGACCGTGGGGCCCACTAACTGACTGACTAATCCTGCGAATAAAACGGTTAAACACACGATATTCTGTCTAGCCAACAACAAACAAACAGTAGCGTATCTTCAGAGACCCGGGATCATTTCTGTGTGTGTGCTGATAAGCAGGGTAGCGGAAAGTGAATGACTTGGAGAAAGTCGTTTATTCACGCAATATAAATAATTAATATATACAGACAATTATGAAAACCAACAATTATGAAAACAGTAATAGCCAGAATGAAAAATAAAAGAAGGGAGAAAAATACTTAGTTCCTGGAAAGATGTCCTTTTTGTGGGAAAAATCAGAGTTCTGGTTTCCAATCAAGTTCAAGCAAAACGGTTTCAAGTTCTTAGAGTTCTTTGTTCAGATGGGTCAGCAAAATGGCCACCAGCCCTATGTCCTCTGGCTGGCAGCAGCTTGTCATGAAGATGGTAAAGGGAGGAATTCCCCGCCCGCCTGCTGGCCAGGTGCTTTTGATGAAGCTGGTTTGGGGGTGTGGCAATGCCGCCCCTCTGAGTCACCCACCAATGACAGTTCATTCCCTCTGAGAGATTTTAGGGCTAAACTTATGAAATGCTGTAACTCCTGAACCATACACGTTATATTTAGGGGGGTAACAGCTTCAGACTTGTTGGAAAATACAGATTAATATGACATCAGACACGGCTAAGCCAGCGGGTCAGGCTCCTGAGAAGATTAATATCTCGATAACCGGACGGTCTATCCCAAGGAATTTCATATCAGCACGATGGCCAGATTTTACCGGACAAGACGATATGAATTTTATAGCTGTGCGACATACGGTTTTCGTATGCCGACAGGAAATCATATCACCCATGCTTTCCTTATGGCCCATGCTCGGTGCCGGATCGGCTGGCTTTCTATGGCCCCCCTGTGGAGCCAGTTTCCTGGTCCTTTTCATGGGGACATCTGCTGTAGGGGGAATGAGCTAGGCCCTGCAGGGAACCCTGCCACGTGCGAGATTCCTGAGTGGTGAGGCATTCATGAGGGGTGAGGGGACTGCTTTGGCTCACAGGGGAACAGATCTCTGGATTTAAAATAACACAAAATGTCATTTTCGGATCGCTTGCACGACTGCTCAGATCCGACAGGGAGCGATCAGGAAAGCGACTGTGAATTCTCTAGATTCACCTGCGTTTCTCACGGCTATTCCGTGACACTAATTCTGTCCGCTGATAAATCCCGCTGCTAAGTACCATGTGGCATAAGCTGGCACCGGCAAGCATGATATTAACATAATCGTCTATGATGTGCTGAAATTACCAAGTGCAAGTGTGCACCATAATTACCTGTCTCACCATAGGTGTCTGCCTACAAAAGCAATGCAAGTTTTGTGCAGAAATGAGTCGATTGTGTCCGCAGTTGTGCTTCTTGATGCAGCATTTCCCACTGAGCTATGGATGTACAATGCTTTATCGAAATGGTGGCTGACAAATACAGTTTGCAAAGTTAATCAGAATTTATGGACTTTTATCAGAGTAACTTTCTGTCCCCCCTCAGCAGGTTAGATGACTGCTGCTAAAGAGACATTAGTCACACATTCTCTGATTAAAAAGATGATTTGATTCTGAATAATATTAAGACTGAGTCAGCCAAGCAATGACCCTGCTTAAACAATGATCTTCCCATTGGGAAAAGAGCATAAGGCTAATGATTTAAAATGAATGCCATGATCTATATTCAGTGGCAGTCTGGAGGGCTTATTTTGACAGAAAATTAGTTTAAACATTTCTATTGCAATCTATTAATTTAATTGATTGGAATAATTAAAAAGCTTTATCATCTGTGTCTAGATCTATTTACCAAGGACGGTAGAGTACCCATAGCTAAAAACTGAATTTAAATAGACTGAGGCTAGAGTCACAATGGGACATTGCGTTTTGATGCGAAAACGCAGCAGTACAATGCAATAAAAAAGAAAGGTGGTAACACATTAATGCGGCATTGTTGTTGCATAAAGTAGGTACAGAAAGCATACAAGCAATAAAAAGTATGCTTTGCTGTACCTGGTAACATAGTAGTGTTTAGAGGTAAACCACTGCAGCAGTGCATTACCATAACACTACCCGTTACAATGTGACGGTAACGCCGCACTGTGAACGTCCCATAAGCTTATCATTGCAGTGTGATAAGCTGTGTTATAAGACTTTATAACGCAGCTCCGCAATGTAAACACTAGGAATCCAGCGCAGGAGATTTGGGTGCAGCCGGTGCCACCATAGACCATAATAGGAATTGCGGCTATAGGGGCGCACAGTGAGTAACTTCGGCGCCATCAGAAGAAAACACTGTAATAGCTGGAAGTCAAATTACATCATTCCCCACCATCCATGTGGACCTGGAGGGGGAATATTAACCCCACCGGGACTTGTGCAGCAGCAGGATCAGCCATATACCGGGCTGTATCCTGCGCCCAAGTCTCCCAGTGGCGATTTCTCTCGTACATCCGCAATGTCCCACTGTGAACACAGCCTCAGAGCTATACACTAGGACCTAGGTTCTCAACGTGTGGTACACATATCCTATGTTTGATGGGTACAGAGGGTACTTGGGCTTAATAAAGTTAATGAGTATAATAAAGTTAGAGTTTTAGAAAGTGATAAATCAAAAAAATCCTATATAAACAACAAATTAGTATTTTAGTAGTCAATTAAATGGTAAACGTATGGAAATTGTTTAGAAACAATTTCCATGTACAGTTATTAAATACATCTGTGTTAAGGGGCTGGTTGTAGACTTTTCGAGGCAAACTTGTGAGAATGCGCAACTTGAGGTGTTATGTTCTTGAAGTATTACACCTGCTAATAATAATTATGCTTTGATGAAGGAATAGAACAAGCAGAGATAATTGAGGTTGAGTGAACAGAATAGTGGAAAACCTGTGTGATTTAGAAAACATAGTCTAGAAGTGTTTCCTCTTGGACAGCAAGAGTGTGCAACTCTCACCTGATTTTGTCATATCAGTTCGTAGTGAGAAGTACTCAAATGTTAGTGAAAAAGCAGTCAGGTGATTACAAACACGTGTGTCCTCCTGCAGTGCAACAGTTTAGTACAACCCCATTTCCCAAAAAGTTGGGAAACTGTAAAATGTAAATCTAAACAGAATGCCATGAGTTGAGAATTACATAAATACTATATTTAATTTAAAAGTAGTAAGTAGACAACATAAATGCTAAAACTGAGAAATAATATTTAAAAAAAATAACATGCTCGTTTTCAATTAGATGCCAGCAAATAATTTCAAAAGCCTGAGACAAGGAATTTGTTTATTATTGTGTTGCATTGCCACTTGTCATATCAACACTCTAGAAATATCTGGAAACTGAAGAGATTCTTGGGTGGTAAAGGATGTCGTTTTACAATTTGGGTTATCCTTTGCCATAGTTTTCATTTAATCAAGTGCCAAATACTCTCAGTGGGTGGCAGCCGGGTCCGGACTGCAGGCAGGCCAGTTTAGCACCAGGAGTTTTCTACTAATCATTGTTTCTGGATACTGTTTATAAATACTTTCTTTTATGCAGAGTAGAGTTTTCATTTCCATTTATGGAGGCAGCAACAAATTGTGTTTACATACAATATAATGGTTTTTTGATGTGTTCCCGTGCCTGTGCAGTTATTTCCACTGCAGAATCATTTGTAGTACTGCCCAAGAGTCCAGATCATGGTCATCCAATACTGACTTTTGGCCGTGTCTCTTGAGTATACAGATTTCTCTGAATCTTTTATGGCTCTTTTACACTTAATGAGTTGTGTTGAGCTGCATTGATTTGCATCATATTTGCCAAAATGGGACGCAATGCGACACAAACCAATGGAACTCGACACAACATTATGCATTAAGTGTAAAAAGGGCACTTAATGATATTGTGTGGTGTAGAAGATTAAACCCCCGAATTATTTTATGTTTTATGTTGAGGAATGTTATTAAAGGGAACCTAAACTGAGAAGGACATGTATTTTTCCTTTTAAAACATTACCAGTTGCCTGACTCTCCTGCTGATCCTGTGTCTCTAATACTTTTAGCCATAGCCCCTCAACAAGCATGCAGATCAGGTGCTCTGACTGAAGTAGACTGGATTAGCTGCATGCTTGTTTCAGGGTGTGATTCAGCCACCATAGCAGCAAAGAGATCAGTAGGACCAGGGCCGGGCTGAGGCAGAGGCTGAAGAGGCTCCAGCCTCAGGGCACAGTGTAGGAGGGGGCGCACAATTCATTCAGCTGTCATTCCCAATTGTGTATGAAGCAGAGAGGAATAAGAAAAGGGCATACATAGCAGTGACTGCAAGCCAGATAACTAGAGATTAAGGTGTTGGGGATGTTGGGGGCCCTGGGGCGCCCTTAGTCTAATAGCAATCAGTGTGTGACAGCTGGGGTGGGAGGGATGGAGGGGCGCACTTTGCTGTCTCAGCCTTGGGTGCTGGAGGACCTTGTCCCAGCTCTGAGTAGGACTACCAGGCAACTGGTATTGTTTAAAAGGAAACATCCATATCCTTCTCAGTTTAGGTTGCCTTTAAATCCTTGCACTATTTACACTTAGTGGCATACACTGCCCATCTTTACTTCTGAAAGACTAAAGGTGGCCACACAGGTTACAATTTTTTTATTTTGATTTCATATGATCCAATTTTTGATTGGAAGTTTTGAAGAAATTGTTCAATTTAACATAGATTGGGATTAGGAAAATAGATTGTAAATGTCGAAAAAATTGGTTGGTTGGAAAACCCTCCTGCATGGCATCCTTCCATTCAGTAATCAACCTTTGAATTTGATTATTTTGCATTTTCGTACAACTACATTTTCCACTGTGACATTTATCACCATTTTCTAGATTTGTACATTTAGCATTACAATTACCACTGAACACCACATCGCTACTTACAACTGCATTTACCACACTTCGTTTTGCTATAAACACTAGTCTTAGCACATACTGTAACTTCCCAATCGCTTTGGAAGGAATGTGCCCTTCTGCACAATGTGCCATTTTGCACATTCCTTCTAGGTGCAATCGCTTGGGAAATGCAGCAATGGGATCACCCCAGTAGCTGGGAGAAAGCAGGGTGCCAGGACAGCATCTGAAAAGGTGTAAGCAGCTAATACAGCTCAGGGGCTATTGTTATGCCCCTCCCCCTGTGTCCTCCAGGTCCACTTAGTTGTTCTACTGTTATTACACCAAAGAATTGTGTGGGCAGCGAGTTGATGTGCAGAATTCTGCAATGCAACTGATGATCACTGTGAACTAGCCCTTAATGATTTTGGTTTATTAATTACATAAATAAACCAAGTACAATATAGTTACATATTATGGCAATTCTACCCCAAAAAAACCAAAACTTCATACCGTAACATATTGTTTCCATCTTTTCATTATATACATATATACACACTATTTCATAATTCCACCCATCCATCATTTGGCATGTACTGAATGGTTATATACAAGTTAATCTGATTGAATACAATTTGAAAATCCATCACATTGGTCTGAATTTTCCAATCTCAAAAAAATTTAGAAAAACTGGAAATAAGACCTTTTGGTTCAACTGATTGTTCAATTTGAGGTAAATTGATCATTGGAGTAAAACAGAATAATTGTAACTTGTGTGGCTATCTTTAGCCTTCTGGCATGTTTTTTTTATACTCTTGATGTAAACAATTTGTTAACACTTAACCTAATTAGTTGTGGGTCATTGCATTTGTTTTTTGTTGTTGTTGTTGTTGTTGTTGTTTTTAGCATAACACAAGTTTTTCATTGCAATTGTCCAAGCGTTTTCTAAAAATCTTTTGCTGGCATTAAACATAAAATGAGTACATAGTTTCATAAAATAAAATAATTTCAAATGATGAACATTTGGTATGCTACAGTATCTTTGCATAACAGAATTCTAACTTTTTTGGGGAACAAATTTGTACTAAATCCAGGTTGTCCTAGAGTTATTACAAAAACTTGCCACTGCAGATACCTGCATGTGACTACAGTCCCTCAACCACTTTATCACTCACTCACCTTTTAGGAACCCTCACTAGGATTTGATATCATGCACATGATAATGATAGACTTTTGCCTCCCAATAGTAGACAATTCCTATTTCATCCAGCTCAGGTGTGCTGAATCACACACGTTCTCTGCTCTTCTTCAGTGTTCTCCAGCTGTAGTAAATCAGGGCTACTGCAATTGGTTTTGTTCTGTCTCTCAAGTTTTAATGTTGTTATTTTAGAAGCTATATACTTGGCAAATACCAAACCAGGGCTTCAAGAAATAATCTCTGGCATTTGAAAATTACTCTCGACTCTGAGCTCTTTGAGGCCAGTTTTACAGCTATGGAGAACACTGCGGTGGGATGCTCCGCCCCCTCCCATCGCACCGCCACATCAAAAAGCATTTCATATGACCCAGTGGCAGAGTGCTCCGCCTTGTTCATATGCATAGATCCTCCCCCCCCGCATGCCGTTCCCACACCCCTGCACGTCCATTTGCGTTGTTCCGTGCATGTGCACCGAACCACCAGCACCAACAAATTTTACATTTCTGTGTTGCACATTGACTTCAATACATTCCACCACAGCAGTGTTGCTGCAGAAGTTGCACAGCAATGCAGCTTTGCATTGGGTCGCCTCCAAAAAGGAAGGTTCCAGCACAATGCGACACTACATTGTAAGTGTACTGAGCCCCATACACTTTCATGACTGTTGCATTACCCTGAGTGCAGAAAGGGTATAGCAACGCAAAAAAGTGTATAAGTGTAAAAGAGGCCTCAAGACCCAAGGAAGAAAATGTAATGCTCACCTAAGAAGAGAGAAGGCTCTGGATTTCTTACAGCCTTCTCAGTCCTCTCTCTGTCTCTTTGTCCCCCCACCGGGCCCCTGTTAACATATCCAGCCAACTTCTTCAGGTCTTCTCGGAAGTACTCGGCTCTCGCATGTGCGGTAAGGAGCCACTCGTCTTCTTAAGTACTCAAAGACACAAGTACTTCGCAACATTAAAGTCAGAGGCTGGAATGGAGAGCCCGTCCGTGAAACGAGGAGACACAGAGAGGACCAGGAAGGCTTTCAGGGATCCAGAGCCTTCCCTCTTCTTAGGTGAGTATCTAACATTTTCTTCCCTGGGCGTTGACAGGTATCCTTTAAATAACAATGAAGGAGCCACCACTTGCAGAAAGACTGGCATATTATAATACTCCACCATCATCGTTTTGTATTTCATCCTAGCTGGCCAAATATGTCTTCCACCAAGCATGATAAACTCAAGCACAGTCTGTGCTGTATGTAAAAAGCACATGTGTTCAGCCGGCTGCCTGGTCTCTGCCATGGCTTCCAGCCAATATCCTTGGAAAAGCATCTGTGGAAAGATTTCATTAGTGGATGTATCTTGTATAATTAGGGGTTTCTGCTACTCCTATTTACAAGGCAATCTGGGTTTGGCAATAGTATGGACAGAGCTTTGTTTAGGTTATCGACTCTTAGAATTAGAAATGGATCCTAAATTGTCTGATGACATTAAGGTTATTGCAGTAACATCGACAACATCCATCTGATTATTTTAGCAAAAACATTTCAAATGAAAAAAAAAATTCACAAACAGATTTTATTTTTCATGCTCTGTGCTATTTCATAAACATATTATTATTCTCTGGTTTTTTTTTCCCTATTCCTGGCTCTGATAAACAAAGCCATTCATTTATCCCTGCGCATGTCTTTTCCTTTGCTTTCTCAATATTGACAACATTAATGGAAATGCAATTCAGTCTGCTTGCTTAGCAAGAAGGATCTTTTTCCTCTGAGAAGTGTTGTGCTGGAGGCTGCTGATCGCGGTATGTGTTACGTAGTGAAATGTTCAGCCTCTGTAGCCCACAGTGCGCTCTTATACACTGGCCGATGAAGCTGAGAGGGGATGAATGCAGAATGTTTCCATGGAAACCATCAATACAAAACTGAAGAGAACAGAAGCAACATGTAGTCAAGAACAGCTTTCGATTTCTGAGTCAAATGCTCTCTTGAGGTGTTATGTTGCGTCTATCCCAAAAGAACAAGAGGTACTGCAGAGAAGCTGTGGGCGACATGCCACTCATTGATCATTCTGGGATATTGTTTGAACTGCTGGGTCGGTAACGTTTGAAGTGGTTTTCCATAATTCCCCACCAACTACTGCTCTAAATGACCTCCGGAACTCCTCGTTTTTCCATGTGTAGATGAAAGGGTTAAGCACAAACAAAAGACAAAGGAGAAGCCAGCTGCCTACCACAACACCTCTGGGCAATGGCTGGAACAGGCCATAGAGGATTGACCATGCAAAGGGTTCTGTGGTCAGAGTGAAAACACAGCATACAATCAGCACATACAACCCCAGGCGTTTTTCCTTACGAGGACAAGAACAGGGTAGGTTGTGCACCACCTGAAAATTAAGGACACTCACCCTCTTCAAACTGATCTGTACTTTTCTGAAAATGCGGAAGTAGCAATGAAAGAGGATCATCGTTTGGCTTAAAACGGTGACAGAAGAAAGGATGGCTGTGTAGGAACTGGACATTGGGACCACATTTCCCCAAAAAACATATAGTCTAAACTGTGGGCAATGAAAATGAACTTCATGAGATCTCTGTCCAAAAAGCCAAGGAAGTAAGAAAGCAAGAGGCAATACCCAAGCCATGGCGATCATCCACTCAGTGTTCCTCTTCTGATATACTGTATGGTACACCGTAGGTAGTTTGGTAATTAGAACAAAGCGGTTCAAGGCAATCAGTGAATGTGACAAGAGAGACACAGTCATCCACAGGAAAAATACCCCCTCCATGAACACTCTGTATGATGGGTTCTCCAGACGACCAGTGGATATTAATATAGCTTCCTGAGGCATCCAGAAAGCGCAGACTAGAAGATCTGAAACACAACCATTCACAATGAAGGCATTACTGGTTGTCTTGAGTTTCTTGAAAGAACAGACCAGGTAAATTACCAGAACATTAGCCAAAGTGCCAGAAACTGAGTAGACAGAGTATGCTGCAGCCACCAAGACACGTGTTCCCAGGACCCCTTCACAGTAGTACGGAGGAGAGGTGCTGTTGCTCATCCTGTACAGAACGGAAAGGCCATTCCCAGAAACAAGGCACAGAGAAAGAGAAGGTAAAAGAACAGAGACGGGAAGTGTATGTGTGAGAAAGAGCAGTAGAGTGAAGCAGGCAGTGAGATAGGGAGAGAGAATACGAGATTGAAGAGGGAGGGGGTGACATGGCTGTGACAGCTCTCTGTGTTATACTCTCAACTCACTTTACGTCTTTGTGACATTATACTCTGGGAAAAAGCTTTTGTAATGGAATATTCAACAGGTTCTAAGGAAGAGAATTGAAAGTTGATTCTGCAGCTAAGAAGAAGTGGAGATCTCTATGCTGCTGTATCTGTTATTGCAAAGCACAAGCTGAAGTGTGACAAAGAACTCAATCTACAAACACAATATACCGGTACATGCTTAAAGTCCATCACTAGATTCTGAACAAAGAAAGGAGTTTTAGCTATACAAATACCAATATTTTCATTAATGTCACATTTTGTTTTACACTTTCATTGATTTTGCATTCAATTCTGATTAACTCATTACTATCTGAATTGTTTCTAATATTGCTGTTATTACCACTATTGTTCTAATCATTAATAATATCTGACATTTGAAAAGTATTTTAAAATAGTGACTTACTATATTTACCAAAATATTTAACTCCTAATTGACATTAATTGCAATTGCAATAACATGTTTTCAGCTGAGGCATATAATATACAGGATGCATAGCTCCCAACTGTCCCTCTTTTGGAGACACAGTCCCTCTATGGGAACATAGTCCCTCTGTTCCCCTTTTAGGAGTGATGTACAGATAAATGTATGTTAACCACTTCACAACTGAAGGGTTTTACCCCTTGAACACCAGAGCAATTTTCACCTTTCAGCGCTCCTTCCATTAATTCGTCTATGACTTTATTATTACTTATCACAATGAAATGAACTCTATCTTGTTTTTTCGCCACCAATTAGGCTTTCTTTAGGTGGGACATTATGCCAAGAATTATTTTATTCTAAATGTGTTTTAATGGGAAAATTGGAAAAAATGTGGAAAATTTTTTATTATTTTTCAGTTTTCGGCCCTTATAGTTTTTAAATAATGCATGCTACTGTAATTAAAGTCCATGAAATGTATTTGCCCATTTGTCCCAGTTATTACACCATTTAAATTATATCCCTATCGCAATGTTTGGCACCAATATTTTATTTGGAAATAAAGGTGCATTTTTTCCAGTTTTGCGTCCATCCCTAATTACAAGCCCATAGTTTATAAAGTAACAGTGTTATACCCTCTTGACATACATATTTAAAGAGTTCAGTCCCTAAGGTAATTATTTATGTTGTTTTTTTTTAATTGTATTTTTTTTTTCATTTTATTACAAAAAAAAAAAAAATTGGGAGTGTGGGAGGTAATGAGTTAATTTATAATATAACACTATGTATTTATACATGAAAAATGTTTTTGGGTGTAGTTTTACTTTTTGGCCACACGAAGGCCACAGTCATTTTTTGTTCATGCGACCTGTAAGCGTAGGAAGTACGCTTACAGGAAGTGCAATGAGGCTGAGAAACTTTTTTTTTTCCACAATGATCGCGCTGCTTCTCATAGAAGCAGCCGATCATTGCGGGGGGCTTAGATCAACGAACGGGAACGGTTTTTCCCGTTCATTGATCTCTGGGCGAGCGGGCGGCGGCATGCACGAGCGTGGGAGTGCGCGCACGAGCGAGCGGGAGCACGGACAACGGTGGTAGTGGCGGGGGGGCGTGTATCTATGCCCCTGGTGGGGAAAGGGTGTTAAAAGGGGCGTAGATACACGCACATGTGGTGGTAAAATGGTTAATATATGTATTTTTCTACTAAAAAAAATAGTCTAATTGACTCTAAACTTTATTCCCATGCTTAAAATGTATATATTTTTTTATTTGCAATTATTAATATAAAGGAAATGAACCAGGATAGAAAGGATCAGTGAGGTTTGAATTATAACATAACATATTTTTCTCATGAAATCTTTATGGTACGCATGACTAGGGGTGTGTCGGGGGTATGGTTAGGAGTGTGGTGGGGGCGTGGCTTATGTGTCCCCCTTTCTTATTAAATGCACTATAGTCTGCGCTCATCTAAGGTAGGTAATGTACTTATTCAAGGTCACAGTATCCACAACACTACATATATGTCAGTTGACACAATAAACTTTTCACTGAATATTCTTCCAAATATATGGTCCCTAGTTTACACAATAAACTTTGACTCAGTGTTCTTTAAATGTATAGACTCTTGGGATAATCCACCATTATATGCAAGAAAAGCCACTTCTTCACAACATCAGCATCATATAAAACAGTCTGCGCTCACCAGAAAACTTGGCTGACTGTATTCACAGATCACACAGCAAAAACGCTTGTTTGGGGTCCTTCCTGGTTCCCCCTGCACACAGATACTCTGCAGCCTTCACTCCTCATATAGAAAGAAAGCACAAGAATCTCCACATAGCGTAATATTGTTATGTTTATAAATCACCTCTCACATGCAGATCGGTGATAGGGATCCTCCACCATATAGAATATGAGCCGCTCACCAGATCCAATTGACCCTTCTGGATAATTTGTGCAGTCACCAGTACCTTAAACTCAAACAAATGCTTCCATAGCATAATAACGTTTTCTATTGTTTTTTATTTTATTTATTTCCCCCTTTCTTATCAAAAAGTTGGGAGGTATGTCTATGTTGTAACAAGCAATAAAAATTGCACAGTTATTTGTAGTACAATGATCCAATTTTACAACTTTAGTGCAATCTTACCCACAACCCTGTGCTGGGGGTTTCATCTGGATGGAACATAATGTGAACAGATTAGGTAAGACTGTGAAACTATATACATGTTACAAAGATAGTACAGTCAGATTGCAGCATAACTGGTCTGAATTACACCCTGTTCACACTATGCAGCTCAGTGCTGTGGACTATAACAATGCGTACAATGTAACCACTTACCATCCAGAGGACAGAGCACCTGCTCTGATATGTCAGTCACATCGGTCATGTCGTAATAGCAATGCTATTATAGTTACATAGTTATTTTGGTTGAAAAAAGACATATGTCCATCGAGTTCAACCAGTACAAAGTACAACTCCAGCCTGCTCCCTCACATATCCCTGTTGATCCAGAGGAAGGCGAAAAAACCCTTACAAGGCATGGTTCAATTAGCCCCAAAAGGGAAAAATTCCTTCCCGACTCCAGATGGCAATCAGATAAAATCCCTGGATCAACATCATTAGGCATTACCTAGTAATTGTAGCCATGGATGTCTTTCAACGCAAGGAAAGCATCTAAGCCCCCTTTAAATGCAGGTATAGAGTTTGCCATAACGACTTCCTGTGGCAATGCATTCCACATCTTAATCACTCTTACTGTAAAGAACCCTTTCCTAAATAAATGGCTAAAACGTTTTTCCTCCACGCGCAGATCATGTCCTCTAGTCCTTTGAGAAGGCCTAGGGACAAAAAGCTCATCCGCCAAGCTATTATATTGCCCTCTGATGTATTTATACATGTTAATTAGATCTCCTCTAAGGCGTCTTTTCTCTAGACTAAATAAACCCAGTTTATCTAACCTTTCTTGGTAAGCGAGACCTTCCATCCCACGTATCAATTTTGTTGCTCGTCTCTGCACCTGCTCTAAAACTGCAATATCTTTTTTGTAATGTGGTGTCCAGAACTGAATTCCATATTCCAGATGTGGCCTTACTAGAGAGTTAAACAGGGGCAATATTATGCTAGCATCTCGAGTTTTTATTTCCCTTTTAATGCATCCCAAAATGTTGTTAGCTTTAGCTGCAGCGGCTTGGCATTGAGTATGATTATTTAACTTGTTGTCGATGAGTACTCCTAAGTCCTTCTCCAAGTTTGATGTCCCCAACTGTATCCCATTTATTTTGTATGGTGCTAGACCATTGGTACGACCAAAATGCATGACTTTACATTTTTTAACATTGAATTTCATCTGCCATTTATGTGCCCATATAGCCATCCTATCCAGATCCTGTTGCAATATGTCACTATCTTCTTGAGAGTTGATGATTCTGCACAATTTTGTATCATCTGCAAAAATAGCAACATTGCTCACTACTGCATCTACTAGGTCATTAATAAATAAATTGAAGAGCACTGGACCCAGTACAGACCCCTGTGGGACCCCACTGCTAACAGTCTCCCATTTTGAGTATGATCCATTGACCACAACTCTTTGTTTTCTGTCCATTAGCCAGTTCCCTATCCATGCACACAGACTCTTCCCCAGTCCTTGTATCCTCAACTTTTGCACCAGACTTTTGTGGGGAACAGTGTCGAAGGCCTTTGCAAAGTCCAAGTATATCACATCTACAGCATTCCCAATATCCATATTAGCATTCACTACCTCATAAAAGCTGAGCATGTTAGTCAAACAGGGCCTGTCTTTAGTAAACCCATGTTGATGCTGAGAAATAAGATTCTTTTCTACTATGAAGTAATGTATAGTATCTCTTAGTAACCCCTCAAATAGTTTGCATACAACTGATGTTAAGCTTACAGGTCTATAATTTCCTGGATCTGATTTTTTGCTCTTCTTAAATAATGGGAAAACGTGGGCTGTATGCCAATCCACTGGGACTCTGCCAGTTGAAAGAGAGTCACAAAAGATAAGATAAAGGGGTTTATCTATAACTGAACTTAATTCCCTTAGGACCCGAGGATGCATGCCATCCGGGCCAGGTGCCTTGTTTATTTTTAATGTATTTAGTCTTGCCTAGTGTTGGGCGAACACCTGGATGTTCGGGTTCGGGAAAGTTCGCCGAACATGGCCGCAATGTTCGGCATGTTCGGGCCGAACCCCGAACTCCCCGAACATCCCGCTTTTGGGGGCCCTATGGAGTCGCAGGCATAAGGGGGGAGCATGCCCCGATCGCGGGGGGGGGTCGGAATTTCCCCCCACCCCCTCCGCTAGCGCTCCCCCCTCTGCCCGCTTCCCCATACAAAAGTTTCAGGAAGTACCGGTCCGGTGGTAGTGGGTGGCTGGCAGTGGGTGGCACTGTGAAGTGAGTGACTGAGGAGGAGGAGTCCGGAGAGTGACGCGTTGAGGGAGGCCGGGCAGCGGGCGGTTCAGCAGTAGTACGGTACTACTGCTGAACCGCCCGCTGCCCGGCCTCCCTCAACGCGTCACTCTCCGGACTCCTCCTCCTCAGTCACTCACTTCACAGTGCCACCCACTGCCAGGGCCCTGTTCGGCGGCCAATTAGTAGTTCGGGGCGAACCCGAACTTAAAAGGCCGAACACCATCAGGTGTTCGGCCGAACTCGAACATCACCCGAACAGGGTGATGTTCTGCAGAACCCGAACAGTGGCGAACACTGTTCGCCCAACACTAGTCTTGCCTTCACTTCTTCCTGCGTTAAGTATTTAATATTACAGTTAGAAAATTGAGACTCTTCTGCCTCTGTTATTTGCAACAGTGCTGTTTCCTTTGTGAAGACAGAAGCAAAGAAAGCATTTAATACCATTGAGTTCCCACCCTCATCCTTTAGGAGTCCTATACAGTCAACCTTTCTTTTTTAGAGTTGATGTACTTGTAAAACTTTTTTGGGTTAGATTTGATATCCCTAGCGATTTGATTTTCAGCTTCGATCTTTGCCAGCCTAATTTATTTTCTACAATTTTTATTGCACTCCTTATAATTGCTTAGTGCAGCCTCGGTCCCCTCCTGTTTTAGGACCTTAAAGGCATTCTTTTTCCTCCATTTTATCCCTAACCTTTCTATTCATCCATAGAGGCCTTTTTTTATTCCTAGACATTTTGTTTCCATATGGGATATACATACTACAATATTGGTTGAGAATAAGTTTAAAAGCTTGCCATTTCCCTTCAGTGTCCTCCCCTTGTAGTACATTATCCCAGTTCACCAAACTTAGTGCCTGCCTAATTTGATTGAACTTTGCTTTTCTAAAATTCATAGTTCATAGTTTTAGTGGTCCCGCTGCCCCGTGGCCTATCAGTCACCAGATCAAACGTTATCATGTTGTGATCACTATTTCCCAAATGTTCTTGAACCTGCACATTTGATACATTATCTGGTCTATTAGAAATGATCAGATCCAGTAACGCATTCTCCCCAGTTGGTTCCGTTACCACTTGAGTCAAGTAATTGTCCTGTAGTGCTGCCAGAAATCTGCTGCTTTTACCAGAATGGTAAATACCCCAATACCCCAGTGAATGTCTGGAAATGACCTCATGGCAATGTATGGCTATGACCTCATTTTTACTTGCAGCTTTTTCAATCTGCTGTAGTAATCGCAGTTCTGCAGCTTCATTAATATGAGGTGGTCTGTAGCATACCCCAATAAGCAATTGGCAACTTTTATTTCCACCATGAATATTTACCCAAACGGACTCCACATCTTCGCAATCTTCCTCCATCTCATCGTTGAGGACAGCTGTAAAATAATTCTTAACAAAGAGACAAACCCCTCCACCTTTGTTCCCTGTTCTATCCCTCCTAAACACATTGTATCCTTTTAAATTAGCTATCCAGTCATGGCTTTCATCCATCCATGTCTCGGTTATTCCCACAATGTCATAGCCTTTGTCATTCAGAGTGAACTCTAGTTCGTCTATTTTATTTGCAAGGGTCCGAGCATTGGTTACCATGCACTTTATATTTTTACCACCACATTTACCAATTTTGTTTACATGAAATGGGCTACTTGAAGTTTTACCAACCTCCTTAATCTTTACACTGTCCCCACCCCCCTCTTCACCCCCCATAATGTTAGGCTCCTACTGTCTTTTTACCTTATCTTGTCTACATATTGAGACTTTATCCTCCCGCCTCCCCCCAGATCCTAGTTTAAAATCTCCTCCAACCATCTTCTCCCCCAATGCATCTGCACCCTCCCCATTAAGGTGCAGCCCATCCCTGCTGTAGAACCTGTAGCCGACTGCAAAGTCTGCCCAGTTCTCCAGAAACCCAAACCCTTCTTTCCTACACCAATTTCTCAGCCACTTATTTAACTCCCTAAGCTCCCTCTGTCTCTCAGATGTAGCACGTGGCACTGGCAGTATTTCAGAGAACACCACCTTGGAGGTCCTTGCTTTAAGTTTATCTCCAAGTACCTGAAAATCATTTTTGAGGACCTTCCATCTCCCACTAACTTTATCATTGGTGCCAATGTGTACCATGACAGCTGGGTCTTCCCCAGCCCCACCCAATAATCTGTCAATTATTTCCGCTACATGCCGAACCCGAGCACCCGGGAGGCAACAGACTGTACGGCATTCACGGTTTCTTTGACAGATTACCCTATCTGTGCACCTAATAATTGAATCCTCTACCACCAGTACCTGTCTAGCCTTAGCTGCACTTCTATTCCCTTTCTTGTTACAGCAGTCTGCCCCTTGGTTGCTAAGGAGCACATCCTGCTGCAGCATTGCTACTCCAGAATCATTCTCCCCAATATTACGCAAACATGCATACTTATTAGTGAGGGACAACTCGGGACTAGCCTCCCTGCCACTTTTTTCCCTACCCCTTCTAACTGTGACCCAACTAGCGGCTACCTCTGCTTCTTGCTCCAGCTTTACTCCACCCACCTCATCTTCACCGGTTCCATCCAGTGTCTGGATCATGAGATCCAAATTCATCTCCATGTTGTGTATGCGTCTCAGTGTTGCGAGATGCTTATTTAGCTCTGCGACGTCCGCCTCTAACTGAGCAACACGCACACACCCAGGGCAACAGTAAACACCCTCAATCCTCTGATCAAGGCATGCATACATGTTGCAGGATGTACACTGTACTGCATTGTCCAACATGATGACTATTGTGTGGGGAAAAATTATTTAAAGTAAACTGTGGCGGTAAAAGATGAAACGGGAGAGTGGGTGAAGTTCGGGAGTGAGTGCAGCTGGGGTGGAAGAGGGGAAGGGGTGGAGGAGGGGAGGAGGGGGAGTGAGTGAAGTTGGGGTGGAGGATGGGAAGTAAGTAAAGTTGGGGTGGAGGAGGGGGAGGGGAGGAGGGGAGTGAGTGAAGCTGGGGTGGAGTCCTCAAAACTTAAAGACTACACCACAACGTGTTAGCACATTCTAACCAATGCAAAAAAACGCAATATTGGTTGAAGGTTTTTTTTTTAGGTTTTTTTTTAGTCCTTACCTGTTTCCTCTCACCTCTCTCTTTGTGCCTGTGTTGTAACGCCTGTTTTTAACGCCTGAAGACTGTGTGAGCAAGCCACAGACTGAGCAAGCTCAGTACTAAGTCCTGAAGCTGACCAAATACCTCCTGTTACAGCTAATCCCTCCCCCTAGCTAATTACCTAGCACACTAGAGAAATAAATGTACTTTTAAAAACTAACACTTTGCTGCAAGCACACTAGAGAAAAAAAAATTGTACTTTTAAAAACAACATTATGACATAGCTGACTTCTGTATGATGTCCGTAATTATAGTGTATGCAGTAAATTTGCGGTGTGTCACTGCAATAGACAGAATGGATGACAAACATTATGTACATGCTGGCACATGTCTGGATGGATCCTATTTTTCACATAGGATCCATCAACATGTCCATTGAACCATTGTAGCCCATTTCATTAACCTCTTGAGGACCATGGTGGTAAAACCCCCTAGTGACCAGCCTAATTTTACCTTAATTGGCCACTGCAGCTTTAAGGCCAATCTGCAGGGCCGTATACCTCTGCACACAAGTGATCCCCCCCCCCTTTTCTCCCCACCAACAGAGCTCTCTGTTGGTGAGGTCTGATCGCCCCCCCTGTGTTTATTTTTTTTTTCCTAAATATTTGTTTTGTTTTTTTTTTATATATTTTTTACTATTTTTTTTTTTTTCTAAATCCCCTCCCTCCCCCCAGCCGGCCAATCACGGCGATCGGCTGTCATAGGCTTCTGCCTATGAGAGCTGATCGCTCTCTTGTCCCCCAGAGGGACAGCCGTGTCACACGGCTGTCCCCAGTGCAGCGCTGCTGCTGATCGCAGCGCTGCACATGTAAATACACGGCAGTTTCGCCGTGTAACAGTCTCCCGAGCGGAAAACTTTATTCACCAAGTACAACCGGAATTATTTGTGGTACAACAGCAACGGCATAGTGCAGAAACAACAAGACAACAGTATAATGCAAAAATAATATGGGTGACAACAACGACAGCGACGGCGACGGCGGCATAGTTCAAAAACAACAACACAACAGAATACTGCAGATGGTGGCACATACTTCATTACAGATGGTAGCACCTAGTTCATTGCATGTGGGGCAGTGTAGTAGATTAGAGTCAACGTATTTATGCATTCCTGGTGCAGGGTTGTCAGCGTAGATAGCGGGGGGCTAAGGGAGGCTTAGTTGACTTAGTTGAGGAGGAGGACTGCCTGGGGAAAAAAGGTGTCTCTGTGCCTGGTGATTTTGGTGGTGATGCCCTGTAGCGACGGCCTGAGGGAAGGAGATTAAAGAAGCGAAAGCCAGGGTGGGAGCGGTCTTCTGTGATCCTGTTGGCCCTGGACCTCATTCTCGATGTATGGGGGAGGTTTGGGGGGGAGGGGAGATCCGATGATCCTCTCAGCGGCATTTATTACTCGCTGGAGTTTGTGCTTGTCTTTTTCACTCGCCCCGAGTACCAGACAATGATGGAGAAGCAGAGGACAGACTCAATAGTGGCCGTGTAGAACCTGGTCAGTAGTTCCCAAGGCATTCCGAACTTCCGCAGTTGCCTCAGGAAAAACATTCTCTGCTGGGCCTTCTTTTGGGTTATGGTGGAATCAACCTGTCAGTGATAGTGGTGCCCAGGAACCGAGCACTGTGTACCCTGGAGACCTCAGTCCCTTCAATGAAGACCGGGCTGGATGGTGGAGCATTCTTCCTGAAGTCCACAATCAGTTCCACAGTTTTTGTTGTATTTAGAACAAGATTATTGTCTTTACACCACTTGCAGATCCGCTCAATCTCTCTGCGATATTCCAGCTCCCCGCATTTGCCAATGAGGCCAAGGATGGTGGTATCATCCGCAAACTTGATGACCTTAACTGTGTCAGCAGATGAGGTGCAGCTGTTTGTATACAGTGAAAAAAGAATCGGGGATAGTACACATCCTTGCAGGACTGTGTTGGTGGTTCTAACACTGTAGGAACAAGAGCCAATTATAACTAGCTGTGTACTGTTGGTAAGGAAGTCTTTGACACAGGCACAAAGAGTTGAGTTAATACCAAGTTGAAGTAGGTTGTCATGCAGGATGTTCGGGCAGAAGGTATTGAAAGCAGAACTAAAATCAAGGAGGAGTATCCTGGCATAGGTCAGAATCAGAATCAGAATCAGAATCAGAATCAGAATCATTTTTATTTCGCCAAGTACAGCGGGAGCTGTACTCGGAATTGATCGTGGTTCACATGGCTTAGACATAGTAAAGAGGAACAAGATGCACACATAAACAATTAAGAACTACAGTGATGATATATATCTGTTCAACACAAGTGACAGTCCTGGGTCAGCAGTCAGTGCTTTACTACCTGCCGTGCAGGAGCAGTCCAATAATAATAACTGACCGAAAGACCCCGCTAGTGCATGCTAGTAGGCCGGCCTGTCAGGGGTTGGAGTTCAGCAGCCGTACCGCTTGGGGGTAGAAAGTGTTCTTCCGTCTGGTGGTTTTGCATGGTATAGACCTGAAGCGGCGGCCCAGTGGGAGGAGCTCGAAGTAGCGGCTGCCTGGGTGGGAGGGGTCACGGGAGATTGCTGCGGCCCTCTTCCTCATCCTGGCGGGGTGGAGGAGATCAAGAGGTGGAAGAGGAGACCCGATGATTCTCTCTGCGTCAGTTATGACTCTCTGCAGTTTCTGTCTATCGCTGGCTGTTGCGCCTGTGTACCAGACTATGACTGAGGAGCAGAGGATGGATTCTATAGTGGCAGTGTAGAAGCTGGTCAGCAGCTCCCTGGGCATGCCAAATCTCTTCAGTTGGCGCAGGAAGAACAACCTCTGCTGGGATTTCTTCTGAATTTTGGTGGTATTCTGCTCCCACTTCAGGTTGTTAGTGAGAGTCGTGCCGAGGAACCTCACAGATGTCACCCTAGAAACTTCGGTTCCCCCAATGAGGACAGGGGGGAGGGGGGGAGGGTTCCTCCTGAAGTCTACTACTAGCTCAACAGTCTTTGCGGCATTGAGTACTAGGTTATTGTCTACGCACCAGTTGCAGATTCTCTCGACTTCACTGCGGTACTCATGCTCTCCGTTGCTGCCAATTAGGCCGATGATAGTGGTGTCGTCTGCAAATTTGATGACTTTCACAGAGTCCGTGGATGATATGCAATTGTTGGTATAGAGGGAGAACAGTAGTGGTGATAGTACACAGCCTTGTGGAGCCCCTGTATTGGTGATTCTGACGCTGGAGTAGCAGTTACCGAGTTTCACCTGTTGCGTTCTGTTTGTCAGGAAGTCCTTGATCCATGTTCGAAGGGTGGGATCTACTCCGAGCTGCGTCAAGTTAGTGAGCAGGGTGTCTGGGCAGATCGTGTTGAACGCTGAGCTAAAATCCAGGAACAGGATCCTGGCGTAGGAGGCAGGGCTTTCCAGGTGCTCAGTGATGTATGCCAGACTGGCGTTGATGGCGTCCTCCACGGATCTGTTAGCCCTATAAGCAAATTGGAGCTGGTCGAGGAGGGCATCAGTGTGCCTCTTCAGCTGGGCCAGAACCAGCCGCTCTAGTAGCTTCATAATGTTGGAAGTTAGGGCCACTGGTCGGAAGTTGTTGTGCTCAGTGCTGCCGGGTTTTTTGGGGACCGGTACAATAGTGGACCGCTTGAAACAGGAGGGGACTGTGCCATCTGATAGTGACCGCTCGAATAAAGAGGAGAGCACAGGGGCTAGCTGTTCGGCACAGGTTCTCAGGCAGATCGACGACACTCCATCCGGGCCAGAGGATTTCTTTGGGTTCAGCTTACGGAGGTGTCGGAGCACCTCTAGTTCATGGACAGCAGTAGGAGCCGGGGCGCTGAGTTCACCCGAGGGAGCAGTAGGAGCCAGTGCGCTGAGCTCACCCGAGGGAGGGGTCGCCTTAGCCGTGGCTGTTGGGACCACGTGCTGGTCCGGTAGTTGCTCGAACCTGCAGTAGAACTCATTGAGCTCCTCTGCCAGCCGAAGGCTCGGGGCCACAGGCTGAGGTGCGGGTTTGAAGTTCGTGGCTGCTCTCAGGCCCTTCCATACCTCCCGTGTGTTGTTTGATTTGAGGCAGTGACCCAGCTTATCGGAGTAGGCCCTCTTTACTGATCGCAGTTCTCTTTTCAGGGCATACCTGGCCTCTCTGTATTTCTCAGAAGAGCCAGACCTGTGCGCTTCCTCCTTGCGTTTCCGAAGTCGGCGGAGCTTGTCATTAAACCAAGGCTTGTTGTTGGGGAAGACCTTGAACGTCTTGGATGGAACACACGTTTCTTCACAGAAGCTAATGTAGGAGGTGACATTCTCGGCCCACTCATCAAGAGAGGGAGCCTCCAGGGTCGACCAGTCGGTAGTGTCAAAGCAAGCTTGGAGTTCCAGTTTTGCCTCTGCTGTCCATTTTTTGATGGTTTTGACGGTGGGCTTGGAGGTCTCCAGGAGCCTCCTGTAAGTGGGGATCAGGTGGATTGTGTTATGGTCGGAGTTTCCCAGAGGGGCTCTTTTAATGGCCTTGTATGCGTTCTTATGGACCGTGTAGCAGTGGTCCAGGGTGTTACAGTTCCTGGTAGGGCAGGTTATGTGCTGCTTGTAGCGGGGTAACTCGTGTCGTAGGTTCGCCTTGTTGAAGTCTCCCAGGATGATGAACAGAGCCTCAGGGAGGGATGTTTCCCACCGCGAGATGCAGTCGCTGAGGGCACGCAGTGCAGACTTGGAGCATGCGTCGGGAGGGATGTAGACCCCAACGAGGACAAGGGAAGAGAACTCCCGGGGGGAGTATTTAGGCCTGCAGTTTATGACCAGAAACTCGACATCTGGGGTGCAGGTCTTGTTGAGAGTGGTGATGTTGGAGCACCAGGAGGTGTTGATGTAAAAGCAGATACCCCCACCCCTCATTTTCCCAGAGAGGGCTACGTCGCGGTCTGCTCTTAGGAGGTTGTAGCCTGGTACATATAGAGAGTGTTCGGGGATGTTGTCGCACAGCCAGGTCTCAGTGAAACAGAGAACAGGGGTATTCTTGCTGATCTGGGGATTGCTACCGAGTAGGAGGAGCAGCTCGTCCAGTTTGTTGGGGAGTGAGCAGACATTTGCAAGTAGGATGGCAGGGACGGGAGTGCATAGCCCTTTTCTTTTGAGTCGGACCTGGGCTCCAGCCCTCCTACCTCTGTGACGGCGTTTGTTGGGTGCTTGCTTGGAGACAAGGTAGTTGATATGGGCGGTGACAGCATCCCACAGGGGGGAGCTCGGTGTAGACTTGGGGCTGTCAGGGGGTTCCCATTTGAGGAGGGCCTCTCTGGATAGAGTGGCAGTGTTTTGTGACCGTTCAGAGCCCATGGCCCAAAGTACCGCAAGTACCACAGTAGGTACGGGTGGCTCAGTAGATTGTAGGGAGCAGGCAGCACAGTATATGGACCAGGTGGTGTTGTGGAGCAGACGGCATAGCGCCGTGTGGAGCAAAGCAGGCAGCGCAGTGTATGGCCCAGGTGGATGGTAGGAGGCACAGATAGGTTGTATGGGGCAGGAAGCACAATATGTTGCCCGAGGATTGTATGGGGTGTTGTGTGGGGTCTTTCTAGATGATCCGTGATGTGTTCTAGGCCGGGCTAGTAAAAAAGGGCGCACAGGGATAGTGGACAAAAAGGGCACCGCCATAGACTGCAATGCAAAATATCGGCTTTTCGGCGCCCGACAGGAAAAAAGGGCGCCCGAGAAATAGTGGTTACAGGGATCGTGTTAACAAAAGTTTTCGTTTACAGGATAAGGTTTATAACAAATATCATTCATAAGTTCATTTTGACTTTGTGTTATACTTATTTTTTCGTTTTTAAATTTCGCTTATAGGAGTTTTACGTATTTTTTTCGTTTTAAAATTTCGCTTACAAAACTATAACAACTAAATTTTCGTTTACACTTATTTTATCATTTAAAATTCGTTTTCATATGTATAATGCTTAAATACCGTTTGTCAACCTGATTGTATTAGAAATACATCGGTTTTGGTATTAACTTTGTTTTTACACTTATAATGCGTTGATTATAGTTACTAAAATATCGCTTTTAATATTACTATTATTTTAAGATTTCTAATGCATACGTAATTGTAAGGCTATCTATTGTATTGTGTATATATGTATATATATATATATATATATATATATATATATATACACTTTTTTAACTTATAATATTATTAAATGTAGACGTGATTTTAGGGCTATTTATTCTATTACAAATATATAAATTATTTTATTCAAGTATTTTAAGGATTAAATATATTATTGTTTATATGTGTTTAGTGTGTTTGTGCGGTGGGGATGGTTAGGTTTAGGCATTACCAGGGGGGTCTAGGAGTTAGGGATAGGTACACGGAGGGTTAGGTATAGTTACAGTATAATATACGCAACCAGGGGGTGGTTAGGGTTAGGTACCACCAGGGAAGTCTAAGGGTTAGGGATAGATACAGGGAGGGTTAGGTATAGTTACAGTGCAATATACACCACCAGGGGGGTGGTTAGGTTTAGGCACCACCAGGGGGTGGTTAGTTTTAGGCACCACCAGGGGGTGGTTAGCTTTAGGCACCACCAGGGGGATGGTTAGCTTTAGGCACCACCAGGGGGGTGGTTAGGTTTAGCCACCACCAGGGGGGTCTTAGGTTTAGGCACCACCAGGGGGGGCTTAGGTTTAGGCACCACCAGGGGGGTCTTAGGTTTAGGCACCACCAGGGGGGTCTTAGGTTTAGGCACCACCAGGGGAGTCTTAGGTTTAGGCACCACCAGGGGGGTCTTAGCTTTAGGCACCACCAGGGGGGTCTAGGGGTTAGGGATAGGTACAGGGAGGGCTCTGTATGAGAGTAAGGTTAGCTATAGTTACAGTACAATATATGTAATATATACAATTTAATACATTATGTGTATTTACACAAAGGGGGGGTCTAGGTGTTAGGGATAGGGATAAGGAGAGATATCTGTGACCCTAAAATTAGGTATAATTGCAGTAAAATACCTGTAAAATCTACCAATATATTACTATGCGTAATACAAGTGTAAATATCGTTTTTGTTATAGACGCTCTTTGACGTTTCATTTCAGAATTCGTTTGCTGTTATAGACGGTATTTTGCCATTTCATTTCTGTTTATTTAACCTATTTAGCACTACATTATCGTTTATAACCTCTTAAACGAAAAATATGGTTTTGCATTCAAACTTACAATTTCGGCTATACCCCGCGCCCTTTTTTCCAGGTGCCCTTTTTTGATACACGCGTTCCAGGCTGATGTTGATGGCATCCTCTACTGACCGGTTTGCCTTGTAAGCGAACGGGAGAGGATCCAGCGAAGTGGCGGTGTGGTGCTTCAGATGAGAAAGAACCAGTCTTTTAAATGTTTTCATAATAATTGAGGTTAAGGTAACAGGTCTATAGTTGTTTAGAACCAAGATTCCCAGCTTCTTGGGTACTGGTAGATTTTTTAAAGCAGGAGGGAACTTTGCCCAGCAACAGTGATCTGTTGAAGATGGAGGTGAGGACCGGGGCTAGCTGGCTCGCACAGGTTTTCAAGCAGGAATATGCCGTCCGGACCTGAGGCCTTCCTGGTGGAGTTGAGCTTCCGTATGTGCCGCAGCACATCAGGCTCCTGTACTGTTCCCAGAGCAAGGGGAGCTTGTTCTTGGTGGGGAGGTGAGGCGATAGAAGGCTCACTGGGTATGGAAGAGATCACCTGGTTCACAGGGAGATTGGGTGGGTGCTCGAACCTGCAATAGAATTTGTTAAGCTCCTCAGCAAGTGCGGTGCTGGGAGTTATGTATATGGGTAATAAAAAGACAAACACATTTTTATTGAATGTCAGAGTTTTATTCCACTTTAAGTGACATGTGACATGATGAGATAGACGTGTATGTACAGTGGCAAGCATACAAATTACTATGCTGGGTTTTTTTTTCCCTTCTTTTTCTGCCTGAAAGAGTTAACATTCAGCTATGCAACTGACAGTTTCCCTCCAATCGGGATCTAGTCGGACTATAGCGTAGGAACTTCTGAGAGCAGGGGATACATAAAAAAAGGTCAATATTTAATATATTTAAGCTTTGCTAAACAAAAAACACTGTCATTGAGCCGAGACAAAATACATCTACTTTTTTTAAAGTTTTTTAAACATAACATAGAACTGTTTCAGCAGAGACTACGTTGCTGCTGGCCATGGCAATTGTGCAAGTCTGCACCCTGTAATTTAAAGGGGCAGATGCATTTTATCTATCATACTCCAGTAAGTGCAATGTTTATGTTGCATGTTGAATAAAAGTAAACTGAGTTTGACAATTGGAGTGCGTCTCCCTTTCCTCTATATTTTCACTTAAAGAGACCCTGCAGCAAGTCTAAATCCACGTTTTTAACTGCTATTTATGTTAAGCACTATAGCTAGTGCTAAAATGCCGCATCCCCACTGCAAAACGAGGGGTTTATACCCCCCAAATCCCCTGTGCAAAATCCACAACTTTCTTGGTCATGGATTTTGCTGCCCATGGAGGCTGAGCTTTGAGCTGCAGCTCTGCCTCCATCCAAGATTGAGAGGGGCGGTTAGAGGTAGCGATCAGCGGGGAATGACCCACGAAGAGCCAGAGCTACAGCCCTAAGCTCTGCCTCAAGCAGGAAATGCTCCCCAGGCTTAGCAGAGGGGATTTAATAAAAGTTAAAAACATGGATTTAGATTTGCTTCAGAGTCTCTTTAAGGTTCACTTTAAAGCAAAATAATAGTCTGGCATAACATTTATTAATAAAAAGTGTTGTCTTATCTGTTGTCATCAACATGCCCAGTGACAGATTTGTTTACTTCTTACTTACTTCCGGCCTGCATTTACATTAAAAAATACAGAAATGCCCAATACATAAATTGTAAAAACTGTGTGAAAACCTTTTTCTAAGTTACATTTTGCAATAACATTTATGCACCACTAAAAACAATATTGTTATTGGATATATATTTTTACTGGTCACTTTATTAGGGACATCTTGTTAGAACAAGGTTGGACTCCATTTTGCCTTTAGAACTGCCTTAATTATTCATGGCATAGACTAAATAGCATAAAGTAAAATAGAAATCTGGGTTGTCATTGTAACAATCAAAATTGTACAACGAAATTCTACATACATTTCAATGCACATACTATTCCTTATCTATTTGTCTTAGTCTTTACATGTCAACGTTTTTTAACATTTTTCACTGGTCCAATGGTACAACATAGAGGACAGTAGCCACAGCATCCTCCATAGACCTATTTGATTTATAGCCAAATGGATGTTAATCAAACATGGGAGCAATAAATGCCATGATGTGGTTCTTGATGAGCTTCTCAAAACACTTCATGTCCACAGGGGTCAGTGCAACTGGCCTATAGTAGTTATGACTAGTGGTGGTCTGTTCTTTTTTCAAACAAGATGGCACAATCGATTAAGACAGGGACTGATTGAATATCCTATGAAAAACCCCAGCTACGGTAGTTGGTCAGCACATTTTTTAACAACATGTCCCAAGGCACCACTGGGTCCAGCTGCCTTCTGTGGGTTGATAGCCCACAACGTGCGTCTTACCTCATGTTCCCCAATACAAATGCGGTACTAAATTCGGTCTAGCTTTCTCTGTTAAATCCACTCAAAGTATCAAACCAAGCAAAACAGCAATTCAATTCCTCTGCTAATGATGATTTACTGTCCACATCTCCAGTATTAATCCAATGATTAGTCATATGCTGGACATCAGTCCACACTTGCCTCCCATTGTTACTGTCTAAATGTTCCTCAATCTTTTTTTTTTTTTTTTTGTAATCTAACTTTACTTCCCTTATGCATCTCTTTAAATTAACACAAGCCAATCCGAAGAGGGCCTTATCTCCAGACCTGAAGGCAGTGTTCCTCTCTCTCAGCTGCCTCCATACTACCTGGTCATCCATTGCTTCTGACTGGGGAGAACCCACATTTATACACCGCCAACAAGTTGGAAACATTTTTTTAAGGTACGTTGGTCTATATTGACATGATAGTATCAAGCAGTTGCTGTCAATTTGGCAGATGCACATATATGATATAAAGCTCCTGTTCCACCGCATCCTGAAGGTGCTCTATTGGACTGAGATCTGGTGACTGTGGAGGCCATTAAAATATTGTGAACTCATTGTCACGTTCAAGAAACCAGTTTGTGATAATGTGAGACTGAATGCATTTTCCTGCAAGAAGTAGCCATTGCCATTGTGGTCATAAAAGGATGGACATGTTCAACAACAATACATGCTTCAAGGTCTAACGGTTTGTGTTTAGAGATGGGATTCTGCGTAACTTGGTTGTAACCAGTGGTTATTTGAGCTACTGTTGCTTTTCAATCTTCTTCAACCAGATTGTTAATTTTCCTCTGACATTAACAGTGCATTTTCATCCACACAACTGATGCTTACTGAATGTTTTCTCTATTTCGGACCATTCTATTTAAACCCTGGAGATGGTTATGTTTTTGGAATGTAGGAGGATGGACTATATTAACTAAAACAGATAGTGTGCAACCAATGAAGTGAACCCATAACCTGCTGCTAATACCTATGCCACTATATGGGCCAAAGGAAGCAAAACAAAAAACATAAAAAAATGGACTGACCACCACCATCACAACAAGGACACTGATTGATCAGAATTTGTTTTTCAGTTAGTTGCTTAGTTTTAATTACAGTGAGCAGTCAGAAGTTTGCAGCTCCTATACCTATTAGAAACCAGGACAAAATGCAGAAATGGCTCTTAGTTCCCTTTAAAATGGCCTTGAAGAATCGATGGAAAAGGTTCAACTATATCTCAGTTTTGAACATGAATTTGAAAGAGCATGTATTATGCTTCTTTCCCCATATAAGTGTTTTTTAAAACAGAGATGCTACATTTTGAAACAAACTCAATGTAGTGGAAACTTGAAGCTCTTTCCTAAGTCACAAACAATGATTTTGGGAGTCACATGGGGCTCTCAGCTCCTCCATTTAATACTATGTGCTGCAGCCTCTCTGTAAATCCTTAGGGTTTCCCTTAACCTACACAAAAATAAACAAATAAAAAAGATTATCCATGTGTATTATTTTAATAATGTCAAGCTGATATCATAGCATATATTCCAGACATCAAACTAAGCAAGAAGAAGAAGACAGTTATGTGAGCAGACATGAAACAGACATAAAATACTCTAATATAAGTTGAAATTCTCCCTCTGCACTTTATGTACACTGGAGCGTGCTATTGGCTCAGAGATGCACAGTACAGTGTGCATGTCAATATTGTCTGACTTTAAATCCCTTTAATGAGGGGACCACTGTATAAAACCATCAGGAACACAGACAGTTGGAGGCCAGTCATTTCATGTTATTGATACTTAGTCAAGGTATATGATATATACTGTATGATGTGATATTATAAAATATTTATCTGTTATATGGATATGTCTATCTTACGGATAAAAAAAAAAATCCATGTGTAATCTTTTGATAAAATCAGTTATTGTTAAGCCTGGTACACACATCCAATTTTGATTGGCCAATGAATGGCCAATTTTACCACTTCTATGTAGCTTGAGAGATTACCTACACGCTGTACAATCATAGTATTCAAAATCTGATAGCCCTTATCCTATATAGAGGTGATAAAATTGGCCAGTCAATGGCCATAGCCAATCAAAGTTGAATGTGTGTACAAGGCTTTAGTGATTATGGTCAGGTGATCATTTTGTATGGTTAGGGGTTAGAATGGGGGAAATTTAGATTTTAGAATTAGAGTTACAAGGTAAAGATTCGGTGTCTGGAAGGACAGATGGTAAGGAAAGGGTTAGATGTCAGGAAAGTGCTTACTTTTTATGGGGGGGGGGAGTAAGGGTGGTACAGAAATTGGTTGGTGTTAGGCATCTGGAGTGACTTAACATTAGAGGGGAGGTTAGGGCGAAGCATCAGGAAGGGGTTTGTGTTGGATATGTTGTAGGGGTTAGGGTTAGGCATTAGAAAACAGAAGAGGCTTGTTTTTGTCATAGTTGGTTGATTGGGAAAAAACAATAATAGAATGTCAGTAATTACAATTTACCAACACAATATTTATAAATTTTGGCTTCAACTGAACTGGCAAGATGAATATGCTTCTCGTGGCTGTTCACTTGCGGTGTATGAGTTTATCTGTACTGGGCTTGCACGAGTACAGTCCAGAGGCTTCCCACTACTGATGTGGGGGTGCTCGGTATGACAAGAAATCCTGTGACCTGGAAAGAAAAAAAGACAGACAGCAACCAGGAGAGCCAATAGTGTAGTATTTTACACCAAGGGATTATAAGTACCAAAAATTACTACTTACAAACCCGGGTTGCAATTAGGCAACCACTGCTGTGAGCATGTAGAGAAATCCATCTTCACTTGGATGGAAAGTCCTCTTCCGACCTTGGGTTGCACACCAAAAAAGGGGCCAATGGAACCAATAGACTGCAGGGCAGCCCCTAGACAGGGGAAAAGAACTATACTGGGAGGAAGGAGACGCCCCACTAATGTGTCAGGATAATAGCTGGTATAATAAAGAACAAGTCTTACCTCATCAAATGTAGTTTTTTTAGAGTTTTATTAGACACCAGAAACAAACAATTCGTTCCTCAGGATTCAACCTCTTCTTCAGGTTAATAATACAGTGTCTGAGTGATACCAGCCATTATCTTCACACATCAGTGGGATGCTTCCCTCTACTGTGGTAAGCATCCAGATTTTAACCCTTGACTCCTTACAGGTTTCTTTTAGGAATGCTTTTTATATTACAGTATTTGGGTAGAGGAGTTTTTGCTGCCATACTTGAGGCTGAGAAAAGGGAAGTGTACATTTGCTCTGGCCCTGGTGAATTGGGCGCAGGGCGAGCCGAATGATGGCTTTCCCTGCTGCTGTTAAACTCCCCGGTGGAGTTACTATTCCCTCTCAAAGTTGTTGGAACTCAGAGGGAGGTTTAATTCGGGGCCCGGCAAATCCCGGAGCCCCGAATTACTCTTAAGCACCCATCACAACATTTGTTGCTGTTATGGGACGCCTAGGCCCTGCGCCAAAACAAGCTGCTTTGAAAGGGAAGGATACTATCACATACAGGAGATAATGAGTGAAACCGGCCATTACTGAACCTAATTTTTTGAGACGACAAAGTGGGACACCTTAAAGACACGCCCCTGCCACACCTCAAATCCTACTCCCACCACACCCCTAGTCGCATACCACAAATAATTCATTAGGAAAATATGTTGTTTTATAATTCAAACCATGCTGGTCTTTCTTATCACCATTAGTTTTCCTCCATATTAACTTTTAAAATAATAAATATATCAATTTAAAGGATAACAATTACATTTAGAGACAATTAAGCACATTTTTCAGTAGAAAAATACAATTGTACTACGCTGCGTGTTCTGAGAGTCTGCTCTAGCAAACTGGACAGATGCATGGAGGCAAAGTTGCAGTATATTGTTGACTGCATGCTGTGGGAGTGATAGCCATTCTTTGTGGTGTGTTGTTATTTACAAGTGGTGATGTTGTATGTAATTTTAAAGATATATAATACATATAGATATAATATTCATATTATTATTACAATTAATATTTTATTAAATAAGTGTTGATGTACATATGTTGTGATGGAGTCTATACCTTTATTTCTGTACATTCGTGGTATCTTTTTCTTCATCAGTAGTGTTGAGAACGTCATGCCCACTTGGGGGCTCTCTGGCTACCTAAACAGGGGGGAACTCTGGCTACATAAATGGGGAGCTCTCTGGCTACCTTAACAGGCAGGCACTCTGGCTACCTAAATGGGGGCACTCTGGCTACCTAAATGGGGGTCTCTAAGGCTCCCTACAGGGGGAGCTCTCTGGTTACCTAAATGGGGGCTTTCTGGCTACCTAAACGGTCGTCTCTAAGGCTCCCTACATGTGGGCTCTATAACTACCAATCGATTGGACTGCACTCCAGACCTCTTTATATCCAAGGGCGATGTGCCTGGCTATTGGAATGTCAGCACTTCAATTCCACGAAATCCATATGTATGCATCAGCCGGCACCATCTGTTAGTAAGCTCTTTTGTTGATTAAAATGACACATGAGAGAACATAGCAACGTTTCGGAGGAAGGCGTCCTCCTTTCTCAAGCTTCTGTCAGTGTCTCACAGCGTAATATTCATCACCACTTTATATACACATAACATTGGAAAGTTGACCAATCACACATCAGTGCAAAAATACGCCGACCTATCCCCATCCGTCTCCTCTGCGGACCTTGTGGGGAACTACTACTAAATATGCACACTGACATGCGCACAAATGGACATCCCATCCTACGTGATGGGGCGGAGGCGAAAGCCCCGAGAACTGAGCACACTTGCGCCGACCAATGGCCCTGAGTCAGCTGATGACAGTGTCCACCAGCTCCGCCCCAAAGAGTCGGACCTGATGGGGAACTGACTCACTCGCGGCCAGACAGGCCGCCTCCCATTAGTCTGACATCAGGCAACACGTACGCGGAAGACATTCCGCCCATGTGACTGCCAATGCGCAACAGCCTCACAGGCACGCCTTCCGCCCCACCACGCAGCAACCAGACAGCCCGTCCCAGGCAACCAGGCGCAACCCTATCAGTTTAAAAGACATAAGTTCAAAACCAGCACCAATATCAAACCAATCTCCAGGGGCACAACAAGAGAGCATCCCCAGGAGCAGCACGAGGACTAAACCTCAGATAGAGCTTACTAACAGATGGTGCCGGCTGATGCATACATATGGATTTCGTGGAATTGAAGTGCTGACATTCCAATAGCCAGGCACATCGCCCTTGGATATAAAGAGGTCTGGAGTGCAGTCCAATCGATTGGTTTACGAATTTCAGTACAGGACGGGCACCTAGATCTGGAGATGGAGAGTACACAGATGGATAGTCTCATCTTCTCATATACACCTGAGGACACAGCCAGGATCATAGCCCAGGTTACAACGGAGGTGACATATCTCTCCACAGTGGATGACAAATCAGTGAAAAGACAGCTGGAAAACATCTCTAAAATAAGGGTATCTCTGGAATTACATGCATCTACATTGGCGGAATACCATAAAAACAGGAGAATTCCCAGAGGTCTACGTTCTCATGTCAGTCCACTGCTGTTCCCTGACGACAACAGCTTTTGCCACACATGGTCTTTGATTTGGAACAAGGCATCTTTTGATTCCATGACCTTGACTATTGATAGGATCATAATGGAAATTCCTAAGCTTGATCAACAGATTAGTGATTTGAAGCAAAGATTGTTTGATAACACACCAACTGATGAATATGCTAAATATGTGGTAGATTTGGGCAATATTCTGGAACAACATAAGAAACAAATCCAGAACATCAAGAGAGAGAAATTTCAACGAGATGCACTAGACTACACCACAGGCTATGTATACTCATGGCAAAAACCTACGTCTAAGAGAAGAAGATTTGTGAAAAATAAGCCCTATGAACGCAAGCAGGGTGAACAAAGAGGGGAATCAACTGATTTTTTTGCACAGACAACATCATCAGACAATGTGTCAAGCGAAGAAAACGTAGGGGAGGCAGGAAGCGGAAATATAAAAGAACGCCTGAGGCACAGATCCAGACAGCCCAGATCGGGCAGTCAGAAGGGGACCTAGTTGAAACTATAGTAGTCAACATATCCTCCAAACAGTTGACCCTGTCACAGCAATCTCTTCTGGAAAAGGGACTATCATTTGCACCTACTAATTGGCCTAACCGAGTTGATCTAGATATAGACCTATACAAATTTTTTAGATCCATCCGCTTAAAATATTTTTTCAGTCAGCCTCAGGAGAGGCCCTTTTTTGTAGATCGAGAAAGGGGTGAGGGCAGCTTAAGATTAAGAGACACTAATCTGCATGTTAAAAGTCGATTTAACCCTGTATCGTGTCAAGTCATCGACAAATTCATGAAAAAAGTTACAGATGAGATAGACCAGGTTTTTGATGGCTCTAATGTGGGCTCCGGTATTCGGACCAAACATAATCTAAATCAGGAACAACGACGAGCACTGCGTGAACTAAGCGAGGACAAATCCATCATTATAAAACAGGCGGACAAGGGGGGAGCAGTTGTTGTCATAGATGTGGAATATTATAAACATGAGATCAACCGACTACTATCGGACACTTCCACATATACCAAATTGATGACAGATCCTACTGAGGAATTCTTTGGATGCATCAAAGAGACAGTGTACCAGGCCTTTCAGCAGGATATAATTGATGAGAAACTACAGAGATATCTGATACAGGAGGACCCTATAGTCCCTGTGTTCTACATCTGTCCAAAGATACATAAGAATAGAACAACCCCCCCAGGCCGGCCTATAGTAGCAGGGATAAATTCTATCTTCTGTCCTATAGCTAAATATCTTGACCAAATTTTGAGGCCCTTTGTGATAGCAGGAAAATCCTATCTGAGGGATACTACGATGTTTTTGGAGGAGATTAAAAAATTACCTAAGATCCCAGAGGGGGCCCTGTTGGTTACCATGGATGTTGAGTCCCTCTACACCTCCATCCCTCACGATGGGGGTGTAGAGGCTGTTCAACATGCCTTGGAATGTGCTTCGGATTTCTCTGAGCCACAGAGATCGTTTCTATGTAGATTGTTGTATATATTGTTGACACGCAATTATTTTCTGGTGGAAGACCAGTTCTATTTACAGCTCAGGGGCACGGCGATGGGCTCGAACGTGGCCCCTACCTATGCAAATATGTTCATGAATGCGTACGAAGAGACTTTTGTCTATACTAATAGAATTTTTTTACAGAGCGCCATCTGCTGGATGAGATATATCGATGACATATTTTGCGTGTGGGTGGGGCCACCTTCGAGCCTCATGCAGTGTGTGGCACAATTAGAGTCACAGTGCCCATGTATTAAGTTGACTATACATGCACATGAAACTGAAGTTAGTTACCTTGACGTAATGGTGAGACTGAGTCAGGGAAAACTTAGTACAGATATATATGTCAAACCTACTGATACTAACTCTACGTTGCTATATGACAGTTTCCACCCCCCCCCCCCCAGTACGAAATTGTCCATCCCAGGAAGTCAGTTCCAAAGGGTGAGACGGATAGTTGAAGACGAAGAATTGTGTAGAGATAGGCTTGACGAGATGCAGAAAAAATTCCAGAGAAGACATTATCCCAACACACTGCTGGACAGGGCCAGACGAGACTTAGAGAGGAGAGAGAGGACGGGGACAACTGACCGTAGGAGGGGACACAACAAGAGGATCCCATTTGTGAGTCAGTTCAATGTGTTTAGTGATGATATAGCCAGAATCTTGAGAAGAAATTGGCACCTTTTGGGGGATAGTTTTCCACAGATTGGCGAATTCCAGACTCCTCCCTTGATGTCGTATAGGAGAGCACCTACACTTAAGGACAAATTGGTCCATACAGACTTGGGTTCACAAAAGCTGGAGAAAGATAGATCCATTAGACCTAAGGGGACATACCCCTGTTTGGGGTGTGTGCACTGCAACAGTGTTATTAGGGGCAGTTATGTGTCACATCCATATAGTGGCAAAAAGTTTCCCATTAATGGTCATTATGACTGTAACTCTAGATATGTCATTTATGCCTTAAAATGCCCATGTGGGCTGCTATACATAGGTCAGACCACCAAAAGAATTAAAGATAGACTATCTGCACATAAAAGCACTATTAGGAAACCCGCATTAGAACTAGCTGTTCCACAACATTTTGTACATGCTAGACATTCAGTGAACCAGTTGAGTTTTCAGGTGCTGGAGCAAGTGAGACCAGCTAGAAGAGGTGGCAATAGGATTAGGAAGTTATTGTATCGTGAGGCAGTCTGGATACGTAGGCTGGACACTCTAGTACCTAAAGGACTCAATAGAGAATATGACATGTCACCATTCATGTGACATCTGGGAGTAGTCTGGAATTTGCTAACTGTGTTATATATTTTTCATGTCCACTGTTATTTTCTTTCCTGTATTTTTTCTATTTTTTCAATATTTTTTCTTAAATATCTGAGGTTTAGTCCTCGTGCTGCTCCTGGGGATGCTCTCTTGTTGTGCCCCTGGAGATTGGTTTGATATTGGTGCTGGTTTTGAACTTATGTCTTTTAAACTGATAGGGTTGCGCCTGGTTGCCTGGGACGCGCTGTCTGGTTGCTGCGTGGTGGGGCGGAAGGCGTGCCTGTGAGGCTGTTGCGCATTGGCAGTCACGTGGGCGGAATGTCTTCCGCGTACGTGTTGCCTGACGTCAGACTAATGGGAGGCGGCCTGTCTGGCCGCGAGTGAGTCAGTTCCCCATCAGGTCCGACTCTTTGGGGCGGAGCTGGTGGACACTGTCATCAGCTGACTCAGGGCTATGGGTCGGCGCAAGTGCGCTCAGTTCTCGGGGCTTTCGCCTCCGCCCCATCACGTAGGATGGGATGTCCATTTGTGCACATGTCAGTGTGCATATTTAGTAGTAGTTCCCCACAAGGTCCGCAGACGAGACGGATGGGGATAGGTCGGCGTATTTTTGCACTAATGTGTGATTGGTCAACTTTCCAATGTTATGTGTATATAAAGTGGTGATGAATATTACGCTGTGAGACACTGACAGAAGCTTGAGAAAGGAGGACGCCTTCCTCCGAAACGTTGCTATGTTCTCTCATGTGTCATTTTAATCAATAAAAGAGCTTACTAACAGATGGTGCCGGCTGATGCATACATATGGCTCTATAACTACCTTCATGGGGGGCTCTATGGCTACCTATAGGTGATCTCTATGGCTACCTACATGGGGGGCTTCTTGGCTACCTAATATTGGGGGCTTGTGGCTACTTATGCTGGGATATGCATCTGGCTAATTGATACTGCGGGTCACCTGGGGGGGAGGGAATAGTTTATGGCGGCCTGGGGGGGAAATAGTAATTAACGTCTCCTGGAAATTTACAGTAGCAAGGGGAGTAGTTTTTCAGCTTCACCCTGCACCTAAATTGTCTAGTGCCATTTTTGGATGTATGCACTGACATACATCCTAATCAATGACTGTGTTAATTATCGTCAATTTGGCACCCGATGCAGCTAGTAGCTACTACATGAAGATTAATAGTTGTAGCCAGTTGCCTACTAGCAGTTGTTAGGGCACTGGGGTTAGGCGGTTGGTGTTAGGCACTTAAAGAGGAACTCCAGTGAAAATAATGTAGTAAAAAAAGTGCTTCATTTTTTACCATAATTATGTATAAATGATTTAGTCAGTGTTTGCTCATTGTAAAATCTTTCCTCTCCCAGATTCACATTCTGACATTTATTACATGGAGACATTGTTACTGTGGGCAGGTTATTTAGCTGTTTCTAGCTGCTCTGGCTGTTAGACAGCTAATAACAGCTGTTTCCTGTCTCTGAACATTGTTACATTGTGGCTGTTTGCCAGGAGTACCGCGGTCTTCAGAGGTTCTTGTGGGAGGGATTTCAGCACAAAATCAGTCACACAGCGCCCCCTGATGGTCTGTTTGTGAAAATCATTGTCTTTCTCATGTAAAATGGGGTATCAGCTACTGATTGGGAAAAAGTTCAATTCTTGGTTGGAGTTTCTCTTTAAAGGCTGTTTGTGTGTGTGTGTGTGTTAGGGTTAGGCACTTAAGGGCCCCATACACTTACATGATTTCCTGCCGATATACAGCAGATTTGATCACTGTGATCGAATCTGCTGTGAAATCGCGCAAACGCTGACCAAATGATCGATTTCCAACGAACTGGATCGTTCCCGTCGATCTGTCCACGCGGAAGATTTTGCTCAATCGCCGGCAGGTCGGGAGTGCGTCGATAGCGGCGTTCGAATATCCGACGACCGATGCTAGCGGCAATACATTACCTGTTCCGCCGGCGCATGTCCCTGCTGTCCCTTCTCCGTGC